>NC_055994.1:31022367-31689509 GCF_018446385.1 Zingiber officinale
CAGTAGATCTGCCCGCTCGACGACTGAGTTCGATCAGCTGCTCTTCGGCACGTTGCAAAAATCAACCCCTACTGCAGCTTGAGACTATCCGCTCATATCATCTCGTTTGTAAGTTGAATTTAGATTCTATAATTTTAAATTTAGCTAAGTCTCCAAAAATCTCCGGCAACAGATTGTTTTATCCAATATATAAATCATCATTCCTCAATCGTCTTTCATGGTGCTTAGCTTCCTCCATCAAAATTTGCCTACCGTGACCATGACTACGATGATCTTTCATCATATATGATCTGCTTTGATACCAACTCATGTCAGATAGGATAGCAATTATCTTGTGGACTGACAAAAAGACGGAATTGAGGAAAAGACAAGAAGATAAATCACAAAAAAAAAAACTTTTATTAAGAATAGAGGATTGCTCCTCAAATAGATATATGTATGTGTTTATAGACTCTAGACCTTAAACTCTAAATAAAAGAAAAAAAAAATCTTAATATATAAATTACAAGTCCTATCGGGTAAAGAAATGAAAGAAATTAAAAAAAAAATAACTATTAATTGATTCACAATTCTATTAATTTTAAAGGAACTCAGAATATAAAAAAACATAAATTATAAAAAAAAAACATAAAATACTACCAAATTGGCAAAAATATCTTAAATTTCAAAAAGATGAAAATTACTAAAAATAATAATAATAATCTACGGATTCTCCTACATCAGTGACTCCATGCGTGACATACTTGGACTTTCGGATGTCCGGATCACTTTTGGACACCCCCACACACTCATCGAGCTACTAGAGTCGAACACAGGGATTGGACATCGTATCAAACCCTAATCTAGTAATGTATATTTTGATTATTATTTAGAGCATCCATAATAAGATCAAATATTTATCCCAAATATTTGTAGTCCTCACATACACATCATCAACAAAATATCTCATTCATCAAATATCCTAAATCTCAATAATCAAATATTAGACAAACCAAATATTTATGACCCCTATTAAATACTCCACTATCAAATATTTTAAATTCTACCATTAAATATATTTTTTAGTTTTTTTATTAAAAAAAATAAAGAGAGAGAAACACATAACTCTATCATAATATCCCTACAACAGAAATATTTGAGGTTGAAGGTATTTAAAGAAATATCCCCGTAAATATCTATTATTATGGGTGCGTTTATAGAAGATATCAAATAAAATATAAAATATTAATGTGTGATAAAATAATAAAATTATTTTACAATAATAATTACCTTTCTAATCGTAGCCTGTGACATCAAAAGTTATTGAAACGGTAACCACCTTTTAAAGATTTAGTGGCAAGCACGAAAACTTATTTATTTTCAAGGACGAAGAATTCTAGACGTGCGATGCAAACTGGCGATTGATTGCTCCTTCCACTTCGGCCGAAGAAACAGAGTCTTCGAGCATTTTGGATGATATCTTCGCCTCTTCCTCGTCAGTTACAAATTCCTCTTTTTTTTTTCTTTTTTTTTTATCTGATCGCGCAGCCATACATTATCATCTTCTTCTTCTTCTCCTCCGATCCTTTGTTGATTCGATCCTTGTTGCGCGGAAGAAAGTGACTCGAGAGGGTGATCGGAGTTGAGGATGTTGCAGAGAGCTACCAGCAATGCTTACTCATGATGGTGGGCGGGACACGTCAGGACGAAGCAGTCGAAGTGGCTCGACAACAACCTCCAAGGTCTGATTTCCTCCTTTTTTTTTTAGCTCTCGATCGTGTGATTTTGTTTACTGACCTTGCAAGTTAATTTTACTACGTTCCTCTGCTAAAGCAAGTTTTCTGCTACTTCTTTGTGTTTGCTGATTTGCCGAAGTAAAAGGTTACAGATCAATACCAGTGGAGTGAATCTGATATTCAAATATCTAAAGTAGACGTGAATCTGAGACTATGTATCTGTAAAAAAAGGCTCAGATCATCCATTTTCAGATTAAAAAAGGCGATCTTTTTCTTGATTTCTTCTTATATTTTTAAAATATGGAATCCACAATGGTCTAGGTCAGGGTTCTCAAGAATGGCTGCGGCGCAGATTTATAAAAAAATATATATATAAAAAATAGAGAATTAATAATATTTATGTATATTACATTAGTAATAAAAAATAAAATACATGGAGCCATAAAAATAAATACTTTAGTACATAATGATCATACAATAATAATATAATGAACCAAATACAATAAAATTATACCTAATCAGAGCTAATACCATGAAGAGTAATGAGAAGGTACCAAACCTTCATTATATTCTCTTGAGTATCACGTTGATTAAATTGATCTCCAATATATGGGGGTCGATATAAATTAACATTAAATTATCCATATGGATATTCATTTGATTGAGTTGATGAAAGATATTCAGAATTAGATGATTGACTTTGTAATAATGTTTTGTCACGACGATTGTAATATCCAAAACTTGATACCCAATAGAACTACTAGTAGCACTTGCGATTCTATGATGCCCAATATTGCTCCAAAGAGATGTCGAATAATCGGGAATTACATTCTGCGCATTATCAAAATAATCCTCAAATCCATGATGTCTAATTCCACTTATATAGGATGGTGAATAATTAGATGATCTATCAAATGAATTGTGTTAGGATATCACTACCATAGTATCCATATCCACTTGATTGATATCCAATTGGACCATGCTCAATATCTTGAGACTCCAATTATAACTTTTTGATCCATAATCATCTCTTACTAGAATTCATTGGTTCCCTCCCAAAAGCAGATATTTCATACGTTCACTCATATATTGTTGTGAAGATGCAATCTAATCTTCTTTATTATCAGCATCAGGAGTTCTCATAAACTTGCCAAAAAGTGATGTTGTTTCAATCCGTGGCCGATATCCATGATCAGTATCTTGTGTTGCATAATAATCTACATGACCTTTTGCCCATGTCATACCAGTGTCAAGTTAATCATCTTGATGACTTTGATGACCATGATGTTCACCATGAGTTTGTTGATTATGTCCATCATTTGAATCATCACCGTCGTCACTTTCATCACTATCCCTCTATTGATAAAACTCTTTTCCTTTCGGTTGTGTTGACTTTCCTACAATATTCTTCTTTCTTTAATGACTTTGAATGTTTGTAGTTGTGTTGTGTTCTTCAACATCGATGCTTGAAGTGCTTGATCTAACCATGCCAAATCATAATCTCTTGTTCATTTATTTAAGATGCCATCATCATGAAAAACGTGATTGAGGTCTATAAAAATCTTCATCTTCTTTCTACACATCATGTTTCGTACCCTAAGTCGCATATTGTAGTGAACATAAACTAATTTGTTCAACTTTTGATAGCCAAGCAATTACGAAGCTTTTGTGTATAAGAGATCATGTACTCCAATTTCTTTCACATCTCAAAGAGGAGAATGTTTGATTTAGAACTTTGATTGCAATTTTTGAAGGTGTGGGGCATCTTCACCATAATCGCTCCACCATTATACTTAATATTTATAAAATTTAAGTTCAAATTCCAGTATACTTTTTTTAAAATGTCATTTTTGCTAGTGTAGACCCAAATTCACCTATTTGGTTTGTGAATAATTTATTTTGAAAAAAGAGAAGAAAAAATAAATAATTATTATTTGTGTTTGGAAAAAATTTTACCTCACTAATTGATGAAGATTGTGCATTTAAGTCTGTTTTAGTCTTTTGATTAGAACCTTTAATTCTCGTTTAACTTCATCATTATAAACACAAATTCTAGAATATTGAAGTAATGAGTTTAGGAAATATGTTAAAATATCAAGAAGATAATAAGAAATTAGAAATGAGGAATTTGTAAATGATTTCGATGACATACTTTGTACTCTACAATTTAAACAAATAAATTATATTGTCACATACAACATTTTACAATTTAATTTATATACATTATATGGTTACCTACATCATGTAGGTGTTGGTGTAATTGATTGTACCATCGATTATCAATAATATTCTAGTATGATTGCCAATTTCCGGTAGTATCTTTTATTGCCTTTTTTGCTCTTTCCATTGCTTCGTAGATAATTGACATTGTTGGGTTTTTTTATCTTTGTCAACTAATTTCAAAACTTTTACTAATGGTTTAATTGCAACACAAATAGCACAAACCCTCTTCCAAAATCTTCCATCTATAATGATGTTTGCATTTTTTCTACCTCTTTCCTTCTTTTGCTTGTGTTATTGTATGCTTCTCAATCACCAGACCAAAAGTGCACATTCTTTTTAAATCTGAAGGATATCGAACAAGACTTTCAATTGAAATAAATTCTGTCGCAAATCGGGTTATTCCAAGTCTCAATAATTCACGGTCATTTGTAAATGTCTTCATCAAATTCACAACTTTATTGCTTTACATTCGTCATCTTGCCAACCTCTTCTAGCATAAGGTTGATATAATGTGTTGCACAAGGATACCAAAACAAGTGCGGTTTTTCTATCTTCAATTTGGCACCAGTGGCCTTAATTGCACCTTTGCTGTCTGTAACCACTTGCACAACATTTTCCTCCCTGATTTCATAAATAATTTTATTTAACAAAGATAAAATAAAATCAATTGTCTTTGCTTTGTTGGTGCAATTAACAAAACTATGAAATTCCATGTTGTGGTCATAATATATCATAAAATTTATGATTGGATGCTTGTTGTGTGTGCTCCAATCATCACACATTATTGTGCATCAATACTTTGATCATTTTGATCTTAAAGTGCTTAAATATTCATTTATCTCATCCATCTCCTCTTGTAAATAAACACCACCAATTTAGCGTCATGTGGGACCTTTATTATTGTTCCACCTCACCAAAGGGATTTATCATGGATGATCGTATGGACCACTATCTGTTGCATTAAATGAAATAACATTATATATGAACCATTTTGATATTGTCTTACCAACATCTTTTACTTTTTCAATACCAAACCAGTTTTTGATACTTTTATGTTTTGTGGGAAACATAAAGGAGTCAATTCCTTTTGATGGTAATCAAGAATCCTCTCCTACACTAAAGCTTCAAGACATCCCATTTCTCAAATCGAAATCTAAGCCATACAAAGAACTTGTAGAAGAAAATCTTATGATTATAAAATTTGGAGTAGTTAAGTATATTAACTTGATAAGATATGTACACACGAATTTAAAATATTATTTATACATTGTTTACCTTTATCATAGCGATTACGCATCTCCTTTTGAATGGCTCTTGTTTTACGACATTCTTTGATGTCTTTAAGTCTAGATTTTCTATATCTTCTACGTCATCTTCACCACTACTACCACTTTCTAATACACATGTTTTGTGTAATTGACTCTAAGGTTATTTGTTTTTTTTTCTTTGCATTAAACTTGTACTTGCCTTAGAGTCTTGAGATGTTTTCGTAACATTGATGATATTTCCTTAGGAACTTTGTGACATGCCTCGATATTTCTAGTAACATGTGCAATATGCTATCTTAATCTCGTAATTCCTCCAATCATAACTTTTACACAAAATTTACATCATATTATTTTAGGGTTATCACCCACCATTTGACCAAATTGCCAACCAATATCAAGGTTTGGTGCTATTCTAAATAAATAAATAATGATACATAATTTTGACTCATAAACTTTTTATAAACTCACATAATAAACTATTATTTATTCATAATTAGATCTTTAAGCATATAATTAGAGCCGACCCATAGCAGGGTGAGTCAACCCATAGTGAGTCGGCCATTTGGCGAGACAGATCATCTTGGTGGATTGAGAAATCCCTAACCCAATCCAAGGAGGGTTGCGGGTTACGTTGGCCAACTCACGAGCCCATAAAAAATAAAATAATAATAAAAATAATATATAGAAAAGATTAAAAATTTTAAGTTCATGGGTTATGGATTAGGCGTGTCAAACCCACGAGCTCATTGAATTTTCCACTTTAATTTTCAGCTTTGGAGAATTTTTTTTCTCAACCCATGGGCCAACCCAAGCCCATTGTGGACAGACTCGCACCGGTCACGGGCCTAGGCAAGTCAAATGGCTTAGACCCCCTTTAAATGAGTTGATACAATTTCAATTCAACCCGCTTAAATTGTCTGGCGAAGCGGGTCAATCCGACAAACCCAACCCAAATTGATGACTCTACTTATAATTGGTGTTTAAAGTACCGATAATTCAAGAATCATGATAATGAGAACACATATTGAACATTTAAGATTTTATTGTTATATAATAAAGAATTCTTAATAACTAAGTAGATAAACTAAAAAAATGCAAAAACTTACCTTAAACAAGATTGTTTGCTGAATATGTTGGAAATGATGGTCGAATAAATCAAACGAAGGAGCTTAGTTAATGACTGTGAAGGAGCTTAGCTAATGACAGTAAGGAATGAATATGTTCAAATGTTAATAGATTTATGTATGGTTGATGATAGATCAGTAACATTGAAAAAAAGATAGTGATTAGACATGATGCGATGCATTTCAAATTTGTCCTTTTTTTTAAATACAAAGAAAACATTAAAAAAACAAATACAAAGAAAAGGTCACATCTGCTTTAAAAGCAAACAAAACCGTAAAAAAGAATCCAAAGTCCCAAGCCGCGCCGTTGCGTTCCGTTCCAATCTTTTTTTGCCATTATAACAACCAAAAACACCATCCTGCAACAACCGATGTTATTTACGGGAAAATTAGCATGACATGAAGTGTTCTCATGTTAGAACACCCATTCCGACTGTTCCACGCCTGTTCCAACGAACCTGGTCTAGGTGGAAGATTTATGGCTCAAATGAGCAGCTAGAGATATAAAGGTGAGAAAATATTTCATATATGAACGCATTTCATTTATTTAACATAAGCATCATTCATTAGAGGTGTGCCCAACTTATTTAGGTGCAGGATAGAAGATTAGGTCAGTGTGTTAGACTACATTAGGATGAGCTGTGTCAAATTGGGAACAACCTAAGTTGATCCTAATCCCTACCGGCTTGGCCACAATCCATCGAAAGGGGTCAAGGATATATGATTAAAATATGGCAATGATCAAAAGGGAGCCATTTTTTTTTACTGAATCTTCAAATGGACACTTTTTTTTATTTCTTATCAAAAAGGTGCTCCACTTTGTGCTTTCTAACATATATAGCCCTTTGAACTTGCCTAAATTGTTGCATCCTCAGCTGCTTGCCCCAAGCAAATGGGCTGGAAGGCCAATTGATAGGCCGCTCTAACCCATCATTACCAAATATTCTCACAAATCACTAACACTATTGTGGTACCATTGCTGTTATGTTTTGCTGATGCTTGTTGCCAACTTGTTGTTGTGCTTATCGGTGAAATTCTCTCAGGGTCTCAATGAGATTTAACTGCAAGGAATGCCATTACTAGTTCTTCAAACATTAGTGGCAAACTTGATTCATTTCCTAGTTTAGGGTTTTAGAGTTTTATGTCATCATGAGAAGTTTTAGGGTTTATTTTTGTTCCCTATACTCATGCAATGCCTTTGTTTTACAATTGTGAACAATTTAAGTTTATGTAGCAAGTTTATTTAAAATTATTACATGGATCCAAACTGCCCAAAGCTTAAATATGAACCTCTTTTGTATTACCTATACCCTATGGACTCTTTCTATGTCTTCCCTTTTCAATTCATACCAATTTAAGTTCATGTAGCAATTTTGGAGAAAACGATCAAATGGACCCAAACTAGTCTAACACAAACAAACATAACCAACATAACTTTGTAATACCTCAACCTTTTGGAATCATTCTTTATGCTCCTTTCCAATTTAGACCACTTTAAATCCAAATTAATAACATAAAAGTCACATGTTTCATCTTCCCAGACGCCCAGGTAATTTTCACAATGAAGGACGTCACACTCATCCTAAGACTACCAAAATTATAGAGTGGTGTTTCTATACATGTAGATTTGATGCTTCTTATAATCAACTATACTTGCAACATTTTAAGGACGAACTTGGAGGCAAAATCTAAGCCAATTCTATAATGACTAGAAGAAAGATTTTTATTTTGCTTTGTAAATTTTACATATATTATTATTATTATTATTTTCAACGATATTCCTAGATTAATATTCTTAACACTTATTGATTGATTTTGATATTTTAAGTCATCTCCTCTCCTTCCCCTATCATCCTCCTCCTTAATGTCCTGAAATGAAGTAGGTTCTTCCTCCTCTCCTTCCCCCTTATTCTCCTTTCTAGTGTTTGACACACCTCCTACATATGACACTTGGCACACACATACAACTTCTCAAGCCAACTGGGGATCAAAACTTCGGTTCGGCTCGAGATTTCAAATCTTGCATCAACATACAGTAGTTAAACCCAACCACAAGGGGAACATCATTTCCCCAACAAGAGGTATAGAGGTGTGTGAATACTAGCTCTCTTGAGTCAAAGCATGATAGTGTAGTTGTAGTAATTGGAGTAATCAATTCTTGTAAGGAATAGAATTTGATTAATAAACTCATTCCAAGTTCCTTTTCGTAATATTCACCATCAAACATAGATTAAGCCTCTAGCTCATGAAAGAACTTGAGTAGATTAATTTGCCCTTTGGAGTAATGTAATATTGGAATTCAATATAGGGCACACTCATGCGACTAAACTTTAGACTCTGCTTATATTGAGGACCCATTTTGATTTAGAAATACGTACCTTATTTTGATACTGATAGAATGAGATAGCCTTTTGGGGCTCCCCTATGCTGTCCTTAAGCAAAGTTACTAGATTTTCTTTTCTTCTTTAAACCTACCACAATAGTTATCGAAATTCAAAAGACTGAGTCATTCTTTTTCTAAGTTGATAACAATTATATGTAAATGCATCTTCATTTCACTGTGCTCTTTTCTATTAGTTGTTTAGACATAAAGCCAAATTGATTCATAAATATATCTAATATTACCTAAGTCTCTTTATTTTCCTGTCCTAACTTTACAATCTGACAATATCTTTTTCCTTGTCCCTAGTTCTTAACCTTTTATAAAACTTATCAAATGCTTTTAGCCTTTGTTGTATCTATGACTGTTGTTTCCCTCAATTTTAGTTCCTTTATACATATTAATAGTTTCTTAATTTGTACAACTTTGGGAATATTCTAAACATCTCTTCTTTAAACTAACTCTTTTATATAAGTTTCACCTCTACCTTTAGACCTCAAAGCATTAATATTACTGCCTTGATCTTATTTGGTATTAAAGTCTACATTTATAACATTAATTCACAAACTTTTCATTTCAAACTTCTCTCGTCATTCTATCCATAGTTTTGATAAGTATCAAACCAACCTTAAGAAGGCTACAGCTTCATCACTTCACAAACCTGCGTAACTTAATGATCGTAAACTACTCAAATTTATAATTTTCATGTAAACTTGTAGAGTGCGCTCTCTTCTGAAACATGGATTCTTGTGATAGTAACTCTCCAAATGCAGATCTTAGTCTGGCATTTATTGGCTTAACTTACAGAAATGGATGGTAGAGTGAAAGCTATGCTCAAGATAATTGAAGTAGATGCTGACTCCTTCTCTAAGAGAGCAGAGATGTACTTCAAAAGGAGGCCAGAGTTGATAAGCTCAGTTGAAGAAGCCTACCGGGAATACAGAGGATTGGCAGAAAGATATGATCACATTTCCGGCGAGCTGCACAAAGCAAATCATACCATAGCAACTGCTTTTCCGGATCAAGTCCAATATGCAATGCTGGAAGAGGAGGATGAAAATCCAAAAGCGATTACTCCAATTGATCCCAGAAAGATTCATAAGCCAACAGTAGATGGCTTACTAAATAAAAGAAGGGGGGAAAGCCAACCATCCATGAAAACTCCAGTTAATAGAAAAAAGGCACAAGAAGAGATAATTAAGCTTCAGAAGGAGATACTTGTACTTCAGACTGAGAAAGAATTCATCAAGAGCTCATATGAGAGTGGGGTCGCTAAATATTGGGAGATTGAGAAGAAGATTGTGGAGATGCAAGAGGATGTTTACTGTCTGGAAGATGAGTTCAGCGCTAGTGCGGTTATCGAAGATAATGAAGCCTGGGCATTAATGACAGCAACAACACTTAAGTCCTGTGAGGATGCTATATTCAATTTGCATGAACATCAGAACAAATCAATGGAACAGGAAAAACTTGAGTCAAGTAGAATTAAGGCTGCTAGAGAGAAATTGTTGGGTCTCAAGAGGGAGTTGGGCAAATTTCAAGTTGAGAACACAGACAATGCTAATGAAAAGACACAGAAGAAGTCTACTATATTAAATGAGGATGAAAAGAGTTTTTCTTTCAACAAAGAGAGGATACCGCTGCAGTCGCTTTGCGAGAAACTAAAGATATATCTAGAAAGAGACCCTGATAATTCTGTTGAGGATGTTGCAGAAAAAATTAATGAGCTTGTTAGCAGAATCACCAGTTTAGAACTCGCAGTTTCACAACAAACTGCAAAGATCCATAGACTGCATTTGGAAAACAATGAGCTTGAGAAACATCTGTTAGGCTTGGAAGAGGAAAAGATGATTCTGATTAATGAATCGAATGGAACAAGTAACAAGCTAAAGCAAGCTGAAGAGCAGTTAAATATAGTAGAAATTCTTGGAAAAAATGTCCAAGACGAAGAAATTATTCTGTGTCAAAATCTTAACAAAACCTATGGTAGTTTGGTTGATATTTCAGGAAAGATGCAGCAGTCTCCTTCCCAAGAAGACGATGAACACATTGAGAGTGGATGCTTGGAGGATGAGATTTTATCTAGTGATGAACTGATAGAATGTGAGGACAAGGAAGTGACCGAAATTCATGACCAAAATGAAAATTCATTCCAAGAGATTCATGTAACTGAAGAACACTCTATCAAAGACCACACAAAACTCTATACGGGCTCTGATATTAGTAGCAATTGTTCGGCTGGAAACCTAACTGAGCAAAATGAGTACATGTTCAAAGACTCATCAGGAACAGGTGTTAACTTTGATAACAGCACACATACTGATACTGACCAAGAAGCTCAACTCGAGGAGAAAGAGATTTCTGTTGACTTGTACCAACTACTTTTAAATAGTTTGGAAGGTAGAGAGAAAATTCTGTTAGCTGAGTACACGTCAATCCTTCAAAGCTACAAAGAAACAAAGAAAAAGCTATCTGAAGTAGAGAAGAAAAATGGAAACTATCACAGTGAAATAATGACACTGTTACAGGAGTTAAAGAATGCCAGCGCTATGAAAGATGAGGAAATACAATTGCTAAAACAACAGATTGAATCTTCAAAGATGAATCCAAATGTCAAGATTCCATCTGAAGCTGGAGAGTCTAGTCACAGAAATCTTGAAAGCTTGTCGTGCTTCCCTAAGTTTAACATAGATAATGCAAACCTTCAATGTTCTCAGATGATCGATGATGCAAATATTACATCAACCACAAGAACATGCAAAACTAAATTTATTGGAGAACCAGGAGGCCTGATTACAGAACATATAAATCTGCAGTTCAATGACAAGCCAAAGGACAGTTCACCTATTGAAGAGAAGTTCAGAAGAGGCATGGATGATTTACTTGAAGAGAACTTACAGTTTTGGCTAAGGTTCAGTTCATCATTTCAGCACATTCAAGAACTGCAAGCTCAATTTGAAAATGTACAAACTGATATCAAGAGCATGAAGGATGTTATAGCCCAAGGAGCAAGCAATGGAACCTTCAATGATCAAGTTCCTCAATCAGACTCTGTCCCCGTAGTCTCGAAGCTAAGAGAACTGAAGACTGAACTCCAAGTATGGCTGGAACAAAGTATATTTTTAAGAGATGAGCTAGAAATTAGGTTCTTATCTCTTTGTAGCATACAAGAGGAGATCAACAGAGCTACCGAACCAAATCAACAATCTGAAGAATTCCAGCTTTCTCCTTGTCAGGCTGCAAAGTTCCAAGGAGAAGTTCTCAACATGCAGCTAGAGAACAACAAAGTTGCAAATGAGCTACAAGCGGGACACAAACATGTTACGCGTCTTCAGGCAGAAGTTGAGAAAGAATTGACTAAACTTCATGTGCATCTTGAGCTGCCTCGATTGATAAATAACCACCCTCATCCCTTTAAGCATTTCCACAGTAGGACTAGAACACCTAGTAGAGTACCATTAAGGTTCTTCCTTTTTGGTCCCAAGCCTAAAAAAGAATCCGTATTTGCATGCCTTAATCCAGCATATCAAAGAAATTTTAGTGATCTGAGGGCAGGATTTCGTTAAATGGATAACAGATAGTTCCTTGTTAGTTATATTGATGTTACTAGTTGTGCTCTAGTCTTGTGAGAAAAAAGATTGGTTTGCTTTGAACAGGCTGCAACAGCATGTTTATGCTATCATTAGCGCAGGTATGTTCATGAATTGTGATGGTGATATGAACAAGTGAATTCTTTCTACATCAATCATCAGGATCACTGCCAAATTGCAACGAGATGATTTGGATGCTTTATTATTGTGATTTAGGTGCTGCCCAGAGAGATACTGAAGAATTGTTACACACGTGAGAGGTGGTGAATCAAGTGGTTTTAGAAAATTTATATTTTTTTTAAAATCAAAAGTACGTAGCGGAATTAAACACAGAAATAGAAAGCAAAAAACACAAGTATGCGAACTCGCTCGATTTTACTTGGTTCGAAGCCTTCGGTGACTCCTACTCCAAGACTCGTGTCCAGTGGACCTATCGACGAGTAATCCACTAAAGACCTCTTCCGGAACTGCCAGAAGAGAGGATCGAGTACAATAAAAAGAATAGAAAAGGTGTAACAAGCTATACTTTCCTTTAAGCGGTAATTGTTGGTGCAGGTTGCACTAATAGTCTGGTTTTAATGTATGACAAATAAGTTAAAGTTAGATGGGTTGTTTGTCTAACGCTTCTACCAAGTGTGCAGGAGTTGACTAGTCTGAAGAACCTGACACCAGGCTGAAATCCAGTTAGGTCCGCTGGGCCCGATAGCTGGTGGGAAATCTAGCTAGGTCCGCGAGGTTTGATAGTTGGTGCGAAGTCTAGATAGGTCCACGGGGCCCGATTCTGGCGGAAAGTCTGGTTGGGTCCATGGGACCTGACAATCGGCCGAAGTCCAGTTGGGTCTGCGGACCTGACAACTGGCGGGGAAGACCAGATGAGTCAGAGGCAAGTCGAGTGACTGCAAGTGGTAAGTAAAGGTAAGGCGTTAGTCCAATTTAAGTCCATTTGGGAAACCTAAGCTGAGACCTTAATTAGATCCTGGTCTCGAGGAGACAGGATCTAATTACTACTCATAATCTATTATGTTGTGCTAACTCTGTTTTGTAGGATAAAATATATTTTTTTGATTGCTTGGACTAACCTTTTCTTGCAGGTGGAAAGGCTGAAGAAAAGGGGTCTGGGCGTCCGGACAAGGCTCACCTAGGCAGGGCTATGGGCGCCTAGGCGGTCTGGGCGTCCGGACTGGGTCCAGGTGCTCGGACTCAAAAATTGATCCACAAGCTTACGTGGAGCGCGTCGATTGACCGAGCCAGGTGGTCCAGGTGCGCGGAATGGACCTATTTAAATGCCTTCGACCCGGAGCTTCAGTACAATAATTGCAACGACTTTCTCTTCTACTAGGTGCTCCGAAAAGGCTCCCGCAACGCTGCTACGCTCCACCGACAACCGGACTTTAGTTTTAATTAATTCTTTTATTGTCGGTAATTTTTATATATAGTTCTTGTACTTGCAATTTGTAACCATTTCGAACTATTAGTGGATTGCCCAACGAAAACACTCGACGAATGCGAGTCTGGGAGTAGGAGTCGTCGAAGGTTCCAAACCAAGTAAAAACTTGGTTGTGTTAGCATTGCTTCTTATTCTTCCGTTGCATATCTATTTTAAAATCAAATTTTCGACGATCGCTATTCACCTCCCTCTCCCCCTCTAGCGTTCTTTCCGATCCTATAGTAATTAAGTACACAAGGAAACTTCGTTACCCAACACTTTTAGTTTTAACGGATCAAGGTCAGTGTTGGATGACTTCTTAACGGTAGTCGGGCGTAGTAGTGTCGTAGCAGAGTAGCAACACGAAGTCAGAGCAGTTGGAACGTCGAATGAACGCGTAGAAGCTTATAGAAGAGTTGTCTTTAAAGCCTTGGTCGAATAGCCCTTTTAAAGGGGATGAAAGGTGCAACATCATTGAAGGCGCCTTCAATATCAACTCTTATCCCCTAAAAACTGGCTCTTATCGTCACTGGGGTTTTCTATGTTATGTTATCTGACTGAAAGCGTCTTCCATAGCCCTGCTCCTTCGAATAGAAGGCGTCTTGGGTACTGTTCATCCAAGGCATTTTGTGCTCCTTTCGCCTTACAAAATGTGTTAGTCCAACAAAACATAGTATACCCTGCAAGACGAAGTTAGTACAATAAAAACAAACAGTTTAGTAATTATATCCCGTCTCTCCAAGACCAGGATCTAGCCAGAGTCTCAATTTAGATTTCTGAAATGGACCTAAATTGGATATGCACCTAAAGTCCTCAAATGAGACTCCTCCTCACTGGAATACTCTCCTCCAGTGACTTACCTTACTTATTATGCAGAATCGCTTGACTCCTTAAGGTGCACCAGGTCTTCCCGCCAATTGTCAAGTCTGAAAATCCAATTGGACTTCGGCCAGCTGTCAGGTCCCGCGGACCCAGTCAGACTTCCCGTCAAATATCAGGTCACTCCTTACTTATCTGGATTTCTGCACCAGCTATCAACTTTTTCAGACTAGTTGGATTTCAACCTAATGTCAGACCAGTCAAGTCCTGCACACTTGGTATCATAACACATCTAATTTTAATCTATTTATCATTTATTAAAATTCAAAATTGATTATTAGTGTCAACTACACTAACAGATACTACTGATGATACTATAAGAGTTGCTAAGCAGATCAGTCTACATAAATATTTAACCAGAAGACAAACCAAATCACTAATTATGGTGGCAAAAGACGAATACGCTCGTCCCAGTGCTCCTGCCAACTCGTCCCAGGGTCAACACGGAGGAGGTAAATCACGGGCGGCTACTAGTCTTTGGAATAGTAACTAGCACATAAGAGAGGTATTTACCTTGACTTTGCTGAGATTCGAACCCTAGATCTCATGATGACAACACCTCATGCGAACCAAATCACTAATCATGAGCTTATGTGAGGAGTTTTTAGTACTTTGAAGTTTCCACAGATCTGATGGAGCAAGTAAAGACCCTGGCTGGGATCTTACAAATGATGGCTCCACCAACACCCCAGTTCCACTTTAGCAATACCAGGTGCCTGCCTCTCCCTAAGTTGCCATGTTCATATCAAGCATGAAAGAATATACACAAGAGAATTTGTTAGTGCAAAATAATATAAATCATTCAAAATAAATTTGCCTTGTACATTATTAAAAGATATATATGAAAATCAAACAGCAACTAGAAATCAATAAAATTATGAAAAAAAAAATGGATAAGAAGTAAGCCAAAAATTCACAATTTTAAAGTAAAGATTTGGCCCTTTTCAGGCTAGTTTATCTGATCTTCAACTCCAACAATACCACGGTTTAAAATCAACCGTTTGATGGTTTGAAATTGCCGTTTGATAGTTTAAAAAATCTCGATCCTTAATTTTAATCACCGAAGGCGGTTATAATTCATGGTTTAAAATTGTCGATTATGATTCAGGTCTTGATTCCATGGTGATAACTATTATTTATATTTAAATAAATTTTAAAAAATAAAATAAAAAACAAAATGGGTATGATGGAGTCTACATTATAGTAAGTGTCATATTATTTAAATTGATAAAAAAAAATATAAATTTCATATCAACTAAAAATGAATCTGAATTATATTTTTAATTTTCAATTTTAGAACGCCAACATAAACAATTTAGTCCAGATACAAAGAAAAAAAAAATAGAGAAGGCAGTGATCTGAAGGAAAGTTGCATTGTTTGTTAAACAAGAACATTGTATTCAAAAGGGAACTAACTTTACCAATCTTGTTTCCAGAACAATGCTACCATGTTAATGAGTTCATAATTCCATTATAGAACAACCATTCAGAACTGGGAAATGTAGGAACATCTTACAACACAGTGCGATCGATACCCAACCGACACGATAAACAGAAACCCAAAGACAAGTGTCTTAACTTCTAAGACGAAGAAGTGCACTTTTTCATTCCCCTTAACTAAGGTGCTGGATGTGCAGCACCATTGGTCTCCATCTCGGTCACGTAAACCTGCCCATATTCTCCCTTCGAGTCATCCTCCTCCAAATAATCAGCTCTTGCATTTAGTGTCAGAATCTGGCACACAAGCCAAATGAGGGAGGCATCAAGGGCAAGGAATGCTGCTCCACCAAATAGGCCAGTCTTGGCAGTCAAACACTCTGTATCGAGATTATAGTGGACATTGCGCGAACGGTGAAGGCCTTCTGTGATAGTAGCCCACAACATCATCCCAAGTGCCACACCCGAGACAACTCTGAATCAACAACACTAGCTATGAGAGTTTTATAATGAAGGTCACATAGTGTAAGAACAGTTGGAAGTTAAAGACCATAAATGAAAACTCCAACTTTTAATATTGTTGGATAGAAGGTTGTCGAATGAGAAATTGCAACTGTAGGACTTACCATACCATTGAGAAATGTATATCTGTTTTAGTACACAATTCCAGGGCTTGACTTTAAGCTATCTTTGATTAAAAAACAATGAAACTAGGAATTTTATGAGAAAAATTCTCATCATGTGATTGAGAACACAGAAAGAGCAAGCCAAACGACAGGTAACCTCATGTGTACGAGAGAAGCAATCGAGGAGTTAATCAACCATATGACATAAAAAAAGAGTTTCTAACAGCTAAAATTCCAACTAACAGTATCTGTAATACGAGCTCTAGATGCAAAAAAAAAAAAACATGGATCCACACCCACCCAACTTAGGTTTCATCAAAGAACCCTATTAGTGCATGAAAAAGTCATCTTACTCTGCAATAATGAAGAATATAACCAGTGAAACACTCATGATAAAGCTTGAACTGGAACTGTCTTTCCTTTGTATGGAAAATAGACAGCAACATGCCCTGCTAAAGCAGCTAAAAGAGAGTCACAACCGATAAACTTCCCAAACCGATTGTTGGATCATTCGAAACTTGCAGATGACCACACCCTTCCCTTGAATTGGAGTTCCAGAAGCTGGCTATAACAACGAAAAAATGAGTCACATGAATAATCAAAATTTGGGACATGAAAAAAAAATGAACATAGCTATGACGCGATTACAACATATACAGCCTTTAAAAGAAAAATAACTTGATGAATAGAAACAATTGTCTTTCAATAAAAAGGGTTGACAGAGAAAACCGGAGGATTTCTGAGCTGAAGAATGCCTATAAAATCTCAAACATAGTAAGGAGATTAAAAAGACCTTTTTATTTTCCGCAATTACACCAAAAATGAAAGACAATATTCCAAAAAAAGAAACAGCCAGTGCAATCTTTGTAGCTTGGCTTACACCCATCTCCTCAATACTTAAACTCCCTGCCATTAAATAACAAACGACAGGTTGAGTATATGTATCTTCAGTAGATGTAAAAAAGCAAAACAGATTAATGAGTACAAGTGCATTAATTTTTTTTAACCTTCTCAATGATAAGATAAATAGCCTATGAACAAGTGAAGTTAGACTCCCTCATGACAAAATAATTTCTTAGTCAGTAAATGAATAATTGAAACAGTGTTACTTAAAAACCATGGTTTTTATTCATATCTACTGGAGATCATCATTAAGTTTTTGGATGATCATATTCTTGCATTGATTATGCTTACAAACCAAAACACCCTACAGCCTATTGAATAGTTGTAGTATCAAGAAACAGAAAATTGCTAGATTATTAATTTGTTTCATGATATCCTTAGCAATCATACAAATGTCTAGTATTAACTAGGTCAAACAACAATTAGTTCTTAGTCTTTCGCGATATAGTAGACTGCTCAAATACCAAAAGAGAAAATGGCATTTTGAAGCCTATCCCCTGTTTCCATACAATTTTTTAAAAGACAACAAATGCAATAGCTGTATGTGAAGCCAGAACTTGTTTGAGATGTTGTTGGAATAGAATGAATATGCTAATGCAACAACAATCAAATGTTTCAAAATACTAATACCGAACTTCGATTCTTTGTGGGGAAAACACAAGACAATTAAAGAGCAAATAAGAAAGCCAAACTCGAAAGGTAGTAAACAAAAAGAATCAAAGCGAGGAAGGAGTGCAAAAACAAAAGAGAAGAGAAGCCTCAAAATTTTAGAATCGCCAACTAATTGAAAGGGTAAAAAAAAACTACTAATTGCAGCAAATATGAATCGTCTTTAATCGAACGGAGAATTTGAGGAAATCTTCAAGCCCGTAAAAATCTGACTTTCACAGTTTCACTAAAGAAAAGATCGATCAGCTTTAAAAGAAATTAAACTCAAAGCAGATCTAGTCAAAATCAACGCACGAATTGAAGCTAGTAGAACTTGCGGTGAAGAAGCAAGGGAACAAGGAGAAAGGAGCAAGGTGAGAATCCCATACCTCTCTCTCCGACTCAGATCCCCGGCGGCGAAAACGAAGAAGGAGAGGGTTGAGGAAGATCAACTGGAGTGTTGGGTGGAGAAATAACGACGGGCACGGGAAGGGAGAACGGTAACGACAAAGAACCACGAAACGCTTGATTGAGCGAAATGACAAGCATCTCTTTCCAATCTTTATTGTTTTTTTTAATAAATAATAATTTATTTTCCATCAGGGGTAATAAAAGTTGACTTGGAGATTCAGATTGACGTGTAAGCCGTGCTATTTTTAAGTTAGTTGATGTTGTAGAGGAAAAAGCAAGTTAGTTCATTAAATTAATTTTAAAATATTATCTCATAATTTTAAAATATTATACCGTAGTTGAATAGGACTGTAAATAAATAAATAAATAAAATATTCATCCACAAATTTAATGTAATATATTATAAGGGGAGCAATGATATGTAAAAAATCTTAACAAAATATTTAAAAATATACCTATAAATTCAGATCCACTTATGATTATTTGGTTGAGGATATCATTTTTCTTATAGAATATCATTTCGAATAAATAAGATCTATCATTTTTTTTTATAGGATGTCATTTTGAATAAATAAGATAAGATTCGAATCAAATTTTAAAAAAAAACATTTATAAAAAATTTCAACTAGAATTTAAATATAATTTGAAGTTCTTAAATCCGAACCCTCCAACTTAAGTTGAATAATCTAATTTAAAGTAAATTTTTAATTATTTTTTCTATAATTTTTTATTTTTATTTTAATACTTCATTATTATCATAATATTAATATACATAAAAATATCTTAATTTTTAAAGTAAAATTTAATTTAATATAAAAAATCATTAAAACTTAAATTTGGGTCCACCCCAGTCCACCGAACTTGACTCAAAAATTCTAATTCGAAAACCCTCCAATCTGAATCTGATTTTTTCAGATCGATTTTGGTTTGGTCATCAAGTCAGATTCATTTTTGACATCCTTATATATACATATAGCTATCTAATTATTCGAACCAATTAATTTTTAATTTGACTAATTTGACCTTACAAAAATTTTCGACTAGCGACAAATATAAATCCAAAAAACCCCAAGGGTCAAGAAAAGAGTAAGCTTCAACAATAGGGATTATGAATTTATTTTATGAATAAAATTGGTGAATCATATTCACCAGTAAAATTATCGACAACATAATGAATAAATAAACTTAAAATAGAGCTGGTATTCTCAAATTTAATAAGCAATCAAATAAACTTAAAATTCTAAAATAAATAAATATTCAAATAAATTTAAATTAAAAATTTAATAATATCTAAACGAACTAAGCTAAGTTCGTAAAATAAATCAAGCTATATTTTAATAACTATTTTAACAACTTAATTCATTTTAAACTTGACTCAATTATTTTATTAAATAAATTTAAACACCACAAATTCCACTCAACTTAGTTCTTTTACCTTACCTTACCATTAGTTCCATGTTTTTATTTTATTAATAGCTATTGAGGTTGTTTGTCTTTCACAATATATCCTTTGCATCGAACTCCCTTGGGAAAAAGTTATTTTTTTAAAAAAAAATCTTTAAAAATTAATTATGTGCTGAAATTGATTGTTTAGAAAAACATGGTTTATATGACATTTTTTTGTATTTAATAAAGTTTCAATTCAAATTTTAAAACGATCACATAGCAAAATTGATGAATTTAGCCGTTTTATATATTTTTTTATATTTGTGTACATATAGCCAGATTTTCCCTGTTTGACAATCCGGTTTTCCTTCAACTTGGTTCAGCCTTCAAGTCCAGGTTTAACCAATGAGTCAGCCGGTCCAATTCCATTAGTTTTTCATTGAATTTCACCTATGCGATGAACGCCATCAATGAGTTTCATGAAGATGTCAACTATAAGAAGTTATTGGTCAGGTCTTTTAAGCTCTATTTTGACAAAAAGATTAATGAATGAACACTCAAGTGTTGTAGGGTTTAGGGTTTAACCAATGAGTCGGCCGGTCCAATTCGATCAGTTTTTCACTGAATTTCACCCGGGCGATAAGCACCATCAATGAGTTTCCTAGTTGAAGATGTCAACTACAAGTAGTCTAAGAAGTTATTGCTGAGGTCTTTTAAGCACTATTTTGACGAAAAGATTAACAAATGAACACTTGAGTGCTTTGTATGTGTGTATATAGGTTTTAAGGTTTAGGCAATGAGTTAGCTGATCCAATTCAATCAGTTTTTCATTGAGTTTCACCCGTGCGATAAGTGCCATCAATGAGTTTCATGGTTGAAGATGTCGATTTCAACAAGTCTAAGAAGTTATTGCTGAGGTCTTTTAAGCTCTATTTTGACGAAAAGATTAACAAATGAACACCCAATTGCTTTATATATGTGTATATAGGGTTTAGGGAATATTAGTCACAAAAAAATTCTTTGTGGTGTAGCTTGTAGGAGTAACTCTACATATACAAGCAGTTGCAAATCCTACAACACTAGAATTCCTTATCCCATCAAATTACAACCTCAACCCATTTTAACTCACGCTGTCATGCACCTTAGCCGAACTACATCCACCATAGATGAACTCAATTGACTCACATTCCATAACTAAAGTCCCTCTTGGGCGACTCGAACACAAGTTTTACACTACTTGTACTCGTACGACTATGAGCCCCGAATTGAGGCATGAATCATATTAATATACAATCGACAAACCTTTACAGTTTATTAGGATCTATGCTTTGGCCGATGCCAAACTCACCCGACTCCCTTAGAAGGAAACATCCAAAGGCACGAGGCAAGAAGAGTAAAAATACCATATCAAGTTGTTTGAATCAAGAGCTATTGTATATGCAAATCATTTTAAAACATATATACAATGATATCGAAATGTTAACATAGAAGTATGGCCTCATAATTGGATTCAATTGTTTGGATTGTAAGTTTTTTCATCAAAAACCTCAAATTATCTCCAGCAAATTGGCCTTTGCATTACTGAAGAGAAATGCTTCACTCATTCATGTCAAAGTTGCTGATATTTTCGGATCTCATCAATTTATCTGTCTTCATCCTTGGATTCATGAACAAAGAATCACCGAGGTTGATCGACTAGAAGAACATTTTCATGCAAAGATGCCAACTCCCTCAAGCCGTATCTCAAGGAGTTCTGTTTGGATTAAGAATCTAAAATGAAAATGGTTCTAACATCTAGATAAGGAAATAAAACTTCTAACTATTCCTAAATTCATCATCACTAAAACGCAACAGAATATGTAGGCAGTCGAAACTGAATAACGTTTCGAACAATGAATATGAACATCTAGGCATACACTATTCTTATAATTTTTCATCCTGAAATATAGAACTCACAACCTGAAACTACCAACTGAAGAGAAGAATAATAGGTCAACAGCAAACAAATAACTTGACTACAGTCGTGATAAAGTTACAATAAACTAAGAAAGTCTGCTAACTATTATAATCTGAGAGAAATTCAGATGAATTGTGGCTAGGTTGAGTTGAATTCGTCAATCCGAATTCAGTTCTTCCTGGGTAGATTGGATGGAAATTTGATGGCTTAGGTTGCCCGAATCGCAAGTGTTTGACAGAAATAGAGTTGAATTTAACTCTTTAAGTATACCTCATGAATTTAGGTGAGAAGACAAGCTACGGCAGAGTTCTAGGTTGATATTTTGAGGATTAATGGATCGAAATGGGTAAAAGGTTGAGAAAATGGCCGAAAGTAAGCTAGAGGATGTCTAAGTTGGAGAAACTATCCCTTGACACACAACTAGAAACTCCCTGTTTCATAGGTCCATCGACGTAGGAGCTTCTTCACTCCTTGTCACATGCAACAACTGCCAAACAGTCAAATTGTTCCCTGGTGCAACACTTCTCAACTCCTTGGATACAACTCTAGCTCAGACTGATCTAACACTACTCCCTCAATCTCACACTATTTGCATTGGTTGTACAAGCCTGCACCACACTCATATGACCTACTAACGGGCTGTCCGTGCGAGTGGGTAACTCGGCCGGTACTGCCTAGGATATTCAAGAAGCACCTTCTGGCTGAAAGCAGAGGTTTCGGAACTAGAAAGCCTAAAGTGCTCCTCAAGGATGAAGCTTTGATGCATGATTTGCCTTGACTTATCTTATGGTCAGCAAAACTAGGTAAGAACAGGTAGTTAACATCACAGTAATGATTGTGTTAATTAGCAATATGAACCATCCTTGTCCCAGCATTCAGTGTCCACAATGTTCGACAAAGAGACGGAATTCACAGGAACAACAAGCAGAAGAAAGCAAAGATGGTTGGCCAACAAGAGTGTAAATTGTAACCATGAGAAAGGAGAATACCTGAATCAAGAGTTATCCAGTTGGGAAAAGCGTTAGCTCCTTGTTTCTGGAACCGCCATTGTCAGCATCATCTTCGCCCTTTCTCCTCCAATCTAAATCATTCGGTAAAGGAGGGAAGTGTGCCGGCGCCGGCATAAACACCATCCCAGGCCTAATTCCTTCCGTTTGACGGGCTACGTGTGGCGCCTGTGCAGGTCGGCTCAGTAATCCGGGGCCAAAATGCCCCAATTGGTTCTGATGGTAGTAGTACTGCTGCATTGGATCCATTTTCTCGTGGTGCTGCTGCAGCATCGCCACGGGCATGTAAGGCAAGCAGGGATCCGCCGTCGGCGCCGCGGGGCCAAGAAACGGGTGCGTCGCGGGGGAAGGGGAGGGATTGGCGGCGGCCGCGGCCAGGCCTTGCATCTGCACGCGCTTGAGGTAGAGCCGGTACTTCTGGAGGTGGCTCGCCACGTTCTCGCGGGTGAGGCCCTCGACGCCCATGATCTGCATGATGGTCTTGGGCACGGCGTTGGCGATGCCCAGATGCGCGACGGCATCCACAAACCGCTTGTGTAGCTGAGGCGTCCACACCAGCCTCGGCCGCTTCAGCGTCCGCGGCTGCTCCGGATCCTCCTCCCCTCCACCGCCGAAGGCGTCTAGGTCGGTCTCATCCTGGCGGCCTGGAAGACGATGGTCAGCGGACGGGGTAAAGGAGGAAGCAGCAGCAGAGGAAGAGGAAGGAATGTCGAAGGCGATGGCGAGGTCAGGAGCGATGAGGCACTGCGAAAGGGGCACCAGCTCGTGGGGCGAAGGGAGCTGCTCCTCCCAGTCCCATCGAGCGAAGCATTTGGCTTCTTCTTCTTCTTCTTCTTCTTCCGCTATTTGTTGCCTCATCGGCAGAATCGAAAATTGAGAGAGAGAGAGAGAAAAAAAACTGGAGAGGAGGCGGCGGCAGCGGCGGCGGCGGCGGCGGCGTCGTCGACGACGAGGGAACGATAAGGGAGCAGAGGAGTTCGAGGTGGATATTTCTTCGGACAATTACTCTTACTATCGAACGTACCGCTTTTCTAATGGGCACAGAGTCGTCCTTCATGTGGGGTTCACCGCAAAGCAGAGGCGGGTACAAGATCCGTGTATCATCGTATGCGGAACTGGGAAAGTGTTGGTGTGATTCGTTCCATACTTCCATGTTATTTCGACGCGATTAACCAACCCGCCCCGGCCAGTTCCACGAGCTCTGGTCGCTCGTCCTCTCGTTGGGTTGGGGTCCACTCAAGCATGAAGTAGCTTTAAATGATGTCGAGTTGGTCATCATATAGTTAAGATTGAATTTCGGTAAAAAAAAATTGAGAAATTATTCTCTCAAAAGATGATTAATTTTAATTTTTTTAATTTACTCTCTCCAATAATATAAAATAATAATAATAAATTATATAAAGGAAAATAAATAATGGATCAATTTTCATTAAATAGTTAAGAAGTGAAAGGAATTTATGCGATATGTTATGTATTTATTTGTACGGTAGAGTTGGAGATGAGGAGGAATGAGAATGTGGTGGCGTGCTTAAAATAAAAATAGTTGGTTGGTTGTGACGGACAGGTGGAGGTTTTTATTTTATTTTTATTTTTATTTTTTTCAAACGCGAAGAGAAGAGAGGGTAAGGTGCGAGCTCGGCACCGGTGAGCGTTGACTGAGTGTCCTGATTGGTATGACAGTAGATCTTTTGATCGTCCTTTGCGATCCAGGGATCGTTCGATCATTGATTTATTTGAATGATCTTCATCAGATAGGATTTATTCAAATGAATTAATGATCATTTATGGTCCATAATGGAACCAAAGGATTCCGTCTGGATTGGTATGGATTGAAAAGGAAAGGAAATTTGACGATCAAATTTCCATAACTCCATTCGTATCTAAATTTCAAAATATACAAATGGCATATAATATTCTTGAAATATTCCTCCACTCTATCAATTAATTTCGTCGTAAACTGATTGATATTTCGTTCCAAACAATCACTTCACTTCAAATCAAAATTATTATATATTTTTAAAAAATTTCTTAATGTATTTTTAAGATTACTTCAATTGAGAATGATGAATTAAATTTAGACGGGCTTTTCTAAATTATATATATTCTTAACGAGTTTAAAATTTTATTCTCAATTTATGCTATTGATTTGAAGTGATTTAGAGTTATTTAAATTCATCAGTTAATTTGGAACGAAATTAACTAATGGATAGTATTTTGGGAATATACTATGCGATTTGAGTATTTTAAAAATTGAGCATGTGAAACGGGTAATAGTTTTTTTAAAAATAGATAATCAACTCTTTGAATCGACTAATTTTAGAGGTGATCGATTTGACCTTAAAAAATTTCCATTTATCATTAGAATAAATCCGTGAAATACAGATAGATCCTAGTGGACGGTCCAGTATCACAAGTAATTCGACCATTATAAGCGTATGAGGTATCTTATGTGAGTTTTAAATGCTCATTGAATGGAAACTCATCCTACCTCTTACCACCGCATCTTGTCTCGTGAAATGGGTAATATTTTTTTCATAACAGATATCCAACTCTTCGACCCACTAATTCTAGAGATAATCGGTCTAACGACAAGAAAGTTTTCCATTAGCCATCGGATAAATTCGAAAAGCACAGATTGGTCCTAGTGCATGAGTGATCCTGTCCAAAAGTTGAGTCAAATGAGAGTACTGGTGATGATGGCAAGAATGTTGACGGAGAGAGGAATCTGGGACTTGGAGGAGAGGATCGTCGATGGTACCCACAACCCTGCGAACACCACAAACCAAGCACTCGGAAGCGTAAGAGCGAGAACCAGTGAAGAAGCCTCTAGCGCAGGCCCTCCAACGCTCAAGTCAGAAGAGAAGCCAAACAAGAAAAAGATGAAGAACCGTAAATACGTGCGCATAAATAAGACTACTGTAAAGCATATACTTGGTCAACGAAGAGGACATCCCTTTTTATATTAGTTTTTGTAACCTTCGTAATCATAAGGTATCAGAGAATGTCGAATGTCAAAGGGTATTGGGTGAAAGAGGATGTAAGTCGGACTTCCATTGAGTAGAGGAAGATTCCGTAGTTTGTATGTGGTAGAGTATTGGAATGTTCTCTAATAAATAGCTGTCATTCTCTGACAAGTTGTTGTAATTCTCTGATAACGTTGTCCCCCGGGGGTCTAACCAGCTAAGAAGTCAACCGGAAGTAAGGCTGGGATGGTATCCAGGAGAAATGATGGGACTGAGTCTTGGAGGTCTGACCGATTAAGAACCGACCGATATTAGGTTGGGAGTCTAACCGGTGTAAAGCCGACCGGGATTATATTAGGAGTCTTGCTCATGAGAAATAAGAGGACTGAGCCTTGGAAGTCTGATCGGCTAAGAACCAACTGGGATTAGGTTGTGAGTCCGACTGGCGTAAAGCCGGCCGAATTAGATTGGGAACCTTACCCGTAAGAAGTGAGGGGATTGAGCCCTAGAGGTTCGACCAGCTAAGAATCGGGCAACATTAGGTTGGGAGTCCAACTGGCGTAAAGCCGACCGAGATTAGATTGAGAGTCTTGCTCATGAAAAGTGAGGAGATTGAGACTTGGAGGTTCGACTGGCTAAGACCGGCTGGGACTAGGTTGAGAGTCCGACCGGTGTAAAGTCGACCAGGATTAGATTGGGAGTCTTGTCCATGAGAAGTGAGAAGACTGAGCCCTAGAAGTCCGGCCAACGTAAAGTCAACTTAGAGTAGAGGAGTGGGCTGCTTGGGCCGTAATCCCTAACATTGACCGCCACTTCCTCCTAATTTTTGACTACCACTTCATCTTGATTATCGTTTCCGCCCTATCACCGTGGTCATCCATTATTTTATGTATCAACGAGTAATTCAAATACTATATGCAAATGAGTTACCCTATGTGAGTTTTGAACCCTCGTTGCATGGGAGTCCATCCCTACCTTTTACTATCGCATCGTGCCTCTTGAAATGGGTAATAGTTTTTTTTTTAATAATCTAGATCTCTGGCTCTTCAAACCAATTAGTCTTGGAGATGATTGATCCGGCCCCATGAAAATTTTTCACAAACCACTAAAATAAATCGAGAAGCGTTCAGCTCATCCAAGCACCTAGTGTTCTTAAATTCACTTTAATTGAGATTTGAATTTTAAATATATTATTAAATATCTGATTAATCATTTGAAAAATCTAATAGTGATCCAAATCTATCTAAGTACACACAAATTAATAAATTTCAGATGATTTTTTTAAAAAAAAAATCATAATAAAGAAAGAAAAAGGAAATTAAGAACTTGGGAAAGGTTGTCCTTGCGGCGCCCACTATGAGAGATGGGAGTGACGCCCCCGACAAGTAAAAGAAAGTTCCATCAACTCAAAAAAAAGATATGCAATCGATCCTTTCTTTCATCCGAACATCCCCACCTCCATGTGCTGGCAACTGAACTAAATTATTTGTGACTGGACTTAATTCGATCTTATTTTGATCTACCTAATTGATCAGATAGAGGCTTCCATCTAGCTCATAATAACGTAGTAGATTCAGTCTGACCAATAGATTAGGTTGGATAAGATGACTAGGCTTGCCGTCGGCTAAGCACAACTTAGTTATAGATCATGTCTACCCTGTCCTCTCAAGATGATTTAGTAACTAACACATGAAATGTTGTCACCATGAGATCGGAAGTTCGAATATCGATAAAACCGAAACAAATATCTTTCTTATGTGTTAATCACTATTCCAAAAACTAATTTCTTCATGATCATTCTACCTCACTAGGGCCGAAGGCACCATTCGTGCGACTCATCTATCCTCATATGTTTGTAGTACGCATCGTCAATCCAATAAGACTGGGAATCATTTTAACTTTGCAACGAATTGTATGACTAATCATCTGTTCCCTGCATTGTTGTTTCCTATCCCCCTTTCCACGAGAAGTTTTGGATAAAACATCCAAAAAAACTTCCTTTCCGAGAAATTCAATCAAATTTCAGGCGACTGTAAAATGCAGTGGACATAATTTAATGCCGATAAATCACCTCGTTCGTAGTAGTAAACACTTCTATACAAGTAAACACCTAGCCAGAGATCATCTCCGGAAAGGGCAGCAAGTCTTTCGACATGAATTAAAATCCAAATGTACAGAATATACAGAGAAATGCCGGAAGGAAGATGGTTGAATATGTTCAGCTTCAGTCTCCCCACTGCACTAAAATTCAGGACTTCCCAATCGGCTGGGCTCACTTGTATAAACATTGTTTCACCTTCGATTGCCACATCAAATCGAATAGAAAAGAGAAGAGTTGTAGTGTAAATACATTCACATAGAATCGGTCATCTAAAAAAGGTGACGAAGACAACAACAGAACCGTAGAAGGTGAAAGTCCCATGCATCGTTAACCTGTTCAGTATCACCAGAAATAACTATCATGATCAGAGAACAGAAGAGCAAAACCCAGCAATTATGAACCGGATATATCTATATAATCAAACCTTCTTCACAGAAGGCGAATACGCCTCCCACCATTTCGTCGTTGTTGTCCCCGTCTTCATCAGGCTTTTCTCTCTCGCAGTGGCTGCTGTTGCTGTCTGCATCAACAGCTTCAGTTAACTCACGGCAGTCATCGAGTTCTGATACTTTACAATAGCCCTCATCAAAATATTGGACATATTCAACTGAATTGTTGGAATCAGAGCGTTCAGCATGATCCGCATGGTTGCTGGAGATGTATAACTTTGGAACTTTACCACCATCATCGTCTGCTAGTCTACCGTTACATGGCACACTATTTGATCTTCCTGACACCCCAGTATCGACACAGCCATCTTCGATAAAATGACTTGGACTTTGGTTTGCATGCAGTTGCATGTAATCTTTGGAGCACCTAATTGGTGCCGTACTTGGTTTAGTTTCTGACAATGCGGCAACATCATTATGGATGATTGAAGATGAACCATGACTTGATTCCCTCGGCATAGCCGTCTGCATTGAGGGTAAAATAGCTGGTTTGCCAGATGCTGTATCATCAAAATCAAGCAAACCACTTGTCGGTCTTGTCCCTAGGAAAGACCGGTCGCAATGAATTTCTGACGATCCAATTTCATATCATAATTTCATAAAATTGAAAAGTTATTACCAAAATCTGACCGAGATGATGTCTTGAAGCTATGATTGGCTGTATTCCTGCTGAACTCATATTTACCTTGGCAAGATACTGACGATGAAGTTCGACCAACTCTGCAAGAATGCAAACCGTATCAGTCAGATTCAGCAACTGCCATAATCAATAATTTAGTGTTCATTTCTATTATTCTATTGACTATAAATAGATATTTCAGCAGGGCTGTGAATGATCTAAATTTATCCAAGTTTAGCCACATTAAAGCTTGCTAAATAAAAAACGTTTTGAGAATAACTGAATCCAACCAAAGCTTATAATTCATGTCTATTTTTTTTTGTAAGTTTGTGTTCATCATCAGGCTCAAATGCAAATCAATAAGAAAATTTTATTTTTGAGTTTATAACAAGTCATAATATTTTAAATAAATAATTTATGTTGTAATTTGCATAATAAGTCACAGTGCTCATACCAAACTGATAAAAGATAAATTTAGAATAGTTCCAATAGTAGGCACATATGCAACACAAAATTTCCACCAAAAGAAAAACTTCAAGTACAAACAGTGCAATTAAAACATACGCACTTATAAGACTTCTAAGTGTATACATTAAACAAGATCATAGACAAGAGTGATGTTGAGCTTTTATTTTATCTGTTAGCTAGTGAGTTCCTTCGTTAACATAGGCTAGATTTCCACCTCTTTCTTGTCCTAAAACACAACTCAAAGAATTGCAATTTCTTCATAGTTCAATAAGTGGAATGAAAATTGTGAACACCTGAGGAAAATTAATCAAAGAGCTTATAAATTTCTTCCTCTCTATCTTACCATAAAAACACAACAGATTTTTTTTTTTTAAAAAAAAAAATCTTCTATTTCAATTATGACAAGCAAAGATTGTTATTGCCAGGAGAGCAGGTAAAATCAAATAGAGAAAACACAATGCAGACTTTATTCCTAAGTTCTAGCTAAATTGTGCAAATGAAAACACCCACCAAAAATCATAGAGAACCTTGGCACATGTGAAACTAAAAGAGAGGAGGCTACATCATTTCAGCAAAGACAGAAATTTTGCTCTCAGAAAAGATTTATTAAAAAATATAGCAATGAGAGACTAACAAACAATATAGGAGAGTAAAAGAATGTCACTGAATGTATGTATTTTTGTGACCTTATGCAATCCTGCAAGAATAACGAGAACTGTTTAAAAAACAAAGAGAATTTTCCTAAAGAGTCTTATAACTCTTCCAGCATATGCCAACTATTATTCAAGATGCACACCAAACAATTCTTCTAGCATGTCAAGAAGACATGAATAACATCCCTTGAATAGCACCTGGAGAAGATTAAATACGATGCTCAGAAAATAAGCTACGGGCTGGTTCAAGAATCCTACAAATTGGATAAAACAATGTATCTAAGAACTCTAGTCTCTATCATCTTACTGAGTGCTGCCACAACTTCCATGTGTGTCAGCTTTCAGGTGGCTAGATGACTCACATATTTGTCACTCATGAACACAAAATTAAATGTCGACATTTAAAAAGCAAGAAAGAAAGATAGACCTACCAACTGCAAAAAAAGGGAATGATTAAAGAGAAGTGAACTAGAGCAACTGAAACATCCAAACAAAAAATCAACTTCTAATAATCATATTAATTTTACAATAAATCATTCAATGTAGTGCATATATTAAATAGGATAAATTTAATATGGAGTGGGATGGGATATGCCAAGATTATAAAATGTCCCTCTAGATCCACTTTCCACCATTAGCTAGCTGTTAAAAATAGAATTTGATTAATGATGTTTGTTTAGCAATACTTAAGAATAAATTTAATGCCTCAGGGTCCTTGTAAAAGTGGTAATTATTCATCTGGTCACGAAATACTCTTTTTAAGTGTGACGTTGGCAATTGAGAAGATGATCAATGCGTTAATGAGATGACTCAACAACAGTAAGCTATTTCGGATTGCTGGACCTCTAAGTCCAGGAAGTTCTACCGGAATGGTTGTTAGTGAGCCAAGGGCAAAGCAGGTTGTCGAGGTTAGTAAGGCTGCAAGAATTTCACGCCAAATCAATATTGCTATAATGGACCAACTTCAGATATTAACATTGAACCCTAGCATAAGTTAGGCAATAAGTGATGGACCACGATAAGTGCATTGCAGAGTTTGGAGTGGGTAAAATATCCTGAGGACCCGAGGTGAATAAGATAGAGTCATGCTGTTTGTTCTTGCTGAAACAAGATGATAAATTGGATAACGATTGCAGGACAAATGGACTTTTAAGTCAATTTTTCATAACATGGCAATATCTTATTTTATTTGTATGCATATTACATCAGCCAAGAAAGAAAATCAAACTACGATGAAACACAATTAAGATAAATTCATGCTTGGGGATGTTTTAAGAAAGTAAAACAACATCAATGCCAATTGAAATGAAAACAAATATAGAGATTATTGATTGATTTTGTAGCAAAAGAATATGTTCCTTCAATGCATAAGAGGAAAAAAAGGCAGCTCAGTGCAGAGCTCCCGCAAATGCAGTTGTTGGGAAGGGTTGGATCATATTGGATCTATTGCATGCAACCTTATCTATTTTTACAATTCAAACTAGTGGCCTTATCACACGGCAGCAACTTTACTTTACTGTTACATCAAGGTTCCCCTTCCATGCATCAGAGGAAACAATATGATAAATAATTGGATTTATAACGTACCAACATAACTATTTGAAGCTTTGAACTTGAATCTTTTTTCCCCACAAAATTTAACTGGTGGGTGGCATACCACATTTCAAAAGTGTGATTCTGTCACGTTTAAATCAAGTCCCAATGTTTTGTCATAATTTTTATTTCAGAGAAAACATCTCACACTTGTAACCCTTGCTATATGTCAATTGAACTCACTAGTAGATTGATTCAGTAACCACCATAAAGAAATTAGGAAAGAGAATATTTTATTGTTTATGTTAATGGCACATCCAGTATCCACCTTATAGAAATTAGGAAAGAGAATATTGTATTGCTTATGTTAATGGCACAACCATTACACGAGCATATATGGTCTCTAGAGATGACCCTAAATCTAAAACACTAATGTAGCACTAAACGAGATACACAAATATTAGTGGATTGTTTGTCGGAAACGTTCCAAGAGTGCGTGGGCTTTGAAGGAGTAGTCAAATAATCCTATTAATACTAATTAATACCTCTGACACTCCTTTTCCCCTCCCTCTCAAGATACATTATAAAACCATCTATGTCTAGCTTATCACATGAACTAGAGAAACTTGCACATGCAAACTAAAATTAGACATGCCGATAATGAAATAAGACATGCTATTCACATTAAGCAAAGCACAAACAAAACTCATATAGTCAATGGGGAGTTCCTTTTGACCAAAATCAACAAAGCTTTAGAGATAGTGATGGAGCATATAAATGATGATCCCCTTGTACTCAGATTGGCATGTCTTTAACCTAAAATCAGCATCAATAAAGAAAGGAAAAGGAAGGGATAAAAATTAGAAGAGAGCTTAGGAACTAATCTCTAGAGTACTCTTCCCCCTAAAGTGGCAATTACACCTACACATAATAAATGAGGGAAAAGGAACCCTCTAGAGGGTCCTAAAGGAAAGATGGATTTAGATGGAAAGAATAGTACGACCCTTTGCTAGACTCTAGCAAGATGGGAACAGGATATCTCCTTCACTCAAGTCGCCACTAGTTCTTAGACACCACACACAGCTGGACCCTTTGCTAGACTTGAGCAAAATGAGAATAAGGAAACTTCTCTTTTAAGGTCTCCATTGAGACCCCACATGCAACACACAAAGAAAATAGAATAGAACGGGATCCTAGGTGATAAATCTCTTGAGCGAACTTTTCCGCTAGGCATATCAACAATACACAATACACTAAAAATGAAAAAGGAAATCACTAGATAGGGTTTGCAGGTCAATGAGGCACATCGACAACATACATGAACATAAGAGCAGGAAAGAAGAGCAAAAATAAGGTAAAGCATAACAAAGGATGGTTGAGATTTGAGGAAGAAGGAAAAGTAAGACAACTGGCTCCCCCTTATGACACATTTTGAAGAAGAGAAGCATAGTAAGTATAACAAGGGAGGGACTTTGGTGATGCTGAAAAGAAGACAGATCTATTGGAACCACAAAAAATTGAAGAACTGTTGAAGCTTGAATGATTGGATACAAATTTGAAGGTGTGCAACCGAGCATTGGCCACAAGCCAATGGAAGCTGCTTGAAGTTCAAATTCCTGAATAAAGATCACCACATGACAACATTTTATTGGTCTAACAATGAAGAAGCTAAATCAACAATGAAGGTATTAACAGCAAAATAAGAGAAGATTGATTCCTTAAGGATAGTTTTGGCAAGTAAGATTGCAGTTATTAAAGAAATATAATTCATGAAAACTCGCCTTGAATATGAAAATCAGGAGCTATATAGACATTTTTGAGAGAATACCAAAATGCTCGAATAAATGAAATTAATACCACAATTCTCAAGATTCATAGGAAAATATTTATGGAACATTCCCACAAGGGTTGATCAGAGGACAGAAACTGAATGAAGATCCAGATGGTGAAGGTAAAAAGATTTGGGCGGCTGCCTTAGTCAGTTAATTTTCAAAGAGAAGCAGCTTTTGAACTTGCTTACTGAACTAGAAGACTCTCAGTCTTCCTTTGTGTTACAGAAACTAGATGACAAAAATAATAGTTCTTATGATATTTGAATTCGATAACAGAAAAAATATTGTTAGTTCTTATTATAGTCAAATAAAAACTCTTTTGAGTCTAGCTCAGCTATTGGACACCTGAAACATGAGATGGTAGAACAAAGGGTAAAAGTTGCAGAAAGCGTCAAGGTTTTGTAATACCTACTAGTGAGAAAAAAATGATGCTCTTAATCAGGCCAAGGCTTAAATCCCAAGCTATAAGACAGGCAAAAAATGATACTGTTGAATAATTGCAGAAAAGGGTTTCCCTTCCCCACCTTTAGCAGCAAACAACTCTCCAGGTTCTCCTCCCATTGAAAGAGAGGGTTTGGCCGATACTTTCTCCACTGTGATGCATATGTGTCTCAAAGGGTGTCATCACTCATCTCTTATCGTCATCATCAACTACCTCAGCCACGACAAAAATAAGTTCCCAACAAATGCGATGAAGTTTCATGCAGCACAATGCAACTGACTTAGACCTTGAGGTGCAAACTTTCATAATTTATATGGAGAGTGAAGAAGCAGAATGGATCCCATTTGATCCAATTATTGTCTCAACTGCTTCTGTGCAAAATCAAACCGAAGAGACAGATGGAGTAACATCTACGAAAAAGATGGACCAACCTTGACTTGGCCAATAAATTGTGAACCTATACAGGTAAATTCCAAATCAACAAATCGCAATCTGTTCATTTTTCCTCCTTTGTGAGAATCTGCCATCATCTACTGGTCTCCTAGTATCTTTCTCCTTCATCCTTTATAAGCTTAAGTAATCATTCATCTCCATCATTTTTTGTTCATTCAATTTTTTTATTTGTAACCAGATTTGTGTTAAGACTGATTATGTAAGCAGAAGCAAGATAAGTAACCATGTCCTAGTTCATGAGTATTTTAGTCTATTCCATTTCCATCCTTCCTATTGACCCAAATAAATACAGGAATGGATCCACTTCCATTCTTTTCTCTTCCATCAAGTAAACAGGTTTTCTTCCAGCATCTCTTCCCTTCCTTTCCTCCCATTCCCGTCTTCACCCTGATTCCCCTTCCCTTCCACTCACAAGTCAACATACCCTAATGGATATACTTGGGAAAATTAAATTGATCCTACAGATTACTACTATTCAATTACACATATTTTATAGCATCCAAAGAAAATAAACAGTAACTAATGATTTTTCCCCCATGAAGACCTTTGACCTACCAATTGTACTTGTCCTATACGGATAGGAGAGTCTTATCAACAGCAATTTTAGTGAAACAGTACCTGTCAGTCCCTTGTGATTGGAAGCCTCGAAATTGCTCAAAAACAGGAAGCAAATCCTTTCGTCTCACTTCCACCTCATCAAAATGTAGTTTTTCAATCTCAATCTCTCCACCAGTATAATCTGTTGCAAAAACTTCACCAGCTCCCGATGGAGTTATTATGCAAAAGCAAATCTAAAATGCAAATTGAGTTAGGTATAAATTATTCATCTAGTTGAAGAATCTAGTTTTTCCAAAGTGAATTTCTCAAAAACAGAAAAATTGTACCTTCGATTTCTGCCATATTGGGATCTTTCCTGAGTTAATCTGCACTTCAGCATTTGAGATGAACCAGTGGGATCTTTCACTCCTAACTGATTCTGCCCCAGATGCACCACTGGCGGAAGACATGGCATATGATGTTCCATTATCTTCAGAATCTCCAGGATCCGGGATTTTCTCACTATTTTGCTGACTGTACAAAATAACTTGGCAAATATTTTCCTCTCTTTCTGGCCAATTTGACCTTCTACAAACATCCCACCATTGAACTGGCTCAGAGTTTACACGTAATTCTTCATCTTGAGCTTGAAATAGAGGAGCAGGTACAGCTTTCAAGCTGCTATCAGTAGACTCCACTAACGAAGATGGAAGAAGTTCATGTTGTACGACATGGCCAGATGGGGAATACACCAGGATATGTTCCAAAAAATTTTCCTTGCCAGTACCTGGTATAGAGTCATGATACAGAGAATTATAGAACACTGCAGCAATTGCACCTGATGGTACAGAAGCCTTTCCCGCAGCAGATGCGGCAACATTGCTTACAGTGTTTAGCCATCCAGAATTAAAATTTTTAATTCTACTAATTACAGAGTATGTGATTGGAGATGGAGGTGGGTGTAATTGCTGGTGGATCATGCAGCATGAAGCTGACCACCAGGGTGATGTTAGATTAGGAGTAAGAACTGGGCCTTCACCATTTATAGTTTGTGGTTGAAGGCTAGCATCACCGCCAAAAGGCGATAGAACATATATGTGGCTGGTGCCTCTAGATGAAACAATTGAAATCCACTGGCTATAATGACTAAAAGATATATCTTGTATGACCTGTTAAAAGAAGCAAAAAATAAATAAATATAAAGCAAAACATCTTGTACGCCCAATAATCAAGGTAAAAAAAAATACAGATTCATACAGCTGCTGTTAGTCCACGATATAGCTTGTAAAGATGAACATGTGATGACGTCCAATCATAACATGCTGGGTTCGAACTATTCTGTACACGAGTTGGCATAATTCGGAAAATATTTATATTGTGCCCATGTACTGAAGCTGTGACCAATAGGGTACCACTAGGGTCAAAACATAGAGCAGATATTGGACTGCTATGAGCCCTAAATTGAGAAATAACTTCCTTGGAAACAAAATCCTTAATGACAACCTGCAAAGGACAAACAATTATCAATCACCCAGTATGCAATTCTCAAATCACCTAATGGTTGGCGACAGGTATCTATATGCATTAATATGAAAGTATTAAGGAAAAGAATAACTCTGACAATATATACATACCATTCCTGCATTGTCAGGCTCGCTTGGATGTGTCATAGTTTGAAATCTTCCAGATCTCCGACCTACACTTGATGACAAAGGAGAGTTAGAACCGTCAGGTAGTAGTTCTTGGCAATATTTAGACAGAGTTTTGTAACCCATATCTCCCAGATTGATAATTCCAGCAGCCAATGTTTTACTAGATTCCATAGCATATCGAGCAACAAGGTTTCCACTGCTGGGAGAAGTTGATGGGCTTACACCTGGAGAGGGAGTAAGATTTTGTGGACTAAGGCGACCCGTGTTTGATATGAGAGGGTTATTGGAAGCATAAGCTAACCACCTAGGACCAACAGCCATCGGACCACAACCAATGTTAACACCAGCTGCTCCTTGTAATGGATAGGTTAAAACACTGAACTTGTTTTCAAGAGTAACAGCATCGAAGCAATATATCTGCCAAAAACATTTAACCAATCAAAATGATTTTCCTAGTGAAACCCAACATACCTAATTATTCAAGAAAAAATAATTATCATTAGTACCTGTGCTGCAAGCGCAACAGCAACTATTCGGGAACTGCATCGAACAATATATACAGCAGAGCGGAATCTCAAAACATGAATATAACTGTGAGACTTGAGTGAGTAGAACCGAACAACAGTAGGAGTAGAGACACAACTTCCTGCCTGAGGTTCACTGCTATTCTCTCTGATCAATGCACTCAAACGGCCACCTTGGACTACACCTGAGCCATTGGTCTCATCACCAGCAACAACCAAGAGCATAGGATGTGATGCCCTGAACCCTTCGGTAACTTCAGAACTGATTGGCGTGGGCTGCATCTGTAAAAAAGTAACTGGACCATCACGCTTAGAAACCAGTTCGCAGACACTAGCGGCATCCTCAACATCAAGCACTTGAAACCCATTTGAATAACCAAGAAGTAGAACATGCTTAAACGAAGATGGACCAAGCTCCAGCTTATCAAAGCCAGCCCATAGTACCTGCAAGAGCAATAGAAAATGAAGTAAAATTTTGGTCTATTAGACTTAGAAAAACAACATACAAAATTACATGGACCACTTGAGAGAAATATAAAACATGCAAGAGAAGAAAGTCACCATACAAAAAGAGAAGTGTGTTTATTCAAATCATGGCAATGGTGCCATAAGAATATACACCTCCACAAATACTTTCCTGTAGAAAAAATGATTTTCCAAATTATTCTAGAAAGGTGTACTGATTCCATGTTAGAATAAAATTCTTAAGAATCATAATTCCAATTCCTATGATCAAATTTTAAGCTCATTGTTGGGATTGAACTTTTAAGTTCCAATTCCCATTTTTAAGTTGCCCACATTGTGATTTGAACCTTAGGATATTAGGATCATATTTCTCAAGTTGATATATACATTCCAGATGCCAAGTAGGATCCAACTTTGCCAATACATTTCTTATAGCTGCAGGAATTAATATTCTTAGGAATTCTTTTTCTTATTTAAAATTGGAATTCTATTATATAGGAATTGCTTCAAACAAGCAAGCTGACAAACTATAACGTCTTAACAATTTGGAAAGGCCGCCAACAATAAACATAATGCAAATGTTTAATTTCATGGACAAAATAAGATAGTTCAGAACAATTAATACTTTTCCTAGTGAATATTTGCATTCTTCATTCAATTGACAGGATAAGCTCCTTAGATGCCTTTGGTGCCTCTTAATCCAACTCTATGGATTATATTGCGTTCTACTCTCAGACCAGTTGAAAATGAGCAGCATAAAAAATCCGCATGACTGGGTAATCAAGGAACTTCAGAGCTAGAACCCTATCCATCGAGCAGTTGGCATTTATCGAAGCCCTTTCCCACAGTAAAACACCCCAAAAAGACAAACCACCAAACGGAACCTAATCGCATCAGAACCCAATCGAATTGGACAACACAGATCTCTCTCCCAACAGAAAGCAAAAAAGAAGTTTTTTTTTTCTTTTATGGTGACAAAAAGTAACCTGGTCCTTTTCATCCTCCGTCGGTGACGCAATCGATCCAGCAACAGATGCTCCGGCAGATCGGACGCTGCTCGCAACCGTCCCTGCGTTCGACGACACTGTCTTCAGGCACGATGAGATGATCCGGAGCGAGCTCGGCAGCAGACCGTTTTTACCTTTGCCCCGAGTCATCCTCCCTTATCTCCCCCGCCCCCACCTCTTTCCCCTCTACCACACGCCCGCCGCCCCACCGCCGCCCATCGACAATTCTCACCGCCGATGATCAATACCATTCGACTCTAAACCACTCCCACCTCTTCCCTCCCAAAAATTTCTCCTTTCTCTTCCCCTTCACCTCCTCTGCCCATGCTTTGACTTCACCGCCATAATTCTCCTCCCTATCTCTCCTCCTCCGGGACTCCCCAGCTCACCCACAAAACAAAACCAACTCAACCCTCTCTCTCTCCCTCTCTCTGCACCTCTCCCCTTCCTCTTCTACCCTCTCCCCCTCTCTCTCTCTCTCTCTCTCTCTCCCAGCTGTTGCTTTCGTGTTTGCCTTCCCTAAATCATGATAGGAAACCAGTTCCTCTACTCCGCCAGTGCACGTAATGGGCAAACGTTCGATCACATGTATGTTCGGATTCCGTCTAGATCAAGGAATGGTACACGATAGATCGAGTAATCTGCATGGACACCACAACGGGTGTTCTATTAAAGGGCTCAGACAACGGGAATATAAACCGTAGATTCCGCTTACAAATCCGTTTTCCAATCAAATTAATTCCGTGGATCCCGGTAGCGCGTGGAATCAGGTAATCGGTAGACTTGTGGGTCAAGTAATTCTAATTTCGTCTTTTCACCTACTATTATTATTATTATTATTATTAAAAGAGAATTTAAATATAATTTTTTATATTAAATAATAATAATAATAATAATAATAATAATAATACTATTAAAAGAAATTTAATTATTCTTTCATTAGGGTTGGGGGTGTATTAGGATTCTTAGGGAAGAATGTCGAAATTTCGGCCTCTAGAGTGTTAAGCTTAGAAATTGTCACTATTACTATAGTACTTTTTAAAAAATTTATACATAAATTATAATTAATAAAATATCCTAAAAAATCCTTCTAATCTTTAGTCAAATGTCCAAATAAAAATGAATTGTTTTTCTTCCCAAATGCTTTTTATTAGTAGTCTTAATCAATTAATTTTTATTATATGCTAATTTTTTTATACATGTATTTGTGATATTTGGCTTTTTACTCTTAATAAAATGTATCTGAAAGGAAAATAAATTATAGAAAGCTTCGTCCAGTAATAATAACTCATGTAAGGAGATTATCAGTGGAGCATTCTGCACCATATTGAAAATCGAGTTCAAGCCTATTAATGATAATAATCTTATATGAATCAACTACGATAACCCGTGAGAGCTTATTAAGCTTGGATATGATCCCATACATGATATGCATCTTTGACAAGTGTGCAATTATATTTATTTGTGAAGTAATATGCTTATAATTTCTAATTTATCGAGAGTAATAAGAAAAAAAAATTATATTTTGAGTTTTAAGTTGTTCGACGACGACTAAAGATGAATGAGTACTCATCTGTACACATTAAGAAAAGATAGTTTGAGCCCTATTTTCTTTTCTTTGATCCTCATTTTTGACAAGTTTCACTTTCATTTCTAAGTAATTCTTGTGACTTTCATTTCTTAATGAATTTAAGAATGAGAGAATGAAATGATAGTAAAAAATAATATTTGAATTATAAGTTTGAAAATGATGATTTAGGAATGATTATTAGATTTATGGGAATCAACCAAACTCATATAATTAGGTTAGTTTCATTTCCATTCTAATTCTCATTCTATTCTACTATTAAACTTATACCTATAGTCATTTCCATCATTTAATCAAACGCCACCTAAATACTTCTTGTGATGGTGATGGTCTAATGATGCCTTTATCTTTGGGTGACCTTATTAATTGCTTACCTCGTTTATTGATTGTTCTTTTTTGTTTTTTTAAATGTTAACATTATGTTTATGTCGATTAATCTTATGGTGATCGATCCGTTTTATAAAAACTTTCCACCGATTATTAGAAAAATGCTCATAATGGATGATCCATCAGTTCAATTTTTGTAGGTCAACTGCTTATTAAAAAAAAATTATCCATTAAATTGTCAAAGCTGAGATTGAAAACATTTTACCATATCATTTGCCTAGAGAGAAAAAAAAAATGCTTAAAGACATTGTAACACCATATTAGCGGCTCCTTCATGAATGCCCCGCCTATAAGTGATAAAATTCTCTGTCAAGTTTTGACATATTATGTTTGCTTGTTCATATTCTCGACTTATGGAATTTACGCCATGTGAAATTGTTCATTTATTTGTGATCTAAAAGATTATAATAAAAGTTCCTAATAGCATTATTATTCAAGTGATTAGTCAAACGAATTTAATGTTCATAACAATATTATTAAAAGGTTCCTTGTCATAACAATATAATTGAAAGGTTCATAAGATAAATGCGTTAGGACTTCTTAAATTCCCCACCAAACTCTTGGGATATTGACCACTGGCGGCAGAAGAATTTGAGATGATCTAAAGGTCATGATAGCCTTCGGTATGCTATCTAGTTCAAATATTTAAATTTCATTATAAATTTTCTAAGTAGTTCAGTATTATCATATTCTCCATACCCAGACTTTAATTTTAATTCAAATTACAAAAGTTCAAATATTTTTTTATATCAATGAATTTGATTTATTACATTTCTGGTGTCTAATCTATTTTATTTTTTAATTATTTATTTATATTTTTGTTGAAATATTATCATGTGAAAGATTTGGTGTATAATATGATATATTAATTTTTTTATAAATATTTTTTTTCATATAAAAAAATAATGATTTATTTTAAATTTAATATAAAATATAGAAATAGTTAAATGTAATTGATTCACAAATTTTTTAAAAACTAAAAATAAAAAGAGAGAGAAGAATTTTATTTTATTTATTTATTTATTTTTACTAAAATCCAAATCATTGTAACCTTTTAAATGGAAAAATTAGGATTCTCAAACAAAAATCACACTCGTAGAGTTTAGAGATTCTCATCGAACATATTAAATAAATGTTCAAAGGGTGTATTTTTATAAAAATGATACGTCAAAATACTCAACTCCATTTGTATATTCTAAAATACTTGTGAATTGAGAATTCATAATTATCTCTTTCATTTTCTTTAATGTTTCGATTAATTTTCTTTTCTTTCTTCTCTAATTTTTTACATAATGACTTTTCATAATTGATTTTAATGTGCGGAATTTCTTTTCCCCATATATATTTTCATTTGGAAGGGAATAATGATTATTGTACCAAGATAAAATATCTCTTATAATTTATCCGCTAATTATCCAATAGCACACATTGACTTTTTGAGGGTCATCCATATAATTCAATCATTATGGACCTATAAACCCGCGCCCGAGGAGCATGAGTTGATATAGGTTCTCTGTCGTTGGTGCGTCCAAGGGCCACTATGAACCAAACGTAGACCTCATCCTCATCTTCCATTTCCTTGGTCCCGTGGAAATTCACTTCCCCAATTTCGCAAGGTCGTCGCTCCTCGCTTGCTGCCCCCGCCTTCTCGTCTCCAGCGTTCTCGACCATCTCCTCCCCGCACTCAACTTCCTCTGTCATGTCGGTTTCGTCGGCCGCCACTATATTGTTGGTCCCTTTGGAGGCCGACAAGAGGGGAGGGTGAATTGCCCTGAAAAATAAACCAACTCTTTCCCGGCTTATAATTAAATAAACAACACTTGCAAATAAAAAGTAAAGAGACTAATTAAAAGAAAGCAGACACAAAGGAGTTACTTGGTTTGCAATCAGAAGATTGCTAATCCAAAGAGAATATGACGTACTATCTAAAGATCTTCTTCGGGTGGAGTAGCCTCTTACAGCGTTAACAGAACAGACAGAAAAGTATAACACAGAGAATTGGATTACAAGTGAACTGATCTAACTGTGAAAATCAGTGCTATATTTATAACGCTGTTCGAAGCGCCTGAAAAGGTTCCGGGCGCCCTGGGGGGATAGAATTCTATCCTCGACGCGTCGGTTAACGTCCACATCATCGCAGATAAAATTTGGATTCTAGGCGCCCGAACTCAAAAGAAGGTTCCGGGCGCCCGAACCACATAAGTCAATAGTGTTGACTTTTTGTGGTCTGGTTCCTCTGCTCCGGTTCAGCTTGTCTCGGTCTGGGTCTTCCGCTCCGGCTCCACTAGCTTGGGTGATCTTGGCCATTCGGAATAGGGCTCACCCGAACCCAACTTCCGACTTTCTCTTCGAGCAGCCTTCCTCCCCGGTTTCTCGTCCCTCGAACGTCGCGTACGTTCTTCTCGTCCACCGGTGTACTCTTCCGCGGCACCTCGTCCCTCGGACGCACCGAGCCCGTTGGCTCTCTCCCCGTGTCGTCCTTCTCGCTAGCCGCGTCTTCCGCTCGACTTCCTGTGCTCCTAAGCTCCTGCACACTTAGACACAATGGTTAAACCAAACAGGACCTAACTTAACTTATTTGATCATATCAAAACACCTTAGGGTTCCAACAATCTTCCCCTTTTTAATGTGAGCAACCCAAGTTAAGATAGGGTAAAACAAACATAATGTAGAAACAAATAATTTTGCAAATTAGTGTAAGTAAGAATTTTCAATGAAAAATTTTGAATACACCTTCCCCTAGACTTAACATTCTTCTCCCCCTTTGATCACATAAATAAATGGGGTTCTTTAACAAGTCTAAGGTTAATTAAAATTTTTAAAAAGAATTTACAATAAATTAGGAAATTTTAAGTTTAAAAAAATCTAAGTAGAAATTAAAATTTTTAAAAAGAATTTACAATAAATTAGAAAATTTTAAGTTTAAAAAAATCTAAGTATGAAAATTTCTAAGTAAAAAGAAATGTATTTTTCTAAGTTAAACATAACATTTTATGCAATGGAATAACATATTTTAACAGAAATAATATTGAATTTTTCTAAGTGAAACTTTTAAAAGAAATTTTAATAAGTGCTAAGAGTTGCAAAAAGTTTCTAAGTAAAAACAAATTCTGAGTTAAAGATAATTTTAAAAAAAAATTGAGAAAATTTCTCTAACTTTTTGCAAACATAAATATTTTTGAGAATTGTCTAAAACAAATTGAGTAATCCTTTAAAGCATTTCAAATTAATACTTTTTTAGTTAGTCAATTAAATTTTTCATTTCAATACTTGGCTTCCAAGCAGTGGCGAGAAACTAGGCCTTCTTGGTTATTGGAGCAACAACAACTTTCTAGACAAAGTCTTATAAAGAAACTAAATATTTAATTTTCTTGCTGAAAATACTAAGTCTAATTTTAAATTTAAATTAAACAGGTTTTTAAAACCCAATAGAAGTTTCTTCCTGGAGGGTTAATCAGGTATTTTTTAGGAATATAAGGCTTTGATATTTTTCTGATTTGGCTTTTGTGAAACCTATAGTACCAGTTTAATCCTCTATAATTTCTAAAAGAAGAAATATTTGAACAAACATAATTTTTCAAGTTTTGTATTTCTTCTTTTAATTTATCATTTTCAAGTTTTACTTTTTCAAAGTCTTCTATTAGAAAATTTTTTGCCAAAATTCTTTTTAATTCTAAATTTTTATTTTTTTTAATTTGGTATTTTTTACTTTTTAACTTGAACATGGATTTTGTCATAAACTTAATTCGAAAATAAAGTTGATCAAGAGGTAAGAGACATATCTCACTTACCATATCATACTTGAAGCCTGACTCTCCCCCTGTTTCGCTGCATTCATCTGAAGTCGCTCCCCCTTCATTGATGCTGGGTTCTGATGTACTTTGCCCTTCATAGCTCGCCATCAGTGCTAGTCCAACATATTCTTGTACTTCGGATTCAGATGATGAAGTGTCGTCTCAAGTAGCTTTTAGATTCTTGTGTTTCTTGAGTATCTTGACTTTATCTTTCTTGAGTTCTGGGCAATCCTCTTTTAAGTGACATTCCTTTTAACACTGGTAGCAACGAACCCTTCTTCTATTTCTCAGATTCTTCTTATTCTGCATTTCTTTAAATTTATTAGATCGAAAGAATTTTTTAAAATTCCTTACCATATACGTTTCTTGATCTTCTTTTGAGTTTGACTCGAGTTCATCCTTTTTGATTGCGTTTAGTGCCATAATCTGGCTTGATTCCTTTATTGTCCCTACACATATGGTTTCATGTAATTCAAGAGTAGAAAATAATTCCTCTAGGGTACTTACCTCCAGGTCCTTTGAAATGTAGTAGGCGTCGATTATCGAGGTTCATTCCGAAGTTTTGGGAAAGGCGTTGAGTGCGTAGCATATGGTGTCCCGATTGGTTAACGTTTGACCGAGGTTCTCGAGTTTGGTAATTAACTCTTTTACCTTTGGGTGTAGATCAGCTACTTTCTCACCTCTTTCCAGACGAATGCTCGTTAGTTTGTTCCGAAGTATATCTCTTCTTGCGAGCTTGGCTTCGGATGTGCCTTCATGGAGTTCCAGGAATTTTTCCCAGAGTTCTTTGGCTGACGAGTAGCTTCCGATGCGGTTGACTTCTTGAGGCGGCAACATGCTCAGTAAGTGATACTCCACTCGGTTATTTGCTACGGAATCATTTCGCTCCTTCTTCGTCCAAAGACTTTCTTCTTTTTCTTCTCCATTTTGATTCGTCGGAGCTACAAAACCATATTTTATTATTAAATGAATTTCGAAATCGATTTTCAAAAATACCTCCATACGACGTTTCCAGTGTGCGAAATCTCCCTCGAATTTTGGTGGAACGATGCTTGATCCGACCATTAGTTCCTTTGCTTCGGTTGACAGTTAGTCCTTCTGAAGCGTCCTCGCTCTGATACCACTCGTTGGTCCCTTTGGAGGTCGATAAGAGGGGAGGGGTGAATTTCCCTGAAAAATAAACCAATCCTTTCCTGACTTATAACTAAATAAAGAACACTTGTAAATAAAAGGCTAAATAACTTTAAGCCCCCCTATGTTTTCCTTCCAAAAGCAGTTTGCCCCCCTATATTTAAAAAATGACACTTAGCCCCCCTATGTTTTAAATAAAAAAGGAAAAAAATAATAAATGACCAAAATAACCCTTACTTTGCTATTTAAATGTTAAACTATGGCTAAATAACTTTAAACCCCTTTTATTTTTCATCCAAAAGTAGTTTCCCCATGTATTTAAAAAATAACACTTAGCCCCCTATGTTTTAAAGAAAAAAAGAAAAAAAAAAAGTAAATAATCAAAATAACTCCTTTATTATTCTAAATATTAAAATTATTCTAACTGAAACATCCTTATTCAAGGTAACCTTAGATTTTTAGACAAAAAGAAAAGTAAAAATAAAAAATATCACATAATCGTTGAAAGCTTAATCTTAACCAAACCTGATTGATATATAGGTTAAAAATTTCACTTGTTCTTAAAAAAATTCTCACAAAATTTATACGTACACCAGTATAAACAATAGATAAGCAACGACTCTAAAAAAAAATAACTATTCAAAAACCCATTCTACCACCCTTACCAAATAAAAAAAAACCAAAATTTTAAATTAATGAACCAAAATCAAATAAAGATGGAATAAAGTTCATAATTAAAAATTTCTTTCTCATTATCAAATGTGACATACAATAAAGCAGCAATGAAGTGTTGGTGTGACAAAATTACATCAATACAAAAATAAAGGTAACCTTAGATTTCTAGAAACAAAAGAAATATAAAAATAAAAAATCTTGGATGGAAAAGAAAAAGGACTTAAAGTTATTTATCCATAATTTTAACACTTAAATAAAAGTAAGGGTTATTTTGGTCATTTATTTTTTTTTCTTTTTTCTTTAAAACATAGGGGGGTTAAGTGTCATTTTTTAAATATAGGGGGGCAAACTATTTTTGGATGGAAAACATCGGGGGGTTGAAAGTTATTTAGCCTAAATAAAAAGCAAAGAGACTAATTAAAAGAAAGCAGACACAAAGGAGTTTTTTTGTTTGAAATCAGAAGATTGCTAATCCAAGAGAATATGATGCACTATCTGAAGATCTCCTTCGGGCGGAGTATCCTCTTACAGCGTTAATAGAACAGACAGAAAAGTATAGCACAGAGAATTAGATTACAAGTGAATTGATCTAACTGTGAAAATCAGTGCTATATTTATAGCACTGTTCGGGGCGCCTGGAAGGGTTCCGGACACCCTAGGGGGGATAGAATTCTATCCCTGACGCGTCGGTCAGCATCCACATTATCGTAGATAAAATTTGGGTTCCGAGTGCCCGGAATGATTCCGGGCGGCCAAACCACATAAGTCAACAGTGTTGACTTTTTGTAGTCCGGTTCCTCTGCTCCGATTCAGCTCGTCTCGGTCCGGATCTTCCGCTTCGACTCCACTAGCTTAGATGATCTCAGCCATCCGGAATAGAGATCACCCGAACCCAACTTCTGACCTTCTCCTTGAGCAGCCTTCCTCCCCGGTTTCTCGTCCCTTGAACGTCACGTACGTTCTTCTCGTCCACCAGTGTACTTTTCAGCGGCACCTCGTCCCTTGGACGCACCGAGCCCGTTGGCTCTCTCCCTGTATCGTCCTTCTTGCTAGCCGCATCTTCCGCTCGATTTCCTGTGCTCCTAAGCTCCTGCACACTTAGACACAAGGGTTAAATCAAATAGGACCTAACTTAACTTGTTTGATTACATCAAAACACCTTGGGGTTCCAACATGCATCACCTGTCACACCACTGTCCTCCTCGTCTATAGCGTTGAGGACACCTTCATCCCCAAGCTTGAATACCTCTGTGGCCTTGGATTCTCCCATTGGGAAACCCGAAGCATGGTGATTCGCTCACCCGGTTTGCTTACCTTCAGCATCGAGAACAATTTCCAGCCCAAGGTTGAGTTTTTGCGCCACGAAATGGGCAGAGATCTCTCCGGACTCAAGGACTTTCCACAGTACTTCTCCTTTAATCTGGAGCGAAAGATCAATCCCTGACATTTGAAGGAGAGTCGGGTGTGTATACCGCTCTCCCAGATGCTCAAGGTCAATGATGGTGATTTCTTGGCTCGGTTGCTTGAGATGAGACTAAGTCCTATTGATGACAAACTATAACTTTCGCTATGTAAGTTGTAATGTAGTGTGTTATTAGATGTATGTAGAAATACCTAAACTAATTCTCCAACTAAAATATGTCAAAGAAAAGTAGAAATCTACTTTGTCTTTAGTTGGTTGTGTTAGACGAAGTTTACTGACCTGGTTGATCCAAAAGTCAAATGGAAAGAGCTTTTTCTACCTCTCTGTAGGAAAGTATTGCATACTTAAAATTATCTCCTTTGGGATTCGTATATCATGCTATAGAGCATTGTTTAATTTATCTTGTATATGGTGGTGTTAAGGGAATGCTTTGAAACTGGTCAATAGTAGAAGATGAATCAGTTTATGCTGAAAGCTGGCTCACATATCTTGCAATTTTGATGCTTCTTATGTTACATAAGTCTGTACTAATATTGAGATATTTCAGTGGTTTGTTGTGTGGAATAGTTTGAATTTAGTGTCGATCTTTATTAACATTCTTTTATGGCTATTTGGAGTTATGGTTGCAACTTTTACGACGAGATCCTAAATAGTGATGTTTGTGCATGCGAAGGGCCCATATCCAACAACTGGTTCTCGTTCTTTTAATCCATGATAATCCACTTGCTAAATGTAAGGTCGGGGATTAAATTGTGTAGGGTTTGGAAGCTGGATTGGGAGTCTTCACATAAATTTAAGCAAAGGTTCCTTCACTCTAGCTTTATTCAGACAACCATATGACATGAGGCAGTGTAGTGGTCTTTTAACAAAGTTTTTATAGATTTTGCAAGGGAAGGATAACCCATCCACCTTGGTCGTGCGACATTTAAATACAATGTATAATAATTATTTACGACACTTATTATGTGAGTACATATGCGAGAGTATAAATGAGTTCTTTGAGTGAACTCACATGATCTCATCCATGCTCTCACCTCTACATTTTTGACTCATATAAATTTATCAAGAGAAAAAAAGTTATTTGATCCCGATGAATATATGTAGGTCAAGAGTTAAAAGTAAAACTACAATTGTGTTATTGTATGTTAGAAGCTATTGTGCTATTGTATGTTAGGAATACAATTAAAATTCACATTGAAAATACATAAAAAAAAATCTTGAGTTTATAAAATAAAAATATCTTCATTGATATGAGATTTTTAGATAGAGTTTGAAAATAAATCCATGATAATTTAGATCTAAAGTGAACAATATCATATAATTGTAAAGATATATGAATTTTATCGACCTATTAAAATGAAATTATTAATTTACATCAATGGACTTAGAGATGTTAAAAATATAGATGTCAGGGCAAGTGAGTTCTTGCAAGTACAATGGCGGTCTCACATCTTCAATTTTAGGACTAAAAAAATTTAGATATCTTCAAAATAGTATAATATTATTCACTTTGACCTAAAGCCTTATGATTTTATTTTTAGGTTTACCCAAAAGGTCTCATACTAAGTAATAAAGATATATTTCCCTTATAAGCTCATGATCTTTTCCGTATTTTCAATGTAAGACTTTTGTTGACAACCTTGCAACCCCAATATATATGACCATCAAGATGAAATAATCTAGACTGCAAACATGTAGGTCCATCAAGATCAAATGATCTAGATTGCAAGGATAAACCATTAAAGTGTTCCTAGTGATCCAAAAAAGACATATTTGTGCCCTCCCCTACGTATATAAATGATTTGTACACGGATTAAGGTTGTTCGGCCAAACCTACTATGTCAAACATAAGATGAGCAAAATCAAAAATGAGAGACAAGTTTTTATATCACAAGGTCATCAACCAACAACCAACCAAATATAGTCATCACATGTCACCCTTATTTTGTTGTCACCAAAAACACTAGGGCTACCAACAATTTTGATTGATTGAGCAAACACTTTGAAATAATTGATGTATTAGAGTTGGACCACAATGGTCAAGTGAATAAAAATTGAGCACCAAAAAAATCCAAAAAGAAAAAGAATATTTGAATTGGATATACCAATCAATGCAATTGATCAAGTCAGCTAAGTCAAGTTGGGCTTTAAGTAGCATAATGTTATTAACTATAGAGCATGCTTTATTAGTATGGGTTTAGTGTTGATGCAATAAACCCCTATTAAGATTGACCAAGTTGGACTAGAGTTTTGATAATTTGATCCATATATTTTGTATTTAGATAGTTATTAACAAAAGGGAGATTGTTGGTATAATCGACATCTAGTTAATGTTAACCAAAGATTTAATTAAAAAGAAATCCTAGCAGGCCGCAAGAGACCGAAAGTTAGACACTCAAGTGTAAAATCTAAGCAGTCAAAAGTGACTAGATGCTTAGCAATTGATTGAAAGTCCTAAAATGTCATAGAAAATCAAATGCTAGGTAGTCAAGGGTAAAATCCAAACAAGCCAAAGGTGATCGAATGTTTGACAATTGATTAAAAAGTCCTAATAAATCGTAGGAGACCAGATGTTAGGTAGTTAGATGTGAAAGTCCTAGAGGAGTGAACTATAGATAAGGAAAAATCCTAAAGAAATGAATTTTAAATAAGTTTGAAACTCTTATAGAAGTTAAATAAGTTTGAAACTCTTATACAAGTGAACTATAGACAAGGGAAAAATATTAAAAGAGTAAACTTTAGAAAATTATAGAAGTTCTAGAGGAGTAAACTCTAAACAATAGAAAAGTTATGGAGGAGTAAACTCTAGATAAGTAAAAAAATTTTGATAAGTCAGGTAGATCAGATACTAGACAAGTTTAGTAGATCAGGCAGATCAAATACTAAGCATATGTATATACTCTATGATGCTTCAGACTAACCTATGCAATGTAAGAAAAGCTTGGGGTCTGAGTGACTAGAATATAATCTAGGTCATCGAAAGTAGTGTAGGAGATCGATGACCGGCTAGAAGAGGGGTTGGATAGACGATGCCCCCAAATCAATCGCTCTTCCTATGATGTTAGCTTGCGCAGCGGAATACAAACAAAACAAACAAGCTAAACACTAAAGGAAAGAATGCAAACCAATACACGTCGTTTAACATGGTTCGAAGATATCTTGCTCCTACTCCACGACTGCCCGTAAGGTGGACGATCACTATCCGTCGGTGGATTAGCCCCCGATAAACTTCGGCTATCTCAAGTCGCTCCTTGTAGGTGGAGAAACCTCACCACAAAACTCACAAGCACTTGAGAACTAGTAGATTACTAATTAGGGTTTACCACAACTAATTTCGTCAACCTTAACCAAGCTCCCAAGACTTGGTTATATAGGCCACGGGTTGAAAAACTCCGCCTACCAATCGACTGCTAAAACCATCAGTCGACTGCCCTACGTGGAGATTCAACCGTTACATCCCAACTGCTTCATACCAGTCGATTGGTAAAAATACCAATCGACTGCTTCACACTGGTCGAGGGAACAGAAGCATTCTATTCGCTCCCAGTCGACTACCCAGTCGACTACACCAATTGACTGATGAAAACATCAATCGACTGCTACAGTAGTTGATACATTACTGCTATAGTAATTGCTACAGTAGCTACTACAGTAAAACCCTGAACCTAGGATTTTAACCTAAGTACAATCTTTCATACACTCGTACCCTCACGTCTCACTTGACCCTTCATTACAGCCTTGACCTTTAGCCTTCAAGCCTACTTCCTTTGGCTCTCGTCCCTCGGATGCATCTAATCCCATGGCTCGTCCCCAGTCTCATCCTTCGCGTATGCCTCGAAGTCGCTTCCCTCGGCCCTTGTCCTTGCTGCTTTGTCCATGGACCCTCGGATGCTCCATCCTTCACCGGACCCGAAGCCATCAAGTTGAGTCATATGTGTATCCTGTAAACCTGCATACTCACATACATATATCAAATAACAAGGGTGAACCTAACTTAAACCCTTTTCCCAAACACCAAAATACATGGTCGCATAAACCATTGGGATTGCTCCAACAATTTCTCCCTTTTTGATATTTGACAATACGTTTAAGTTAGGGAAAACATAATGGCAAATAAATATGCTAAAACAAATGGACTTACGTTGCCAAGGCTACACACTTGGACTTACACCGCCGAATGGACTTACGTTGCCAAGGCTACACACTTAGACTTACACCGCCGAATCAAAAACAATGCAACATGCATTTGAATCTATCACAAGGCTCCCTCTACACCTATGCTCCCCATTAAGCTAGGAATTTCCCATAGGACTATTTAAGAACCTATCACAAGCCTTCCCCTACACCTAAGCTCCCGAGCTAGGATTTTCACCACCGTAAAAGTATTTTCAGGTTTTCCTAACTAAACCTTAGTTCTCCCCCTTTGCCTAATAATAAAAAGCTTCAACAATATCCCAATTATTGAAAACTTGATCATCAAATTGACCCTAAACTCGTGTATTTATTCCCCATGGATCTCATACACATATACGAGCTGACACAGTTAAAATCCTGTGCTGAAAATAATTTCAGATTGGTATTAGCCAACTGTCAGAAGTATCAGTCGACTGTCCTTATCGAAATGAGCTTACAGAGACATTTTGTGCTAAAAAATACTATTACCAGTCGACTGATAACTGTACCAGTCGATTGATACACTATTTCTACAAAAATTAGCCTTTCTGACCCAACTTCAGAAATATACCAGAAATTCCACAGATCTCCAAAAATTCTCAAATTTTATGGAGATGTCTATTTTCTCAATGTCAATTTGGAAAAAAAATATATAAAAATATATTTATCACAAATACCAAGATTAACACAAAATTCAAAACTAGCTAAATAGTTCAATTGAACCTTGACCTAAAGTGCTAGTTTTGGCTTCCTCTTTTTTATATTTGCTCATACTAACCCACAATATATCCCTAACATTGGTTTATATGACATCTATACATCCAAACCATTATCATGCTATGTGCCCCCAATGTCATATTTCTAAGCATGAAATATAAACCAATTGTGCCAAATCCCTAGGTTTGAGACTCAAGTCCATCTTCAAACCACTTGACACATTCCATGGCCCAACCTAGACTCCCAAGTAGTACCCACTTGAGATTCATTTGCCATAGGTCTCAACTTGACTCTTATAGCTCCCCCTAGAGCTCTTAACCTTAGCTACCTCCCTAGGTGATCCATTTACAATAGCTAGGGCACATCGGTGCACCTCCTGTGATACTTGGCCTACAAACCTAACCTTCTTAACCTTGGACACCTTGTCCTTGGTTAACTTCTTCTTACCTTTAAATGTCTTTCCCTTGCCATTTATTGACTTCTCCTTGCTATAGTCATATGCAACCCTAGCATAAGACTTTCCCTTAGCACTGGAAACACTAGATCGGTATCCCAAACCCGATCTATCATTGTTGGGTCTTTGACTACTCAACACCATATCTAAACCCTTAGATCCAACATTGAATCTATCTAGGGTTTTCTCCAAATGATCAAGTTTTGCCGTCAAAGTTTGATTTTACCTTTCTAGGTTCCTAACCCTAGAGTCAACATGTCCACCTTGGACATTCCTAGATCTACCTATTTTTCTAGGCATATGTCTCCCCTTCTTGGGATTAATGTCTTGGGTCTTCTTAGGTCTACCATTTCTAGAGTTATCATGATTGAGTTTCCTAGGGTATGATCCACATTTACTTTACTCCTATCATGATATCTAAAACCAAAGTTATGCATGGGTCAATAATAATAGTTATTTCTAGCATGCATGGAAGAGTTTAAATTTGAATTAAACTTCAAGTTAGGATATACCTGCCTTACCCTTGAAGCTCCCCTTTAATTTGAGCTCTTCTTCTTCTTCTTCTCCTCCCGCTTCTTTAAATATGCAAGCTTCTTAATCTCCCTCTTCTTGGGACATTTTGTGTGGTAGTGTCCATTCTCCCCACATGTGAAGCATACGATGTGCATTCTCCTTCTTTGGGCTTCTTCATTCCTACAAGCCTTGTTAGTATTTAAATTAACTTGAATGAGTTTAGGATTTACCTCTTTCTTATCCAATAGACATCTACTCTTGTAGTGTCCCTCCTCATTGCACCTGAAGCATATTATGTGGTCCTTTGACTTCACTTCGGTAGAGATGCTCACTAAGTTGGTTTCCAAGACTTCTTCTTCTTCTTCACTTATCTTGGATTCTTCTTCAATTCTTGAGGATATAAATGATGTCTCATCTTCCTTATCCTCCTCAGATGTTGAGCATGACTCAACTTCCGTTGACTCCTCCTCAACTTGAGCCACTTCATCCTTTTCTTCGAATTTTTCCTCTTCGTGTGTAGGCATGAGTTCTTCTCCTAGAACTATCTTTACCTTTTTCCACAACTCATGGGCATTCTCATATTTACCTACACGACTCATCTCATTAGAAGACAAAATTTCAATCAACATGGATATTACCTTATCATTTGCCTTTGATCGTGAGGTTTTCTCCTTCGTCCAATGTCGTGGTCAGAGCTTCATTCCCTTCTTGTCCTTCTGGACTTCAAATGGCTCTTCCACCACCATTATTGTGTCCCAATCTGTCTCGAGGAAGTTCTTCATCTTCACCAACCAAAAGGTGATGTCTCACAAGCTTCCTCCTTCGAACTTCGACGGATCAATCAAGCCGGTCATCTTTGCTTCCTTAGCGATTAGTCCAATGGAGAGAGACCTCGCTCTGATATCACTTGTAGGAGATCGGTGGCCGGCTAGAAGGGGGGTTGGATAGATAACACCCCCAAATCAATCGCTCTTCCTACAATGTTAGCTTGCACAACGGAATACAAATAAAATAAACAAGCTAAACACTAAAGGAAAGAATGCAAACCAATACACGTCGTTTAACGTGGTTCGGAGATATCTTGCTCCTACTCCACGGCTGCCCATAAGGTGGACGATCCCTATCCGTCGATGGATTAGCCCCCGGCAAACTCCGGCTATCTCAAGTCGCTCCTTATGGGTGGAGAAACCTTACAACAAAAGTCACAAGCACTTGAGAACTAGTAAACTACTAATTAGGGTTTACCATCACTAATTTCGTCAACCTTAACCAAACTCCCAAGGCTTGGTTATATAGGCCACGGGTTGGAAAACCTCACCTACCAGTTGACTGCTAAAATCATCAGTCGACTACCTTCTATGGAGATTCGACCGTTAAATCCCAACGGCTCCATACCAATCGACTGGTAAAAGTACTAGTCGACTGCTCTACACTGGTCGAACAAACAAAAGCATTTCGTTCGCTCCCAGTTGACTGCCTAGTCGACTGATGAAAATACTAGTCGACTGATGAAAATACTAGTCGACTAATGAAAATACTAGTCGACTGCTACAATACTGCTACAGTAACTACTACAGTGAAACCCTGAACCTGAGATTTTACCCTAAGTACAATCTCTCATGCACTCGTACCCTCACGACTCACTGGACCTTCATTGCAGCCTTGACCTTTAGCTTTCAAGCCTACTTCCTTTGGCTCTTGTTCCTCGGATGCATCCAAGCCCGCGGCTCGCCCCCAATATCATCCTTCATGTATATCTCGAAGTCGCTTCCCTCGGCCATTGTCCTTACTGGTTTGTCCACGATTCCTCGGATGCTCCATCTTCACCAGACACAAAGCCATCAAGCTGAGTCATATGTATATCTTGCAAACCTGCACACTCACATACACATATCAAATAATAAGAGTGAACCTAACTTAAATCCTTTACATAAATACTAAAATATATGGTCGCACGGATCATTAGGATTGCTCCAAAAGTGGATTCGGTTGATCGAAGCATGGATAATCAATGAAGACTAAGTAATGGATAATCGTCAAGCTGCAAACAACTAGAAAGCTATCCAAGAGACTGGAATACCCTTGCATAAAAGGCTTCAAGAAGGCATGCATATATTAATCAAGAAATCATTCTACTAATCTAAAAGCTCTTAAAGTGTTGTTCTTTAATCCAGGAGGTGCTAAGACGAGTATTACAACGTTCTGGGCTTACAATCAAGTCTTTGTATAGTTCATTTCCTGCATTGTCTTTTGTGTTATAAATATTATATTTACGTATTGCTATAAAGACAACAATATGTAGGAGGTTTCTCTAACTAAAGAGAAAAATAATAGAGTAGAATCATCGAGTAGGAACCTGACTCTGAAGGTAACAGTAACTCTAAATTTATAAATCTAATTTCATTATAGGACCTACTATATTACATCATTGTCACATCAAAAATAAAAAATCTATAATTTTTATAAATCTCTTCCTACAATTATAAACCTAACAAACAACTTTATATTAGACCCATCACATCATTATCTATATTTTCTATTTACTTTCTTTATTTAATATTTATTTATATATTATCATAAATATATATTTATAATATACATATTAATTAATTTATTAATAATATATGATCAGCTTGAGATCGGGCTGAATGGAACGTGCACTTTAGTTGACCGTTAATGGACTCCGAGTCAGCGAGACCTGCAACCACATCGACGTTAGTGCCGAGCCAGAGAGGGGTTCCCCGACGATGACCCTCCGATGCTCAAGTCAGCCAATAGTGATGTAGAAGAAACGAGAGAACGAAGCAGCAAGGTAACAATAGCTATAGTAAAAATCATGCATACCTCCGTTGAAGTCTGGGGCTCTTTATATAGGGCTCCCGGGGAAGTGCGTGCATATTTTTTGAGGTGTGCACGCTTCCCAAAGCTTCCCTTGGAAAAATATGTCAGGAAAGTGTCTCTGACGCCATACCTCAATAACCCGAGCATATCTTTGACATGACAATGAAAGCTTCCGCCGTACGATCCTCTGCCCAACCATACCACCAACCATGCCGTTTGTCCGTGACATGGTTTCCCATGAGGATATCGGCTGATCCTCCTTTTGTTTGTTATTGGGCCGAGCGGGATGACCGCTCGGCCAACCCTCAGCCGTTCGGGTGGGCTAGCCTTTGAGTCGAGTGAAGTGGCCGCTCGGCCAACATTCCACTGTCCGGGTTATATCTGCAAGTGACAGCCAGTTCTGAGATTCAATGCGAGTTTAAGCAAGCTGGCCGCTCGGCGTATATCTTGTTCTGAGTGTCGGAAGCTTGGTATGCGATCGAGCTATGATAATCATCTGGTTGATATCGGCTCGGCTATCCTTCACACCAGTTAAGCAAGTGGGTCACCCGCTCGACCAGCGATACGGGGGCGTTGACCGCCTAGACTTTGACCTCCACCATGGCAATGACCCTCTGAGGGGTGGGCCCTTATCATCGAATCACATGTCTCCCCCTCAAGTCTAGTCGAAGGATGCTGCAAGTTTGACTGACTGGACAAAGGGAAGTATGGGGATCGATTGACCGATCGACCATCATTTTGGTAGGACTTCTGATCGACCCGCCAAAGAGTGTCGGTCGACCTTAAGGCCCATCCTTGCATACGATCGGCGCGCCAAGCATTTGCACTTGAGCTTTCTCCCTCTATGTCCTCGGGCGTATTCGGTCAATGCAAACGTCATCATAATCTCTTCGAAATTTGTGCAAATCACCCTGTTAAGGTCGAGCACACCCCTTAAATGCGAGCTAATGGGAGAATGCCATGTGTCGCTGCCGTTGTCGCCACCTACCCGAAGCGACAGGTGTTGAAGTGACGTCTGGCAATTTGAATTCTACGGCTGGATTTGCGTCTTGGATTTTACGCCCTAGATCCGACGGCTCTGCTTGGCCGAGCCGAGGGCTTATAACGTTGCAGGCCCCCCTTCTTCTCTTATCTTCGCATTTTGCTCCAGTGCTCCGGTGATTCTTGTGCAACCAGTGCTCCGACAACTCCAGTGACCTCAGTGCTCCAGCGACTCCGCGTCCTCCCCCGCGACAACCTCTTACATCTTGTCCGTAAGCTTCCTTTGATCTCTCGCCATTCTTTTGGATCTTTGCCTCTTTTTCGTGTTCATCACACTTTCTATCCATCTTTACTTCCATTGAAATCCTCCTGTTCCTATTTTCCGACCATGGCTAGCTCTTCTCGACCGTTTGACCCCGCTCTTGGTCTCTGGTACAATACCATGGAGACCAGATTTGATGCGGGTGACGCCGAGAACCTTAGGAATGTGTTTGAGATCCCCTCTGACCATGAGATAATCTTGGCCTCCCCGTCCGATTGGCCAAATGATCCGCCGACCAGCACTATTTATCTTTTCTTAGACTGATTTGTGGCCAGTCTTCGATTCTCGATCCGCCCGTTCATCATTGAAGTTTGTAACTATTTCCGCGTCCCCGTTCCGTAGCTCGTACCCAATTCTTTTCACTTGTTATGCGGTGTCGTCATGCTATTTCTACTGCACGACATTCCTTTGACCCCTCAAGCCTTCCATTACTTTTACTACCCCAAGCAGTCCGAACTAGGAACCTTCCTCTTTCAATCTCGGGTGGGCCTAGTGTTTTTCGATAAAATGTCAACCTCCAACAAATACTGGAAGGAGTACTTCTTCTTCCTACGCCTCCCTGAGCGGCCCTGCTACTGAACGTGCTGGCAGGTCAGTTTACCTCCTTAGCCCGATCTGAAGAAACACAAGAGCCGACCGGAATACCTTCACGCGATGACCATGCTGGCCGGCCAGAAATTTGACATCCATAAGCTACTGCAGGAAGGGGTTATGTACATCTTCAGCCTAAGTCCGATCCGCTCCCGACTCTCACACGGCTTAGGTAAGAAACTCCTTGGTTCTTTCCTTTGAGTCTAACTGATTTCCTTTTTTCCTTTTGCAACCCACATCATGATGCGAGCATGGGTGACTGACTAAAGCAAGCCGAAGGATGCTGAGATCGAGGCAGTAACAGCAAAGGAGTTGGAGGGCCTTGGCCTAGCGTCGGTCGGCTCCCAGGAGGGCACAGCTGCTGGGAACGAGGAGACGACCGTTGTTGGCAAGGGCGCCGCCGACCAGACGGCCAGCATTGAAGTGGCTAATGATCCGCTCACAACCCTGAGAATGAGCATTTTTATTAGTTATTTTGGCTCTTATTCTTGACATTTTTTATCTTCTCACATGTTTAATTTTATGATTATATTATATTTTGTGAGTAGGATCTATTTTGAACTTAATTGTAAATTTTCTACAAATTGTAAAATATAATTTCATATTTTTATGTGGTTTTATAGGAAATTTAAAGAGCCATGATTAGGGTCGAGCTGGATCAAATTTGGACTGATTTAGAGGTCAAACGGAGGAGATCAAGCTGAATCAGAGTGAACCGTTGATCTAGATCAGGAGAAATCTTACCCCTTTAGTCAGATCAAATGATCCAGCCCTTCATCCTGATTTAAAGCGATCTGGACCGTTCACAGAGATCCAAAGAAATAGAGCTCCAATTCAAACCTAATCCAAAAGCCCACTCTTCAAGCCCAATTTCAAAAACCCAATTTCAATTTCTTATTGGATTCGGATCTAAGCTCTAATGGATACCTCAACTCCACAACCCGAACCCGATCCACTAAGAAATCCAGCCCTTCATCACTCACGCCTCTTCTCTGTTAAAAAAAAAATCATCTCTTCAGCTCGCGACTTTCTTCCTCACGACAAGGCTAGGGCACGTAAAGCCTTCTCCCCACTGCACCACCTCTCTTCTTTCTTCTTCTTCCTTCTAACCGGCCGGTGGCTTTTCTCCTCTTCCCTTGCTGCCGACCGACCATCCATAGCCACCCTTCTCCTTGCGATTTCCAGTGGCGACGGCAACGTCGCCAATTTGATTATGACCCAATTTGTCGTGAATTGGGCATCAAACAATGAAGTATCAAACCCCTCCTATGCTAATGTAGCATAGAAATGACTCGGGTTGTCCGTGTTGGTGCGGGAAGCATCTGACGATCGAACTCAAGTTTTGATAATGGCAAAGGGATTCAAAGTTAAGTTTAATTGTTATCTAACGTTTTTAATGAGCTTACAGAAAAGTCCTAAGTGTACTTAGGCAAAAGTCCTAGTTGCGGTTAGGCAGGTGGAAAACCCTAGGGGGTGGTAACCCTAGGTCATAGGGGGTGGTAACCCTATGCGGAAAGTCTTGGCGGGTCGAGAGCTTCAGGCAAAAGTTCTAGGGGGGTAACCCTAGGTGGAAAGTCCTGGTGTCGCGAACCAGGTGAAAGACTGGATGGGCCGGGAAGCGGAAGTCCAGCAGAAGGTCCGGAAGCTTCGAACGCTGAGCAAAAGTCTAGTCGATCTGGAGGATTGCACTGGAAACAGGTAAATCTCCTGAGTGGAGTAGGTGAGGACGCGTTCCCCGTAGAGGGAACAGTAGGCGTCGGGTCGACTTAGGGTTTCCGGTTGGAAATTCGAAGTCAGACCCGGACAGTCCGATGACTTTCGATATCATTTATCATATTTCTATGCTAACTTTGTTTTGTAGGGTTTTGTGTTTGGGACTAACACATTTTGCAGGAACAAAGGAGCATATTTAACCTCGGATGAACAATGTCCGAGGCGCCTCCATGGAGCTTGGAGGTGTCTCGGGTGCTAGCCGAAGCCAGCTGTCCAGAGGTGTTGGAGGCGCCTCGGAGGAAGCTGAAGGCGCCTTAGACCAGGCGTTGGAGGTGCCTTGGAGCAGCTTGGAGGCACCTTCAATGGGATAAGGTGCGACCAGATTAGAGCTGATCCACGTGTGTGACTCGGCGGCCTAGAGGCGCCTCGGACAGGCTTGGAGGCGCCTCCAGCACTGTATAAAAGGGGTTTTCGAGCAGCAGCTTCCTACAACGAATTCTAGAGATCTCTACTACAACGTGCTGCTCCAAAAGACACCCTGAAGTGCTGTTGCAAGTCCCCGACGACCCGAAGCTTCGAGACTTTGATTCTGTCGTCTGTATAACTCTGTTATTGTTATTGCACTACTATAATACCTTTGTAATTGAATTTGCGCGATATAGTTGTTGCTCACAGAAAGCGATCAACGATCGCGGACCTTGGAGTAGGAGTCGCCCTAGGCTCCGAACCAAGTAAATATCTTGGTGTCTTTTGTGTATTGTTCTTCTTTCGTTGCTACTTCTCGATTGTTTTACGATTACGAAATGAGTGAAAGCCACGAGCGCTATTCACCCCCTCTAGCGCTTTCGATCCAACAATTAGTATCAGAGCGGGATTGCTCTGAATTGGTACAACTACCGTTCGAGCATTTTTTTTGTCGCTTTCTCGTTCTTATAGGGTAAAAATAAAATCTTACGCCTTTCATTTTTTCCCTCCAAAATTATTTTCGAAAAATTCATTCTCATCTCTTCACCATTTATTAGTATTGATAAAATATCGAATTTGGCAAAAATTAAAATAATATTTTTTATTAATATTTTATTATTTTTTATCGAAATTTATGAATTCCTATTTTTATCCTTCTCTCGCAGTACTAATCCAGGATTAAGTCCTGGGACAAGTTTTTTGTTTATTTGTGTGCTAGATCTTAAATGGCATTTCAAGAAGGATTTTGCACCGTCCGCCCGTCACTCTTTTCCGGCGAGGACTTTGGATATTGGAAGAACCGGATGGAATACCACCTCAAGACGCAAGTCGAGATGTGGATCATTATCCAGACCGGACTCGAGCTTCCTCGTGACGACACTGGAAAACTTATCTCATGCATCAACTGGGATTCTAGCACAATGAAAAAAGTTGAAGCCGATGCCAAAGCGACCTGCATGCTACAATGCGGCCTAACCAATGAAGAACTAAACCGCATCGGCCCCTTCGCAAGTGCAAAAGAGTTGTGGCAAAAACTTATTGAGCTACACGAAGATAACTCCAATGCGAAAGTAAGTAAGCACAATTTAATAGATAAATCATTTGAACAGACTAATACTACTCTGGTCGAGGAAGGTGTTGTGTTAGTTGCAGGTACAATCAAGACTAAGGAAGCTAGAAAGAAGAAGGTGTTGCAGGCGACATGGGATGAGTCCTCTTCCGAAGATTCCAATGAAGAGCTTGAACAAACAAGCTTCCTAGCTCTACCGATACAAGCAAATATTGTCGAAACCGAGACCGAGTCCGAATCCGAGATCGAGAGTGAGTCAGACACCGAGTCCGAGCGAAGCCACGGATTCGCATCCATTTCCAAAGGACCAAAACCCACTGTAAGCTCTGTAATTTCTGGTATTAATATAGATAATCTAGAAAATTTACAAAACCTAGTACCTTACTTGCTAAAGAAATTGGCTAAGTCCAATATCCGGGTCAAGTCGCTCCAAAAGGAGGTAATAGCCCTTAAGGAAGCAACAGACTTGAGTTCTTTAATTGAGCCAGTTCAAATTGGAAGTTCAACTCAATTTCAACAACTTGAGGAAGAAAATTCCAATTTGAAAACTCAAATTAAAGAACTCAAGAACACGTTGGAACGGTTCACCTTGGGTTCCAAGAATCTGGATCTGATTCTTGGAAAACAACGATCCATTTACAACAAATCCGGACTTGGATTTAAGATCAAAACAAAGTATAAATCATATCTGTCGTTAGTAAATAGAAATAATAGAAACATAATTCAAGCATGGGTCCCCAAGTCAAACTTGGTAAATCAAGTTAGACTTGGACAATATTGGGTCCCCAAGGATCAAATCCATTACCTTGATAGACCATATCAAGGCTATGATCCAGGGGGAGCCAATAGAAAGACCATCTTTACCAATAGATAAAACTGATTGATGCTTGTTTATTTATTTTCCTTACAATATACATGCTTAGACTAGGATAGCTTAAGGATCTAGGCGTAATTTACACTTGCTAGTTAAATCTAGGAGTTTCAAAAAGAAAATTAAATATATATTTCTTTGAGCGATTCTGTTTAGGAAGGGGTGGATAATCTCATACCCAAGAAGGTCTAGAGCCTCGCCCTGACCTAGGAATCAATCATAGAAAGACATATTTAATTGACTAATAGGAAAACCCAAGTTTAACTCAAATGTAAATTAATCCTTAGAAATAACCTAAATTAAAAATAACTGATCCTGTCCGAATCGCCGATACAAAGGACGCTGGGCACGTGGCGCGCTCCTAGTCGATGGCGTAGGCCTCCGTCGGGTCACGCGAGGCTCCGGCGAACCTGCACAGAAGTCGGGCCGGGAAAGGTTCCCGGCAGCGACCCTCCGACGCTCAAGTCAGGCAAGCAAACAGTGTAAAAGAGTGGCTCCAGAGATGTTTCTTGCGCGTACCTCCGGCGAAGTGAGAGGCTCTATATATAGAGCGAGGAGAGAACTAATGCACGTTTACCGAGGTGTAGACGTGTCAGCAACCCATACCTCGGTATGCACTTGTCAGAGAGCTTACCTGACACCATACTGCTACAGTCCAAGCATGTCTTCGATGGGACAACAGGACACCCCGTTGTCAGACTAGGAGTATGACGTAGCCATACGACTTGATGGCTGTCAGAGGGCGTTCCCTTCCTTTACCTACCGCCCGGCCGGGACGTCCGTACGGCCGACCGGGCGAAGAACGTCGTCCGGACGGCCTTAATACCCTGCGTCGGCCGGGCGGCACGTCCTTCCGCTCGGTCATTATGTACTGCGTCATTGAGCGTCGGAACCCTGGTCCTTACCAGGGTGCCTTTTACTACCAGATGTCCCGTTCTTCCAAGTTCGGTCGGCTCGTCCTTCTCCGACGGGCTCGTCCTTCTCCGGTGGGCCACTGGGCCCTTTGACCTACCCGTGGCGTTGACCCCTCGTTATGGGGTTCCGGATTCTTACCACCGGATCACTTGCCTCCCCCTTGAGTCTAGTCGAAGGAGGCGAAGTCCGACTGACTGGACTGCCGATCTTGACTGAGCAATGATCCTTGCATTAGTCCACTCGGCAAGGCACAAGGATGCTCATCCGTTCGGCAGTATCTTGTCTGTGCCTTGTGCTTCTCTTGGAATTCATGTCCAATGCTCTCCCCCACTATTTATCACGTGCTCTGCGCACGGTAAAGGGAGCTCATTAAATGCGGCCAGTATCCCATTGACATGTGGCGATCGTGTGCTTGTCAGCGTATGGCGGTGGCGTCACTTCCGATGGGACAGTCGCCGTTCGAAATGAACGGCCGGATGATGATCTGGGTATCCGTGACCTGGATCAGACGATGGACAATAATGGCGGCCGCCCATATAAAGCTCCCGACCCATGTTCCTCGCTGCATTTCGTCCTCCTCTTTTCCAGACACCCTACTGCTCCTCCTTTCGCCGGCAACCTTGTGCTCAGGCTTTCCGGCGACCATACGGCTTCTTCTGACCGTCTCCCTCGCTTGTAAGACCCTTTTTCTTGCTCTCGACGTTTTCTTTTTTCTGTTAATCGTCCCCTTCAGTTGGTTTTCCTCCATTCTCTGCTTGAACCCTCCTCTTTTATCCCGCATTTTTGTCTTTCGATCATGACCAGTACCTCGCAGTCGGCCGGCGGCGCTCCGGGTCTGTGGTATACGACCATGGAGAGCCGTTTTGATGAGGAAGACGCATTGCGTCTCGTTCAGACTTACGACCTGCCGACTGACCATCAAATAGTGGTAGCGACCCCGGCCGATCGGCCTCATGAACCGCCGTCCGGCACCGTTCTTTTCTTCCGAGACCAATTCCTGGCCGGACTGCGTTTTCCACCCCATAAGTTTTTCTTAGAAGTTTGCAACTATTTTCGCATTCCGCTCGGCCAAGTGGTTCCTAACTCTATTAGGCTGCTGAGCGGAGTGATAGTTTTGTTCAAACTGAACGGCATCCCCTTAACCCCAAAAATTTTTCACTACTTCTACTATCCCAAGCAAGCCGAGTGAGGTACCTTTATTTTCCAGTCTAGGATAGGCTTCGTCCTTTTTGATAATATGCCGAGCTCCAACAAACATTGGAAGGAGCATTTCTTCTATATACGTTTTCCCGAGCGGCCAACTTTCCGCACCAAGTGGCAGACGGCTATGCCCGCGCAACCGGAGCTCGGCAAGTTTAGAGGCGACGCGGACTATCTCCATGCAGCCGAACGGCTAGTCGGTCAGCACTATCATATCGACAAGATGCTCCTTCCGGGAGTAATGCATATATTCGGCTTGTCTTCTACCCCAGCCGATCTGCCCTGTAGCATGAGTAAGTTCCCTTATCTCCCCCTTTATTATGTTCTAACTGATTTATTTTCTGCTTCTGCAGCTGAAGTCATGTGGCGCGCCAAAGCTACCGAGAGGCTCAAATTGAAGGCCGCTCAGATTGAGGCGGTGACGAGCAAGGAGGCCGCCGAACGGGGCCTTGCTCCGGCTGATCCGGCCGGCGAAGAAGGTGCGGGGACACCAACTGTCCCTGAAGCTTCAGACGCCCCTGCCCCTCCTGATGAGGCTGCGGGCGACATAGAACCTCCTACCGAAGCTGTGGTGGAGGACTGTTCGACCGATGATGTGCCGCTACGCACTCGGAAACGTCGACGACCAGAATCCGCACCTGCCTCTACACTTGATGAGCCACACCCCGAGCGGGGTGCGGATGCACCGGTGCTGTCCGGGACGGTTTCTTTCGAGAGTACCCCGACCCCTCACGGTTCTCCGAGAGCCAGCTCGAAGGTGCCGTCCTCCAGCCCTTCAAGAACTTTGCGCTGTATCAGGCGTTTGGGCGAGCTTCCTTCCTCGTCCACCGGCAAGGCCGGTACTTCCCAGAGTGAGCCGAGCGGCTCGAATTTAATAAAGACTGTTCTGCGCCTCCCCTCAGAGGCGTACCTGGCTACTGCTGATCGGCCAGTGGTCCCCGAGCAGCAGATTACTCTGACGGGCCCTCTTGCACAAGCTTGGATAGACGCTCGGCTTCGAATAGCCAAGATGACTCCCGGGCAGCTCGGTGACAGCAACCTACAACAGGCCACCGGGGTAGGTTCTCCTTTTCTTTGTTTGCATATTCGACTTATGTTTTTAACCTGCGCACATTTGCTGGCAGAACTGGGTGGAGCAGATCGCTATTAGCGATCGATTGGCCGAACTGGAAGACGAGTTGAAAAAACAAAAAGCTGCGGGAAAAATTGGATGCCGACCGGAAAAGGGCTAACGATTTGGCGGGCAAGGTCGTCCGGCTTGAAGCGATGATCAAGCAACGAGATAAAGAGATCAAGACGGCGACCACCCGGAAGCTCCAGGCCATCGATGATATGGACCGGATGAAGGTGGAGATCAGAGGGCTGGAGCAACGCATCAAAGACTTGGACGCCCTGCTGACCACCGAGAAGGAGAGCCGCTCGGCGGATCTCCAAAGATTCGATGGAGACTTGAAAGAGCTCCAAGCCGCCAGTGACGCCGCTCACGCCACGCTCAAGGAATACAAAGAAGGGGAGTCAGCCCGCTCGGACGAAGTGAGGAAGGCATTCCTCCGCTCGGAAGACTTCGGAGAGAAGTTCACCGACAAGATATCCCTCACGTTCGAGGAGGCGATCAAGGCGGCGGTGGGATATTTGAAGACCAAAGGTCACCTGCCTGCCGAGCTGACCATCCCCCCCGAGGATCTAGCGAGCGTGATGGACACCATCCCCGATGCTCTTTTTGATTATGGTGTGTGAAGAGCGTTTTTATAAACTTTTTTGTATTCCCGCCGTTCGGCCCGGCTTATCTCTGTAATGACTTTTTTTGGCTTGCATAATAGATAATCTTCTGTTCCTTTCACTTTTTATTTTGGCTAGAAATTTTTCCCCCATCACGACTAAGTGTTCTTTAAAACTCTTCCGCTCGGAACCTCGCTATGCCAGACATGAATTGTCTTTAATGTCTTTTACCATGTGACTGAGCAGCCCCTCAGCACGCAAATGTCGTTTGTTGTTTGCCTTTTCCATTCCGATTAAGCATCTTTTGCTTCGCACCTCACCTCGATGGGGTTTTCGCTGGATTTTCGCATGCGAGCCGCTCGGACGTTTATAGACGCCGGCTCGTCTCTCGATATTTATCGTCGGAGCTCGACGGCGCGGATATTTATAGCCGGTCGGCGCGGCTCTCAATTTTTAACGACGGGGCTCGTCGGCCTTCCGCTCGGACGTTTATAGACGCCGGCTCGTCTCTCGATATTTATCGTCGGAGCTCGACGGTGCGGATATGATCGGCGCGGCTCTCGATTTTAACGACGGTGCTCGGCTTTATAGACGCCGGCGGCTCGTCTCTCGATATTTATCGTCGGAGCTCGACGACGCGGATATTTATAGCCGGTCGGCGCGGCTCTCGATTTTAACGACGGGCCTCGTCGGCGCGGACGTTTATAGACGCCGGCTCGTCTCGATATTTATCGTCGAGCTCGGCGTGCGGATATTTATAGCCGCCTTGACTCCAAGGAAGCACGTCAGCCTGCCTTCCGCCGGACGTATAGACGCGGTCTCTCGATATTTATCGCCGGAGCTCGGCCGCGGATATTTATAGCCGGCGGGCTCTCGATTTTAACGACGGGCTCTCGGCCTCCGCCGGACGCTTTATAGGCCCGCTCTCGATATTTATCGCCGGAGCTCGACGGCGGATATTTATAGTCGGCCGCTCTCGATTTTAACGATGGGGCTCGTCGACCTCCGCCGGACGTTTATAGACGCCGACTGCCCTCGATATTTATCATCGGAGCTCGACGGATATTTATAGCCGGCGCGGCTCGATTTTAACGACGGGCTCGTCGGCCTTCCGCCGACGTTTATAGACGCCGGCTGCCTCTCGATATTTATCGTCCGGAGCTCAACGGCGCGGATATTTATAGCCGGTCAGCCTCCTCGATTTTAACGACGGGCTCGTCGGCCTCGGCCGGACGTTTATAGACGCCTGCTCTCTCGATATTTATCGCCGAGCTCCACGGCGTGGATATTTATAGCCGGTCGCGCTCTCGATTTTTAACGACGGGCTCGTCGGCGCGGATTTATAGACGCCGGCTCGTCTCGATATTTATCGTCGGAGCTCGACGCAAGATAGCCGGTCGGCGCGGCTCTCGATTTTTAACGACGGGGCTCGTCGGCCTTCCAAGGCTAACTCCTTACCAGGCCGAGCGACCTTGGCCTTCGTTCTCGAGCTCCCAGCTCGGATATAAACCTCCCGGTCGATCGGTTCGGGGGCCTTCGCTCTCTGAGCGCTTGGCTAGGATAATTTATATGCCCCTGCCGAACGGCAAGGGGTCTTCACGCAGTAAGCCGTTCGGCGGAGAATGCTCAATGTGTTTTCATCTTTTTGCTTCCTGTATTACAAGTACATAGGCGACTAGCATATATACTAGAATAAATTACAATCGTGCACCTTTCATCCAGCTCGATAAGGCTGGAGATGATTTGCACTCCACGGTCGATCCAGCTGCCGCCCGTCCTCATCCTCCAAGTAGTAAGCGCCCGAGCGGAGTTTTTCAATAACCTTGAAGGGACCTGCCCAAGGAGCTTCAAGCTTGCCGACGTCGCCGACAGGCTTGACTTTCTTCCAGACGAGATCGCCGACCTGGAATGATCTGGGAATTACTCGGCGGTTGTAGTTCTGCTTCATCCGCTGCCGGTATGCCATCAGCCGAACGGACGCCTTAGCTCGCTCCTCTTCGACCAAATCCAGCTCCATGTTCCTCCGCTCGGCGTTCCCTTCATCATAGCTCTGGATCCGGACGGACTCAACGCCGACTTCAACCGGAATGACTACCTCGCCGCCATACACCAAATGGAACGGTGTGGCGCCCGTCCCTTCCTTCGGCGTCGTTCGGATGGCCCACAAAACGCCCGGCACTTCATCCGGCCAACTCCCTCCTAAATGGTCGAGCCGAGCGCGCAGAATACGAAGAATTTCCCGATTGGCTACTTCGGCTTGACCATTACTCTTGGGATAGGCCACGGACGTGAAATGTTGCTCGATGCCGTAACTTTTGCACCAGTCCTCTAGCACCTTGCCTGTGAATTGCCGCCCATTGTCGAAAACCAATCGGCGAGGGATGCCGAACCGACAGATGATGTGTTGCCAGATGAATTTTTTGACCATCTGCTCGGTGATCTTCGCCAGCGGCTCGGCCTCCACCCACTTGGAAAAATAGTCGACCGCCACTAGCAAAAATTTCCTCTGCCCGGTCGCCATCGGAAATGGACCGACAATATCCATTCCCCATTGATCGAACGGGCATGAAACGGTGGATGCCTTCATTTCTTCGGCCGGTCGGTGGGAGAAGTTGTGATACTTCTGGCATGAAAGGCATGTAGATACTGTCCGAGCGGCGTCTGCTTGCAAGGTTGGCCAAAAATACCCGGCCAAGAGGATCTTCTTGGCCAACGAGCGTCCGCCCGGATGCCCCCCGCATGATCCTTGATGTACTTCCTGGAGGATGTAAGCCGAGTCCTCCGAGCTCACGCATTTTAACAACGGGCGAGAGAAAGCTTTCTTGTAAAGCTGATCGCCGATAAGTGTGAACCGACCGGCTCTCCTTCTTAGCAGCCGGGCTTCATACTCATTGGATGGTGCGGCGCCCGAGCGGAGGAATTCTATGATGGGTGTCCGCCAATCGCTTGGAAATGTAAGGCCCTCCATTCGGTCGACGTGCGCCACCAACAGTACTTTTTCAATTGGCTGCTGAATGGCGACCGGCGTTATTGAGCTCGCGAGCTTGGCCAGTTCATCGGCTGCTTGATTTTCTGCTCTGGGTATCTTCTGGACAACAACTTCTTTAAAATCAGTTTTGAGCTTCTCAAAGGCTTCAGCGTAGAGCTTAAGCCGAGCGCTATTGATTTCGAAGGTGCTAGAGAGCTGCTGAGCGGCTAATTGCGAATCCGAGTGGAGGGTTACCCGACCGGCTCCCACATGCCGGGCAACCTGCAAGCCAGCTATGAGGGCCTCATACTCTGCCTCATTGTTGGTAGCTTTGTAATCCAGCCGGATGGATAAGTGCATCTTTTCTTCTTGAGGAGAGAGCAGCAATATTCTGATCCCGCTTCCGAGCCGAGTGGATGATCCATCCACATATATTCTCCACATAGCTTCCGGCTCCGGCCTTTGCACCTCAGTCACAAAATCGGCCAAGAGTTGAGCTTTGATAGCCGAACGGGGCTGATATTGGATGTCAAATTCACTCAGCTCTGTCGTCCATTTGATGAGCCGTCCGGATGCCTCTGGATTTAGTAACACACGTCCGAGCGGGCTATTGGTTTTGACCACGATCGTGTGCGCTAGGAAGTATGGACGAAGGCGGCGAGCGGCGAGGACCAGAGCAAATGCTAGCTTTTCGAGCCCGGTGTAGCGAGATTCATCATCTTTTAAAATGTGACTAAGGAAATATACCGGCTCTTCTCCGCTCGACCTCACTAAAGCTGAGCCGATCGCATGCTCGGTTGAAGACAAATACATATAAAGTGGCTCACCCGCCGTCGGTTTGGCTAATACCGGGAGAGAGTTTAGATACGTCTTCAAGTCTTCGAACGCCCGATCGCATTCTTCATCCCAGTGAAACTTAGTGGCCTTGCGTAAAATTTTGAAGAAAGGGAGGCTCCGATCGGCAGTTTTGGAGATGAATCTGGACAGAGCGGTTATCCGACCGGTCAAACGCTGCACTTCCCTTGTATTTCTTGGAGGCGGCATATCTTGTAGAGCTTTCACCTTGCTGGGATTAGCTTCGATACCCCGCTCGGTCACTATGTATCCCAAAAAACGTCCTCCTTTCGCTCCAAACAGGCACTTCTGAGGATTCAGCTTGACTCCATACCTGTGCAGCGTTCGGAAGGTTTCTTCCATGTCCTTGAAGAGGTCGGCCGCTCGGACGGATTTAATTAGAATGTCGTCCACATAAACTTCTAGGTTCCGCCCTATCTGCTCTCTGAATACCTTATTCATCAAGCGCTGATATGTGGCTCCAGCATTCTTCAATCCGAACGGCATCACATTATAGCAATAAGTGCCGTCGGCCGTCACGAAGCTGACTTTTTCTTGATCTTCACTGGCGAGTGGCACTTGGTGATAACCCTGGTAGGCGTCGAGCATACAGATCAATTCACAGCCGGCCGTAGAGTCCACCAGCTGATCTATCCGGGGCAGAGGATAAAAATCTTTCGGGCAAGCCTTGTTAAGATCCCGAAAATCTATGCACATTCTCCATTTGTTGCCCGGCTTGGAGACTAATACTACGTTCGCCAGCCAGCTCGGGAACTGCACCTCGCGTATATGGCCGGCTTCCAGAAGCTTTTCCACCTCCGCCCGGATGATGGTATTCTGCTCGGTGCTGAAATCCCTTTTTCTTTGCTTTACCGGCCGAGCGTCTGGTCGAACATGTAATTCGTGCTACGCGATGCTCGGCGAAATTCCGGGCAGCTCATGTGTCGACCAGACGAAAACTTCATGATTTCTTCTGAGGCATTGGATCAACTCCTCTTTCTGCTTCTCCTCCAGATCGGACGCAATAAAGGTTGTGGCCTCCGATCGGGTTGGATGAATCTGCACTTCCTCTTTTTCCTCATAAATTAAAGTGGGTGGCTTTTCGGTGATGGCGTTTACCTCGACCCGGGGCGCCTTCCGAGCGGAACAGGCCTCTGCTCGGACCATTTCGATGTAGCATCGCCGAGCTGCTAGCTGATCTCCCCGTACTTCTCCTACTTTGTCCTCTACGGGGAACTTGATCCTCTGGTGAAAGGTTGAGACGACCGCCCGGAATTCGCTGAGCGCCGGTCGTCCCAAAATGACGTTGTAAGACGAGGGAGAGTCAACCACCATGAAGTTTATTGTTCTTGTCCTCCTGAGCGGCTCTTCTCCCAGCAAGGTAGCCAGCCGGATCTGGTCGACCGGCTGAACTTCGTTACCCGTGAACCCGTAGAGCGGAGTCGTCATGGGTAGCAGCTCGGCTCGATCAATTTGCAGCTGATCGAAAGCCCTCTTGAATATGATGTTGACTGAGCTCCCTGTGTCAACAAATACGCGGTGAATAGTGTAATTGGCTATTACCGCTTTGATGAGCAGCGCATCGTTGTGGGGTACTTCAACTCCTTCCAAGTCCCCGGGCCCAAAACTAATTTCGGGTCCTTCCGCTCGTTCTCGGCTACAGCCGACTGCGTGAATCTGGAGCTGCCGGGCGCTTGCCTTTCTAGCTCGGTTGGAGTCTCCTCCGGTCGGCCCACCAGCAATGACGTTGATCTCGCCTCGGGAAGTATTGCTTCTATTTTCTTCTTCCCGAACGGATGGTCGAGACCGTTCTCTGGACGCTCGGCGATTCTCTTGCCTTGGAGAACGATGCCGATCGGGAGTCTGTGGCTGTCGCCTCGTCCGGTTGGTTTCCTGAGTTCTCTGTCGCCTGTCGACTGAGGGAGACCGTCGTCCAGCATTACGTGGCACAGGATGAGCCACGAAGGGAAGACTTCGACAATCCCTTGTGTTGTGCGTATCTGTCCGGTGGAAGGAGCAAAACATTGGGGTCCATCTCTTTTTTGGCTTGGGTCGAGCAGCGGCTACCTCTTGCACATGTGACCTGACGTGGGGGGATCGGATTGCTTCAGCCCTTGGTCCTCTGGGCAGCTAATGAGCGGTATGTTGTTTCCGCTCGGACTGAGGAGGCCGTTCGGCTGGAGTTTCTTTTTTCCTGGCTGCCTGTGCTTCTTCCACGTTGATGTACTCGTTAGCCCGATGTAGCATGTGATCATAATCCCGGGGTGACTTTCGGATGAGCGATCAGAAGAAATCTCCATCCACTAGGCCTTGTGTGAAGGCGTTCATCATGGTTTCCGAAGTGGCCGTTGGAATGTCCATCGCTACTTGGTTGAATCGCTGGATGTAAGCTCGAAGCGATTCCCGGGCCTCTTACTTGATGGCGAACAGGCTCACGCTCGTTTTTTGATAGCGCCGACTGCTGGCGAAGTGGTGGAGGAAGGCCATCCGGAAGTCCTTGAAGCTTGTAATGGATCCGTTCGGCAGCCTCCGGAACCACCGTTGAGCCGATCCCGAGAGAGTGGTGAGAAAAACTCGGCACTTTACTCCATCTGTGTATTGATGGAGGGTTGCCGTATTATCAAATTTACCCAGGTGATCATCCGGGTCGGTTGTCCCATTATACTCGCCGATCGTCGGAGGCATGTAGTGCTTGGGCAGAGGGTCTCGTAGAATAGCCTCTGAAAATTAGCGATTGATCCGCTCGGGAGATGCGTTCACTCGGGGGGCTTTCCCCTTCCTGTCATCTCGTCTAGGCATTTCATCCGAAGAAGAACCCCTATCTCTGTGAGTTGGTACGGCTTCAGGGGTGCGGAACAGAGCCCGATGAAATGCGACAGTGGCAGGTGGTGCTTCCGCTCGGCCACCAGATGCTGATGTTGCTTGCTGCTCCGGCCGCTCGGATGTGGCTTTCTGTTTTTGCTCCACGAGCTTGGCGGCCCTTGTCTCGATCAGAGCGTCGAGTTCCTCGTTTGAAAGCGTCACCATGTGTTGTCGTCCAGCCTCGTCCATTGTTTCCGATCGGATGCAGGAGCGTTCCCACAGACGGCGCCAAATTGATCCTGTCCGAATCGCCGATACAAAGGACGCTGGGCACATGGCGCGCTCCTAGTCGATGGCGTAGGCCTCCGTCGGGTCACGCGAGGCTCCGGCGAACCTGCACAGAAGTCGGGCCGGGAAAGGTTCCCGGCGGCGACCCTCCGACGCTCAAGTCAGGCAAGCAAACAGTGTAAAAGAGTGGCTCCAGAGATGTTTCTTGCGCGTACCTCCGGCGAAGTGAGAGGCTCTATATATAGAGCGAGGAGAGAACTAACGCACGTTCACCGAGGTACAGACGTATCAGCAACCCATACCTCGGTATGCACTTGTCAGAGAGCTTACCTGACGCCATACTACTACAGTCCGAGCATGTCTTCGATGGGACAACAGGACACCCCGTTGTCAGACTAGGAGTATGACGTAGCCATACGACTTGATGGCTGTCAGAGGGCGTTCCCTTCCTTTACCTACCGCCCGGTCGGGACGTCCGTACGGCCGACCGGGCGAAGAACGTCGTCCGGACGTCCTTAATACCCTGCGTCGGTCGGGCGGCACGTCCTTCCGCTCGGTCATTATGTACTGCGTCATTGAGCGTCGGAACCCTGGTCCTTACCAGGGTGCCTTTTACTACCAGATGTCCCGTTCTTCCAAGTCCGGTCGGCTCGTCCTTCTCCGACGGGCTCGTCCTTCTCCGGCGGGCCACTGGGCCCTTTGACCTACCCGTGGCGTTGACCCCTCGTTATGGGGTTCCGGATTCTTACCACCGGATCAATAACCATCTCACAAACTTACTTAAGATTACCTGATTGATAATTTAGAATCGGGTAAGATGGATCTAGGTTCAAATAATCTCAAATTGCTCAAAATTTAAGTAAATTTAATTAAAATCAACTAAACCCAATCAACCTTTATTTTAAAAATCTTTAAAAACTTAATTTCAAAATTATTTGAAAAATCTTTTTAAAAACATTTTAAAAATATTTTAAAATTTAATTTCAAAATTATTTGAAAAATCCTTTAAAAAACAATTTCAAAATTATTTGAAAATCCTTTAAAAAATCTATTTCAAAATTTTTTGAATAATCCTTTAAAACTTAATTTCAACATTATTTGAAAAATCTTTTTAAAAATATTTTAAAAATCTTTTAAAAAACATTTTAAAAATCTATTAAAACTTAATTTCAAAATTATTTGAAAAATCTTTTTAAAAAATATTTAAAAAACCTTTTAAAATTTAATTTCAAAATCATTTGAAAAATCCTTTAAAAAATAATTTCAAAATAATTTTGAAAAATTCTTTAAAAATCAATTTCAAAATTATTTGAAAAATCTATTAAAAAATCTATTTCAAAATTATTTGAAAAATCTTTTAAAAAACATTTTAAAAATATTTTAAAAAATTTTTAAAACTTAATTTCAAAATTATTTGAAAATTCCTTTAAAAAATCTATTTCAAAATTATTTGAAAAATCCTTTAAAACTTAATTTAAAAATTATTTGAAAAATCTTTTAAAAAATATTTTAAAAATTTATTAAAACTTAATTTCTAAATTATTTGAAAAATCCTTTAAAAATCTATTTCAAAATTATTTAAACAATCCTTTAAAAAATCTATTACAAATATTTAAAACTCCCTTGAAAATTTTTTCAAAACTTATTTTAAAATCCCCTGAAAATTATTTCAAAAACTTATTTAAAAATTCTCTGAAAATTATTTCAAAAACTTAATTAAAAATACCTTGAAAATTATTTCAAAAATTTATATAAAAATCCTCTGAAAATTATTTCTAAAACTTATTTAAAAATCTTCTGAAAATTATTTCAAATCCTTATTTAAAAATCCACTGAAAATTAATTTAAAAACTTATTTAAAAATCCCTTGAAAATTATTTCAAAAACTTATTTAAAAATCCTCTGAAATAATTATTTCAAAAACTTATTTAAAAATCCCTTGGAAATTATTTCAAAAACTTATTTAAAAATCTCATGAAAATTATTTCAAAACTTATTTAAAAATCCCTTGAAAATTATTTCAAAAACTTATTTAAAAATCCTCTGAAAATTATTTCAAAGACTTATTTAAAAATCCCTTGAAAATTATTTCAAAACCTTATTTAAAAATCCACTAAAAATTATTTCAAAAACTTATTTAAAAATCCCTTGAAAATTATTTCAAAACTTATTTAAAAATCCCTTGAAAATTATTTCAAAACCTTATTTAAAAATCCACTAAAAATTATTTCAAAAACTTATTTAAAAATCCCTTGAAAATTATTTCAAAAACTTATTTAAAAATCCCTTGACATATTTAAAAATCCTCTGAAAATTATTTCAAAAAATTATTTAAAAATCCCTTGAAAATTATTTCAAAAACTTATTTAAAAATCCTCTGAAAATTATTTCAAAAACTTATTTAAAAATCCTCTGAAAATTATTTCAAAATCCCTTGAAAATTATTTCAAAACTTATTTAAAAATCCCTTGAAAATTATTTCAAAAACTTATTTAAAAATCCTCTGGAAATTATTTCAAAAACTTATTTAAAAATCCCTTGAAAATTATTTCAAAAACTTATTTAAAAATCCTCTGGAAATTATTTCAAAAACTTATTTAAAAATCTCTTGAAAATTATTTCAAAAACTTATTTAAAAATCCTCTGAAAATTATTTCAAATACTTATTTAAAAATCCCTTGAAAATTATTTCAAAAACTTATTTAAAAATCCTCTGAAAATTATTTCAAAATCTTATTTAAAAATCCTCTGAAAATTATTTCAAAAACTTATTTAAAAATCCTCTGAAAATTATTTCAAAAACTTATTTAAAAATCCTTGGAAAATTATTTCAAAAACTCATTTAAAAATTTCACTTAGATATTTCAAAATGCTTTGAAAAATCATTTAAAAAATCTTTTAAAAGCATACTCATTTGAATAATCCTTAAAAAAAAAAAACTTATGGCGAATTTATTAACTTAGCTAAACATTTACAAGAAAACTTATTTTAAAAGAGCTAAGTATTTATGTCTATACTCATTTTACTCTCTTATTTTTTTTTATATATGGCAAAGGAGGAGAGTATAAAGAAATTCAAAAGAAATTAAAGAAAATTTAAAATTCAAAAGGAATTAAAGAAAATTTAAAATAAAAAGAAATCATTTTAAGGGGGATCTTCTATTAAGGGGGAGTTTTAATGTGCTTATGCTTTATTTATGCTTGTGCTAATTTATGCTTTTCTTTATTGTATTTTTTTCTTAACTTTGAATTTCGGTTGCCATAATCAAAAAGGGGGAGATTGTTGGTGCGGGAAGCATCCGACGATCGAACTCAAGTTTTGATAATGGCAAAGGGATTCAAAGTTAAGTTTAATTGTTATCTAACGTTTTGAATGAGCTTGCAGAAAAGTCCTAAGTGTACTTAGGCAAAAGTCCTAGCTGCGGTTAGACAGGTGGAAAACCCTAGGGGGTGGTAACCCTAGGTCATAGGGGGTGGTAACCCTATGCGGAAAGTCTTGGCGGGTCGAGAGCTTCAGGCAAAAGTCCTAGGGGGGTAACCCTAGGTAGAAAGTCCTGGTGTCGCGAACTAAGTGAAAGACTGGACGGGTCGGGAAGCGGAAGTCCAGCAGAAAGTCCTGAAGCTTCGAACGCTGAGCAAAAGTCCAGTCGATCTGGAGGATCGCACTGGCAATAGGTAAATCTCCTGAGTGGAGTAGGTGAGGACGCGTTCCCCGTAGAGGGAACAGTAGGCGTCGGGTCGACCTAAGATTTCCGGTTGGAAATCCGAAGTTAGACCCGGACAGTCTGATGACTGTCGATATCATTTATCATATTTCTATACTAACTTTGTTTTGTAGGGTTTTGTGTTTGGGACTAACACATTTTGCAGGAACAAATGAGCACATTTAACCTCGGATAAACAGTGTCCGAGGCGCCTCCATGGAGCCTTGGAGGTGCCTCGGAGGAAGCTGAAGGCGCCTTGGACCAGGCGTTGGAGGTGCCTTGGAGCAACTTGGAGGCACCTTCAATGGGATAAGGTGCGACCAGATTAGAGCTGATCCACGCGTGCGACTCGGCGGCCTGGAGGCACCTCGGACAGGCTTGGAGGCGCCTCCAGCACTGTATAAAAGGGGTCTTCGAGCAGTAGCTTCCTACAACGAATTCTAGAGATCTCTACTACAACGTGCTGCTCCAAAAGACACCCTGAAGTGCTGTTGCAAGTCCCCGACGACCCGAAGCTTCGAGACTTTGATTCTGTCGTCGGTATAACTCTGTTATTGTTATTGCACTATTGTAATACCTTTGTAATTGAATTTGCGCGATATAGTTGTTGCCCAGAGAAAGCGATCAACGATCGCGGGCCTTGGAGTAGGAGTCGCCCTAGGCTCCGAACCAAGTAAATATCTTGGTGTCTTTTGTGTATTGTTCTTCTTCCGCTGCTACTTCTCGATTGTTTTACGATTATGAAATGAGTGAAAGCCACGAGCGCTATTCACCCCCTCTAGCGCTTTCGATCCAACAGTCCACCAATGAAAGTAACGATAGGATGGTAAACTTAGGATCATTTGTTATTTCTATTTTTGGGATTTTTAATATAGAATTGGGGGTTTTGGATTTTGATTCTAAATCTAACAAATGAAAAACAGAACAAGTAGGAAACTAATCTAATGCTGGAATGAAATCTAACTAAGTGTAAATAATTAATCCACAACGCATTGTCACACTATGTTATGGATTAACTATCAACACAACTAAACTAAGGAATGAAATGGCAAAGAATTTAATGAAATCTAATCTAGTAAATTAAAGACAGTTCAAGTAATAAAGCTAAGTCTAACCTAACTACAATTACTGAAAATAAATGGCAACATGAAGTAAAGTAAAGCAAAACATTTAACAAACCCTAAAGCATTAAAAAAAATCTAATCTAACCTAACCTAATTGCATTTAATCAAAGCTAGAACTTAACGAAATTGAAAGTACAGGACAAAGCAAGAATTAAACAAACTAAAATACATCAAATTAAACATAACTATTGGTTGAAGCATTTGATCGAACACGTTGCGTGCATGAAACTAATTAAGCATAAAATGTGCAATTTAAACATGGGGAATCAAGTTTGATACAAGCATTCAATCAAAAGTATCAACACAAGTAAATTGACAAAATTAACAGAATTAAACTAAGTTAATCCATCCACAATTCACACGTCAACCTCCAAATTACCAACGACTACCCTCACTGTCACACAAAGACCCGGCTCAGAACCCCCAAAATCGGTGGACAGTAGCTCACTGCCGGTTGCTGCTAGCTGCGACAACGAAGATGATGCGAATCTTCCACCGAGGACCCCCCTCGGTTGGAAGTTGACTGGAAGATCCTTCACCTCCCGCGCATTCTTCCTTCAGTTCTTCCAATCGGGGTTCAGGCGACAGAGCAGTGTGGGTGAGCAGCCGACAATTCATCATCTTCCAGTCAACTTCCAACCGAGGGGGTTCCTCGATGGAAGATTCACATCATCTTCGTTGTTGCAGCTAGCAGCAACCGGCAGTGAGCTACTGTCCACTAGTTTTGGGGGTTCCGAGTCAGGTCTTTGTGTGACGGCGAGGGTAGTCGTTGGTAATTTGGAGGTTAATGTGTGAATTGTGGATGGATTAACTTAGTTTAATTATGTTAATTTTGTCAATTTACTTGTGTTGATGTTTTTGATTGAATACTTGTATCAAACTTGACTCCCCATGTTTAAATTGCATGTATTATGCTTAATTAGTTTCATGCACGCAACGTGTTCGATCAAATGATTCAACCAATAGTTAGGTTTAATTTGATGCATTTTAGTTTGTTTAATTCTTGTTTTGTCCTGTACTTTCAATTTCGTTAAGTTTTAGCTTTAATTAAATGCAATCAGGTTAGGTTAGATTAGATTTCTTTAATGCTTTAGGGTTCGTTAAATGCTTTACTTTACTTTACTTCATGTTGTCATTTATTTTCAGCAATTGTAGTTAGGTTAGACTTAGCTTTATTACTTGAACTGTCTTTAATTTATTAGATTAGATTTCATTTAATGCTTTGTCATTTCATTCCTTAGTTTAGTTGTGTTGATAGTTAATCCATAGCATAGTGTGACAATGCGTTGTGGATTAATTATTCGCACTTAGTTAGATTTCATTCTAGCATTAGATTAGTTTCCTACTTGTTGTGCTTTTCGTTTGTTAGATTTAGAATCAAAATCCAAAACCCCCAATTCTATATTAAAAATCTCAAAAATAGAAATAACAAACGATCCTAAGTTTACCATCCTATCATTACTTTCATTGGCGGACGACCCGAGTCATTTCTATGCTACATTAGCATAGGAGGGGTTTGGTACTTCATTGTTTGATGCCCAATTCATGACAAATTGGGTCATAATCCTTTGAGTCTAACTGATTTCCTTTTTTCCTTTTGCATCCCACATCATGATGCGAGCATGGGTGGCCAACTACAACAAGCTGAAGGATGCTGAGATCGAGGCGGGCACAGCAAAGGAGTTGGAGGGCCTTGGCCTAGTGTCGGTTGGCTCTCAAGAGGGCACAGCTGCTGGAAGCGGGGAGACGCCCGCCGCTGGCGAGGGCGCCGCTGACCAGACGGCCAGCATTGAAGTGGCTAATGATCCGCTCACAACCCCCGAAGCACAGCCTGCCGATCGGATTGGAGGCTCCGAATCTTCCGATGGAGTGCCCCTCCCGAGGTGCAAGAGGCGCTGTACAAACAATCCACCCCGCTCCGCCACCTTGGCTGTGGGGGTCGCTGAGCGGGTCAGCACCTCTTCTCCTACAACCCTTCCAACCGCGATGGAGGTTATTTCATTTGACCAGACCTCATCGTTGTCCGAGCAGCCACTGGAGGCCCTTATTGCCCAACCGGTTGCCTCTTTGCCGTTGACCCAAACCCCACAAAGACCACTGGTGTCCAGGATCGATCCTGTGTCTGTTGTCGCTCCTTCCGGTCTGGTGGTCTCCTCCTCGTCGGACCCGAGCGGCAGGTGATCGGTGACAGTGACCCTCAACCTTCCATCAGAGGATTACCTTAAGCAGTGCACCCGTCCAACCATCCCCAAGCATAAGATTCTGATTCGTGGGCCACTTGTTGGTATTTGGGAGGACGCAAGGGCCCGAGAGGCAATGATGTCGCCAGGGGCGCTCAACAATTGCCACCTGTAGATGTCCACTGCGGTACATATTTCGTTTACAATTCTAACTTACCTCCGATCGGCGTTCAACATTTCCCTGTATCTGTAGTACTGGGTGGAGAGCATGGCCATGTGACAGCGGCTTGCTCTTGTGGAGGAAGATCTGAAGAAACTCAAGATCTCAAGTGGCGCCTCTTCCTCCCAAGGGCCATCGGTCGCCAAGTTACAGGCCGATCTGGAGAAGGCCCAGAAGCTTCTTGAGGCCGAACAGAAGAAGTCCTCCGAACAGGAAGTCCGGCTGGGCCAGCTTGAGGCGCAGATAAAGACTTATGATAAAAAGATCGAGCTGGCCATGACAAGGAAGAAACGAGCCATCGCCGACCTAGAGCTCAAGAATCAGGAGGCTCGACAGCTTTCCGAGAAGCTATCGGCAGCCGAGGACTTCCTGGTTACCCAGCGGGCTTCCCGCTGGCTAGAGAAGCTACTCTTAAGGGGCAGCTTAAGGAGGCTGAGGACGCTTTGGAGGCCTCTCGCTCGGCTCTGGTGACCTACCAGGAAGCCGAGCCGACTAGGTTCGAGACGATGAAGCAGGCATACCTTCGCTCGGACCAGTTTACCGACAAGGTGGTCCAGCGGATTGTTCGCATCTTCGAGCTGGCGATCGACGGGACACTCCAGCTGCTTAAGGCAGGCAGTCACCTTCCTCCCAAGACGGCGACCAACATCGTCAGTCGTAGCAAATTGAACGACTCGATGCCTAACGATGTTTATGATTATATAGAGTGAGGCCGAGCACCCATTTTGTAGAAGTCTTTGTGAAGTCTCATTGTATTTCCGCCGATCGACGATCTTTCCTTTTGGTTAATGAAGTTATCTACCCACTCGGCGGGCTTTCTCTCAAAAATGTTTGCTTGTATGTCTTCCCGTTCGACTATAGTCATCATCTATCTACGATTTATCTCTTGGATTTTAAGGTCGTCGCTCGACCATCGATGAACACAGGGGTTTAACGTTGTTGCTTGATGATTTTGACGAAGTCATGGGTTTAAGGTCGCCGCTCGACCGTCGATGGAGACATGGGTTTAACGTCGTCGCTCGACGATTTGACAAAGACTTGGATTTAAGGTTGCCACTCAACCGTTGGTGGGGACATGGCTTTAACGTCGCCGCTCGACGATTTGGCGAAGACTTGGGTTTAAAGTCGTCGCTCAACCGTTGGTGGAGACTAGGGGTTAACATCACCGCTCGACGATTTGGCAAAGACTTGGGTTTAAGGTCGCCGCTCGACCGTTGGTGGAGACTAGGGTTTAACGTCGCCACTCGACGATTTGGCGAAGACTTGGGTTTAAGGTTGCCGCTCGACCGTTGGTGGAGACATGGGTTTAAGGTCGCCGCTCGACCATTGGTGGAGACTTGAGTTTAAGGTCACCGCTCGATCGTCGATGGAGACATGGGTTTAACGTCGTCGCTCGAGGATTTGACGAAGACTTAGGTTTAAGGTCGCCGCTCGACCGTTGATGGAGACATGAATTTAACGTCGTCGCTCGACCATTTGGTGAGCCATTCGGCCCGGAATTTGGAAACCCTTGGGTTCTTTTTTACTTATCCTGCAAGTAGAGTACATGGCTATCGAGATACAAAGATTGACTACTACATGAGCGCGCCTCTTATCCGGCTCGGTAGGGCTGGAGATGATTTGCGCTCCATGGCCATTCTAGTCGTCTCCCATCCTCGTCCTCTAAGTAGTAGGCACCCGAGCGGAGCTTTCCCATGACCTTAAAAGGCCTGCCCCAGGGGGCTTCCAGCTTCGAGATGTCGCCGACCGACTTTACTTTCTTCCACACCAAGTCGTAGACCTGAAATGATCTTGGGATCACCCTTCGGTTGTAGCTCTGTCTCATCCTTTGCCGGTAGGCCATCAGCCGCACTGTCGCTTTAGCGCGCACCTCGTCCACCAAGTCCAGCTCCAAGAGCCTCCGCTCGGCATTGTCCTTGCTGTAGTGTTGTATCCGATCGTATTCAACTCCGACTTTGACAGGGACGACGGCTTCGCTGCCATACACCAGGTGGAAAGGAGTTGCCCCGGTCCCTTCCTTGGGAGTCATGCGAAGCACCCACAGTACACTAGAGAGCTCATCAACCCAGCTGCCTCCCATATGGTCGAGACGAGCGCAAAGGACTCTGAGAATTTCGCGGTTGGCAACCTCCGCTTGCCCGTTACTTTGAGGGTAGGCTACCGAGGTGAAGGCTTGCTGAATGCCATATCCTCCACCATTCTCTGAGTCTCTGGCCGGCAAACTGCCTTCCGTTATCTGAGATGAGCTGACAGGGGATACCGAACCAGCAGATGATGTACTGCCAGATGAACTTCATGACCATTTGCTTGGTTATTCTTGCCAGCGGTTCGACTTCTACCCGTTTGGAGAAGTAATCCACCGCGACGAGCAGAAACTTCCACTGACTCATCGCTACGGGAAACTGCCCTACAATGTCCATACTTCACTGGTCAAACGGGCAAGAGACTGTGGACGCCTTCATCTCCTCGGTCGGTCGGTGTGAGAGGTTATGGTATCTCTAGCAGGACAAGCAGGTGGCTACCGTCCAAGCGGTGTCCTCTTGTAGGATCGGCCAGAAATATCTGGCCAGCAAAATCTTTCTTGCTAACGATCGACCGCCCGGGTGTCCTCCGCATGATCCTTGATGTACCTCATATAGTATGTAGCCGGCGTCCTCTGATCCGACGCATTTGAGCAGAGGCCTGGAGAAGGTCTTCTTGTAGAGCTGATCTCCAATGAGGGTGAACCAACCAACCCTTTTCCTCAATAAGCGAGCCTCCTCCCGATGGCTGGCATAGCCCCTGACCGCAAGAATTCCACTAGAGTCGTCCTCCAATCACTCGGAAAGGAGAGTCCCTCCATTATGTCGATATGCGCCACTAAAGATACCTACTCGATCGGCTGTGGTATGACGATCGGCGATAACGAGCTGGCTAGCTTGGCCAGCTCATCCGCCGCTTGATTCTCCGACCAAGAAATTTTATGTATGAGGACCTCTTGAAAGTTGACTTTTAGTTTTTCAAAGGCTTCGGCGTAGAGCTTGAGTCGCGCACTACTAATCTCGAATGTCCTGGTCAGTTATTGAGCGGCCAATTGAGAGTCCGAGTGGATGAGGACCTTGATGGCTCCAACGCGCCGGGCAGCCTGCAGGCCGTCTATGAGCACCTCATACTTGACCTCATTGTTCGTGGCCCTATAGTCCAGCCGAACGAACAACTGCATCTGTTCCTCTTGGGGGGAGATGAGCAGTATACCGATCTCACTCCCCTGCCGTGTAGATGAGTCATCCACATATATCTTCCAAATGACTTTCGGCTCAGGATTTTGTACCTCCGTAATGAAATCCGCCAAGGCTTGCGCTTTGATGGTCGTTCGAGGCTGGTATTGGATGTCGAACTTGCTGAGCTCCGTAGTCCATTTAATTAGCCGTCCAGATGCTTCAGGATTCAGCAGTACCCTCCCCAAGGGGTTGTTGGTCATTACGATGATGGGGTGACTGAGGAAGTACGGGCGAAGCCTCCGAGCGGCGAGCACCAATGCGTAAGCCAACTTCTCAAGACTGGTGTAGCAGGATTCAACGTCTTTCAATATATGACTTAGGAAGTACACCGGATGTTCCTCGCCGTTCGACCTAACTAGTGTCGAGCCGACCTCATGCTCGGTCGAGGATGAATAAATTTTGAGTGGCTCGCTGACAATTGACTTAGCCAATACAGGCAATGAATCGAGGTATTCCTTCAGTTCTTCGAACACCCGGTCGCACTCCTCGTCCCATTGAAATTTGGTTGCTCGTCTTAATATCTTAAAGAATGGCAAGCTCCGGTCGAATGAGTTGGAGATGAACCGAGACAGTGCAGTTATCCGACCAGTGAAACTCTGGACTTCCTTCAAATTTCTAAGAGGTGACATGTCCTGTAGTGCCTTCACTTTGCTTGGGTTGGCCTTGATGCCCTGTTTGGTGACAATGTAGCTCAGAAATCGTCCGCTTTTTGCGTTGAACAGACACTTGTTTGGATTCAGCTTGATCCCGTACGCCCTAAGTGTTTGGCAGGTCTCCTTGATATCTGCACATAAGTCAGCTGCTCAGAGGGATTTGATTAATATGTCGCCGATGTATACCTCTAAGTTGTGGCTGATCTGCCATTGAAATACTTTGTTCATCAGCCTTTGATAGGTGGCCCCGGCGTTCTTCAATCCAAACGACATGACGTTATAATAATACGTGCCATCAACAGTAATAAAGCTGACCTTTTCTTGATCTTCCCGGGCGAGCGACACTTGGCGGAACCCTTGATACGCGTCCAGCATGCATATCAGCTCACACCCAGCAGTGGAGTCTATCATCTGATCAATCCGAGGCAGCGGGTAGAAGTCCTTTGGGCATGCCTTGTTGAGATCCCAGAAGTTGATGCAGACTTGCCACTTGTCGCCCGACTTCGAGACCAGTACTACATTCGCGAGGCAGCTCGGGAATTGAACTTCTCGCATGTGGCCGACCTCCAGCAGCTTCTCTACTTCCGCCCGGATGATCAGATTTTGCTTGGCGCTAAAGTCTCTCTTCCTTTGTTTCACTGGATGAGTGTTCGGTCGGACGTGGAGTTGGTGTTGCGCAACGCTCGGGGAAATCCCGGGGAGCTCGTACGTCGACCACGCGAACACATTGTGATTTTGCTGGAGACAGACGATCAACTCCACCTTCTGTTCAGATTCCAGGTCTAACGTTATGAAAGTTGTTGCTTCCGCTCGGCGAGGATGGATTTCCACTTCCTCTTTCTCCTCATAAACTAGAGTAGGCGGTTTTCAGTGATGACGCTTACCTCTAGTCTGGGAGCCTTCTGGGTGGATCTAGCCTCGGTCTTGACCATCTCAACGTAGCAGCGTCGAGTGGCTAGCTGGTCTCCTCTGACTTCTCCAACCCGGTCGTCTACCGGGAACTTGATCTTTTGGCAGTATGTTGAAACTACTGCTCGAAACTCATTAAGGGTCGGTCGACCAGGATGATGTTGTAGGCTGACGGGCCATCTACCATGATGAAGTTTGTGGTTCTGGTCCTCCTGAGTAGCTTCTCTCTGAGCGATATGGCCAATTTAGTTTGGTCGATCGGCTGTACCTCGTTGCCAGTGAACCCATACAGTGGGGTCGTCATCGGCAGTAGCTCGCCTTGGTCGATTTGGAGATGATCGAAAACCTTCTTAAAGATTATATTTACCAAGCTCCCTGTGTCAACAAAAACTCGGTAGATAGTATAGTTAGTGATTACCGCTCGGATGATGAGGGTGTCATCGTGAGGGACTTCCACTCCCTCGAGATCCCGATGCCCGAAGCTGATCTCAGGCCTGCTCACCTTTTCTTTGCTGCAACCTACTACATGTATCTCTAGTCGACGAGCGTATGACTTCCTGGCTCAGTTGGAGTCACTGCTGGTTGGCCCTCCAGCGATGATGTTTATTTCCCCTCGAGCAGCATTACTTATGTTTTCCTCCTCTCGAGCGGATGGCCTGCTTCTCTTGTGCGCGGCTCGGGAAGGGTCAATGCTTCCCCTTGCTGATGATGCTGTTGTCGCTCGAGTGATCTTCTTGCATCTTCCCGCCGCCCCGTGGATTGATGCCCATGTCACCGATCGGTAGAAGGAGATCGTCGATGGTAGCCCCTTGAGGTCAGTTTGGTGATTGGTGTGAGACCACGACAATCACGTGTGTTGTGCGATACCGACTGGTGGAAGGAACAAAACATAGGTGTCCATACCTTGCCCTTCGGTACCTTCGGCTGATCGGAAGCCACATGTTGCATGACATGCACCCTCGTTTCCTAGTGCGGTCGACCTTCAGCTCTCGGCCCCTTCGATGGTTGGTGGTTGTTCGGCGGTCGCCGTTCGGTCGGCACCGCGGGTTCGACTGGTACCTCCTTCCTTCTCGTGGTCTAGGCCTCCTCCACGTTTATGTACTCATTAGCCTTCTTGAGCATGTGGTCATAGTCGCAGGGCGGCTTCCTGATGAGCGATCAGAAGAAATCCCCCTCGACGAGCCCTAGGTGAAGACATTCATCATGGTCTCAGATGAGATCGAAGGGATGTCTATAGCTATCTGATTAAATCGCTGGATGTACGCCCAGAGAGCTTCTCTTGGTCCTTGCTTTAAAGAAAATAAGCTGACGCTCGTCTTCTAGTAGCGCCGGCTGCTCGCAAAATGATGTAGGAAGGTCGTTCGGAAATCCTTGAAGCTTTGTATCGATCCGTCCAGTAGTCTCCTGAACCATCGTTGTGCCGAGCCGGAGAGCGTGGTAATGAAGACCCGACACTTCACCCCATCTTTGTATTGGTGAAGGGTGGTCGCATTGTCGAACTTGCCCAAATGGTCATATGGATCGGTCGACCCGTTGTATTCTCCAATAACCAGTAGAGCATAGTTGAAGGCACTGGAATTCCGTTCTGTTTAAATTTCCCCATACAAAAATTGTACAAGTACATAACTATTCTAGAAACCCGCATGTTCGATCAGACATGTGTTCGATCAATCAAGTAAGTTCTTGACAGATCAAAGCACACCTTGATCGAAGTACAAGATTGCTGACCTCTTGTGTTGGTATTCAAAATCGATACAAAGAAAACTCGACTAATTACGCAGCGGAATTAAAGAACTAGTTGTACCTTTTCTTTGTAGCTAAATATCTCTTGATCTTTTGCCGTATTCCTCTCCTCTTCTTGGACATCGTGTGGGTGACGATCTACCAAGACAACACCACCCTCCTTCTCTTCTCGGTTTCCAAATCGCTGGCTACAAAAGGAAGCTCTAGGATGGGACACCTTCTAATCTTTTTTCCTTCTTCTTTCCTCTTCTTCCTCTTTTTCCTCTTCTTCCTCTTCTTGTTGCCACCGACCACCAATGGATTGCTAGGAAGGGGCGCCGGCCCTAGCTAGGGGAGGAAGGGGGAAAGGGGCGCCGACCCTAGAGGGGGAGAGAGGTGCTGCCGGCCACAAGCAAGGGAAAAGAGAATCAGGAAAAATTAGGTTTTAGGGGTCACCACATCCTTCTTTTTATAGGCTTACCATCGGTTACAAGGAAAGAAAAAATAATAGAATTTTGTTTAGAAAAAATCTAAACTAAAACCAAGTTAAGTTAAACCAACCAAGTTAAGTTAAACCAAACCAAATTAAGTTAAACCAACCAAGTTAAGTTAAACCAAACCAAGTTGTAGATGGGTGGATGAGAGACTTTATATAGAGGCTACAATAGGGACCTAGAGGAGGAATTAGTTTAGGCCTCCTGATGGCTTGGGCTTCCTGTGTTCGGTCGAATACCCAACCCAAGTGCATCAATAATAACTCATACCACTAAAGAGTTATTATTAAACTACCACACCAATCCCATATTACAATATGGGCTCCTTCTTATCATAAGTGCGTTAATCTCCCTGTGTTTAAGATATCGTATGCCCGTTAATTAATTGAGTTACTGACAACTCAATTAATTAACATCTAATTCCAAGAGTAATACCACTCAACTTTATTATCATGCCGGACTAAGTCCACCTGCAGGGTTTACATGATAATCCTTATGAGCTCCTCAAGGGGACATCATCAGCCTAAATAATTAGGACACAGTTTCCTTCTATAATTAACAACACACCATATAAACAATACTATTTCCCAACTCATCGGGCCTATTGATTTAACGAATAAATTTCACCCATTGATAAGTTAAAGAAATAAATACTAAGTATACGTGTGATAACCATGATTTTGGCTATATTATTGTGAATCATAATGCATATTTTTATTGATTTATTCATAGCTTAATCTCGCATTTACATCATATTTCATAATTGTATATGATTTTGGAGCTAATTGTAAATTAGCTTATTTTCATGGTATTTGATACTAATATTTGTTTATTATTTTGTAGGCATCAAAAGGGTCATGGACCCGATCAGATCAGGCTATACTTGGGCTCAAATCTAGGGCTAAACGAAGCAATCAGACCTTGGAGTGTTTTGGACCTTCCATTGAAGATCAAGTAGATTGGAGCCATCCATTGAAGATCCAGCTCATCCAACCTAATGAGGAGTAGATCTGGACCGTAGATGAAGATCGGTACTGTTGGATCGGATTTTAGGCTATTTTCCACCGTTGATCAAGCTCAGAAGCATCTCAGCCGTTGGATCAAATTTGAAAGGGATATAAAAGCGTTGAGAAGCTACAATGTACCCCTAGGCTTGGCTTCGCGATTCTTGCTACAGTGTCATCGTTTTCTTCTTCTCCACGACCGAGTTCCCATTCTCCTTTCCAGATCTGTGATTGAGAGTTCTTCATCGCCGTCGATCACTGTGCTGCCGGTGTTCATCGTACGAGATCAGATCGCGAACGAGGGTGTTTCCCAGTCCGTGAGTTCAACGCTGATTCACTGTCTGCGATCCAGGCTGAGGGTGTTTCCCAAGTGTTGCGATCTTCATCAGCCACCGGAGCTCGAAGGGCGATCCCAGAAGCATCCAGATTTCATTCCGATTTCACTTCATCTGCTGCATTCGAACCAATCTGATCAGTTGCTTGGATGAAGCAAATTTCCAGAGTTGAGCTACTAATTTTGTGTGTTGTGAATGTTGCCCAATCCGTGAGCCCGAAGGGCGGTTCCCAGAGGCTGTGATGGAGAGGATGCATTAGCCGAAAGCTTGGTTTGTCGCCGGTGGTCACCCGAAGGGTGTTCTCAGAGGTGACTCTGTTTTACAGTAGATTGGAGGAGTTTTTGTTACGATTTAGGATTGTAGAATGCTAGGGTTTTAGTTTTCTTGTTTTTGTCTCTAAATTGTGCTCAAATTGGCTCAGATCATCAGATCTGATTAATTTTCCTTATCATTTCTTCTTGTTTTAGTTTACTGCAGTTCCTTCTATGAATTCCTTTGCTGCAAAACCCAGATCTGATTTCTGACTTGCAATTCTAATTTTCTTTAGATTTCTGCAATATTAACCACACTAAGCTACTAACCTAGTTTATAATCTGAATCTTATGAAGCTAACTAATTAGTTTGCAATCTAGTGTTTGTTTTGAAATCTTTATTTCGGTTCATGTAAGTTAGTATTAGTTTCAATTCAAGAAATTAGTTAACCTTTGATCTAGTCATTGGATGAGTTGTGGCTGAAATCATGCTTGAAGGTTAAATGCTTAATTGAGTTTATTTGATTGCTATATCTGTTCATGAAAAATAGTATTTAGTAGAGGAACCAAATGATTGAATGTTGAATGCTTGTTTTGTTTGAGTTTTTGAGTTTAATTGTCAAGTTGGATTCTAGTTGTTCATTGAAGATTATGTTTATTGTTTACCTTGCTTCACTGATGCATTGAATTTGAATTTAATTGCAGTTAAATTGATATTGAATTCTCCTTGATGATGTAAGAGAATAATTTGAATCGAATTCTAGAATCAACACACATTTACTTACTAGTTGCCCTTGGAAAAATACAACTTGGGATTTCTTACTACGACACATGTCTTAATTTCAATGAGTTTCCAATCTTTAATTAATTTGGAGCGCTCCGTGACATGCAAAAAGGCCGACACCAAATTTTGGCGTCGTTGCCGGGGAGCAACTAATTAGTAGTGTGTTTATTTTAGATTGTCCATTGAGCATTGATTGGTTTATTTTGTTAGCATCTTGATTGATTTGATTGCTTATTCTTTTTGTATTTTCATGTTGGTTTATTCTTGAATTTTTAAGTGCTTTACTGTTCACAATTTTATGAATTTGAAACTTTATGCTCTTGAGTCTTCTAATCTTGATTTTTAGTGTTGTAGTGAAGAATAGGAGATTTCTTTAGCATGGATCCGTATTTTCAGAATTTTGGAGGTGGAATGGAGAGTTGTCATTTTCAGCCTGAGTATCAGTTTTACCCAAACATGGATCAACAAAATAGGTATGAATCATTTCATAATAGTTTTAATGCTAATTGGGTGGATAATTCATGTTTCAGGTATGAAAGTGCTCAAGGACAATTTGTGGAGCCATATCCAACCTACCAAAGTTCATATGGGTTTCAAGAAGTTTCAACAAATTTTATCCCACAACCTTTTCAACAAAATGAACCTCAGATGAATGAGACAACATGGAAACTCAGAGAGATTATGCAACAAATGAGTGAGCATCAAGAGCAACAATTTTCAAGGATACAGAACATACAGATTCAATTAGATCAAATTGCATCGTCCATCAATCCGCTGCAAGCACAAAACTCTAGTGGAGAGATGGAAAGTAGCAATTCTGTCAGGCCTGACCCTACTTCCATTACTTCACATGATTTTTCTAGTATTTTTTGTGATAATGATGTAATTATGTAAATTTCTGATCCTAATGATTTTGTTGTTGAAGATGTTGATAGTGATTCAGGTTCTGAACATTTTTTTTGAAGATGATTTAAGTGTAGGGACTTGTGCTATGGAGTCAAGCACCCAAGGATCACCACATGAGATTGAACATTCACCAGAACCAGAGCTTGAGCCATATCATGATGAAAAGGAGGTAACAATCACCACTCCAGGTACCTCTCAAGATGACAAGGTGAGTATTTTTTGTGATTCTTCAGAAAATTTAATAGAGGTACCAATTGTTGATTTTATTAGATGTGATTCAATTCTTGAAATATCTTTGACCCACACTAATATTCTCCTATTTTCTTTTTACCCCACATGCGTGTGGGAGGGGTTTTCCTTTATTGATGTTGTAGGAGAACATAAGCTTCCGGAGTGGATGCTTGAACTGAACCGCCCCCGTCCCCCAGAAAAAGTTTTCAAAGGAAAAATGGTAAATAAAAAGAAGTTTATTGCAACCAAGGATACTCCACTTCCAGGGTGGCTTCTTCTTCTAAATCTTCTTCAACCACCGGGGAAAAGAGGAGTTTGTTCCAACTTAATTTTCTTTTGGCATTTTAATTCATTCCTAATGTTTAGTCTTTTCTTTAATAAATTCTTTGAGTGTGAAGGTTGATTTTCTTATTGCATTTAGTTATGTTTACAATTGGTAATTTTCTTATTGCATTTGATTTTGAGTGTGAATAAGAAAATGACACCCCTAGCAAGTTTTCTATAACATGTTAGAAGTAGAGAATGTGAGCTAGATTTGAGAATTTATTTTGGAGCTTAATGTCAATAATGGACTTTTAATTTTCTCAAGGTTTCTACTTAATGATGGAAATTTGATTGATAAATTGAATTGATACATTTTCATGCCTAGTGAGGATGAGCCTTAAGTGAGTGATGCTTTTGCGTTATTGCACTCTAGAACTTGCTTTGATTCTTTCAAAACCACAATCTAATGGATCAAATCATATTTATGAAGGTAAATCTATTTGTTTATTTCTTTCACACAAATTCTTGCTATTCTTCTTGATAATCATCATATCAATTTATGTCTTTTCATTTGTAAATCTTTTGGATGTGGATACATGGTTTGTTATATGATGAATATTTTGGCAAGGTGGATTAAGTTGAAGTGTGGGGGAAGAGTTTTTGGATGATTTGTGAAGAGTACATTTTTGATAAATTTTCTTATGGCCGGAATATTTGATAGTCAAGGTTAAGTTTGATTGCCATGGAGGTTAACATTAGAGGTTTTGGAGTAAATGGATGTATAAAGAAGTTTGGAGTGGTTAAAGATTGGGAAGAGCAATTGCTAAAGGGAAGATTTTGTGAAGGATACCTTGAAGGACCTGATAATTTTGTTTTTAAATCCCAGCTCTTAATGTTGCAATGCCAAATAGAATTATTCCTTGAGTTTATTCATGTTTAGAGCAAGCTTAAATAATCTTGAATTCAGGAAATTGTTACTAAGGTGATACACTCAAGCTATTCGAAGACATATGTTGAAGAAAGTGTTAACTGCTGGAATCTGAACATTTTGTTGGAGCTACTGCACATGAGTTGTGCCATGTCTGAAACAAAAAGGCAGAAGTGCTGTAGAAGCTGGAAAACAGAAATGCAAGGATCAAAACAGAATTTTGATGTAAATATGTATCAAGTGTGAACCAATTTGTCATCATGTCTTTTCCATTTCTTCACAAACCTGTTGAACATAATTTTGATAGTATCAAATGGCTAAAAATGGGAATCAGTGAAGTGTTTAATCAATAATGGATTATTAAATACATAGATAGAACCAAGGATGGCTGCTGATCCAGAATTGGACAATGCTGCTGGACAGGGATTGCAAAATCTATAGGGCTGTATCTATGAAACTGTGACTGTTTGGGCTGGAAATTTCGGTTAACAAAGTGGAGTGTATAAGCTAGAAGATTCAGAAATAAAGAAGATATTCAGAAATGAAGGTTTTTGATTAGAAAGCACTTCAATTGAGGTACATAGCATTTAGTGCTTAATGAAGTGGAAGCTGCTGTTTTGAAGGTCATACTTGTTTGATTTCTAAATCAATTAGAAAGGAAATCAGAAGCAAAGTTCAGAATCTTGGAATGAATTTTTGAAACGAATGGCACAAAGCAACAACAAAAGTTCAAGTTGATTTGGACAGGTTATAAGAATGGAAATTAAAAGCTGAAATCAAGAAGCAGTGAGCTTTGATAGATACTAGAACTTGATCATTAAAGTCAGAATTCGAAATTCAAGTAAGAATAAGAGCTAATTAATATTAAACAGTGATGAAGAATATGGAAGTCAACCATTGGAAACAGATTGGTTTCATTCTGCTGCCAACTTTCTGTAGGATCTAAATCACAACTAAAATGTACTTCTAATTCAACAAGGAATGAGTTCTAACTATAGTTGAAGAATCCAATTGTGAAAAAAGTTGACAGAGATGCAGAAACTGGAAGCAAGAAATCTGTTGGTGATGGTGAGCATTGCAGCTACTGGAAACTGTTATTATATTGTAAGAAATGAAGACAAAGTCAGCAACTGGAGATTCAAAATAGAAGAAAAAATGTGGCATTCATAGTAAGAATTGAGTTCATTTATTTCCATGTCTTCTACAATTTGGATGGCACTGATTTGTGATTTCTGAAACTCTGAAATTGCTGGACATGAATCTGCTTGAAACTATTGTATGCTGTCAAATAATGGTTGTACAGGAAGTATAAAAGAATGAAAAAGAGAGTGTTTGATGGAATGGGAATTATAACAAGACTGAGGATTTTCATTGAATTGCAGTGAAGAAGTCTCAATGCAACAGATTTGAGAAATGCAATTCGAATCTTGGAATTGTAATGCTGAATCTGGAAGTAATTAGTGAATTTGTCTGATATCTTCTATACTTGTACATGTCACTTCCTTTCACTTAAGATTAGGAGCTGAAAATAGGGAACTTAATTTGCCCAATTTGTTAAAATGCTGGAAGTGTAGCTGAATCTGAATTCTGATTATTGATGGCATCATAACAATTCAGAATAATGGGATCAGTAACACAGTGATGGGAACATGAAGTGTAGATGTTTCTGATTTTAAGGAACTGAATATGAAATTTGCCATAACTGATAAATTGAACTCTGATTCTTATTTTTGATTTTCTGAAAATCTTTGGCAGTTTTTAATTAGAAGAGTATTAAATGCATATTAAGAAGCAGAATTTGTGTGCAGAAAATGTTTAATTACTTCCTGCTTAATGGGTATTTCTGTGCCATCTGGAAAATGCTTTGTAACATGCAAAAATTACAAAAATCTGGAATTCTGCGAAGTATGCTTTGAGAAGGATCATGAGAAGTTAGATGGAAAGGAATTGGGATATTTGGCAGCTAAATTATGTACAGTTGACACATAATCAGGATGAAGCAAGTGTTGTCAGTAAATGTAGGAATTTGCAGATTCATTTACAGATTCTGTGAAATTATCTAGCAATGTACCAAATTTTGTGAAGTTGCAGGAAATTTCTAAATTGCTGAGTTGGTTGAGCATTTGTTGAGTTTTATTGCTTGAGACGAGCAAGAATCTAAGTGTGGGGGAGGTATGGTCCATGTTGTTTCATTAATTCAATGCGAATTAAGCCAACAAAAGTGATTAAGTATAGAGAAGATGAATTTAGTTTCTGAAATGTTGGTGGCTATATTAATTTGAGCTTTCTGATAAGCAAACATTTGGATTCAAGCTTGCATTAAATTGATGCTTAATGAGACAATTAAGAAGGATTAATTATCAAGGCTTGGTGAGAGGAAAGAAAGGTTAAAATTCTGAAAATATTAAAACACAGAAACCAAAATAAGCTTCTGGATTTTGTGCCAATCTGTAAATTGTGTTCTAGATTTGACTTGAACTGAATTCAGGTTGCTATTTATTGGGAAGTAAGTTCAGGAATGAAGAGGAAGAAGGAAGTATGGCCAAGTATCCATTTATATAGCATTCTTTGTATCCATGTCTTCCACTAGAACTAAAATTCATACTTTCTTTCTTATTTTTTCCTTGTTGCTAATTCTTTCTTTTCTTATCTTTTCTTGCAACTAATGTTTTGAATTGCACTTAATTCATATTCTTACATTGTCATTTCCATGATTAACCTTTATGAATGTGATTGATATCTCTGATCATGGTGGAGAGTAGAAGATAAACAAGCATATGGTAGTGCAAGAAGCACAAGTAGCATGAGCACCCTCTATTTTTGTGATTACACGTGAAATAGGATGAGGGCCACAAAAATTCTATTTTGTGAGGTTTTAGTGTGAAATCAATTTCAATTTATTCATGATAGTTGGAAATTATTATGTGGTTAACCAAGAGTAAAGTTTGAAGTCCATGAATGCTTGAGATTTTGGAATGTGATTATCTTAGATGATTTACTTTCTTTATTTTTCTAATCATGTTTAGGAATTTGTTTAGGGGGTGCCATTTAAGTAGAATTTTTAGTTTTCTTGACTTGAACGGGACGTCCAAGACTAAGCATGGGGTATTTGATAACCACGATTTTAGCTATATTATTGTGAATCATAATGCATATTTTTATTGGTCTATTCATAGCTTAATCTCACATTTACATCATATTTCATAATTACATATGATTTTGGAGCTAATTACAAATTAGCTTATTTTCATGGTATTTGATGCTAATATTTGTTTATTATTTTGTAGGCATCAAAAGGGTCATGGACCCGATCAGGTCTGGCTATACTTGGGCTCAAATCTAGGGCTAAACGAAGCGATCAAGCCTTGGAGTGTTTTGGACCTTCCATTGAAGATCAAGTAGATCGGAGCCATCCATTGAAGATCTGGCTCATCCAACCTAATGAGAAGTAGATCTGGACCGTAGATGAAGATCGGTACTATTGGATCGGATTTTAGGCTATTTTCCACCGTTGATCAAGCTCCGAAGCATCTCAGCCGTTGGATCAAATTTGAAAGGGATATAAAAGCGTTGAGAAGCTACAGTGTACCCCTAGTCTCGGCTTCGCGATTCTTGCTACAGTGTCATCGTCTTCTTCTTCTCCACGGCCGAGTTCCCATTCTCCTTTCCAGATCTGTGATTGAGAGTTCTTCATCGCCGGCGATCACTGTGCTGCCGGTGTTCATCGTACGAGATCAGATCACGAACGAGGGTGCTTCCCAGTCCGTGAGTTCAACGTTGATTCACTGTCCGCGATCCAGGTTTAGGGTGTTTCCCAAGTGTTGCGATCTTCATCAGCTACCGGAGCTCGAAGGGCGATCCCAGAAGCATCCGGATTTCATTCCGACTTCACTTCATCTGCTTCATTCGAACCAATCTGATCAGTTGCTTGGATGAAGCAAATTTCCAGAGTTGAGCTACTGATTTCGTGCGTTGTGAATGTTGCCCGATCCGTGAGCCCGAAGGGCGGTTCCCAGAGGCTGTGATGGAGATGATGCATTAGCCGGAAGCTTGGTTTGTCGCCGGTGGTCACCCGAAGGGTGTTCTCCAGAGGTGACTCTGTTTTACAGTAGATTGGAGGAGTTTTTGTTATGGTTTGGGATTGTAGAATGCTAGGGTTTTAGTTTTCTTGTTTTTGTCTCTAAATTGTGCTCAAATTGGCTCAGATCATTAGATCTGATTAATTTTCCTTATCATTTCTTCTTGTTTTAGTTTACTGCAGTTCCTTCTATGAATTCCTTTGCTGCAAAACCCAGATCTGATTTCTGACTTGCAATTTTGATTTTCTTTAGATTTCTGCAATATTAACCGCACTAAGCTACTAACCTAGTTTATAATCTGAATCTTATGAAGCTAACTAATTAGTTTGCAATCTAGTGTTTGTTTTGAAATCTTTATTTCGGTTCATGTAAGTTAGTATTAGTTTCAATTCAAGAAATTAGTTAACCTTTGATCTAGTCATTGGATGAGTTGTGGCTGAAATCGTGCTTGAAGGTTGAATGCTTAATTGAGTTTATTTGATTGCTATATCTGTTCATGAAAAACAGTATTTAGTAGAGGAACCAAATGATTGAATGTTGAATGCTTGCTTTGTTTGAGTTTTTGAGTTTAATTGTCAAGTTGGATTCTAGTTGTTCATTGAAGATTCTGTTGATTGTTTACCTTGCTTCACTGATGCATTGAATTTGAATTTAATTGCAATTAAATTGATATTGAATTCTCCTTGATGATGTAAGAGAATAATTTGAATCGAATTCTAGAATCAACACACATTTACTTACTAGTTGCCATTGGAAAAATATGACTTGGGACTTCTTACTACGACACATGTCTTAATTTCAATGAGTTTCCAATCTTTAATTAATTTGGAGCGTGCGTATGTTTTTCGAGGCGTGCATGCTTCCCAAAGCTTCCCCTGGAAAGACATGTCAGGAAAGCGTCTCTGACGCCATATCTCAATGACCCGAGCATATCTCTGACATAACAATGGAAGCTTCCACCGTATGATCCTTTGCCTGATCATGCCGCCAACCATGTCATCTGTCGATGGCATGGTTTCCCATCAGGATATCGACCGATCCTCCTTTTGTCTGTTATTGGGTTGAGCGGGATGGCCACTTGGCTAGCCCTCAACCGTTCGGGTGGGCTAGCCTTTGAGTCGAGCGAAGTGGCCGCTCGGCCAACATTCCACTGTCCGGGCTATATCTGCAAGTGACCGTCGGTTCTAAGATTCAATGCGAGTCCGAGCGGGCTGGCCGCTCGGCGTATATCTTGTTCTGAGCGTCGGAAGCTCGATATGCGATCGAGCTATGGTAATCATCTGGTTGATATCGACTCGTCTATCCTTCACACCGGTCAGGCAAGTGGGTCACCCGCTCGGCCAGCGATACGGGGGCGTTGACCGCTTAGACCTTGACCTTCACCGTGACAGTGATCTTTTGAGGGGCGGGCCCTTATCATCGGATCAATATATATTAGTTTTATTTAATATTTTTTAAATAAATTATTAATTTAATAATTAATATATAATAATTAACTATCTTTTTTTATTAGGGGGCCCATGCCCACTAATTTTTTTATTTTTAAAACCACTATGAACTCAGCATCTAATTTTTGATGCTGGGTTCTTGAATCCTCAACTTTTACCACACATGCAATGCTATTAGGTTTTGTAAACCCAACTTCTTGGGTTTTGTAAACCCACCATTGCAGATACCCTAAACCACCTAAAAACCTAATGTGCTTCTATGTTTGCATGTGTTTATTCTACATTATTTGTATATTTTATTGCGTACTAAGACCATCCGCATCAGGTTCTTTATATAAAATTTAAAATTTAGAATAAAAGAACTACTTTATTAAATTTAGATATTCATTTTTTACTATACAATACATTAATATTTCTATAATTTATCATATATTTTATTTTTTAATTATTTTTTTCTCTCCTTTATATATTTTTTATTATTATCTATGAAATGTCAAATGTGGAACTGGAAAGTGAAAATTATAGGAAATAATATTTTAATATTTATGGAATAATTTCACTCTCCAAATTAAAAAAGTACTCTTTATAAAATCTAAATTTAGAGAATAGTAGGATAACTGATGTAAAAAAATTATATAAAATATAAAATTTAAGATAAAATTATTATTTAGGAAATCTGATATGAATGCTTTGACAATCAAAGATAATAAAAAAAATAGTATTTTAGACATATTAATATAATACACTATTTTGGGCATCTAATGCAATTTAGTAAATAATGATTAATCATTCAATTTCAAGGAAGGCGCGACCCACTTGGAAGTTTATGCTATGTTTACTCTCAAGCGTGGATGAGGAAGGGAAAAAAATTTAATGGAAAATTGTCCTCGGAGGAAGAGAAGAGAAAGGGTAAAGAAATCTCTTCCTTTGTATGTTTGTTTATCTTAATAGAGGAAGGTCGATACATGCAACATAATTTTATAAATAAAAAAAGGTACATGCGTCATTTTTTTATGTATATGGTGTAATTTTATGAGATTAAAAGGGTACATGCGTTATTGTTTTGGTATATAGTGTAATTTTGTGAATGAAAGGGGTACATGCGTTATTTTTTTCCATCCGCTGCTTTCCGTCTGATTTTAAGGTGACCGATTTTGGCTCCAAAACTATTTGTTGATGGATTACGTTTCTCTTCCATCTGAAAATTTTAATGAAGTAAACGATGAAAACCTTTACATTGTGGAAACTTTTCCTTAGTTTTGGTTTCTACTCTTCTAAGTAAACTGACCATTAATCTACAGCCAGCCACACGTTCCCTTGCCTTGGGTCAGGAGCTGCGTGGGACCCACTTGGTCCACCGTCCACTCCTCCCGACACTCATAAACAGGTCCCTCATCCCTCATTAGTTAGCTAGCGCATATGATGTTGTCATCATAAAATATGGGAGAGCAGATCCTCTGGACTGCAAAATGCGGTCCAGAGGATGAACCACTATATTAATTGGTTGATTTAGATGAACCCCATCTGTTAAACAGGTAGGGTCTATCCAAATCAACCAATCACCCTTTATGGTCCATCCTCTGGTCCGCATTTTGCGGACCAGAGGATCCCGTCTGAAAGTCTGGAGGTTAAATCTCGACTAGTAACTGGGTGCATATACTATTCAACTGCTCAATACTAGTAGTCACTCATGATTTACCTCTTCCGTACAGAGGCCCAAGTCAAATGAATCGTAGTATCTCCCCTCCCCCTCATTCATAATATCTCCTTATTGCTCAATACTAGCAATAATCCACCGACCTCGTCTCGCTTGAGGGACAGGCGAGATCGACGCTGGATATTCGAATCCACCTCCTCCTCATGCTGTTGTGATTCATCTCCTCTTTTTTTTTTTCACAAATCAATTTAGCTCCCACCATAGATCGGCGTCACTGCCATGGGAACCGAGGTGCTCTGCCCCAAGACTGCCTCCTCCGCCGCTCTCCCTCCTTTCGGTGCCCCAGGCTACAATCCTTGCTTAGGTAGCTCCTTTGAAGGAGAGAGGGCTCGCTAAACCAGCCACCATCCAAGCCCCACCTAGTCATGGAGCAGGTGACCATCCTCCGACAAGGAAAGTCGCTGCCGCCTACACAACCCAAAAGGGTCAACGCTGCCATCGGTTGGGACCCGCGATGTTCACCGCGGAATGCCTGGGTCCGGATCTGACCTTGATCCCCAAGCATATCCGGCTGAAGCCACTGACCGAGGAGGCGTGGGACAAGTATGCTGGATTGGTGATTGACCTCTCTCTGTCGCCTCGCGCATTGCCGCTCCTGAGTTTCTCAAGGACAAAGCACACGCCGACGGCAGCGAACTTCTCTGCAATGAAGGACCAGAGTCCTGAGGCGATTGCTCCTGCTGGAATGAAAATATCTAGGGAAATACATTATTATGTCCCTCTTGTTTACTATTTTTTGCACTTATGTCCCTAAAACATTTTCGTTGTCATTTATATCCCTCCTCTTTTATTTTTGTTCCATATAATATCCCTACCATTAATTGAAATACATTATTATGTCTCTCTTATTTCTGATTTTTCTCACTTATGTCTCTAAAAGGTCTTCGTTCCCATGTCCCTCATATTTTATTTTTGTTCCAGATAACATCCCTACCATTAATTGCTCCTTGAATATCAGACGAAAGTGACATGTGATGTGCATGTGACTGTATTCTTCCTTGTCACATGTTTCTATTCCTCTTCTTTCTTGTCATGGTGCGCCCTCGTCGTCGCTGATCGAATCTGACCTGAACATTTCACGATAAGAAATTTGCTGGCAAGTGGGAAAACTATGCCACCGATTTCCTGTCTCTTGCGGACGATCTGCTTGCCGATGATTTTGCGGGTGGCTTGTTCTTCTTCTGCAGGTTCCTCAAGATGTTGACACATTCCTTGTCCACCATGTTCAGGAAGTCCCTTACAATGATGAACAACAACAATGGGTGGGCTTCATTCATCTTGGAGGTTCCAGGATGGTAGTATTCCTTAACGCCCCTCACAAGCTCCATCACCTACACCTTCTCTTCTCTTGCTTCGGCGAACGCTCGCATCTCCCTCATGTGTTGGATCGATACGCACGTGAGAGGGGGGGGGGGGGGGGGTGAATCACGTGGTTTTCAAAAACTCATCTTTTCTTTTTAAAATTTAAAGTACACAGCGAAAAAATAAATAAGAAAGTGAGAACAAAGAACACAAGAAAACACAGCCAATTTACTTGGTTCGGAGCCTTCGACGACTCCTACTCCAAGTCCCATGTCCCGTGGACCTATCAATGGGTAATCCACTAAAAGTCTTTTCCGGTACCTCCGGAAAAGGGAATCAAATACAAGAATAGGGATAGTAGAACAACGTACAGTTCCCTTTTAAAGCAATAGAATTATGTTGCTGTCGGTCTGCCGGAGATGATTCGGATGTCCCAGAAGCGTAGCTCGAAGGTAGACAGACTTTCTATAGTAGCAGCAGGAAACAAGAGCAGTCGGATGCCCAATCGAATGCGTAGTAGTTCGTATATGTATTCTATGTTGAAGCCTTCTCGAGACCCACTTATATAAGGCATGGAATGCACCTTCCATAGCAGTTGAAGGCGCCTTCAACCTGGAAAATTCAATCTCGAACAGCCCGGTACTTATTCGCGACGAAATTAAAATTTCATCCAGCAGAAGGCGCCTTCCATAGCTATGGAAGACGTCTTCTATGAACAGTACGAAGGCACCTTCAGACACTGTTCATCCGAAGGCAAATTTGCTCTTTTTTTTCCCTGCAAAACAACATTAGTCTAAATAACCTGCAAAACAAGTATTAGGGCACTAACAATCAATAATAAAGATTAGTAATTAGTTCCTATCCTCATAGGACCAGGAACTAGTCAAAGTCTTAGTTTAGAGATCCCAAATGGACCTAAACTGGATCGACGCCTACTGCCCCCTCAATCGGGATGCACCCTCACTTAGTCACTCTCCTCCAGTGACTTACCTTCACTTACCACTTTGCAGACATCTTGTCAACCCATCGACTGTTGGACCCCGCGGGTGTTTTGATGTGATCAACTAAGTTGGTTAGGTCCTGCTTTGTGTTTCACCCCTGTGTTTAAGTGTGCAGGAACTTAGGAGTGCAGGAAGTCGAGCCGAAGACGCAACTAGCGAGAAGGACGACACGGGAAGGGAGCTGACGGGCTCGGTGCGTCCGAAGGACGAGAGAGTTGCGGAAGAGTACACCGGTGGGTGAGAAGAACTTGCGCGGCGTTCGATGGACGTTAAGCCGGGGAGGAAGGCTGCTCGAGGAGAAGGCCGAAAATTAGGTTCGGGTGAGCCCTATTTCGGTTGGCCGAAATCACCCAAAAGAACGGGACTTCGGAAGACGAAGCAAAGAAGCAAGTAAGCTGGAAAAAGCTGCCAGCCAGCTTGGAGGTGCCTCCATCAGGCTTGGAGGTGCCTCCATCAGGCTTGGAGGCGCCTCCAGCTTGAAGGCACCTTCAATGATTGTTGGAGGCGCCTCGGACCTGGCAGAAGAGAACGTTGAGCTTTCAGATAAAGTTTTATCTACTCTCTCGATGGAGGCGCCTTGGACCTCTATTGGAAGCGTCTCGGACATCCGAGATAGAATTTCTAGAGGCTATATAAAGGCCTCTGGAACTAGGAATTAGATATCAATTATTCCAGCAACTCTGTAATCAATTCCTAACAATAGTTCTGAACTGTTAGAGTGTAAAAGGCTTTTCCGCCTTCAGAGAAGGAGATTTTTCTAGTGTGCGCTTTTCATCGCCCTGGATTAACAACCTTCTTGGTTGTAACCAGGTAACTCCTGGTCTTCTCTGTCTTTCTATTTAGCTTTATTGTTTTAAGTTATTTTTACTGCTATTGCACTTTTGAGTTGAAAGATCCGAGGAGGGTAGTTTTAATTTGTGCAGACAATTCACCCCCCTCTTGCTAGCCTCCGCTGCATCAACAAGTGGTATCAGAGCTAGACCGCCTCAGAAGGACTAACCGCCGACTGAAGCACAACGATCAAGATGATGGCCAGAGCGAATATTCATCCCCCGAAGTTCGATGGAGACTTCGCAACATGGAAACGCCGGATGGAGGTATTTTTCAAAACTGACTTTGATAATTTACTAACTATGAAATATGGTTTTGAAGTTCCGAAATACAAAGAAGAGCATCAGTGGAGCAAGAAGGAGCAAGCCGAGTTTGTCACCAATGGAAAGGCAGAATTCCACTTGCTTAGCGTGCTGCCACCACAAAAGGTAAGTCGAATCGGTAGTTACGACTCCGCGAAAGATCTCTGGGAAAAATTCCTGGAGCTTCACGAAGGTACCTCGGAAGCGAAGCTGGCAAGGCGCGACATCCTCCGGATCCAGTTAACGAACCTTCGGATGAACAACGGCGAGAAGGTAGCGCAACTCCAAGCAAGGATCAAGGAGTTAATAACTCAACTAACCAACCTTGGAGAAGAAGTAACGAACCGGAACTTAATCCGGTACGCGCTCAACGCCTTCCCCAGAACTCCAGAGTGGGTCTCCTTAGTAGATGCGTACTACATCTCTAAGGACTTCGAGGTAAGTACTTTAGAAAATTTGTTTTCTACTTTTGAACTTCACGAATCTCGAGTTGCAGAGCCCAATGGAGTAGAGAAGACTAGTCAGAACATTGCCTTAGAGGCAAAAACAAACGCTTCTGACTCTGACGCATCGATTGATGAAATGAAACTGCGTTAATGGTAAGACGTTTTAATAAGTTTTTCAAATCTAACAAATTTAGATCGCAGTCGAGTAAACGTCATCAAAAGACAAGTACAGTCCGTTGCTATAATTGCAACGAAGAAGGGCACATCAAGGATGACTGTCCGAAATTGAAGAGCAAACAGAAAGAGAAAGAAAAGGTAAAGTACAAGAAGCCAGAATCCTCCAAATACAAAAACCTGAAAGCGACATGGTCAGACTTATCCTTCGAATGAGACCTTGAAGAATTCTCAGGGTTAGCGCTAATGGCAAGCCATCAGCTGGAAGAAGAGTCAAGCACAGAAATGAGCATAGAAGAAGGGGGAGGAACTTCAGACGAAGAAAGCGACGATGAAGGGGGAGCATCACCGAGTCAGGTAAGTAAGGTACGTGCTCTAACCCCTACTCAGTCGTTTAAATTTATCAAATCTCTTTCTAAAGATTTGTTTAAATTAGAAAAAGAAAATACTGAATTGAAAATGAAATTAGCAAAAACATGTCCACTTGAAATGTACGATAATCTAAAATCAGAAAATGAAAAATTAAAAATTGAAGTTGAAAAATTAAAAAATAATGCATGTTTAAATAAATTTCTAAAATAAAAAATTAGAATTTACGGAAAATTGAATTGGTATATTAGAAACCATCAAAGTCAACTTAGAAGAGTACCCAAGAAATATGTACCCCATAAATTTTTGAATAATCCTGTAGGAAGTAACCTCTATTGGGTTCCGAAATCTGTGCTAAATTAATTTATTTAATTAAGGCTTTCAAGAAAAAAAAAATTAAAACAAAGAATTTCTTTATGAAGCTTTGTCTAAGGAAGTGGTTATTGCTCCAATAACCAAGAAGGCCTAGTGCCTCGCCACGACTTGGAAGCTGAAATATTGAAATAAAATGTTTAATTAACTTTCTGAAAAAGCATTAAATTAGAATTAAATAATGCTTTGAAAGTTTTTTTTTTAACATTTTTGAAAAATTCTAAAAATTAATTTTGACTTAGAAATTATTTTGAAAAATTCCATTCTATTAGAAAATTTTGGAAAATTCATCTTACTAAAAATTCTTCTAACTTAAAAATCTGCTAAATATTTTTAAATATCATACTCTTACCTCGTTTTGTTGTGATCAAAGGAGGAGAGATTAGTACAAGTCTAGGGGGAGATAATATTTTTTCAACATTTTTTACTCTTAAACTTTTATTTAGTTGCAATTTTACTTATTGCAAATTTATGCTTAAAATGTTAGTTTAGTCTCTTTAAAATTACTATTTGTCTATTTTTTTCCCTAACTTGAACTTGGGTTGATGCATATCAAAAAGGGGGAGATTGTTGGACCCCCGCGGGTGTTTTGATGTGATCAACCAAGTTGGATAGGTCTTGCTTTGTGTTTGATCCCTGTGTCTGAGTTGCAGGAACTTAGGAGCGCAGGAAGTCGAGCGGAAGATACAGCTAGCGAGAAGGATGGCACGGGAAGGGAGCCGACGGGCTCGGTGCATCCGAATGACGAGAGAGCTGCGAAAGAGTACACCGGTGGGCGAGAAGAACGTGCACGGCGTTCGAGGGATGTTAAGCTGGGGAGGAAGGCTGCTCGAGGAGAAGGCCAAAAATTGGGTTCGGGTGAGCCCTATTTTGGTTGGCTGGAATCACCCAAAAGAACGAGACTTCGGAAGATGAAGCAAAGAAGCAAGCAAGTTGGAAAAAGCTGCCAGCCAGCTTGGAGGCGCCTCCATCAAGCTTGGAGGTGCCTTCAGCTTGAAGGCGCCTTCAATGATTGTTGGAGGCGCCTCAGACCTGGCAGAAGTGAACGTTGAGCTTTCGTATAAAGTTTTATCCACTCTCTCGATGGAGGCGCCTTGGACCTCTATTAGAGGCACCTCAGACATCCGAGATAGAATTTCTAGAGGCTATATAAAGGCCTCTGGAACTAGGAATTAGATATCAATTGTTCCAGCAACTCTGTAATCAATTCCTAGCAATAGTTCTGAGTTGTTAGAGTGTAAAAGGCTTCTCCGCCTTCAAAAAAGGAGATTTTTTTAGTGCGCGCTTTTCATCGCCCTGGATTAATAACCTTCTTGGTTGTAACCAGGTTAACTCCTAGTCTTCTCTGTCTTTCTATTTAGCTTTATTGTTTTAAGTTATTTTTATTGCTATTGCACTTTCGAGTTGAAAGATCTAAGGAGGGTAGTTGTAATTTGTGCAGGCAATTCACCCCCCTCTTGCCGGCCTCCGCTGCACCAACATCGACCTATCTGGACTTTATGCCAGCTATCCGGTCGGCCCGTTGACCTAGCTGGACTTCTCGCCAGATATCCGGTCAGCCCATTGACCTATCTGGACTTTGTACCAGCTATCCGGTCGGACCATTGACCTAGTTGGATTTCCTGTCAGATATTCGGTCAACCCGTCGACCTATCTTGACATCTCCTACACACTTAATCAAGTGGTTAGATCACAACAACACCTAACTTAACTTATTTGTCATTTATCAAAACTTGAGTTAGATTGTTAGTGCAAACTTCATCAACAATCTTCCCCGTTTTGATGCAATGACAATCTGGGTTAAGTTAAGAAAAAATATACAAAATAAGCATAAGAAATATGAGTAATTTAGCTTTGTTGTTTTGATTATTTGTGGGGTTTAAGTTGTCCCAAATTTTCTTTTGTTTGCTAATTTTTGCTAACTTAATCCCTAACTCTCTCCCTTTGAAATTTATCAAAAAGACGTGAGTTAATAAGTAAGACAGTGAAACAAAAACTTGTTCAAACAAAAAAATAGTGAAATTTTGGCAACAAAAACAAGGTTCAGAGTTATGGGGGAAGCAAATTAACTCGAAAAACAAAGTTTTGTAAAATACTTGTAATTCTTTAAACTCGGAAAAGTAACTTTAAAGTTTAAATAGTTAATAAGAAACTTTAAAGAAATAAGTTTTGCAAGAAAAATTTTCTGAACCTTTTTTAAGATTGAAGCTTTTAAAAGATTAATTTTTGTAAAAATGAAACTTTTTCAAAAAATTTTAAAGAAAACTTTTTCAAGATTGTTTAAAAGAAAATTACAAAAATTAAACTAGTCAGTTTTCAAAATAATTAAAATTTTACAAAACATGCGATATTTCAAAATGTGTTAAGAATGATTTTTAAAATAAACAATTTCAAAATAGATTTTTGAAAAGTATAGGTGTGTTTTCAAAAAATATCTTTTAGAAATATTTTGAAAAAATATTTTTGAAAAATATAAGTATGTTTAAAATATTTATTCAAAGTAAATGAAAAAAAATTGAGAGTCATTTTTAAATATCCTCCCCTGAATCTGACATTATTTCAAAATAATCTAATCAACTATAAATTGTCCTTAACTGTCTAACCGTTAGTTACTAACTAACTATCAAAAGATAGTAGTGTTCACTTAGTTAGTTAGGTTAAGTCTTTTTATCTAGTTAGTGTTTGACTAAACTAGATTACTTAACTTGATCACTATAAATTTGGTATTTAATACCCAGACTTATGTTGATGCACTGATATAAGTATCTTAAGTCCAGGCAATTTGCCTATGCATTTCACCCCTTTCTAAGTTTGACAATACACAAACAAGGTAGTCCTAATATGTTGGTGAAATGCTCAAGTCTTAAATCTATAGGAACATACTTTCTATGGATTTGATCTAGACTAAGGCTAAATTTGATTTTGAAAATTCAAAAAATAAGAAAATTTTGAAAAAAAATATAAGAAAAGAAATTTTACCCTAGAATTTATAAATTATTTGAATAATAATTTTAAAAGTAGTGGTTCTAATCTATTAAACACATTCCTAGTTTAACAAGTAGACTGAAGGGAAAAAACTGACTGTAGATAGTAAGTGAAGAATATACAATGCATAATAGTGTATGTAACATGATCAGGTCCGATCATCATCAACAAGTGGTGGTGGTAGGGGTCACTCAGGTGCTCGTAGAGTCTGAAGAATTTGTTCAAATATGGTGGTCATGTCATCTTGGAAAGAAGTAAATTCGGTGGTTATCTCCCCCTAGAGTGTGTTGAATCCATTCGAGACTGACTGCCGAAGCTGTGCGGAGGACTCCTCAAGTCGAGCGAGTCGATCCTCGACGGATAGTGAAGTCTAGGGCTGGGCCGAGGTCGAAGGCTGGGCTGGAGTTGAAGGATATCCAAGCAGCTCCTCAGCCGTAAACTCTGGCCACTCCTCTCCCTTAGCTAGAAAAATGGGTGGAAAATCATCCTCGGCCTCGACTGGTATGGCTGGCTGCAACCCACCTCTCCAAGCTAGAACCTCCTGAGCAGTGATGTTTATATGCACTAAAGCTAGCTGACGCTGACTAAACTTGTCATATGCACTAAGGGAACTAGTCGTACCCTGGGTCATATCTACTCTTATGGTCAAAAATATGTATGTCAAGATGTGACAATAGGGAATATGAACCTGATGCCCAGTGATGAGACTAGATGCATGTATGACATTATGAAAAATATGTAATGCAATGCCAATGTCTAGACGCTGACAAAGAGTATACAAAAAGAAAGAGTGGGAGGGTCGTATCATCGCAACGTTACGAGATGTGATTGACAAAATGCATATAGTTAGGACTCGATATAGGATATAGTCCTGGACCCTAAGGGAGAATGACCTAAAGCCAGTCACTGTAGGTAGTCTCTCCTCCCCCAAAAATTATATATAGATAGTATTTAATGTAATATGGGAGTAGGACTTGCCAAATGGTAGATCCCTACTAAGGTAGCACAAAAATATGCATGCAGATCTCCTAAGTTCTAAACTATCATATAATAAGGTGGGGGGAAAAGTGAAAATCCTTTCCACCAACTCTGGTGGAGTAGGTCAGGTCATCTATCTTTTCTAAGTTGTTATAGAACTGGGCACACAAATCGAGATTTATTACATGACTGCAATAAGTAATTTATCTAATTGGTAGTGCTCAATAATCTGTGTGATAGGGGTGCAATACTGAGTAAAAAAGGTTCTACTTAAGTACCTAGATTTCTTAGCAACATATGTATGTTGTAAAAAAGACAACCTAAGTTGCTCAGTAGGGAATTTGGTATTAGTAGATGGATTATTGCAAGGCCTAGGGGTAACATGCCATCTTTTCCTAATTTTATACAAGCATATAAGCACACATTGACAGATAAAATACATATAAACTAAGTATTGACGAGATAAATTGAATTACGATATACCTAGGAGGTATTTTTGAAGTTTAGAGACGAAGGATTTGAGAAATCGTGGAAGAGAACGACTTGAAGGGGCCTTATCGCGTATGAAATCACGAACAAAGCGTGGCTCTGTTTGCTGGAAAAAGTTGGATCGAAGGTGCCTTCAACACCAGGTTAAAGGGGCCTTCTATGCCTTATGGAAGGCGCCTTCAGTCGGTTTGGGCGGGAATATTCCCGCCCTTCCAAGGGTACCTCCAATGGCGTCGAAGGCGCCTTTGGTAGGCGTCTGCGCGTTTTCTCCTTTAGTTTTAAGTTTTAATTTAATTTTAAGTTTAATTACATTTTAATTTAGTTTGAATTTAAATTTAATTTAAGTTTATTTTTTTTAATTTAAGCTTTAATTTTATTTTAAGTTTAAATTTTTAATTTAATTTTAATTTTAATTTTAATTTATTTATTAATTTAATTTAAAAGTCCCTGTGGAGTTATAAAATAATTTTTAAAATAATTTTAAGAGAATTTTTTAAAATAAATTTTAAAGTAAATTTTTAAAAAAATTTAGTTTGATTCAATTTTGATTTAGGGTTTAATTAAGTTAATATTGATATTTATTTTAATGTAATAAAATTTAATTTTAATCCTTATTCATCTCACCCGATCTATGTTTTTAATCAAAAAATTCTATAATTTTGTAAGATGAGTTAAGTTCAATTTCAGGGTTGGGTTTAACTTTGTGTTAGATTCAAGTTTAGCTTTGGGTTCAACAAATATGCATTCAATCAATAAACTTCTATAGCATGGTAAGTCACCTGGGTATCATTAGAGTAACCATGCCTTCGAGGTTTTCCAAATAGTCCTATCTACTGAACTTAATACAAAATCTTGGTTTAGCTAGTTAGGATCCGTAAGGGGTAGCTTCAGTTAGTTTCACTAAGCCAAATGCGCTAGATCGAAGTCATATCTTCCTAGACATGCAAAGATAGAGTTTCTCTAACTTACTATCATCCAAAACTTCACCAGTATCGCTAGTCAAGTTAAACTTTTGTCCCTATTTAAATTAGTCCTAATTACCCATCTGGGCAAGTTATTGATTTTTAGAGGTGCTAACTAATTTGGAGTCTCCCCTTGAATTATTGAACATTTGGTTTTAAGTTTTGGATTTACGTCGATTTGTTTTATAGTTATAGTATACTTAGTTATAACCTGTGTTTATGTTGCATTCATTTAAGTTAGGTTTAATTAACTTAACGTTTTTCTTTTGATTTGTATTTATTTCTGAAGACTTAATTTTAGAACTTAAGGGAGAGTCATTTGATTTATCTTGATTTATATAATGAATTTTATCTTTAGGTATATAATATTGATTGAGTCATACTTGCGTGGTTAGGCATGTTTTTAGAACCCAAGCCTTAATTTGATTTTTATTTTGGTTAACTAAAGAAATAAAAAATTTGTTGGTTGAGCTGTACTTGTATCCGAGTCCAGAGTTATTGTACACAACTCTTTGTGACCCAAGTATCATGTCAAGGTACTTGAATCTAGTTGTAAATTTCTCAAGTAATTATTTTAGTCCAATTATTTCATTTTTCAGTCTGAAATTATTCTCCTTAAGTTTTACAACTTAAGTTAGGATTTCAGCTTGAATTGGTTCAGTTGTTGAACTTGATTTTATTTGTTCTTTAAGTATTTTATTTTCTTGGGTTAGTTCAATTATTTTAGTTTTAGAAGTAGTTAATTTCTTATTTAAATATGGAATGATTTTTAGAAAATTTTTGCTTTAATTAAAATATACCTCATCGGAACCTTCGGAAACGAGTGCAGACTCGTGGCTTAACTTGGGTTCGGACCTGTCTTCTGATTCACTCTCCGATTCTGGTCTGTACGTCATCAATGCGAGGTAGTTGTTGTGTCTTGGCTCGTCATTGTTCGATTCCTCCGAGGACGATTCGTCCCAAGTTGCCTTTAGAGCTTTCTTCTTCTTGAGACTTGGGCAGTCGGTCTTATAGTGCTCCTTCTTGTTGTATCCAAAGCATGCCACGTTCTTGTTGTTCGAGTTGGATGTGGAGTTGATCTTTTGCAGATCCTTGTTGGTAAAGTTCTTCTTTCTCTTGGTGAACATTTTCCTTACCAAATTCACTAGGTCTTCATCGTCTGACTCTGGGTTAGACTTGACTTCAAGTTCCGGCTTGGTCCTGGATTTTTCTTTCGACGTTCCTACAACAAGAGCAATACTTTTCTCAATTTTAGCATTAATCTGTTCGTGTAGCTCTAATTCACAAAAGAGTTCGTCTAACTTTAATTTTGACAAATTCCTCGAAATCTTATAGGCATCCACGATGGAGCCCATAATGCATCCCGAGGAAACGCATTTGGAGCATACCTGATTAGATCCTGGTTCTCCATCTGGTGGCCGATAGTGTGAAGTCCGTTGAGGATATCCTTTATCCTCGCGTGCAGTTGACTGGCAGTCTCACCTTCTAGTCTTTTTTATATTAAATAATTTATTTAGATATAAGTATCTTTTTGTTACCTTTACGTTGTTGGTCCCCTCGTGTAGTTCTATGATTTTGTCCCATAGCTCTTTGGCGTTTTCATGAGGGTCAATGCAGTTCAACTCTTTTTTTACTAGCTCGCACTGGATTGTGTTAAGGGCCTTGAAGTCAATTTGTGATTTTTTCTTCATTTCCGGATTCCAATTTTCTGGGTCCATTGGAATTCCTGCGCTATTCATTGGTGCCTTGTACCCTTTGGTGACGCTGAACTACTAGTCGAAGTCCGTTTTCAGATACACCTCCATCCGCTTCTTCCAATACGGGGAAATCATCCCTGTTGAAGAATGAGGGGCGAACGATGTTGTATCCTTCATTTTGGGCCATTTCACAGCTGTAGATAGAAAACCAAAAAGAGGTGCCAAGACTTGGTCTTGGATTAGCAGAGTTTGAGATATAAAAAAAATATAAAAGAACTTGAGAGGTGTTGCTTCAACTTTAAGTTAAAATCGAACGAAAAATTATCTGAATAGGTAAAGTTTTACCAATTCAAATAGAATGCGAGAAAAAAGACATCTAAAAATGATTCCCCCAGTTTGATCGGTGGTTGCACCAATTCAGAGCAAAACTTGGCTCTGATATCACTTGTTGAATCGATACGCACGTGAGAGGAGGGTGAATCACGTGGTTTTCAACAACTCATCTTTTCTTTTTAAAATTTAAAGTACGCAACGAAAAAAGAAATAAGAAAGCGAAAACAAAGAACACAAGAAAACACAGTTGGTTTACTTGGTTCGGAGCCTTCGGCGACTCCTACTCCAAGACGGTTTACTTGGTTCGAAGCCTTCGGCGACTCCTACTCCAAGACCCAGGTCCCGCGGACCTATCAATGGGTAATCCACTAAAAGCCTCTTCCAGTACCTCCAGAAGAGGGAATTGAATATAAGAATAGGGATAGTATAACAACATACACTTCCCTTTTAAAGCAGTAGAATTAAGAGTACAACACTAATAAAAAGGTTACCAAAAATTAGAGAGCTCGGTGTATTGCTGTCGAGCTTCCGTAGATGATTTGGACGTCTTGGAAGCGTAGCTCGAAGGTAGTCAGACTTTCTAGAGTAACAACAGGAAGCAGGAGCAGTCGGAGGCCCAATCGAAGGCGTAATAGCTCGTATATGTGTTCTATGTTGAAGCCCTCTCAAGACCCACTTATATAAGGCATGGAAGGCGCCTTCCATAGAAGCTGAAGGCACCTTTAACCTGACAAATTCGATCCCAAACAACCCGACACTTATCCGCGGCGAAGTCAAAATTTCATCCTGCGGAAGGCGCCTTCATAACCATGGAAGGCGCCTTCTATGAGCAGTACAAAGGTGCCTTCACTGCTTGAAGGCACATTCGGACATTGTTCATCAGAAGGCAAATTTTCTCTTTCTTTTCTTGCAAAACAACATTAATTCAAATAACCTGCAAAATAAGTATTAGGGCACTAACAATCAATAATAAAGAGTAGTAATTAGTTCATGTCCTCCCAGGACTAGGAACTAGTCAGGGTCTCAATTTAGGGATCCTTAATGGACCTAAACTGGACCGACGCCTACTGCCCCCTCAACCAGGACGCGTCCTCACTTAGTCACTCTCCTCTAGTGACTACCTTCACTTACCACTTTGGCAGACATCAGGTCAGCCCGTCGACCTGTTTGACTTTATACCAACTATCCGGTCGGCCCATTGATCTAGCTAGACTTCTCGCCGGATATCCGGTCAGCCTGTTGACCTATCTGGACTTTGTACCAGCTATCCGGTCGACCCGTTGACCTAGCTGGATTTCTTGCCAGATATCCGATCAGCCCGTCGACCTATCTGGACTTCTCCTGCACACTTAATCAAGTGGTTAGATAACAACAAAACCTAAATTAACTTACTTATCATTCATCAAAACCTGAATTAGACTGTTAGTGCAAATTGCAGCAACATCATGAACTCCTCGTCGATGCATGAGTCCAAGAACAGCTTGATCTCATTCAAATGGGCACCTAGAGAAGCGCAAGTCTCCGCGAGGGAGTTGGGGTCAAGCCAACGACCTTCTTGACGTTGGCGAACTTGTCGCTGATCCCCCCGACGACTAGAAGACCCAACTTGAGGTAATCTTTCTCCCTCTCCTCCCTCGTGCCAACGCTGCCCCGACTAGTCGTATGGTCCAGGGTGGTCGACCCGTGGTTATGGTTGCGATTCACAACTAGGTGCTTGCCCTCTGACCGGACGATTTCCACTACGAAGTGCAGCATCGTCGTGCTCCCATCAATGCTTTTCACGTCGAAGAGTTGGCAAAGGATGAAGAGGTTGAAGGCCTAGGCATTGCCACGATGGAGTTGGTGAGGGGCGTAACATAATACTATCACCCTGGAACCTCCAGAATGAATGAAACCCACCTGTTGCAACTGTTCATCATCGTGAGGGACTTCTTGAACATGATGGACAAGGCCTACGCCGACATCGTACAGAACCTGCAGAAGAAGAACAAGTCACCCACAGAATCGTCAGCAGGCAAATCGTCAACGAGAGATAGGAAACCGGTGGCACGATTTCCCCACTTGCCGCCAAATTTCTTATCGGGAAATGTCAGGTCGAATTCGAGCAATGACGACGAGGACACACCATGACATGGGAGAAGAGGAATGGAAACGCGTGACAACGAAGAATAGAGTCACGTGCACATCACATGTCATTCCATCTTATATTCACAAAGCAATTAATGGTAGGATATTATCTGGAACAAAAATAAAAGAGGAGGGACATAAATGAGAACGAAAATGTTTTAGGGACATAAATGAGAAAAACCGAAAATAAGAGGGAAATAATATATTTTAATTAATAAAAAATAAAGGAGGAGTGATATAAATAGGAATAAAAATATTTTAGAGATACAAGAGGAAAAAATAAAAAAATAAGAGGTAGATAATAACGTATGTCTTCAAAATATCTGAAAAAAAAAGACAGTAATAATATCAGGAGAAAAAAAAAAAACGAGGAACAATACGAGAGAACGCTTTCCGTCTTCTTCCCAATTACAGCTCTTTTCCGTCGGATTTTTCAAGACGGATGAATTGAAAAAATGGAGATTGTGTAATATTTATTATTATTTTAATTATCCAATTAGCCTAGAAAATGGACAATCCAGCAACTCTTCAGAATAAAACATTTTTTTATTCTGAAGAGTTGGATAGGGCCATGAATAAATTAACCATTCATCGTAATCATGTACAACTTGAAAAGTACTTATTTATGCGTATACAAAATTAAATAAATTTGAATCACTTATTAAATCAAATAAACCACCTTGAACCTATATATTTTAAATTTGTTAACATGCAAGAATAGAATGTTGGGAAAATATAAATGAAAAAATAAGTAACGGATAAAAGAGACTCTTGCAAATAAAATATTAATTTCACATTGAGAGTTTGAATGACTTGAAAATTGATTTATAATGGAAAGTTGTAAATATATATCGGGAGAGACTCTCTCACGTATAGACTTGTAGGAAGTATAAATCCAAAGTTCAGATTGCAATGAACCCAAGGGACTCATATGTAAGTATGACTTGTAAGCGTTGAATGTCAAACCGATTGAAACACAATTTAAATCAACCTAACACAGAAGCACAGAAATCCATCAACCTTCATTCCTCTCGTTTCTTTCTCTTCGTCGTGCGCTCCACTCAACAACTCTTCATGTGATAATGTTCTAGTACAAGCTCAATTCATCGCAATCAACCTGTGCATCGTAGTTGTCGTGGTTTGTCATTGTATCCCGAGAAAACAAGCATCGACATCTCAATTCTCTACTAGATTTCGGCCTCCCGACCCGATGATTAGGCAGTGACGACCCACTCAAACTCGGCCAACTCGACACTCCAACTTAAGCACTCGTTTAGCTTGGGTACTCGAGTGCTTGGCCAGCTCAGACACCAGCAACTCAACTCAGCCATATCAAGCAGCCCCGCCTTCCCAGGCAGCACAGTCATCCAACCTTCCGAGTTTAGCAAGTCAAGGCTATCAAACTAGATCAGATAAAGACAAAATCTTTTGTATTTAGTAATTTTTATTATCTCCGACAAATATCTTGAACAATCTTAAAACGGAGTGCGTTCTATTGAGATGACCGCTAAAAGTATTAAGAAACAGGATGCTCAACTCATGATGACCCCCTCGTCTTGATTGGAAATGTTCCCATTAAGCATGAGAGAAGCTAGAGAAGTTCCCCCTCTTCTACCTGATCACACTAAACCTAGCTTGGTTCTTGACGGAAGAACCTCCCAAGTTGGTTAAGGATGTCACTGATGTCCAGACCATAATATAGTGGAAGCATAGAACCATTCAAAGTTCTTATGCCGAAATTATATCCTTAAATGTCTTGACGACTCACTATATGCTATATATAGCAAGGAGAAAATGGCTAAGGAACTGTGAGAGTCTCTGTACCAAAATACAAGATGGAAGATGTTGGGACTAAGAAATTAATTATTAGTCGATTCCTAAATTATAAGATGATTGACACCCAAATAGTGATCAACCAAGTTTCGGAGTTTCAAATGATTACACAAGATTCACTCAGAGAGCATAATGCTGAGTGAAACCTTCCAGTTAATTGCTATTATTGAAAAGTTATCATCCGCCTAGAGGAACTTCAAGAACTACCTAAAATATAAACGAAAGGAGATGAATATCGAGAAACTCATTGTTAAATTTTGCATTGAGGAAGAAAACAAAGGTTCAGAGAAGAAATTGTTCTTTCAAACTACTATGAAAATTAACGTAATTGAACACAGTCAAAGTTAGAAATGTAAGAATCTCATCAAAGTGAGGCTCATAGGATGTGTAAGCAAGAAAAAACTATCTAGGAAATGTTTTAACTGTGATCAAGTCAATTATAAATCTTTGGAATGTAAAAAGACGAAGAAGCAGGAGGTCAACCTGAATGAAGAATCAGACATGCACCCTTGCACCATAATCTTTAAAGTGAACTTGGTAGGCTCAAACATGTGACAATAATAGATCGATACTAGTGCCACAAAACATGTGTGCTTCAACAAAGAGTTACTCCATAACTTTAATGTAGTCAAATATGAGAATAAGTTGTTCATAGGGAACTCGATAAACTCGAACATCAAAGGTAAAGGGAAAGTGGTGTTGAAGATGACCTCAGACAAGAAGTTGACTCTGAATAATGTGTTGTATGTTCCAAATATTCAAAAAAAATCTGATATCTGGATCACTTTTGAGCCAGTATGACTTTCACATTATTTTTGAGTCAGATAAAATTATTATATCCAAAAATAAAATATTTATAAGGAAGGGTGGTTATGTAACTAATGGACTATTTAAGCTTAGTGTAATGGTCATTGAATCCAAGAATAATAAAAATAAAAAAAAATATTTATATACTTAGTCTTCTTATTTATGATAAGGTAGACTAAGACATGTTAATTACGATGTGTTATGTACATTAATTAACATACAAAATATGTTAGACCTCATGGTTGTTTTGATGTGATCAACCAAGTTGGTTAGGTCTTGTTTTGTGTTTGATCCCTGTGTCTGAGTGTGCAGGGACTTAGGAGCGCAGGAAGCCGAGCGGAAGACGCAGCTAGCGAGAAGGACGGCACGAGAAGGGAGCCGACGGGCTCGGTGCGTCCGAAGGACGAGAGAGCTGCGGAAGAGTACACCGGTGGGCGAGAAGAACGTGCGCGACGTTCGAGGGACGTTAAACCAGGGAGGAAGGCTGCTCGAGGAAAAGGCCGAAAATTGGATTCGGGTGAGCCCTATTTCGATTGGACGGAATCACTCAGAAGAACGGAACTTCGGAAGTCAAAACGAAGAAGCAAGTGTGCTGGAAACACTGCCCAAGGCGCTTTCATCATGGCTTGGAGGCGCCTTCACCTTCAAGGCGCCTTTAAGACTTGATGAAGGCGCCTTCAACAGGTCAAGTGTGACCATTTGCGTCTCGGATAAAGTTTTATCCGCCCACGCGATGGAGGCACCTTGAACCCCTGTTGGAGGCGCCTTGAACATCCGAGATAGAATTTTCAGAGGCTATTTAAAGGCCCCTGGAACTAGGAATTATTCATCAATTGTTCTTTCAACTTAGTAGTCATTCCTAGCAACTTGTCTGAGTTTTCCATTGTGTAAAAGGCTTCTCCGCCTTCAGAGAAGGAGATCTTTTAGAGCGCTTTTTCTTCTGCCTTGGATTAACAACCGTCTTGGTTGTAACCAAGTAAATCGCTGAGTCTGTTTCTTTGTTTATTTTACTGTTGCTTATTATTTTGAAATTGAAAGCACGAGGAGGGTATAGTTTTTTATTTTCAGGCAATTCACCCCCCTCTTGCCGGCCTCCGCTGCACCTACATTTGGTATCAGAGCCAGACCTCCTCAGAAGGACTAACCGCCGACTGAAGCACGAAGATCAAGACAATGGCCGGAACAATCATTCATCTCCCGAAGTTCGACGGAGACTTCGCGACGCGAAAACGCTGGATGGAGGTATTTTTTAAAACCGACTTCGATATTTTACTTACTATGAAATATGGTTTTGAAGTTCCGAAAGACAAAGAAGAGCATCAGTGGAGCAAGAAGGAGCAAGCCGATTTTGTCGCCAACGGAAGGCAGAGTTCCACCTGCTTAACGTGCTGCCACTACAAGAGGTAAGTCGAATCAGAAGCTACGACTCCACGAAAGACCTCTGAGAAAAATTCCTGAAGCTTCACGAAGGTACATCCGAAGCGAAGCTTGCAAGAAGCGATATCCTCCGGACTCAACTTACGAACATCCGGATGAACCAAGGCGAGAAGGTAGCGCAACTCCAAGCAAGGATTAAGGAGCTAATCACTCAACTAAGCAACCTTGGAGAAGAAGTAATGAACCGGGACTCGATCCGGTACGCGCTCAACGCCTTCCACAGAACTCCAGAATGAGCGCCCTTAGTGGATGCATACTACATCTCTAAGGACTTCGAGGTAAGTGCTTTAGAAAATTTATTTTCAACTTTTGAACTTCACGAATCTCGGATTGCAGAGCCCAATGAAGTGGAGAAAACAAGTCAGAACATTACTTTAAAGGCAAGAACAAACGATTCTGACTCTGAAGCCTCGATCGACCAATCGGAAGCGACACTACTGCTAAAGCGTTTCAATAAGTTTTTTAATTCTAATAAATTTAGATCGCAGACAAAGAGGCATGAGCGAAAGAGAAGAACGGTTCGTTGCTACAACTGCAACGAAGAAGACCACATCAAAGATGACTACCCAAAATTGAAGAAAAAGGGAAGAGTAAAGGAAAAGCGACAATCTTCCTCCAAACAGAAGAACCTAAAGGACACTTGGTCAGATTCGTCTTCTTCCGAATCAGACGTCAAAGCCTTCTCGGGGTTAGCGCTAATGGGTAACCATCAGCTGGAAGAAGAGTCAAGCTCATAGATGAGCATAGATGAAGGGGGAGGAACATCAGAGGAAGAAAACTGCAGTGAAGGGGGAGCATCACCAAGTCAGGTAAGTAAGGTACGTAATCTAACCCCGACTTAGTCCTTTCAATTTATTAAGTCTCTTTCTAAAGATTTATTCAAATTAGAAAAAGAGAATGCTGACTTAAATAGAATTTTAGATAAATTAAAATCAGAAAATGATAATTTAAAATTAGAAATTTAAAATTTGAAAACTGATGCATGATTTAAAACAAATGTTTTTCAAAAGTCAAAACTTAGGATTTATGAAAAATTAAACTGGTATGTTAAACATCATCAAGGTCAACTTAGGGAAACTCCCAAGAATTATATACCCCCTAAGTTTCTGATTAATCCAGTAGGAAGGAACCTCGATTGGGTTCCAAAAGCTTTATTAGACTAAATTTCTTTTATTATTAAAGCATCCAGCAAGAAAATTAAACGTTAAAATTTCTCTATGAGGCTTTGTCTAAAGAAGTGGTTGTTGCTTCAATAACCAAGAAGGTCTAGTGCTTCGCCACGACCTGGAAGCTGAAATATTAAAATAAAATGTTTAATTAACTTTCTGAAAAAGTATTAAACTAGAATTAAATAATGCTTTAAAAGTTTTTTAAATATTGTCTTTGAAAATCTTCAAAATTTTTACTTCGAATTTTTTAAAAAAAAATCATTTTACTTAGAATTTTTTTCAAAATTCTAAAAATTCATTTTACTTAGAAATTTTTTCCTGGTAAATTCTAAAAAGTCATTTAGCTTAGAAATCTTTTTTGAAAATTCAAAAAATTCATTTTAGTTAGAAATTTTTTTGGAAATTCTAAAAATTGATTTTGCTCAGAAATTCTTCTAACTTAAGAATTGGCTAAATATTTTTTTTGCCCTGTTTTTGCTATGATCAAAGGGGGAGAGAAAAGGTACAAGTTTAAGGGAAGAGAATATTTTCAAAACTTTGAGTTTTAATTAGGGGGAGAGAATTTTTTCAAAACTTTCAGTTTTAAAAATATTTTTGAAAAATTCTGTTGAACTCTAAATTAAATAGTTGCAATTTTATTTATTGTAAATTTATGCTGAACATGTTAGTTTAGTAATTTTCTTTAAAATTATTGTTTGTCTATTTTTACCCTAACTTGAACTTGGGTTGATGCACATCAAAAAGGGGGAGATTGTTAGACCCCGTGGTTGTTTTGATGTGATCAACCAAGTTGGTTAGGTCCTTCTTTGTGTTTGATCCCTGTGTCTGAGTGTGCAGGAGCTTAGGAATGCAGGAAGTCGAGCGGAAGATACAGCTAGCGAGAAGGACGACACGGGAAGGGAGCTGACGGGCTCGGTGCGTCCGAAGGACGAGAGAGCTGCGGAAGAGTACACCGGTGGGCGAGAAGAATGTGTGCGACGTTCGAGGGACGTTAAGTCGGGGAGGAAGGCTGCTCGAGGAGAAGGTCGAAAATTGGGTTCGAGTGAGCCCTATTTCGGTTGGACGGAATCACCCAGAAGAACGGAGCTTCGGAAGTCAAAGCGAAGAAGCAAGTGTGTTGGAAACACTGCCCAAGACGCCTTCATCATGGCTTGGAGGCGCCTTCAAGGTGAAGGCGCCTCCAAGCCATGATGAAGGCGCCTTCAACAGGTCAAATGTGACCGTTTGCGTTTCGGATAAAATTTTATCCGCCCACTCGATGGAGGCGCCTTGAACCCCTGTTGGAGGCGCCTTGAACATCCGAGATAGAATTTTCAGAAGCTATTTAAAGGCCCTTGGAACTAGGAATTATTCATCAATTGTTCTTTCAACTCAGTAATCATTCCTAGTAACTTGTTTGAGCTTTCCATTGTGTAAAAGACTTCTCCGCTTTCAGAGAAGGAGATCTTTTCAGAGTGCTTTTTCTTCTGCCTTGGATTAACAACCGTCTTAGTTGTAACCAAGTAAATCGCTGAGTCTGTTTTTTTGTTTATTTTACTGTTGCTTATTATTTTGAAGTTGAAAGCACGAGGAGGGTATAGTTTTTTATTTTCAGGCAATTCACCCCCTATTGCCGGCCTCCGCTGCACCTACAAAATATACATATATTCCACATTGAACTGAAACATAAATGTGAAACTTGTGTTGAAGTGAAAATGACAAGATCATCCTTTCCACAAGTTGAAAGAAATAGTGAATCACTCAGCTTAATCCATATAGACGTATGCGACCTAAAAGGGGTATCGACATGTGGTGGGAATAAATATTTCATCACTTTTATAGATGATAACATAAAATATTATTATATATATATATCAAGATGAAGCTATAGAAAAATTTATTTTCTATAAAAATGTTGTTGAAAATCATCTTAATAAAAAGATCAAGGTGGCGTGAAGAGAAACTAAATTTGGTAGGACCAAACGAGGAGCAAATATGGAAGGTGTTTGGCGCAATAGATGTAATAGTGGATCATGCCTCTTATAGGCAAGGTTAAATTCATTATGATTTAACAATAAACCAAAAGAGTTTGGTTTAGTTATGAATCAAGATGGTTTAGTAATAAACCAAAAGAGTTTGGTTTAATTATGAACTAAGTTGGTTTGATTTAAAATTAAATTTAATGGTAATGGATCGGGTTGCAATTGGTTATAGAGTTTGGAAGATAACTTGCTCCCCTTCATGAGGAGAATTTATTATTGGAATTGAATGGGAGAATACCTAATTGCATTAAGATCTCTCCTCCTCTCTTCTTCCTCACCCTCTTCTCTTTGTCGCCGACCAAGAGGTGCTTCCACCTCTTTGTGTCGCTGCCTAACCACCGCCGACAGCAACAACCATCGTCGGGCAACAACACAAACTACCGAACAGCAACTTATGGTGACCGAATTTTCTCCTTTGTGTCGACAAAGTTATTGGTCGTACCTCGTTTTGTGTCATGAGGTTGCCCTCACCGCCAGGCCGGAGATCTCTCTCGGATCGCTTCGTCTCCACATTTGGCTAGTACCGACCAAAGACGAAGAACTTGTGGCTTAGCGAAGCCGTCTTGAAGAAATCTCGACGTAGATATTGATAGAAGCAAACTTCATAAAATTTGCTAGTTGATGTCATTTTTGCTTAACGTCATAAAGAAGATATAATTTCCTTTTATGAATTTTATGTTCTTGGCCATGTCTACACATGTTGTATCTTATATATGTGTAGTGCACATGTTATAATAATTTAGAAAATCACTATGAATCCGCTGCTTGTTTAGGAAATAAAATTTTAAAAATACATGTAGAGACACCCAACATCACCCTCCAAAAAAGAAAAAAATAAATAAACACTTACGCTGACCAATGTAAAAATGAGGAGGCAAGGTTATTAGCAGTCTCGCTGACAAAAAGAAGAAAGTCTTATGGAGTTATTACTAAGACTTCTAGACAAATCCCCTCCAAAATATGGATCTTCTCTCTTATAGGATAAATCCAAAATACAACTTATGCATACACAAAAGTTGACCTCTAATATGAATATTAGTCTCATTTGGGATTCAAACCATAATCCTTTTATTACTTTTTTGAATGTTTTGTCACTGCACCACACTTGAGGGGTTGAGGTTGGCAATCGCAATGGAGATTTTTTACTACTACATGGAAAAGGAAAGGTATTGTGCAGGAATGAGCTTTCTAACTCTGTAATGATCCTCTACCTTGTTGAGCTTGCTCTCAAGATGATGGGGCTCCTCGTGCAGTCCTTTTGCTCCTAAAAAAAATTATGTCCTAAACAACCTTGAACACCATCACCACAAACACCACCTATTGCTAGATGGTAATTGTGCTCTGCCCTGCCACCTTCATTTAAATCCCTTCCAAAGTGATCCCCATGATTTCCCACCAAATTCCAAGCATCTCTAGAAAAATAGTATCTGGCAAATAAGACTTTATCTTCCTCTAGGCAACTTTGCACATTGAACTCTACAACCCCCATTGTGAAGCTACTTATGAGCCTTTAATGGATTGGACTCTCCCATGAATGGCCTGAACTTTATGAACTAATGGGATTAGTTATCTCTAGTATGTCCTGGTACTAGAGCAGTTGCAACCAAAAGAGAGACCTCAAGAGTTGAATAGTGGTCAAAAGATTCTTCAACCTGATCAACTACATCAAGAAACTCTATAATCAGAACCTCAAGCTCAGCAGCTCTAGCTTGGCATGCACCTCAACTACTAAGCACTTCATGACCCAAATGATAGCAGCTTCACAACCTGCAATGGTGGTTGCTCGATGACTCATATCCTAAAATGAGAAAAGACAATTAGAAATTAGGACCTTAACTCAATTTCAATCCCAAAACAACTTATGACTAACAAAATTTGATACATCAAAAAACTACTCACAAAAGTGTTTTAAGGTACAGAACATCTTATAACACAATGTAAAGCTCTGAGCAAAAAAAAATATCAAGTTCAAAATCAAAGCATTTGATTAGAATAATTAATTCAAGTAAAATCCAGAAGAAACAAAACAAATTGCTTCAAACAAAATCAACCCGCTTTCCTATCACTAAATTGTCACATTCAAAGTGGATCTCCACAGCCATTAGTATGGCATGGAACCCTGACGACAACATGAGATGCTCATTGCTAGTCGATCTTGCTCACTTGGGGATTTTTGGAGTCTCTGCTTCTCCAAGGAAGAAGGGATGGGTAAGTATTGTCAAAGATGGCAATTACAATTGCTGCGGGATAAGGTGGTGTCACTAATGGTAAGATGGCAGTGGCAAGTGGTAGTGAGCATAGGAGCTTCAATGGAAGGTCATAAGACGAGGGAGATGGAAGGGTTTCTATAGGATAGAAGGGGAGGACTCACAAGTTTCAATTAGAAGAGGAAAGACTCAATATGTGAGTTTGGATCGAAGATAATTAGTTGCCATCCTAGACTCAAGATGCAAGGGCTATAAATGACAGTAGATGGGGTCCATACAAACTTGTTAGCCATTTTGATTCAAGTCAACAGAGTGAAAAATGAGAAAAATATTAACATGTTTCATTCACATTTTCCACAACTCAAGACTTAAAATTAACTATCTTATTTCAGAAGTAAAACTATGACATATATAAGATCTTCGAAATCTGTTGCATATTGACTGGTAGGTGGCATTGTAATTTAGCATGCTGAATTTATTTTGCTAATCACAAAAGTGAGTCAATTCCATTAATAGAATGCAGTAATCAAAGGGTGATCATCCACTTTACTACCAGAAGCCATGCCTGGTGTTATCAAAACTAACACCTCAATTATTTCTTTGAATAATTACTACAATCAGTCCAAGGATCATCAAAACATATAAACATGACCAAACTTCCTATTACAGAACGTTAAATCACAACAACCCAGAAATCATTTGGACCAAGTGTTCACATTTATGCAAGGACTACATAATTCGTATATAGTTTTTGCCAATATCCTGCCAAGAAAACTCATCCTAATGATTGCACAGTGGAAAGATAAGCTAAATGAAAACCTTTTGTAATTCTAATCCTCCACCAATGCATGAATTTGATGCAGCAATAAGGTTTTACAGATGTAGAATACATCTAAATTTTCTTTCTTACCTATGCACAACCTTGGGGCAAGGAGAACATCAGTATATTAATATGACAATTTGCCAAAGTCAAGATTTATGACATATTCACACTTTGAACTTGAATTTTTCAATACATTGGAAAGGGCAGACACATTAATTGGCTATGGTGGTCAGGCAAAATCTGTGATAGTCCCAGATGACTTGCTTTTGAATAACAAAAGGGGAACTTTACTGATGGCAATGGCAATATTTATTAATACATTGAAGGATTTGTTGAACCCATTAAACAAAAATTTTAAAGGAATCTTCAGATGGTGGAATTTGGAAGACCATGAAAATGACTGAATCAGTTGACTGGTAAAAAAGGCTATCCATACATGGAACAATCACAAAATGTAGAGACTACTGCCTGTTCCAATAGTTAAATCTTCACTTCAGGTCACTGTGGTCCCTTTTTCCATGACATGCCTTTAGTGCTTGAACATCTGATTCAGAAACAGAACAAGAAATATATTATATAATGAACTAAAAGATGTACAGGGTGCTTTGATTAATTGAGAGTAAGAGCCAAACAATTGAAATCACAGAAAAACATTTAGACCAAATTTATTGTTTCAACAATAAGTTCATAATCCTTCTTCACTTTTTTTACAGAACGTGGATATCAACTATGTGTTTGGCTAAACTCAAATCTCCTAGCAAGCATTCATGTCACACAGAGTAAGAGCCAAATAATTGAAATCACAGAAAAACATTTAGACCAATTTTATTGTTCCAACAATAAGCTCATAAATCCTTGTTCACCATTTTTACAGAATGTGGATATCAACTATGTGTTTGGCCAAACTCAAATCTCCTAGCAAGCATTCATGGAACACTAGTTTCATTGAAGAAAACTAAATGGCATGTTAGTGAAAAAGATATTAATTTATATTTTACAATACAAATCAGTTGTAGATAGAACATGAAACATAAACTAGAATTTACAAATTCTTTCTAATGGAATATCAACTCCACATGACCCCTTGAACTTCAAAGGGTCATAACTTTTGACTAGGGACTTGGAATCAAGCTCTGTCGACGGCTACACGTGTAGAATTCAGAGATCTACATTTATATCGAGAAACCCGTAACAGCCAAATTTCAGGCACAAAAAACAACGTTCGGGCCCTCATCCGAGCCTCCGAAGGTTTTATTACTATTTTTTAGTAATTTCCGTTTTTATAGTATTTACGGTAATTTTGGTATTTCTGGTATTTATAGGTCCTAATTTGTTTATGTCAGCGCCTTGTTTTATTAATTTCGATTTCTGTCAAGAGATTTCCTTTCCTAATAAGAAATTTCCTTTTCTTTACAAGATAGAAATTGAGGTCCATAAATTGAAATTTCTTTCTTTTCTTTATCTTAGGATCTAGAGTCTATATAAACACATGTTTAGTTCTATGAGGAGGGATCCCTCAATTATTAACAAAGTTTCCTTTTTTGAAAGACGACAGATTTCCTGTCTTTTTAGTTTTCTCTTCTTGCTTTCTCCACAATTTCATCGTCTCATCCGCTTGCAAGATAATCGCTATCCTGCCCGACATTAATTGATATTAGAGCAAGGTGCAGATCCAATGGAAGGACATCATGGACGTGGTCGTGGTTGCAACAACAGGTAGGTTTTGATGGAGGAAGCCGAGCCCCGTTATCGTAGCGTTTATCAGACGACGAACGAGGATATACAGAGACAAGTCGCAAATCTAATCCAATGTCTGGCAGAAGAGATGTGAATGTGTGAAGAACATGAGATCTCGGATCATGGATATGAGTCTTCCGTCGAGAACCCTTATCACCAGCGACCTACGTCCCAGGAGCGCCCGGGTCGGGAGGAGCCCCATGGAGACCTCAATTTTCGAATGGAATTGCAAAATTTTCTAGTACGTTGTAGGCATTGAGGTTTTTCAAGATATGAATGTAGCTAACCCATCATTCAGAAGGATATTCCGAGAGGTGCATGATGGTCACCAACATGATTTTATTTTGCATAATAATTATCGATTTTATGGGTTGTAGTTATGTGCTCCAGATTTCTCTCTAAGACAGCAAATCATGAGTGAGCTTCAAAACGAGGGCCACTTCGGACGTGATAAGGCATTAACCCTCATCTCCGTCGATTTTTGTGATCAGTGATATGGTTCACTTTGTGGACCGATATTATGTTCCTCAATCCATGACTTCAAGCCATGATACCAAATTCATCAATAATTTCTGAAAAATCTTATGGGGAAAATTAGAAACGTAGTTAAACTTTAGTAGTGTCTACCACCCCTATGGACAAACCGAGTTGGTGAATCAAAGTTTAGACAATCTTTTAAAGTGTTTAACAGGTACTAAGCCGAAGTGGTGGAATTTGGCATTACCTCAAGCAAAATTTGTCTACAACAGATCAAGAAACAAGACCACAGATTAAGTCCTTTTGAGATTATCTATGGAAGGAACCCATTTAGGGTTCTGGACTTACCATATTCCACGTGTGGGACGATTTAGTCCTAAAGCAAATGAGATGTCAAAGCATCTTCGAGACATTCATGAGCAGGTGAAACTGGCAATTCTGGATAGCAATGCCAAGTACAAAACTCGGGGTGACAGTCATCATCATCAAGTACTTTTAAGGTCGAAGATTTTGTCTGGCCTGTTTGAACTTGTGATCGTTCTGTGAGTACAATAAGTTGAAAGATCGAAAGATTGAACCATGTGAGATACTGCAAAAGATCAACGACAATGCCTACAGGTTGCCTTCCTAGCCATTTGCAGACGCCTAATATCTCTAATGTGAAGCACTTGACTCCTTACTCTGTGGATGCTGATAAGGCTACTATAAACTTGAGAGCGAGTTCTTTTCAATCTGAGGAGACTAATGTAGACCAACCCAACATGACCCCTTTAACTTCAAAGGATTATAATATTGGATCGTAAGCACGTTAGAGGGGTGAATCACGTGACTTTGAAAATAATTCTTTTCATTTGTAAATTAAGTGTGTAACGGAAATATAAGAAAAGAAAGCGAGACATAAATAAAACAATCGCTAACACAGGTTCGTTTTATTTGATTCGGAGTCTTTGACGACTCCTACTCCAACGCCCGCACTCGCTGAGTGCTTTCGGTGGACAATCACTATAATCACGAATGATGAATACAAAGATTAAATACAATTGCAAGAAATAAAAGTATACCGACAATACAAAAGTGAAAACTCGAACGTCGCTTATCAGAGCATCTTTTCGGTATCCCAGAGACCTTTTCGAAGCAATGTGCTAGTACGAAAGTTATAGAAATTGATGTTTCGAAGATGTTGGTCACACCCTCCTTTTATAACCCCATCCGGGTACCTAGATCCACCCCTGGGTGCCTGGAGTGTGCTGACGTGGCTGCACCTCGTCGAAAGTCTATCTCGCAGACTTTATCTACCTCCGGATGTCCGGATCCGTCCAGACGCCCGAACTGTGTCGTAGGCCACCGAATCAGCATACACCACCTTAGCCCCTAAGGTGCCTGGACTACCTTTTTCAACCAGCTTCTAGTTTTTTTCCTGCATCAAAGTGTTAGTAAAAATATCTTGCAACACAGAGTTAGGATAGTATAAAATAAACAGAATGATTATTAATTAGATCTTGTCTTCCCAATACCAGGATCTAGTCATAGTCTCAGCTTAGACTTCCACAATGGCTTTAAGCTGGACCGGCTCCTATAGCCCCTAACGGGGACTCGCCCTCACTAGAACTCTCTCCTCCCGTGCTTACCTCACTTGCCATTACAGACCTACTTGACTCTTTTACCCATGAGGTCTTCTTGCTAGATACTTCATCTGGGTTTTAGCCAATTGTCAAATCCCGCAACCCAATTGAACTTCCTGTCAAATATCAGGTCACTTCTTGACCTATTTAGATTTCGTGTCAGTTATCAAGTCCTCCAGACCTAATTGGACTTCAGCCGAGTGTCAAGTCCCTATCAATCCTGCATACTAGGTCAAAAGGTTAGAAAAACAACATATCTAATTTTAACCTATGTATCATAGGTCAAAACTTAATTATTAGTGCAACATGCACCAACACAACTTTTGACTTGGGACTTGGAATCAGATTTTGTTGGTAGCCACACGTGTAAAATTCAAAGATCTACATTTATTACCGGGAACTATAACCGCTAAATTTCGAGCCTAAATAAAAAGCAATGTTCAGGCCCTCGTCCAGTCCTCCAAAGATTTTATTACTATTTTTAATAATTTTTGTTTTTATGATATTTAGGATAATTTTGGTATTTCTAGTATTTATGGGTCCTAGTTTGTCTATATCAACGTCCAATTCTATTAATTTCGATTTCTGTCGAGAGATTTCCTTTTCTAGTAAGAAATTTCCTTTTCTTTACTAGATAGGAATTGAGGTCCATAAATTGGGATTTCTTTTTTTCTATCTTAGGGTCTAGAGTCTATATAAACACATATTTAGTTCTATGAGGAGGGATCCCTCAATTATTAAAAAGGTTTCCTTTTTTGACAAACGATGGGTTTTTTCTGTCTTTTTGGTTTTCTCTTCTTACTTTCTCCTCAATTCCGTCGTCTCATCCACTCATAGAATCTTTAAATGAGGGATCAAATATTGGGATATAGTATCTTTAAATGAGTACAAATGTTGGGATATAATATTTTTTATATTTTTTAAAATTATGATACTATATATGCTAGGATATTATAAACAATTTGGAGACTCCTATTACTTCTTTTTGACTCTTGTCACTTATGACCATGCAACAAATTGATTGCATTTATTTCTTTGACTACATGCATTATCTTTGCAATCTTTTATTATTTTCATTTTGCAAATTTACATAAATGAACTTGCTTTCGTAGTCATCTTGACCATGGGTTGAAATGTCGTTCCGTGCCGTTTGGCACAGACGATTTTTACCGTTTCGCTGGGCGGCCGAAACCGGCACAGGAGGTGTCCCCGTCTCGACGACGTCGGAGGAGACGTGGGGCGCCTCCGACAACGTCCCGCGACGCCTTCAGCATCGTCCCGCGACGCCTTCAGCATCGAAGGCGTCACGCACAACGCCTTCTGCAGTGCCGAAGGCATCGCCGGACGCTTCTGCCGACCCTTTCGGCGCCGCCGGACGCTTTCGGCGACCCTTTCGACGCCGCCAGACGCCCCCCACGAGGATCGTGGGCGATGAACGCAGGCGTCAGGCGATCTCGTAAACGCGAGGTTTTTTCTTTTTTAATAATTAATTATTTTATTTAATTAATTTAAACAATTCCTAAGGAGGATGTGATATTTCAAAGAAACTTTAATAAACCCTAATTAAATTATCCTAATAAAGTATATAAAAATATATTTAAAATTAAAATAAATTTAATAAATTTTATTAATTAATATTCTAAAAAAATAATGCTTTAAATTTCATTTAAAAATTTTAAAAAATATAATAATTCTTATTTATATTCTAATATATTTTTTATTATTTTAAATTTCATTTTAATTTTTTAAAAAAAATTCTAATTTTTTTTTAAAAATTCTAATAAATTATATTTATATTCTGATATTTTTTTATTATTTTAAATTTTTTTACTTAATATTTTTTTACTATTAAAATATATATTTTTAATTAATAATTAATTAAATAAATAAATAGTTAATTTATATAATAATAATAATAATAATTATTATTATTATTATTATTATAGATAGTTCTATTTTAATTTGAATTATTGATATATTAATTCTATTTAAATAAAATTATTTTTAATTATTTTTTCTGACAATATTAAATTATTCAATAATTGAGAACTTATAGTAAATCAATATACAACTTATTTTTATATACACCATAAACATATTTATTTTATAATTACTAGATATAAATAAAAAAATACCGAAACTGTATTGGCACGGCACAATACAATAACAAAACCGTATCGTTCCAGTCTGAGACCGAAACCTCAGCATGGGTCAAAATTTTAAACCTTGATCTTGACTACAATTTATGGTTCGGTTGTCTGCATTATATAAAATTGTGAGAATATTTCATATGACTATTGCATAGTTCTTTTTCTACTCTAGAAGAGGACCCAGGATCCACTAAGGTGGTTAGTTTCATAACCATTGACCAGTGGTAAAAATCTCTTTAAAATAAGAATTGATTGCCCTACATTTTTCCCATGTAATTCTTTACTTTCAGAAGTTAGAACTATTAGGGTTGTAAACGAGCCGAGCTAAGCCAATCAGTAAGAGGCTCAAGCTCGGGCTTGGTTCGTTATCGCTAAGCTCGGGCTCGACTCGAGTTCGATTCGAGCTTTAGTTCTTAAGCTTGAGCTCGACTCGTAATAAAATTAAATAGTTCGAGTTCGACTCGAGCTCGACTCGAAAAAAGCTGGTTTAAAAATTAAATGAGATTAGTTTGAGCTCATTTAAGATAATTAACTATAATAATATTATATTTATTATTTATATGATATTAAATTTATATATATATATATAAAATAAATGAACATCTTAACGAACATGTTCGCGAGCCTCTTAACAAACACATTCGCGAACCTCTAAACGAACATGTTCATGAGCCTCTAAACAAACATGTTCGCGAACTCACGAACCAAATATGTTAAGCTCAAGCTCGGCTTGATAATGTTTTCGAGCTCAAAATCAAGTTCGAGCTCGGCTCGTTAACTTAATCGAACGAACTTTTTTTTCGAGCCAAGACCCGAATAGCTCGCGAGCGGCTTGACTCGTTGACACCCCTAAGAACTATCTATTTTGGCAATGTTTTTCTCCCACTCAAGATTATGTTTCTACTAATTTCCATGAATCCAGTAACAAGCAAAGATAGAACACTATGGTTTTCAAAAAATTACGGATAACCAAGGGACAATATCATGTTCATTGTTATACATGTATAGTCTTGCACCAAGATCAAGTAGATTTCTATTATGAGCTTGATCCTGTCGGGAATCTGAGAAGACGGACCTACCGGGGTGTCGTGTCTGAAATGTTGACCGCATCTCCATAACCCGGATGGTGATTTGTCTCCTGTGTTGACCAAGTCATCAGAGGTCCTCTGGTCAACAATCCCTGCAACTGGCGACCGGGTTGCCTCGGTCTCTGGTACCCCGGTGCTCGAGGCGAATCCCATAAATATATGAGCAGTCAAATAATAGTAGAACAGTGCAATAAATACGAAATGAATACAGTGACATACCCGGGGGGGGGCACCCTCAGATGGATCGATGAGCTGGTCGCGATGCGGATCAAGTCGTCGCAACCCTGACGAGTGGATGTATGTGCGCCAGCAGAGAAGCCGGACCTGAAAGCGACGACAGAGAGTCTAGTGCAGCAAGAATCCAAGAAGACGGTACGCAGGCCTAATATGATAGCGGCTCGCAGGCCGGCACACGGCATACAGGCCGTATAATACTAGTAACGCCCAAGCATAATAACGGTGCGAATCGCGAAGCACAACGGCTCGATGGCCGGAACCACATTGGCTTGTCGGTCAAACACCCTCTCGGCTCGAAGGCCGACGTAAACAAATAGTATGAAGGCTGCGACGACTCGGAAGGCGACGACGTCGACTAGAGACACGGTCGTGGCCACAGGAGGAGGCAACGACGACTGCCGGCGACCACTGTGGCAGTGGGAGAAGGCAGTAGCGGCTGCCAGCGATGAATGTGGCCGCGGGAGGGGGCAGCGGCGGCTGCCAAGGCAAGGAGGTGGCTGACACGCACAGAGGCAGCTGGCCCGTGGGCTGCGGCATTAATGGGATGCGGCGGGATGGACGTGCAGGTGTCGGAGCCGGGTGGCTGTCGAAAGGTGAAGTCGACGAGGTCGAGACGACTATGGAGAACACGAGGGCGTGTATCAGGAACCTGCTCGGCCCGCCGATGAGGGGAAAGGGGAGGCCACTACGGCCGGTGGTTTCTACCTGTGAGGGGAGAGGAGCGAGAGAGTAGAGGAGGCAGGGGCAGCGTCCTAGGCCACGGTTGCGGCTGCCGGCGATAATAACGGGAAAGAAGAGAAGAAGGGGCAGCCGACGGCCGGCGTCGGCACCGGCGAGGAGCGTGGGAGGGAGAAGAAGATGACCTCCTGTTGGCGGCGGCGGAAAAAACCACGAGCCCAACCCCCTTTGCTCCTGGTGGCGGCGCTGTAGTGGAGGCTGGAGGACAAGAGGTGGAGGAGAGGAGCAGCCAGCGGCCGGCTCCGGCGCCGGCAAGGAAGGAGGAAGAAGGTCCTATTGGCGGCGGACCAAAAACGCGCCCCCTCTTGTGCTACAGTGGCCCCCCTTTTAACACCAAACCCTACTCACGCCCAAAAGACTGAAATGCCCCTCTCCTTTCCATTAATTCCCTCTGGGCTCCTCAACATATCCGCATCACAAGCCTTCCCTTCAAGTCTAGTCGAAGGAGGCGCAAATCCGACTACCTAAACCAAGCCCAAAACAGAATCGCTACCGACCGCGAAGTTAGACAACTGGACTCGTCTTATCACGTCGAACGAGTAGCCGTGGTGATGCCGAGCAAACTACGAGAAATAATACCAAGTCGACAACCGAACCGACGCCGAGCGGGTGACAGAACATCAAGCGAGCATCGAGTAAAATGATAGTAGACCAAGCGATACCCGGGATAACGAGCAGACTGAGCGGACGAGCGATGCCGAGCATGCGACTGCGAAGATGCCGACCGGGCAATCGGACGGATGTCGATCGAGTGGATAGACGTCGGGCAAACGATGCCGAGCGCATGACCGAGAAAATGTCGGCCAGTCGACCATAAGATACTGACCAGACCATCGAGAGAATGCCGAGCGTTCGATCGAGTAGTTTAAGTGTATGGTCGAACGGGCGACTGAGCGATACTAGTCGGACAATCATGAGCATGCTAAACGAGCGACCCAGAGAATACCGACTGGGTGATCGTAAAATGCCGATCGGATTGTCGTAAACTGCGATCGGACGACCAGAAAATGTCAACCAGGTGACCATAAAATGCCGACCTGATGACCACCAGGAAACACAAGCGTGTAGCTAAGTGGACGATCAGGTGGCTACCAAAGTGTCGGCCGAGCGACGAAAAATTGTGCTGAGCGGCTGCCAGGCAAGCTCTCGGCCGAACGCCAAGTGAGTGCATAGGCGAATACCGATCGAGAGACGAAGCAACGCTAGGCAGGAGTGGAGCCCAACAATTGAGCGAGAGCATAGCCCGTGAAATCGAGTGCGCAGAGATGACAGTCGTGAGCTGAGCGGGCACATCACACGTGAACTGAACTGGAGTGTAGCCCGTGAATCGAAGGCGCAGGGACGCGAAAGTTGTGAGCTGAACAGGTGCATCGCACGTGAACTGAACTGGAGTGTAGCCCGTGAGTCGAAGGCGCAGGGATGCGAACGTCGTGAGTCGAACGGACGCATAGCCTATGAGATATTCTGGTCCGAAACCAGTGGAGATACTCTTGTCCGCGACCATCGGAGATAGCTCGACCCCGAACAGGGGAGATAGATGCTCGTGACGACTGCTCGACCCCGAACAAGGGAGATAAAAGATATGATATGCTGGTCCGCGACCAGTGAAGGCTGCTCGACCCCGATTGAGGGAGGTAGATATGCTGATCCACGACCAGTGAAAGCTGCTCGACCCCGAATGAGGGAGGTAGAAGATATGATATGCTGGTCCGCGACCAGTGAAGGATGCTCGACCCCGAATGAGGGAGGTAGAAGATATGATATGCTGGTCCACGACCAGTGAAGGCTGCTCGACCCCGAACGGGGAGACAGCTACTCGTGAAGACTGCTCGACCTCGAACGGGGGAGATAGAAGATCTGATAAGCTGGTCGGTGAAGACACGGATTTAAGGTCGCCGCTTGACCGTCGGTGGAGACTTGGCGGCCGGGTATTTATAGTCGCCGGTTCGGCTCTGGCATTTAACGTCGCCGCTCGACAGTCTTCCGGCCGGGTATTTATAGACGCCGGTTCGGCTCTGGCGTTTAACGTCGCCGCTCCACGGTCTTCAGGCCGGGTATTTATAGCCGCCGGTTCGGCTATGGCGTTTAATGCACCGCTCGACGGTCTTCAGGCCGGGTATTTATAGCCGCCGGTTCGGCTTTGACGTTTAACGTCACCGCTCGACGATCTTCCGACCAGGTATTTATAGCCGTTGGTTCGGCTCTGGCATTTAACGTCGCCGCTCGACGGTCTTCAGGTCGGGTATTTATAGCCGCCGGTTCGGCTCTGCCGTTTAACGCGCCGCTCGACGGTCTTCAGACCGGGTATTTATAGCCGCTGGTTCGGCTCTGACATTTAACGTCGCCGCTGGACGGTCTTCAGGCCGGGTATTTATAGCCGCTGGTTCAGCTCTGGCGTTTAACGTCGCCGCTGGACGGTCTTCAGGCCGGGTATTTATAGCTGCCGGTTTGGCTTTGGCGTTTAACGCGCCGCTCGACAGTTTTCAGGTCGGGTATTTATAGCCGCCAGTTCAACTCTGGCGTTTAACGTCGCCGCTCAAAGGTCTTCTAGCATAACTCAAACCTGGCCGATCGATACGGGGTCTTGGACATCGAGCCCGTGGCTCGGATCGGCACGGGGTCTTCGACATCGAACCCGTGACTCGGATAATATACGCCCGACCGATCGGCACGGGATCTTTGATCGAGGAACTAGGGCAGATCACATAACTGAAAGAGAAAAGATAACGCAAAAACTGACCGAGGTCATGAGGATGGTAGAATTTTCCGGCGTCGTCCATCTTCACGTTCCAGATCAGGTGCGTTCCCACAGACGCGCCAATATGATCCTGTCGGGAATCTGAGAAGATGGACTTGCCGGGGTATCGTGTCTGGAATATTGACCGCATCTCCATGACCCAGATGGTGAGCTATCTCCTGCGTTGACCAAGTCATCAGAGGTCCTCTACTCAATAATCCCTGCAGTCGGCGACCGGGTTGCCCCGGTCTCTGGTACCCCGGTGCTCGAGGCGAATCCCATAAATATATGAGTAGTCGAATAATAGTAGAATAGTGCAATAAATACGAAATGAATACGGTGACATACCCTGACCCCGGGAGGGCGCCCTTAGATGGATCGGTGAGCTGGTCGTGATGCGGATCGAGATGTCGCAACCCTGACGAGTGGATATATGCGAGCCAGCAGAGAAGCCGGACCTGAAAGCGACGACAGAGAGTCTAGTGCAGCAAGAATCCAAGAAGACGGTACGCAGGCCTAATATGATAGCGGCTCGCAGGCCGGCACACGGCATACAGGCCGTATAATACTAGTAACGCCCAAGCATAATAACGGTGAGAATCGCGAAGCACAACGGCTCGATGGCCGGAACCACATTGGCTTGTCGGTCAAACACCCTCTCGGCTCGAAGGCCGGTGTAGACAAATAGTATGAAGGCTGCGACGACTCGGAAGGCGACGGCGTCGACTAGAGACACGGCCGTGGCCACAGGAGGAGGCAACGACGACTGCCTGCGACCACTGTGGCAGTGGGAGAAGGCAGTAGCGGCTGCCAGCGATGAATGTGGCCGCAGGAGGGGGCAGCGACGGCTGCCAGCGCGAGGAGGTGGCTAACACGCACAGAGGCAGCTGGCCCGTGGGCTGCGGCATGAATGGGATGCGGCGGGATGGACGTGCAGGTGTCGGAGCCGGGTGGCTGTTGAAGGGTGAAGTCGACGAGGTCGAGACGACTATAGAGAACACGAGAGCGTGCAATAGGAACCTGCTCGGCCCGCCGATGAGGGGAAAGGGGAGGCCACTACGGTCGGTGGTCTCTGCCGACGAGGGGAGAGAAGCGAGAGAGCAGAGGAGGCAGGGGCGGCGTCCTAGTCCACGGTCGCGGCTGTCGGCGATAATAACGGGAGAGAAGAGAAGAAGGGGTAGCCGGCGGCCGGCGTCGGCACCGGCGAGGTGTGGGAGGGAGAAGAAGATGACCTCCTGTTGGCGGCGGCAGAAAAAACCACGAGCCCAACCCCCTTTGCTCTTGGTGGCGGCGCTGTAGTGGAGGCTGGAGGACAGGAGGTGGAGGAGAGGAGCAGCCGACGGCCAGCTCCAGCGCCGGCGAGGAAGGAGGAAGAAGGTCCTATTGGCGGCGGACCAAAAACGTGCCCCCTCTTGTGCTACAGTGCCCCCCCTTTTAACACCAAACCCTAGTCACGCCCAAAAGACTGAAATGCCCCTCTCCTTTCCATTAATTCCCTCTGGGCCCTTCAACATATCCACATCAGAGCTAATTGAGCTCATTTGTAAATATATGTAATATTGAGGTCCATTTGTAATATTATCTATATATAGCAGACGAGTTGTCTAGAGTTTTATGAGGAATAAATCTTCCCCTTACCATGGTATTAGTGTCAACGGTTTTCTCTTCCTCATTGTAACTTTCTTCTATTCCACTGACAACAAAACCTATCTCATAGTGCCATTCTCATATTGTCCCTATCTCCTGTCTTCTCTTATTTGATTGGCAACAAACGTGATCCGCACATCTTCCTTGTCAATGAACGCATTGTCATCTTCCTTCTTCCTCGTTGGCAACCATACTACTAACGTTGTTTGCCTATACTGCTTACAACATCCATGCTCTTAATTCTCAAAGATTCACGTGTGGGATCCCTGCCTTTGCCTGCTCACATGTGAGCCCATGCATAGCAACGCCAAGTGTCACTACCACCCATCCACATCTCCGAATGTCGCAAAACTGCAGTTCTCTTCTTCCCCCATATGACTAATGGCCCCTCTCGATTTCATTTCTCGCACGAGCAGTAAAGTTGCTTGCCCAAGTTATTGAGTTTCAACCCCATCTAGCATTTGGGCCAGCAGCTAATTTTGACCCAATTTTTTGAGTCAGAAACAAATCTTAGTCTACCTTTCTAAGCTGGCAATTGATCCCAACTCACTTTTATTGGGTTAACCCCTTTGGTGACCAAATTATTTGAAAAATAAAATAAACATCAGATTCTTGAGGAGGTCAGTGGTGAGAACAAGGCGATGTTCTAGTCGACCATTTAAGCATAGTCAAGGCCCCTTCTAATAGTTGATTTTTTGTAGTAACTCAATCAAATATTTCCTTACCAACTCAATGTAGTTCCAATGCTACTGTTCTAGTAGAGTGCTCAAGGCTCCTCTAGGTCTAGGCTATTGTCAGTGCTAATCACTTGATTTGCCCATTGAGATATGTTTGATATCTTTCTCATGCCTCTGAGTCATCTCCCAAGTATCGTCTTTCTCCACTCTCACTCGCACGTCCTACCAATGTCACAATAGTCAATGGGTGTCACTCGTCAGTTAGAAATATTCAAGATGTTTCCCTTTCACCTATGTTACATCTGTCTTTGGTATTCTATATCCTTGAGTTTCCATTAAACTTACTACTAGTAAAGATCATGAATTATTATGTCCTCTGCAGCAACACTTCTGTTTCTATTTAGGATTCAGACAAACAAGGTAAAACACAAGTCTAGTGAACTTTACCGATTGGAAATACCTCCATCACCTTTGGCTCACTTAGCTACACCTTCACCCCTCTAAATTTACATGATGTCCTTTCTTTCTAGGTGATGTTATTTAAATTGTATGCTATCTTATTAATTGAATATCATTCTTCACTATTCATGGTCAATTTTTCTTCACAATCTTTTTTCATAAGTTGAGTTATATTTTCTCTTCTACCATGGGTCTTTTAATGAACTTGTTTTATTTACTTATGTCCCCAGCTATAATAAGGTAACTCCATAATCCATCAAGTACATTTTCCTCAATTATTGTTATCTCCCAAAGGTTGTCATTATGACTCTACTATCACATGTTGTACCTTTATCTCTACTAATGTGACCTTTTTCAGATTCACTCCCTTCTTTTCTTCTAACCAATCTTTACCTGAGTCAATTCAAGAAGTTTTGCTACTCCAATGTCCTTTCTTACCCCGCTGGTCAACCTACCCTACCCTCTACTACTGCTGAGCCACCACCTAAGACACCTCTCTTGTGGGTGTACAATTGACAACTGCAATGTGTAGATACTCCAGCATCTCCCCGAGACTCTCTAATTCTCCGAATGTTGATCGCCGACAGAGATCTCCTTTGATTTGGACATTCCTATTTTTTTTATAAAGGTACTAGTAAATGTTCTCCTTCCCATTCACTTTCTCATTTTATATTCGAAGCATCTCTAACACCCAAATACTAATACTCTGTCATTGTTAATTCTTTATTCTCACATTCAATATTTAGTTCCTAGGTATGTGTTAGAGACACATTCAAATTCAAGATAGCAACAAGCTATGATTACTGAGATAGATGTTTTACACTCTAATAACACTTGGAAGTTAGTTTCTCTTCTTCCAAAGAAGTTTACAGTGGGCTATAGATGGACCTTCTCAATTAAATGTTCACCTGATAACACTAACACTATTGACTTCCTCAAAGCTTGTCTAGTAGTAAAGGGTATGCTCCGGTTTATAGTGTTGACTACATTGATACATTTTCTTTTATGACAAAGATTGCTTATGTCTCTCTTTTCTCTCTTTGACTGTTGTCTACCGGAGGACCCTTTATCACTTTAACATCAAGAATGTCCTTCTAGGTGATCTTTTGAAAAGATCTATATAGAGCAACTTACAACCTTTGTTGCTCAGGAGACTAGTCTTGTGTCAAAGAAGTCACTGTATGGATTGAAATAATCATTAAGTGCTTGGTTCAAGAAATTCATCTTATCTCTTCTTCAATATAGCATGACTAGAAGTGTTGCAAACCACCATGAAAGACGTATTCTTCTTATCATTGGCGGTGACTCTATCGAGATTTATTAAAATGGAATATTATCTCAGTAACACCGATGATATCATCATTGTTGATGACTCTATCAAGATTGCCAAATTGAAAGATTATTTTAAGAGTTCCAAACTAAAGTGTTGGTTAATCCAAAGTACTTCCCTAGTATAGAAGTTGTTTGCTTACATGAAGGTATTTATATCTCATAGCCGCAAGTATGCATTAGATATTCTCAAGAAGGTTAACATGATAAGAAATAAACCAATAAATATTGTCATGGATTTTAATGTCAATCAATACCAAAATCAGGGGAGGCTCTATCTGATTCAGGAAATTAGAGAATGTTGATAGAAAAACTAAACTATTTTACCATCATCAAACACAAGATTTAAAATCTCAAACTGTGTAAGAGTCTCAATCTTTGACGGAAAGAATACTACTTCATTATTGTTTCGACGTTCGGATGTATGGTGTCAATGGTGAATTAAAGGCTGAAGGAGAAATGAGATGAAGAAAAAGAAAAGGACAAAATGATTATATACTTAAGTTCAAACTGTGTTCCGAATGAAACAACTTTGACATTATCTTAAGGGGTATAATTTGACTTTATCTAGTATGGAAACAAGTTATAAAAATCAAATAACAACAAAAATTTCAATTCATCTTGATTTGTGTTGTAGTATGCCAAGGGGTGTCCAATATTGGCATGACACCATACTCATCGATATAATTGACAGATCGACACAAAAGACATTGTCTATGCCAAGTAGCATCAAGTTTTAATAATTTATTGAAATGATACGTTTCAAGCATACCACTCAACATGGTACGAGATCTCACCACGATCAACCTCATCTCTCTTTTTTTTTATTAGTATGATCAACTAGTTTTTAGAAAATTCATATCATGATCAATGGAGTAGCAACTACCAAGATCCTACATAATTAGAGAAGTTCTCTAAGGCAAGGTATTTTATTTCATGGTAGAGGTCATCTTTAGATAATAGAATACTTTGATGCAAATTGCGTAGGTTCTCCTTCACACAACAATGAGCCATTTTATTCTCTTATAAGGTCACCTTATTTTATTTTCTAAGAAAGTAAGAAGTAAGCGGTAGTCGTGAGGTTGAATGCAGAGGCAAAATAAATATTCGAGTGAGACATTAGTGATTAAGCCAGGATATGTTCTTGCAATATATATAGCCTTGAATCTCGTGTTTTTGGAGAGAACAAGACATACTGATTATCACTTCATTAGAGAGAGTCAATCTAATGAGATAATTATTTCTCTTGTTTTGTTCTAGGAACCAATCAGCATATTTGTTACCAAATTGTTAAGAGAACCTAGAGTTGAATATATTTGTAATGAGTTAGGTTTCGATAATATATTTAAACTAGCTAAAGAGGGAGCATTTATGCTAATTGGGCTTATTTGTAAATATATGTAATGAACAGGTTCAAGCATGTGATCCTTTATCAAGCAATGAGCATGTGATCCTTTATCAAGCATAGTTCTATTATGTTGCACTAATTAAGCTTATTTCCTTTATTGTAAAGTCCTTATGAACACATCATAATGACACTTGATGTGCCTTTTGAGAAATGGGTAAGCTAGAAACTTTCTGGCCATTATCACTCACAATACTTTTGGGTATTTATTTAGGTTGTATTTGTTACTGAAATGGATAACAAGCTAGAAACTTTGTTGGCCATTATATCTCATAATACTTTTTTATTATTTATTTAGGTTGTAATTGTTACTTGCGTTGATTCCTGGGACCATCAAATGCTAGGAAGCAATTCTTAGGCCAAAGTTGGGGATTCATACCAAACTGAAGTTCCAAACTTCAGAATTTCATAAAACATTCACCATTGCCTTGGGGTATTGGAATGGTGTTACTTAAGGTTAAATAAATAATTTACCTTTCCTTCCAATTTTTCTGTAAGGGAATCTTGTTTCTCTTATCAAATTCTATTTTTATGAATCTGACCTTATGGAGTTACGAAATTTTATTTTTTATTCTATCTTTTTCATGAAAACACAAGAATATACAACTTCACTAAATATCTTTCAAGCTTTTAGGGATCCAAGATTATATTAGAATCAAAATTTCATGCAAACACAAGAAAGCAGCTTAATATTTTGTGTGTATATATGTGTAGATAAAGGGGAGCCTTAGCGCAACGGATTTGAGTAGCGGAAACAGTTTCTTGCAAAGTAGGATAAGACTGCGTACAATAGACCCTTCCATGAGACCCCGCATTAAAGGGAACTTCGTGCACCGGGTTGTCTTTTTAATTTTGGTTGCTTCATATAAAAAGACTAATATGAACTAAGTATGACCCAACATAACTTGAGGTTCATCCTAAGGATGTCAATTATTCAGTTCCAACCAAAAACCTGACTAGAGTCAGTTCAATTCAATGTGGGTTTTAATGAAATGTAGGGTTGTAAACAAGCTGAGCCGAGCCGAGCTTTGGGGTGTTCAAGCTTATTTGATAAGATAACCGAGCTGAGCCGAGCCGAGCTTAAAATGAACCAAGCTTTTGAAATGAGTGTTCAAGCTTGGCTTGGTTTATTTTTTATGAGCTTGAGCTTGTTTGAAGCTTGGTTTGAGCTTGGTTCGTTTAGATGTTATCAAGCTCTCAATTCAAGCTTGACTTGAGCTTGGTTCGAACTTGGCTTGAGCTTGGTTTGAGCTTGGTTCATTTAGATGTTATCAAGCTCTCAATTCAAGCTTGTTTGATTGTTTGGAACTTTTAATTGTTTGATTGGTTATTAAGATTGATAATTTAAATTTATTATTTTTTATTTTATTTTATTGTTTATTTAGCATATTGAAAAGAGTTTTATTAATAAATATGGTTCGTGAACATTGTTCACGAACGTTGTTCACGAATGTTAACGAACTGAACACATATGTGTTCAAGCTTGTTTGTTTAGCTTAACGAGTTGTTCAAGTTTGTTTGTTTAATTAATCTTATGTATATTGAACGAACATAAACAAGCTCTTATCAAGCCGAACACCAAGTTTGTTCACGAACGCTTGGTTCATTTACAACCTTAATGAAATGTATAAAATATTTTGATTTAATTAATCATAAATCAAATCAATCCAACTCAAAATAATGAATTTATTTGTTAAAAATGATAACTCTTAACTTTATAATTTTGATTCCTTTTAGTTTCTTAAAAAAAACTATACAAACTTTTTCCTTTCATTTCCTATAGTTCGGCTCAGTCTATACCTAATGGTCACACTAATCAATCCCATTTTTGTTATTTTTTCTGTGTAAAAATAAATATGGTCATAAATATCATTATGAATTTATATATTTGCATCTTTTATATAAATACAGTATTTCATATTTTATGAAGGAGAGTTTTGGCGCAACGATAAAGTTACTGCCAAGTGACCAAGATACCCTTTCCCAAACCTCGCATTGGCACCAGGCTGCCCTTTTTTCCAGTATTCCATATTTTATCACCTAGCTTTTAGATATTTGACATTTTAATTTTTTTGCATACTTTTTTCATTCAGTTCCAGGCAAACATGGCTTAAGATGGCTCAATGTCAACTATATTCTCTGCATTTTCATAATTTTAATTTTATTCTGTTTCTATATATTTTAGTTTTTTCAACTCATACTTGTGTTGTGTTTGTTAATGTAAAAAAAAAATCAAAATTTTACTACATCTTGTTATATTTTTTCCTTTGTTTATGAAATATTGATGTTCTTGTAGTAAGTTTTATCAGCAAAGATTAATTGAATTAGTTGAAAAGGCTGAATAACAAATAAATAACAAACAACTTAGCATTTCAACTTACTCAAGAAAATGATCACTCCTGAAAAGTGATTTTCTCAAATCTAACCTATTTTCCTTAAGTTCTCATGTGAAAGATACCAAACAATGTGCAGGGTTTATTGTTTGGCATCATTCAGCACAATTAAAACATTTCATTCCGCCAACTAATTAGCGGGGCATGGGACACCTAGACTAACATACCTAGGGCGAGGACTCCTTTGCGTAACTCATGCTCATAGTCTAGAGCGACAATGGAACCATCTTTGTACAACACTCTATTACAATCCATAATAATGAGATATAGCATAAAGAGGATCGACATAGAACAAGTTTCCTGGAGATCGAGATCAGACAATTCTAGAAGGATTAAATCAAATGTCAAATCAATTGAAAAGTGGAATAAAGTACTTATAACGTATCAATTAGTGAGTTTATAAAGGAGAGGAATCAAATCTTGTAAAACATTAAAATATAATACAACTCTTTTTCCTTCTCTCTCTTCCTCCCTCTCTCTCTTAGCAACTCTGCTTTAGGTTGCAACAATAGCCACAACCTCGTGTGTTGCCGCCACAACCTAGTGTGCAACCTCAAGTTCATCTATAATTGAGCTACAACAAGGGAAGCTCCACCTATCATGGCCCACCTCATAGTCAGTCATCCAACACACCATCTTGACTGAGATTGAGCATGCGAAGGACAGAATTCCCCCTCCCATTCGCCCTCTAAGTAGTTCAAACAAGTCGCATTCATTCAACTCAAAGATTCAGTCCAACCTTCCCTTTTTCTCTTGGTTCAACCGCTTTCCCCAACACAAGGTGGCTCCCAATGAGCAAACGATTGTTATGCAGCCAATTCTCAAGATTTGCAAACTTCTGTATGGATTCAATGGTACACATGCATCTATAACAAATTAGTATCAAAGGCAAGCATGGGCAACGTATCCTATAACACTTGATTGTTTGATGCATTCTAAGCAAACAGCCAGGGAGTTGACGAAAATCAACATCAATTGGTCCTATAAAAAAGAGGAGCAAGAAAAGCTATATGTGAAGTCGTGAAGATCACATCACTTGCGAAGGAGATAGAGACCTTATGAGAGCAGTGAAGATGATAGAGGGTGGATGATCACCTGCTTGCAACTCATTTAGGATAAGGGTGAGTTTCTAGATGAAGAAATTATTTCGTTTGCAAATTAATGGATTAATATGGTGGAGAGACAAGCACATCCAGGTGGTGAGGATTTTAGTTGAGAGACAAGGTCACTCTTTGTGTGACGCAGAGGACACACAACAGATCACTGTGATTTATTTCTGACTGTTGGCTTCTTACACCGTATAGGTAAAATTAATAACTTTACAATATGAGACGCTTCTAGAAAATTTTCACAATTGAGAAGCTTTAACCCCATTTCAAAAGTTATTGGCTTTTTTGTAGACTGGTTTATAAAATAAAGAAAACTATTAATTCTTGGCACTGAAATGAGTGCTTCTAGGGAAAAAGGGGGGGATTTGACGGAAACGTACAAGGTTGGCAAGACTTCCAGTCCCTATTGGTCTCGGCGAGGCATTCCTGAATCAGAAGATGGAAAACGATAAGTGCAGGTGAGGTATGGATCAATCTACCGTGGAATGGATCGGAGAGAAGGGGAAGGAACCAGCAATGAAGCGATTACCTGAAGAGACAAGTAAAGGACGGCGCACTCCTTGAGCTGCTTCACGCTCTCGTCGTCCTCATCGGCGTCAGTCGCGTGAAGCGGAGGACCAACAGCGGATCGGAGTAGCGCGGCCGTTGAATCTGCAGGAGATGCCATCGATCGCGCTCGAACGTCGAAAGTCGAATCTTCAAAGCCTCTCGATGGCGCAGGGAGAAAAATAAAAGAAAACCCTATAAATATTTCCTGAGTTTATAATTTTGTCAAAGTCTTTGCCCTGAGATTCGTTTCTTTTCAAATAGTGCATTTGGTAATATTGGTTATGTGACTATGTCATCATATCATTTTAGTTATGTAAAATAAAATATAATCTCCAATTATTTGATTCCATTTAGATAATATAATAAAATTTTATTTATTTAAAAAATTTAATATATAATTTAATATAATATTTTGTTGTATTATCCTTAATTCAATCATAAATACGATGATATTATATGTTTATCCAAATTAAAAAGAAAAAAAATATGATAATATTATATACATGTATGCACCCTCTATGCAAGTGAAGAGAATTATATTAGGACAATTTTAGATTGTATTTATTTTAATTTCTGAAATTTATATATATATAATAAAATTGGATAATGTTTATTTCTTTTTATTATTTTAGATTTTTTATATTATTTTATTGGTATTTAATTAAGTCAATTTAATTTATCTTAATGGTAACTATAAGTTGTTCGATTTAATTTATTAAAATTTTAATAAAATGACAAAGTTTAAAAAAAATTGTTCCTCTTCTTCCTCAACTTACTCTGCTGACGTCCGTCACCCATCGCCTGTCACCTGCCACCCATCACCCGTCGCACATCGTTCGCCGCCTGTTGTTAACTACCACCATCCTACACGAACGATGACGATGTCTACTACTGCTGCCTGCTACCACCTCCAACCGTCGCACCACTACCGCGTGCACATAAAAAAAGGTAGATCTGCTACCTTAACCGCCCCCTAGTGTCAGCCCCACGGATATGGAAGGAGGTACATGCAGGTACATAGGTTATGGGTGCATGGTGGAGTAAATCTCAGGTCGTCAGTTCCTGAGAATCGGCCTCTGACCATTACGCTAGAGATGTCATGCACCCACCGTCTGTGTTACGCCCTAGGGGCTACTACGTGCACATAAAGCTTTGGTGGCGACCTGCATACGCGGAGGAATGTGACACCGTCCGCTGCTGATCAGGCACCGCCCCACTCATGCTCAACGACCGTGCTCAGCTCTAATCATGCTTTTCGAGGATAATTTCGGAAAAAAATTGCTTAACTTCTAAAATCGAGAATGTTGACAAGTGACTCATATTTGAATGAAGACTAATGCGGGAGACGTCATGGAAGAAAAATCTATTAAGATAAAAGAATTTTGTTATGATTTTTCATAATAGAATTTTGGTATAATTTTTTATAACATAATTCAATTATGGTTTTCATAATAAAATTCTAATACGATTTTACCGGGTCTGGGTTTAGCCATATTTATAAGGATCATTGTAAACATATTGAATTATGAGAATCATTAAATGAGATCATTTTGTGTAGAGAGAATTTTAATAAAACTTCAACCATTTTTATGGAGTAGGCACGCCACCGAACCATGATAACTCTTATTCTTCTTCGTGTTTGCTCTTTCTTGTGTGTCTTTATCTCATAGCTCCGTGTAATCTCTATCTCTCTTCCTCTTCTTCCGCGTTAGAGGTTAAGAGGTGTTGCTTCCCCTCTTTGCATAACAATTGGTATTAAAACAAAGTTTTGGTGGATTCTTTAACATGTTGGGGATGACTTTTGTAAAGTTTGATATAGTGAAGTTTAACGGAGCCGGAAACTTTGAATTATGGCAAAGGATGGGCAAGGGCTTGTTGGTGGAACAAGGCATGATGAAGGCGCTAAGAGAAAGTAAATTGGAAAGCATTGAGAGATTGGATTGAGAAAAACTTCAGGTGAAGGCAATGACAACAATCAAGCTTTGTCTTATGGATAATATGATATACTATGTCATGGATGAGAAGTCGCTGGTAGTAGTTGGCAAAAACCGGAAAGCTAATACATGTCAAAATTATTGACAAATAAGTTATATCTTAAGAAGAAATTATTCAGGCGAAAGATGGTAGAGGAAATCGATCTGAGTTAGCACATCAATGTATTCAACCAAATTATGAGTAATCCGAGTGGAGTAATGTGAATATCAAGGACGAAGACAAGACATTGATTTTACTAAATTCTTTGTCTTTATCTCCTACGTACTACAATTTGGTTACTACTTTAATGTGGGGTAAGGAAACTCTTAAATTAGAGGCGCTCATAGGTGCACTACTACGTTTTCACCAAAAGAAAAAACAAACGATGAAGTTTCTCAGGGAGGACTTATGGTAAATAGCAACCAAGAGCATGGTAGAAGCAAATCTCGACATGGATCGAGTAACGACAACAAGACTCGTTCTAAGTCAAGAAAGAAGACGGTGATCACGTGCTACAAATGTGGAGGCAAAGGTCATATAAAGAGAAATTGTCCAGAGATAAAGAAATATGTTGCAGAGAACAAAGTTAGTTCGACAAAGTCTGCAAGCATAGTTGAAAAAGAAAATTTAGAGAGTGGTAATAGAGATATGCTATCAGTTATATCGAGTTTGGAGCAACTGACGAATGTTTGGATCTTAGACTCTGTATGTTCATATTGTTGGTCCCGATGCGACCGATAAAAAAGTGGTGAATTGCTTGTAAGTTAAATTCAAACATTCTTTTGTTATCGTTCTTAGCAAAACCAAACACACATTAGTTAATTAAAATAAACATAAACAGAAAGTAAGAAACAATAATATTTTACTTGGTTTGCAAACGGTAAGGTTGCTAATCTAAGGCAATGGAAGCTCACTAAAATTCTCTTTCATTGAAGGCGTAGAAGTCTCTTATAACGTTTAAGCATAGACAAAAAGAAATACAGAATATTGAAGTTAAAGCACAAGTGTTATGTTTAAATGAAGAGAATTAGGACTCTATTTATAGCATATTGATAAAAATGTCCGTTGGCTAACGTGGCATCTTCGGGCGCCTGGAGTGGGTTCGGGTGCCCCCACCAGTGCATTCTATCTTCTTTGGAACGACTCTTCAATCGCTTTAGGATAAAATTTTATCCTCGCTTGTGCGCTTGGACCGGTCTGGACACTTGGAGTGTTGCTGATGTGGACTCCAACAGTTATTCGCTGCAACGTCTCGAAGAGGAGATGCCTGTTTGGTACCAGGCTAGTACGGGCTCCAGGACTTGGTCTAGGAGCCTAGACCAAGTCCAGACGTCTGGACAAAGTCAATATAAAGTTGACTTTGTTCGGCTGTTACTCCGTTCGCTTGGGTGATTTTTTTGGTCATCCAGAGTTGAGCTCACTTGAACCCAACTCCAACCTTCTCTCCTCAAGCAGTCTTCTGCTCCAGCTTCTCATCCCTTAAAAATGTCATGCACATCCTTCTCGCTCTATCAGTGTACTCTTCCATAGCTTCTCATCCCTCGGATGTACCAAATCTGTTAACTCACTTTCCATGTCATCCTTCTCATCCGCTGTATCTTCCTCTTGACTTCTTGTGTTCCTAAGGCCCTACACACTTAGACACAAGGCATCAAAAATGCAGAGCCTAACTTAATCCAATTGATCATATTAAAACTCACCCGGGATACTTACACATATCATATGACTCCAAACAAGGAGTGGTTTGACACTTATAGAGCAGTAAATTTTGGTTCAATGTTGATGGGAAACAATATGTCATGCAGAGATATCGGTATAGGAACATCAGAATCAAGATGTGTAATGGTGTGATCAAAACTTTATGTGATATCAGTCACATACCATGTCACGCCCCCAAAGAGAGTCTCTGTCAGACAAAAATCCGACAGCACCTCCCCTGTACCGGTGACAATCTGAAGCATCACTACAAGCAAAATACATCAGCCACATGCGGCTGGAATATTTATATACACAACCATGCAGTTATAATAACAACCCACACGGCTGGAATGAAACAATCACAACCACGCAGTTATATATAAATCAGCCCACACGGTTGTACCAAAACACAGCGGAAAAACGAAGGAAAGCCCACACAACACAAATAAATACAATGCATGCCGACACGGCTTAAACACAAATACAACACCAAAACCATAGGATAGCCACAAGGCTATACACAAATACAATGCCAAAAATAAGAAAAGAATATACAAAAGAAAATAAACACGGTCTTCGGATGTGACGTAGGACCCGGCAGACAGGATACTCCGAGCGACACCAACCATCTACAAGCTACCTGAAACATAAAGATATACATGCGGTGGTGAGTATAGGTAACTCAGCGGGTAATAGAAAAGACAGTGCACGGTCTACAAATAAAACATGGAGATCAAAAGTATACAGTCTCAGTAGGGAATAAGAACATGATCATACTATCATAATCAATGCATCTGAACATACCTGACATAATAACCTGACATAAACTGTACAAACCACAACTAATATAATGACAGATACATACCCAATCTGGAATCGACACATGGTACAATGATCAGTAAACTCACTGGATCTGCAACAGATATACCCGTGACACCTGTGCAATATAAATACGACTGCACATACATGTAAAATAAATGACATGTATGCAGTATGGCAACCAAATGCAACAACCATATCTCAAACAAGTGCAACAACGACAATCACATGCAACTAGTATCTACTAGGCATGTATGCAGATGCACCGCGCATCAAATGCAAGAATAATAACTGCGTATGCATGCTCCATGGTCACCCCCGCCACCTCTCCGAACACCACGACCCCTGTATGGCCGAGAGGCTTGGGTCTGTGACGACTGTACTACCCTCCAGCCCACTATATAGTGGTCGAGGCGGACAGCCCGCTAGTAGCTATCTAACTACATAGCATCAGGGTCCCTGACTGCTCACAACGCCGGATCTCACTAAACCTCGTGACCGGGTGGCACGACAGGACGAGCGGCAACTGCTCTAGCTACCACTACCCATGAGTGGCCGAGTGTGCGGCGCTAAACCAAACCAACTGATGACTCTCTCACCATAAGGGAGACAATGGTCATCAGATGCAATGAATGATGAACATGATATATATATATATATAATCATCATCCATGCAACAACCCCAAACCTCATAAATACCTCCAACATGAGTATAATCGTCATGATACCTCCACGTATCCCACCAAACATATGTACCCACTACACATGTATAATCAACCAAAACTCCAATAATCCCACCAGACACATGTACACAAAAATATAAGTACAATCAACATGTATCCTCCAATAAAAACACAACGGACATGTGTATATACTCCGAACATACAATCAACACAACTCCTCCAAAAGTACATGACAAATACGTGTGTACATACAACATGCAAATGCACGGTCAACAAGATAACTCCTATAACACATACCCACCTATGTACAGTCCACATCATATACTCAATCAGTATGGGAATACCAACAACCTGACAATCCCTACAAGACATACTATATACGTGTAATCGCAATAGAGTAGATATCAAGAGTGGAGACTGTATATGAATTAAATAGATCATCACAAGGTCAAGCATAAATATCATGCAGGAAAAACAGCAACCGATCATGATAAAAGATAAAGCAGCCTAATTCATCCAGTAAAAACCATGCACTAAGTACGAGAAAATCTACATAGAGGTCAAGGAAGAAATACCCGCCTTGATATATCTCGTATCAATAGAACCGCCCATATCAAAATGAACATCCCATATCAAAGTCCTGCATAAATCAATACATATATTTCATTTAGCTAAATTCATATGATTAAATAGCTAAATAAAATCCCTAACCCAACTAGGATCACTCCAACTAAATCTGATCTCTGATTAATCCTCCAAACAATCCTCAATCAATCCAACACATACCAATAACGATCATGTTTAACTCCACCTAGTGATCCAAATCCAATACGATATTAAATCCATCCTTAATCCAATTCCTTCTAAACCAAACATAATCCACAACCATCAATTAATCCAACCCAAAATTAATCACCATTGACCATCACACCAATCAAATCCAATCATCCACAATCATCTCATTATCTCTTATCAATATGAATTAAATCAATACATCTACTCACCACAAATAAATCTAAACAAGAATAACAAAACCCTACAAGCCATAGAAAAACCTAATTTAGCGATATACTAATGAGGAAATCAAAAGTACATCATCAAAATACACTCACCTAGAGATAAGACAGCTAATCCAATAGTTAGTAGCTTTTCTTTCACTGTCCGGAAGCTACAAAGAACACTACCACCAAATTCCTTCCAAGATCAAATCCAGAATCCAACTATAGAGAAATTGGTTTACTGAAACCCTAATAAACAGAACCATACTCACCTCCATCAACCCCCAAATCTTCATCCAAACCCTACTCAGCCGCAAGAATTGAAGGAGATGAAGATCTGCTCAAGGAAGATCCATCACTAGTTGATCTGAAGCTTTCCCCTAGCCAAAAATAGAAGGATATCTAAATTGGAATCCATAGGACTCGAAACCTTGAATCCACCAGATTTACCCGACAAAACCTTACCTCAATCGAACATCACCTCTTCATCCAAGACCCTATCAGCCGCAAGAAGTGTAGAAGGCTGTGATTGGCTCAAGAGAAGCAACAGATTTGAAGAGGATGAATGAGGAGATTAATCGGCTGGGGACGACGCGAATCAGAGCCCTCGCTGTGCCCTAGCCCCACCGAGTTGTTGTCGCGTGCACCAGCACAGCCGAAGAGATGGTCGCTCTGTCAAAGAAGGTCGGAGTCATCAAGATCCGACAACGCTTACCCTCCAGTGACACAATAGAGACGAGATCGCCTATGGAAGAAGCTTCTCCGCCGGTGTCGGGTGTCCACGCGCGAGGGAGAATAGAAAGAAGCGTCAGGGAGAAGCGGACCACAGCGGCGCGAGAGAGAGACGAAGAGGAGGAACGCTCAGCCGAGGCATGCTGGAGGAGGGGATCGTTGCCGGCGGTGAGTCCATGGCGACCGGCGATCGTGCGAGAAGAAATCGCGAGAGAGGGCTCGGGAGAGGAGATCGGGAAAAGGGGAAGAGTTCGGGCGAATTCGGGGAGGAGAAAAGGAAAAAAAAATAAAAAAAATAAAATAAAACCTAGGTTTGATTAATTAAAGCCTAAGTCCATTCCCAAATCAACTCCCACTTAAATGGGTATTCCAAACAGGCTTTCACTGTACCCCAAATCCATCCCCTCAAAACGGATCATACGGACTCCGTTTAAATCCCGAAAAATTTCTAAAAATCCAAAAAAATCCAATAAGATTTTTCGTCCAATAATAATTATTATTTAATTTTGTGGTATTTTACATACCAGATCTAAGGAAGAATTTTATCTCACTTGACACACTGAATGATATTGGTTGCAATTACAAATCAGCAAGAGAGATAATAAAAGTTAGAAAGAGAGCTCTGACGGTAATGAAAGGATAAAAGTTAGCCAAGAACATCTATAAGTTGATAGGGACTATAGTTGTAGGTAGAGTCATCTCGGTAGAGTCTGAATTAGATAGTACAATATTGTGGCATATGAGGCTAGGGCATATGGGTGAATGTGGGATGTTAAAACTTCATAAGAGATATTTGTTGAAAGATGTCAAGAAATGCAAACTTGAATTCTGAAAATTCTGTGATCTTGGAACTAGAACAAAGTGCAATTCAAAATGGCAACGCACAAGACGAAAGGAATTCTAGACTATGTACATATGGATCTCTAGGGACTGGTTAGTGTAGCATCACGAGGAGGGCAATTATGTTTTATGAGTTTTACTTATGATTACGCATAAAAGGTCTAGGTATATTTTATGTGTCAGAAGCTAGAAACTTTTACAAAGTTTAAACTGTGGAAAACTGAAGTGGAGAATCAAACCAGAAGGAAGATCAAATGTCTTAGGTCAAACAATGGGACTGAGTACATAAATTTAAAATTTTGGGAATTTTATGAGCAATATAGGATTTTGAGACTTTTTTTGTTCACAGGACACCACGATAAAATGGTGTGGTAGAAAGGTTGAACAAGACATCATTGAGAAGGCAAGATGCCTTAGGCTGAATGTAGGGTTAGCAAAGAATTTCTGAGTGGAAATGGTAAACATGACATGTTATCTCATTAATAGATTAACAAGGGCAACACCAGGAGGTAAAATATCAGAAGAAGTATGGATAGGGAATTTAGTAGACTACTCAAATCTTCGAGTTTTTAGATATCCAGCCTATATACACATATTTAGTGAGGAAAGATCAAAGCTAGATGCGAAGTTAAAGCAATGCATTTTTCTAGGGTATCAAAAAGGAATTAAAGGCTTCAAGCTTTAGGATCCTAATTAATTATAAGTAAATTGTTACCGAAATGCCCCCTCATAGACTTCCAATGGTTGTGTTCCTTCAGGTTTATCTTGGAGGAGACGATCTACAACCTCTTTAAGTAAATTCTAACAAGAAAATAAATTGTTAATATAATAAAAAAATATTTAAAAGTTAACTTAAAAAGTAAAATATTATTACCTCAATTCGTATTGTCTCATCGTCAACAGCGGCACCTCCTTTCTTTCTACTTCTCCGACTCAATTGTTGTATTTCAATACGACTTGGTTTTCTACCATTCTCTTGAGACTAACAAGATATTAATAGAATAAATTATTCTATATGTGCAACAACTTATATTGCTAATTTACACATTCCATCAAAAGCTAACTAATACATTGCTTGTAATCAATATTTAGAATCTCATAAAACCTTGGAACTTCAAGGATAAAAGCATTAAAGTATAAAACAATAAATGAACAGTGAGAAACTAATTATAAGAAAGAAAATAAATAATTTTGATTCTTACAAATTTATATTCCAATGACAGAATATTAGTGCATCCCTGTGCATGAGTCTCTTTTTTTTTATTTACATTTTCTCTATTGATTTTTGAAGTTTTATGGCACAAAAATTTATAATGAAATTATAACATTTATAAATTTATGTCAAAAATAATTCATACTAGTTATACCTCAGTAGACTTCCAATAGTTACATAAAACTTCCCAAATTTGAGGTGTCAATCCATGAGAAATGAGTTATATTGCAACAAGCTCTTCTAGTGGAGTATTTAAATTATAAGATGTAGCTTTCACTTCAGTCCTCCACCGTTTCCATGCGGCCCCCATCATTTGCATTATAACTCTTCTATGGTGATTGGGGATATAAAAACGTGCCTATAAACATAAAATAAAATAAGTTCATGCTTTAAATTTAAAATTGAAGCTAAACACTTGTAAACTTACAGTAACAAATTTTCAAACATCATTCAAGCGATTTGTCGGCATTTTTCTCCAATCTAAAAAGTGTAGGGGCAACACAAGTCCATTTTGTGCAATAGTTCCAATAAAATTTGCAAGCATCGGTTGTAGATCATCGTAAGGTTGTCCCCTTTCATTGAATTCAACTATGAGCACATGATCGGGATGTAATGCATCAATATCTCTCATGATAGTCTTGCCATGTTTTCTTTGTTGACTTTGGAATGAAGACATGACCTCATTTTCAACTGAAAAAAAGTAATTTGCAGTTAGTGTTGCAAAAATAATTTACTGTTCATATCCAAAAATATTTTTCACCGTGCTCATTAACCTCCTCATTTTGTATCTCCAATGGTGAATGAGATGTTGTGTATTGTGATTCATTTTCATCATCAACTCCTCTATTACTTGATTCTTCTCTTCTAGATCATCTTTGGCTATTTTGGATTAGCTTTCGCATTCTTTTGGTTACCATTTTCAAAAGTTACCTACATAACACAATATAGAAATATGAATGAACATCCATCATCAATATAGTCAAATAGATTACAGATGGATCAATAAGGAGGTATAATGCATGGTTGGTGGCCAATAAGATTGACTATATAGATCCTTTCATTGAATTGTAAAAGAATAATGTTAGAATTCTATTACTACCTAGCAAATAATTATGATTGGAAGTTACAACAATTTGATGTCAAGATACATTTTTGTATGAAAAAATAAGGAAGAAATGTATATGCATGTCTCACGTGATATGAAAATATTTTGGATGTTCACATTATATGTCAATTGAAGAAAGTAATATGTATGTGGACTAAAGTAATCAACATTGGCGTGATTTGGTAGATTTGCCAGAGTTATGATTGTCATGGAGTATAAACAAAGCCAAGGGGATCACATGTTGTTTATTAAACATTCTTCTTCAAGGGGAGTCACAACACTCTTAGAGGAATAATGATAAGGAAAGACAACTTCTGGTTTGACAACATGCAAGCTAACAAATACTTCAATAGACCCAAACCTTAGACTTTGAATAGCGAAGGAAGATGTTATAGTAGATAAGAGAATGAATCAATATTTAGTAGAAAAATTTATTTATCCATCTCATACAAAATATAGCATTGTAGAAGTATGATTAGTCAATTCATGCATAGCTTAAAAAATGCTCATCTACAAACAACTCATTGAGTGTTATCTCAAAGGGAAACAAAGAAAGGATATTTTGTTTAAAAGAAATAAAGGTTTGGTATTGAAGGCATATACAAATGCTAATTAATTATACTGGATCAATGGTTGAAAGGAGGTCAACCACTAAATGTTGTGCCTTTCTTGGTGGTAACCTCGTGACGGGGAAGAGAAAGAAACAACATGTGGTAGTGTTGTCTAGAGAAAAGACAAAAAAATTAGCAATGACACAAGGTATATGTGAATTACTTTGGTTAAATATCATCATAGAATACTTGAAGTTCAAGTGGGATGAGCCAATAAGACTTTGTTATGATAATAAGCTTGTAATTAACATAACTCACAATCTAGTATAACATGATTGAAATTAATACATCAAAATTGACAAACACTTTATCAAGGAAAAAAATAGAGAGAAAGTTGATTTTACCCTTTATGTATCTACACATAGACAACTTATAGATGCAATTACTAAACACTTAAGTAGCTCAGTGTTTCAAAATATTATATCACAGTTGGAAATAATAAATGCCTATTCATTAATATAGAAATATCTGATCAAACATAAAGGTTAAAAATAGAAAAGTTACTGAACATCCATCATCACAATATAAACATGGAAACATTAGTAATTCAAAACAAGTGCATAGACTTAGCATTTTCATTGTCGGCTTCAGTAGAAGCCAAAAGGAGCATTTTCATTTGTCAAATTAAAAATCCAAGATTCTTAGAAAGATTACATAATTGTTCCTTTGCTTCTTTTTTATTGTTTAAACAACAATTAATCGCACGGACACAGGACACAGCAGTGGACACTATAGCAGCGACGAACACAGGACACAACAGCGGACAATACAGCAGCGACGAACACAGGACACAGCAGATAGGAATCAGGAAGACACAAGTAACAATAGGTTTACTTATATGCATCAAGAAATCACAGACTCTTGTAAGACACATAAAGCAAGACTAAAAAACCCTAACAGTAGATAGGAATCAGAAATAGGTCAAATCCTTTGTAGAAGGCTTCCAAAATCAATAAGCAACAAAATAAATTAAAACTTGGAAATAGAGACGGAAGTAATCGGCGACGATAGCTAGGTCAAATAGTGTACCTTGAAGGAGGAGGAGGTTATGCTAGCTGCGTACCTGGGAGGAGACGGAGGTTATCCTAGCTATGTAACTGGAAGGAGGAGGCGGAGGTCGGAGGCTCGTCGTCAGCGATGGGATGAATTTGTGGAAGCAATCGACGACACAGATACAGCAGCGGACACGACAGTAGTGACGCGACGAACACTTTGGCAGAATCGCATGGTAGGAAGAGGGGAGGGAGAAATAACAGCAGCAAGAAAAGGGGAGGGAGATATAGCGAGAACCTGAAATTTTGGATAATTTTAGGTGTTGTTTGCGTGAAGGAAATTAATATAAAGTCTTATTTTTATTTTATTAAAATTAATATTTTATTTAATTACTATTTTAAATAAAAATAAACAAAAATAATAACAATTAAAATAGTTAATTGATTTTAAGTTAAAACTTGATGTGGCACGGTAACACAATCTTCTTGACATTATTTTTTTTATTTTTAAATAAAAATGTAATAATAACACTAATAATATTTAATAACAAATAAATTGATAAAAATATGAATTATCATGAAAAATAAAAATTATAATTATCAATTTTGGGTGTGGTTTGAGTGAGAGAAATTAGTATAAAGTCTTATTTTTATTATATTAAAATTAATATTTTATTTAATTAATATTCTAAATAAAATTAAACAAAAATAATAACAATTAAAATGGTTAATTGATTTTAGGTTAAAACTTGATGTGGTACATAACAACACAATATTCTTGACACTATTTTTTCCTTTTTAAATAAAAATGTAATAATAACACTAATAATGTTTAATAACAAATAAATTGATAAAAATATGAATTATCATAAAAAATAAAAATTATATTTATAATTTTTAATAAAATTAAACAAAAAGAATAATAATAACGATAAAAAAATAGGGAATGTAAATAATTAAGGACACTATCACATGTAACTAAAAAAATAATCCAGACTTGTTTCCTATGATCTTAATATTTGTAACGAGGTTAGATTTGATACAATGGAACACATTTTCAATAACTAACGATGATCTAAATTAAGAAGACATGTAATTAAGATTTAACCTTGTGCCCTGTTTATATTGTAAACAAAAAAAATTAATGTAAACTAAGCGACATTTTATAAGAGAACAATAATTAAATACCTCGTAAATATAAGTCTGTGTTTGATTGGAAGTTATCCTTGATAACTTTGGTTATCCATCCAAGGTTATTAACGAAAACCCTGTTTGATTTAGGTAATTGATAATTCCCAAGTAATGATTCATGTCCGACACATCAGCGAAAGGGGCATGCAACCCAAATTTGAAAAATCTAGAAAAAGTAAAAATTTTCTTGATTCCGCGGTTAACAAAAAAAATCGCCAAAATACCCCTAAAATTGTTTATAACAAAAATTCCATTTTAAATTATAAAAATTAAATAAAAAGATAAAATATGTGATATTTTATTTAAAAATAAAGTTGCAAAAAACATAAAAAATTAAACAACTTAAAAAAAAACTTAAATTAATTTAAAAATTTTTAAAAACATAAAACAAAAATTATAAAAATTAAGTACTTGCAATTGCCCATTTTTAGTACTTGCATTCAATTAAGTATAAAGAAAATTGCTTCTTTATGGCTAACGTGTTTCACCAAATGAAGATAAAAAAACTCTATGCAATTGCAGATGAACAAGTGAGCATATGCAAATGCTATGGGGGATGTATTTCATAATATTTGAGAAACCAGAAATCCAATGTGAAAATACTAAAGTGCTTTAAAACATCACAAATCTGGTTTCATTTCAGAAATTAGAAACCGGATTCAGAATCTAGATTTGACACATAACCTCACTATTGCACCTTGCCAAATGCAGCTTGTTAGGAAGACATCCCACTAATTTATGAAATGCATTATCTAATAAACTCACTAATTAGATAATGTGCTATGTTGAAACTAATTAGATTTTATTATGTTGAAACTATATTCTGAAACTGAATCATGGCTTCATCAACACTTCATTAGAGTTCTTGTTATATTAACTCATAGCTTGGCTGGCTGTAAACTTATAGTATCTTGAATTGCCACTAGAAACCTTTGTGAATCAAGTCCCTACATGTGCAGAATTAGACATGTAATAGTATAAACTGTCAACTAGACAAGAAATTCTGAAGAAATAGTGGAATTGTGGAACTTGTATGATCACACTTCAATGGTACAAGATTATGTTCTCAATCAGCACTGTAAAGAAAATGAAAAGCCAAATGCAGTTTCAGAAATGATGAATCATGGAAGAATGCATATGATCCTCTGAATCATGGCTTCTAATGTAATTAGTGGGAATGTACTAATATCTTCTAATGGGTCTTAATCCAGTTAGTGGGATGACAAAAGTTTAGTGGGATGCATTAGCAGAATTATGTGCCAAATGCAGTTTCAGAAAAGGAATGCAATTTCAGAAATTAGATATTTGTCAACAGGAATCAGATTATGTGCCAAATGCAGTTTCAGTGGGATGCATTAGCAGGATTATGTGCTGTTAGGTTTGGTTTGCTCTCGATTTCAAAAATCAGATTAAAACTGTCTGATCTTAATAGTACCAAAATGTTGTTAACTAATTGGTATTGTGTAGAGATGTTGAGATTTTCATGGTTTAAAGCATGCAATTTCAGTGGATGTAATTTCTGAAACCAGTGGCAGCTTAACTTAGCAAGTTAGATGCAGAAATTTGCTTGCCAAGAATAGAATTAAATTTCTAAAGTCAAAAGTTGATATGTCTAAGAATCAGTAAGTTGATATGCCTAAGGAATAGGAGCATGAAATAGATTGGATTACACAAGATTATCTTCATTAAAGGGCAAAAGTATGGAGTTGGAATGTAACGACCCAATTTTCCCTATTTCAAGTTCTAAAAGTCCATAAAAGTATTTAGAAATGCTTTTAAAATATTCTAGAGATTTTTAGAAATTTTTAGAGTATTTTTACGTAATTTTTGGAGGTCGTTTGATATTTTACAAAACGAAAGAAAGTTGGCAAAAATTTTTTTTGTCAAAACCGAAGCTCAAACCCACGACCTCGGGTCGGACTGACACAACCGGACATAGCCCAACCAGTTGAGCTACACGGACTTTGTTAACTAAGAATGGAGAGAAAAAGAGTTAAAGTTTAGTTATTTGGGAAAACCGAAACTCGAACCGAAATCCCGAAACCTAATTTCTCCTCCTCCCTCACACGCGCGATCCTTCTCCTCTCGCGGCGAAAACAAAGAAGCGGGCTTAGGGCTCTTCCTCCGGCGGCCGACCAAAGCTTTCCGAGGGGTTCTCTTCACCTCCTTGAGGTCGCCTTGTCGGGCGGGGGGGGAGCACGCGGACACAGAAGAAGCACCGCGAGCTCGGGTTTTCTCCGAACCCTAGAAGCATCTTCTCTTCTCGGTTGTAAGTCCAAGAACGCTATGTAAGTACTACTTGTTGGGATCCTTCGTACGGAGGCTAGAGAGGGGGGTGTGAATAGTCGACCCCAAATCGTCGTTTCTTTCTACAAAACGTGTTAGCGCAACTAAAAATAAACACAGAAACGAAAGGGAAAGAAGACAAACCTCAAACAAAACGATGTAACGAGGTTCGGAGACAAACTCCTACTCCTCGGCGTGTCCGTAAGGTGGACGAGTCCAGTCAATCCGTCGGTGGATGAGTCCCCGGAGAACCGGCTAATACAAACTCCTTCTGGGTGGAGAAACCTCGCCACAACACACTCTTGCAACAGCAAGTAAGGAGAGTACAGAAATACAAGGAAAAGAAAATAGCAAGAAATACAACAGTAAGAAAACTCTTGCTTGCCTTCTCTCCGACTGGAAGAAGCAGCAGCTCCAAGCGCCTACAACAGCAGGTGACCCAGCCAAAGGGAAGCTCACGCGAAGCTTCAACGCTTCAAGAACTCAGCAGAGCTCAGCAGCAGAAAGAAGAAGAAGGTTCGGAGGAGAGGGAGAGGTTCTGTAGAGTCACTCGAACCCTTATATAACCTGCGAACCTACAAGCCAAAAAGCCAGAAACACATAAGCCAAAAATAGCCTAGCCGTTGTCTCTCAACGGCTAGGGCCAGATCGATCAGGCATCGCCCTGATCGGTCTGGAGCTATCCTGATCGGTCCGAGAGACCGATCAGGAGATGGTCGTTGTCACTCCAACGGATAGTTCTGGACCGATCAGGCTCCATCCTGATCGGTCCACAGAGCTCCTGATCGGTCACGGGACCGACCAGGCTAACCTTTCTGTGCTTAAGGTCTGGACCGATCAGGCATGCTCCTGATCGGTCCAGCTTCATCCTGATCGGTCCATGGATCAGTGGATCGGTCACCAGACCGATCCAGGTCTTGGTTTTTGCCCAAACCAAGTCCAAACCAATATCCGGTCAACCTTGACCTATTGGTACATCATGCTTAGCATCCGGTCACTCCCTTGACCTGCTAAGACTCCCCACCAAGTGTCCGGTCAATCCCTTTGACCCACTTGGACTTTTCTTTTCGTGTCAAGTATCCGGGCACTCCCTTGACTTACTTGACCTTCTCAACACCAGATGTTCGATCACCCTTGATCCATCTGGATTTTTCCCCTGCCCGGCTTCACTCACCAGGACTTTCACCTGACTTCACTCACCAGGATTTCCACACTGCCTAACATCCCAGTTAGGACTTTCCCACTGCCTGGCTTCACTCACCAGGACTTTCTAACTGCCTAACATCCCAGTTAGGACTTTCCCACTGCCTGGCTTCACTCACCAGGACTTTTCCCCGTGCCAAACTCCCTGCTTGGACTTTCCGCGTGCCAAGCTACCTGCTTGGACTTTTCCCTGTGCCAAGTCTCCGTACTTGGACTTTTCCAGTGCCAAGTCTCCATACTTGGACTTTTCGCGTGCCAAGCTCCCTGCTTGGACTTTTCCCGAATCAGGTCAACCAGGTCAACCTTGACCTAAGGTTGCACCTACAATCTGCCAAACACCTATTCTTGTCAAACATCAAGAATACAACTCTCTTCTCGTCAAACATCGACATGCAACTCAACTAGGTCAACCTTGACCTAAGGTTGCACCGACAATCTTCCCAAGTCAAACATCAAAATACAACTCGAGTCAAGTCACCTCGAGTCGGGTCAACCAGGTCAACCTTGACCTAAGGTTGCACCAACACTACTCACCTGCGGTAGGAGTTGCTTCAGGTTCCTTTATTTTTTCTTTGATTCTTCCTTGCTTCCGAGGCTTAGCATGAACCCTAGACTCTTAGTATTTGGCTGCACAGCAAGATCGACCTCTCCTTTATACGAGCACAACATGTTAAGATTGAGAAATTGTGTTCTTTGTTCATTTTGAATTCAAAGCATGTTGTAAAGATTTTTGGTTTCTTTTAGTTCTCTGCCGTGAGTCTTAAAGGAAGAAGATGAATGATTTAGGTTAAGTATGTAGGATTGTTTTTGGTCACTGCAATGAATGGGTATGTGTAGTATTTTGGTTGCCAGTAGCAAGTCCTTGAGCTTACTGTTTAGACTTTCCTGTGCTAACTCAATAAGCCTGATCAACCCTGATTTCCAGCCGTATGATTAGCATCTCATATTGGGATTCTTATTGGCTATTATTTGAATGGGCACGGCCGGCTCACATGGAGCCTGACAGGTTTTGTCTTGGTTGCCAAGCAACGAGCTGGAGATGATCATGCTCTGTTTCGGGTAGACTGCAATGGTTTCTTGTGTATTGTTTAGAGTCTTTTTCATGACCAATACATTGCTATTATGTTGAGCTCAGATTGATATGAGTTGACTGCAGAATTTCTGAACAGATTAGAAGGAATAGGTTTAGGTGTAGTAGCAGAAGTTTTCATTGTTTCGTCTTTTGGAAGTGCATGTTTGCAATTATAGAAGTGCTTTAGTTAGTTTTTGTAGCTTTGCATTGCTTCGAATTAATGTAGACGGAATGGTTCAGATTGATCTTGTTGTGACATCATGTTCGGTTAAAACAAAAGTGCATGTTTTCAACCATGTTAATGTCCAAAGTAAAAGATAGATTTTGCATATTACGAACATGATAAAAGGAGGCTTATATTCTATTTTTAAAGAAGTTAGATTTGCTTTCTTTTGTTTCTAAATCTGTTGTAGCATGCTTAAAGGAGTTAGATTTGTTTCAACCATGCTTAAAGAAGTTTGAATGGTAGCTTAGCATTTTCCTTGCTACTCAAAAGGGCAAGAACAACCTTTATTTAAAGCATGTAGTGTTAGTTTCTTGGTTTTCCTGATCATGAACAGTTATTAAGTTTGCTTTCTTTTGCTCTATTTTATAGCATGATTAGTAAGTTCAAAGTTGCTTTCTTTTGCTTTATTTTATAGCATAATTAGTAAGTTCAGATTTACTTTCCTTTGCTTTGTTTTATAACATGCTTAGAGAGTTCAGATCTGCTTCCCTTATGTTATTTTTATATAGCATGCTTGGTTAGTTGTAATCCTACACTTGTTAGATATATCTACAGGATTCTAATAAGCTCTAATAAAGGATTATGAGAAGTGTGAGTAAAGAAAAAGACCAATGTCTAGTTAAAAAGAGATAACAAGTAAACTAAAGTAAGAGGCTAGTACCCGACTTCCAAGGTTGTCGTTAAACAAATCCAGGTGACCAATTCCAAGGTCTTGGCCCTGGTAAGACCAAGGTCTTTATCTCATAGGACTAGAGGCTCGCTACCTGAGTCACTATTAGAGAGCGCGCAAAACAAAGATGGTACTAAGCCTGGGCCCAAAGAAGAAGAAAAGAAAAGAAGAAAAAGAAGAAAAAAGTGAAAAAGAAATTAAAAGATTAATTTCTGGTATAAAGATATAAGAAAATGAAACAAGTATTATGCTTAGAATCAATAGAAGTTAGTTTCTTTAATTCTGAGCCTACAGTAGTAGTTTCATTATTTTCCTATCAGTTAGTGAGCATGTTTAGTATTCAGTTTTATTTCTGTATACATGAGTACATGCAGCTTTGCTTTTAGCATTTCAGTTTTAGTATTGTTGCATTCTTTTTATGCACTTCGAGTTTTTATGAGATAGATTAATACTTACTAAGCGTTTCGCTTATAGTTTTATTTTCTTTCCTCCTACTGTAGATAAAGGAAAAGCTAAGATATGAAAGGGAGGCGACAGGGTGGTGGTGGTGATGAAGGTGTGTGATGACTGGACTATGGAGAGATCCAGAGTTTGCTAGCAAACCTTCAGGACCTATCTGTTTAGAGTTTATGTTTTAGTACTCTTTTTAAATACTATTATGAAGTTTTGTGAGATTGTGATTGAGTTTGATTCGTATTTGTAGCTTATCATGTCCTACTCTTGGAGTTATATTTAGTTCTTATTGCTAGACTAGTTTTCGTTGATTATAGTGTGATTTTATTACTCCGTGGTTGTGAAAAGTGTGTTCCAGCCGCCTATGGCTGCGTATATATTGTTTGTATTATGGATTTGGTCACCGGTACAGGGGAGACTCTGCCGAAAATTTTCGGTAGAAATTCCTCTGGGGTTGTGATAAATCTAAGTATTGCTAATATTAGCATAAGTGACACTAGTAAGTAGAGTAGTAGTTAGGTAACGGTCGCCCTTAGAGAGTAGTAGTAAGAAGGGTGGTCGTTACATGGAATCTGGCATCCAGAAATCAGAACTGGAACTAAATTTCTCAACCTATTTTACTGGATTATGTTGCTAAATTTGTTTCTTAAGTTTAGATATGTAGGAATTTTTCAGGTTTTGAACTGGATTCTCAAATCTGGAAATTCTGAATGGGGTCTTCAATTATGAATTTGTGAGATTTATTTGGAACAAGTGTGGTTGATTCCTATGGTGCTAGATTGGGAATAAGTCTACAATCTAGAGTAGGGATTCTCTGATGGAGTTGTGACACTAAAATTGCAAAATGGATATCCTGAATGCATATTAGAGAAGCTATTTTCTGATATCAAGAAATTGGTACCAACCCACTAACCAAATCAAGGGATAAGCATCATCTATGAAGAAAAATCTGAATGAAGCGTTCTTTCCAATTAATCAGCATTCCTAGAAGTTATTGGAAGCTAATCTTTGAACTAGAAATCCAGTAGCTAATTTGAAATTAGAACTTCATGAATCTAAACAATGACAATGCAAGCTTCAAAAATCAGATTCAGTCCTGTCAAGAAAATCTTGAAATTCTATTAAACTTGTATCCTAATTTTGATTTCTTGAATGACATGACTGATAAAACTGAACTGAATTTGAAGAAATGAAATGGTCAATGAATGTATCAACAAGAACTAGCTGCTGGATTGTGCTACGAATTCTATTTATAGATTTTAATTAGTTGATGTAAACTTAGTTGAAATCCTTATTTCCTTATTATCATCTGGTGTTCTGTCAAAAAAAGCGAAGGAAAAAGAATCATAGAATTTGTTGCTGAATTATGTGATCAAGGATGTTGTTGATACCCTTTATGGCTTAAATTGAGATTTCCTTGAATTATCATTTTTGAAATTGAAGATAAGAAATCAAGCTTGAGTTCCAGAATAAAATTGGACTCTGAAATCTACATTCTGATTTCTGATCTTAAACTGAAGTTCTCTCTTAAACTCGACACTACATGACCCAAACTTAAATTCCTTCAAGTGTCATTTTTTGAAACTCGAAGCTGATTCTACAATGAAAAGGAGGAAGAGAATATTTCTGATTGAGAAAAAATCAAAGTAGTACTCAAATCCTCATTGTCATTTTCTAAAACTGTAAAAGTTGAACTAAGGAATTCAAATTCTGCATTTTTCTATTGCTGAAGCTATTGATTCCAGGAGATGGTGTGAAAGAAATTAGAATTCAGAATTTAGAATTAAGCTTCATATAATGTTTGGAATTCATTAATTGCATAGTTTAGTTCTTGCACACATTCCTCTAAATTGGCACAAAGGTAACTTAACAGCAGCAACATTTTGTAAACACGCTTCTCAATTCCTAAATTGCAATTGCTCAAAAACCACATTCAGAAATCAGAATTCAGGTTTCAATTCCTGCATTCATCTTCCTAAAATGTCACTATTGAAATAAAACCCAACAGAATACCTTCACTTCAGTTTCAGAATTTTAATTTCCAGGTGATTATAGCTTAGTTCATGGAGAGTGGAGCTCAGCAAATAATCCCATTTAGCACTGAAATAACAGGACATTGAATTCTAGTTGTTGTTGATAAGAAACACTTGGATTTTGTATCAAATAGTTTTTTTTCTTTTCTAACACAGATTTAGAACTCTTTGACTGAATTCTACGTTTACTGTTAGTTAATATATTTGTCAACTCTCTTAATTGACAGCACATGTATTCATTTAGATTTGTTTATGATCAATTACTTGTAACTAGCATATGGCACACAACCTAAGAGAGCTAACACATGAAGTGAAGACTCATGTTCTTTTTTTTTAAGTAACATTTCCTGTTGATAGAGCTTTAGAATTCTAAAGATAGTTTCAACATAATGAATGACAACACAAAAATCAACTAAAGCTCTCATCATCTGTTTCATTATTCACAACTGGAAGAACATCAACTATTGAGCCCTCTACATCAGTTCTAATTAGTTCAACATCTACTCTATTTACATCACCTAATATCGATTCCATATTAGAAAAATTATTATGAATAAAATGCATCATATCCATATCATCTTCATTGCCCATGTTGTATGTATCTCTTGGTGTGTGATGAATGGCACAGTACCAATCCTCCTCCATTGGATCACGAACATAATAAACCATTTGAGCTTGCATAGCCAAAATAAAAGGTTCATGTTCCTCACGTTCTCCTGTATGTATCAAGCGTGAAAAATTCAGCATTGAAAATCCAAATGGATCAATTTTGAAACCTGTAGCAGTGTTAATCCAATCACATCGAAAAAGAACAATTCGCCCACGACCACCATAATCAGGTGAGATGATATCAATTAGTCGACCATAATAGATTGACTCATGATCATCATTATCATGCATCGCCTACACCATAACTTTGCTATTCTGCACCTTTTTATTTTTTTCAGATTCCACCATGCAAAATGCAAACTCATTTATGTTGAACCCATGATAATTAAATTCTTCTGGATTTGGACCACGCGAAAGCACCCTAAGATCTAAGTCATCGATTCGTTCATTTACTCGATCAACCTGTAAGGTACACATATAATTTTTACAGTAAAAAAAATAAGCAAGTCTATTTATTAAAGTTTATAATATAAAATAAATCACATATATTACTTACTTGTCTTGCAAACCATTCTGGAAATTGCATTTTAACCATGTTATCAAACTGAGAATTACTTGAGTGTTGGCTATATCTATGTCTTCTCTTCAGTTCATTTTTTATTTCATTATTCAATATCAACATCAATATATAATTAGAAAAAATGATAGATCATAAAACAATAAAACATTATGCAAAAAATTAAAAAAATAGTAATACTTACTCACGATATGGTTGCAACACAGCCAACACTGTACAATTAGAGAGAATATATCTATGAGCTTGAGTTAGAGTTTTATCCTCCAAGGTAACTACTTGAAGCCCTTTTGTTGGTCGCCCTACATGTGGAAACATCGGTAGTGTGGGAAACTCATCATTTGGTGTCTCTTTATGTCATGTTCCGGGATTGTTTAATGAGTTATTACTATCTACATAACGAGAGTAAAACACAACACATTCATCTGCTAAATATGCCTCTGCAATGTTGGCCTCCGGTCGTGCTTTATTTCTAACAAAATTTTTAAGTTTCCCCAGATATCTTTCTATTGGGTACATCCACCGATAATATACAGGCCCAACAATTCTTGCTTCATATGCTAAATGTACCACCAAATGAACCATTATTGTGAAAAAAAGATGGTGGAAATATTCTCTCTAATTGACATAAAACCAAAATAGCTCCTTCTTCGGCCTTCTGTAATTCTTCTTCTTGTAGGGTCTTTGCACACACTGTTCTAAAGTATTCACACAAAATAATAAGTGGAGTAGTTACCTTTTTGACAACATGCGACGAAGAGCAATTGGAAGGAATTATTTCATCATAATATGACAATCATGACTTTTCAAGCCCATAATCCTACAATGTCCAACATCCACACACTTTGAGATATCATATGACATATCATCAGGAACACGAATATCTTTCAATACAGAATAAAATATCTTTTTACATCTTTAGACATAGAGTAACATGCAGGTATACTCTCTACCATCTGATTGTGCTCAGGGCCATAATTATTTCATAATACTCAAATTCTTTAAATCTCTACGTGTTGCATAATTATTGTTGCTCTTGTTGGAATCATCTAAAAGTGTTCCAACAATGTTATCGCAAACATTTTTTTCAGTATGCATAGGGTCTAAATTATGTCGGATCAAATTAAATTCCCAATATGGAAGGCTAAAAAATATGCTTTGTTTTCTCCACATTTGTTCAATTGATCCTATTTTTATTCTCACATTTGGTTTTGATGCATTACTCTTACCAAAAATCACATTCTTATTTAAGGTCATTCATAGAATGTCAAATCCCGACAATGACGCCAAATCCAACTCACATTGCTCTGGTTTGTCATAACTTGACATTGTTCACAGTTCTGAATCTGGTGGTAGAAAACGATGATGCCCTCTAAATGACTACTTTTTATCATGTTTTAGGTATACTACATCTGTATTATCAGTACAAGTTGGACATGTATTTTTGGCATATGTATTCCATCCAGACAAACAACCTAAACTAAGAAAATCACCGATTGTCCAAAGTAATGCAACCCGCAGTTGAAACATTTTTTTGTTATAAGCATCAAATGTGGCAATCCCATTTTCCCATAAATCTTTCAATTCAGTCAATAAGGGGTGTAAATATATATCAATATCATTTCCAGGTGCTTTTTGACCTGGAATAAGGGTGGATAAAATAATAGAATAAGGCTTCATGCATTCCCAAGGTGGCAAATTATAAGGCATCAGGATAATAGGCCAAGTACTATGTGAAGTGCTTTGATTTTTAAATGGATTAAAACCATCAGCAGCAAGTCCCAAGTGTACGTTTCTAGGATCAGATGCAAATTCATAATGATGATCATCAAATTCCTTCCATGCTCGAGAATCGGCTGGATGCCTTAGATTTTCATCTGAAACACGTTTTTTGAAATGCCACTGCATATTTTCAGACGTCTTGGATGACATGAATAACCGTTGCAATCTTGGTTTTAACGGAAAATACCAAAAGACTTTGGCTGGAATTTTAACCTCGAGACATTTTTTCTACCTTTATATGATCTCCTTGACGATTTCTGTAAACTTTTCCATCTCGGAAGGTTACACACTTTGCAAACCTGTTCATTCTCACTTTCCAATAAATCATGCAATCATTTAGACAAACGTGTATTTTTTCATAATGAAGTCCTAAATTAGAAATTAATTTCTTTACTTCATAAAATGACTTAGGCACTTGAGCTTCAGATGGAAGTACTCGACGAAGGAAGTCCAACAATGCTGTAAATGACTTATCACTTCATTTTTCATTCACTTTCAATTGAAATAACTTAACAAGGAACGACAATTTAGAAAACTTTGTGCATCCGGTATATAGCTGTTGTCTCCCTTCCTCTATTAGTTGATAGAAATCCTTCCTCTATAAAAATTAACACATTGAAGCAAGATTTATCAAAATTAAAGAAACTTCGTAGATAAAATTTCAAAGAGTTCAACAAACATAAATATAAATACAATTCCTAAATATAAAAATGAAGCTTAGCATCATAGACACGCTGTAAGCAAACTACAATAATAAACTTGAAAATTAATATGAATAACTTGTAGAAAAAGACAAATTAAATTAAGGGATTCATTGGAAAAATTTACAAATCTACCGATCAACATAAATCGATTATAATTTTTATCACCATTAACATATAAAAACATTGTCACCATACGAAAACTAAACCAAGAAATTACCTCGAGAAACAAAATCAAAGGCAATTTATGATGTGGATGTCGAAGGATGATGCTAGGGTGCAATTAATCTGATGTGTCGCTAGAATAGAGAGGATCGCTGGAACATAGATCGTCGATAGAAAAGAGAAGGTCGCTGGAACAAAGAGGGTCGCCGAAATATAAAGGTTTGCTGGAATTATGAAAATAATATGAGATGCGAGCATATTTTTTTATTAATCTCGTATGTACCCTTTAGAAGCGGTCGTATGTAACCTTTAGAAGCAGTTTAGAACCACTTCTAAAAGAAACTTATAGGAACATTTCTAACAATCGATTCTATATGTGTCCAATAGCAACGATTTACCAACCGCCTCAAAAAAAGTCAATTGAAGCAGTTTTAAGAGCGGTTACACTTGATCGATTTTATTGGGTCTACTTTTACAATCGCTTCATCAACCGCTGCTAATTTTTCAATCCTAATGTCTTATTTTTTTGTAGCGCGAATACAAAAATACGAGGAAAGTGTAACACCCTACACTTTCCTTTTGCAAGTAAATTAATTATACACAATATTAAAATCATTGCCCAAACACTTAAAAGGAGATTTGAATGCACTCGTGTGTTGGTCTTAGTCCGTCCACAATAGTTAGGTGTAGTAGAGTCGCAGCACAGCAGTAATACTAAGTCAGAGCAGCCAAAACATCGAAAGATTGTGTATGTGAGTTATATTGAATGCTTGGCCAAGTAGCTCTTTTATAGGTTGTTGAGGGTGCCTCCAAGCTCTTTGAAGGTGCCTCCAATTACAACTTTCATTGCCAAAACTTCCGTCACAATAAGTCACATGAACTTCAGCTTTTATCTACTCGAGGGCGCCTTCCATACTCTCCGAGGTGCCTTAGAAACACTCTGAGGCACCTCCAGCGCTCTCCAGGGTGCCTCCCCAGAGCAAAACTTTATCCGTAAAATTTATCAGTGTAAGGCCACCTCCGTTATATCCAGGGCCCCTTCGTGCCACTCTGAGGCACCTCCATGACCTTTTGAGGCACCTCAGACACTGTTCATCTTATGCTTAACTTGATTTTTGCTCCTGTAAAAACATATTAGGCTAATAAAAAAATATTTAACCTGTAAAGTAAAGTTAGCACAATTTATAAGCATTATTAATTAGATCCTGTCTTCTTGAGACAAGGATCTAGTCATGGTCTCGATTTAGGTTTCTAAAATGGGCCTAAACTGGACCTGCGCCTAAAGTCCTTAATTGGAACTCGTCCTCGTTGGATCGCTCTCCTCCAGCGACTTACCTTACTTACCATATAAAATCTCTTAACTTTAGTCCACCAGATCTTCTTGCCAGTTGTTAGGTTGACAGATCCAACTAGACTTCGGCCAGCTATCAAGTCTCACAGACCCAGCCGAACTTCCCACTATATATTGGGTTACTCTTTAACCTATATGGACTTCTACACCAGCTATCAGATCCTCCAGGCCTACCTGGATTTCAGCCTGGTGTCATATCCATCAAGTCCTACACACTTGGTAAAAATGTTATATCACACAATATCTCATTTTAATCCATTTATCATTCATCAAAATTTAGGTTTGATCATTGGTATCAACTGCACCAACAAAATCAACTAAGCAACCTAAAATTAGAGAAAGGTGAGTCAGTTACCCATCTTTAAGCAAGGATCAAGGAGCTCATCACAAGACTCTTAGACCTCAGAGAAACGGTAACTAGTCAAGACTCTCTACGGTTTACTCTAAATATGTTTCTAAGGTGGCAAAATGTCGAGATTCAAACCCCAAACCTCATGGTGGCAACACCTCATGCGCTAGCCACTAAATATGTTTCCAAAAACCTTGATATGGTCGTCAGTAATTGAGTCCTATTATATTTCTAAAGATTTGGAGGTAAGTATGTTAGATAATTTGTTTTCAACCTTAGAACTTCACGAGTCTAGATATACAGGCTTAAAAGAGAAGGACCCGCCAAACCTAAACATAGCACTAAAATCAAAGAAGATTGAACCAGATTTAGATTGCTCACTCGACACAGATCAAGAAGTGTATATGGTAAGGAAGTTTAAAAAAAAAATAGATCTAACAAGTCTAATGAGGTGTAGGCTAAGAAAAAACCAAGAGGCAAAAGAAAGATTAAATGCTATAATTGTGATGAAGAAGGACACATCAAGGATGACTGCCCGAAGCTGAAAAGGAGAGAGAAAAATAAAGGGCCAAGCAAATCAAAGCACAAGAATATAAAGGCAACATGGGACGAGTCGCCATCAAAGTTTAAAATAGAGGAGTATGCCGGACTAGTAGTAATAGCGAGTTACCAAGAGGAGAGTATCGATGAAGGAGGAGGTACTTCAGAGGAAAGTAGCAATGAAAGGGGAGAGTCAAACTTCAAAACTGACATGGTAAGTGAAGTATGCCTTATTCCACCTAACAAACTTTATGAAGGTATAACTTTGATGTCTAAATCATTGTGCAAACTCAAGTCTAAGAATATCAAATTGAAAAAGAAAAAATATGAATTTAAAAATAATCTTAGCTAAAGTATGTCCACTAGAAGAATTTGATAAAGTTAAAAATCAAAATGCAAAATTAAAAGAACAAATAAAATTACTAAAAAAGAATGGTGTATGCTTAAATTCAAATTTTTTCTAAAATTTATTTTAGAAATTATGTTGGGCTTAATTGATATTTACAAAACTATAGGGGCTAAATTATAAAAGTAAATAGGAAATTTATTCCTAGAAAGTATTTGATAAATCTAGTAGGAAAGAACTTATTTTGAGTTCTTAAATCATGTTTAATCTAAATTAAACTAAGTTTTATGCATGCTTCAAATATAAATTTAGCTTAATTTCAATGTTACTTGCAAAATTAAATTATTTTGTACATTTACTGCTCATAATTTGGGATGAATTTTTTTATGCAAAATAAAAATATTATCTACTCATAGAAATATTTTTATTTTTTTTCATTATATTTATTTTTAATTTTTTTTAAAAAGAATTTTGATGATTAAGAATATTTAGAAATTTTATTTTTCAAAAATATAAATTTCTATGATTATTAGTTATGTTTTCTATTATAATAAAAATTTCAGAATTTTTAATAATTATCTGATATTTTATGAATTTTTAATCAAAATATGTAATTTTAAATTTAAATTTTTTTTTGAGATTAATTTAAAAAAACCAAATTTTTTAGAAAGTTGACGTTATATTTTGGATGGTGAAAAAAATCAGCAAGATTTTTAGATGATAATTTCTATTTTAAAAAAATATTTTTAAAAATAACTCTATGTGTTTAAAATATTTTCTACAATATATATTTTTTTATCATACTTAAATTAATTATGATTAATATGAACAAAAATATTAAAGATTTCTCTAAACTTTAAAATATTTTTGTCAAAACATAGAATTAATTGATAAATAAAAATTTCTTTGAAAATAAATTTCAATTAAAAGACAAATCTCTGGAAAATCTTTTTTGTGCCCCTAAAAATATTTCTAATATTTTTATTTACTATTTTTTTATTTTTCTTATTTTTTTATATGATCAAAGGAAGAGAATTAGAGATTAAATATAAGGGGAGGTATAGATTTTAAAATGCTTTACTTACTTATAATTGCCAAATTATTGTATTAACTTGCAATAACTACTTATTTTATTGTATTTTTTATCCTAACTTAACTTGGGTTGATATATATCAAAAAGAGAGATATTGTAAGTACTCCGGATGAGTTTTGATGTGATCAATTGGGTTAAGTTAGACTCTGTGTATTTGATGTCTTATGTCTAAGTGTGTAAAGACTTAGGAATACAGGAAATTGGGTGAAAGAAGCAGCTAACGAGAAGGATGATATGGGAAGAGAGTCGACGGACTCGATGCATCCGAGGGATGAGGTGTTGTGGAAGATATGGCTATAAATGAGTTAAGTCGAGCCAAGCTTTGGAGTGTTCAAGCTTGTTTGATAAGGTAATAGAGCCAAGCCGAGTCGAGCTTAAAATAAACCAAGCCTTTAAAATGATTGTTCAAGCTTAGCTTGGTTTATTTTTTATGAGCTTGAGCTTATTTGAAGTTTGGCTTGAGCTTCGATCGTTTAGATGTTATTGAGCTCTCAATTCAAGCTTGACTTGAACTTGGTTCGAGATGTTGTTAGATGATATCGAGCTCTCAATTCAAGTTTGTTTGATTGTTTGAAACTTTTAGTTGTTTGATTAGTTATTGGGCTTGATAATTCAAACTTATTTATTTATTTTATTATTTATTTAGCATATTGATAAAAGTTTTATTAATAAATATGGTTTGTGAACATTGTTCATGAACATTAACGAGCTGAACATATATGCGTTCAAGTTTGTTTGTTTAGTTTAACAAGTTGTTCAAGCTTGTTTATTTAATTGATCTTATTTATCTTGAATGAATATAAATAAGCTCTTATCAAAGCTTGTTCATGAATGCTTGGTTCATTTACAGCCCTAATAGAAGAGTATACCAGCAAACAAGAAGAATGCGTATGTCGCTTATGAGGGATGAGAAACTGGAACGGAAGACTGTTGGAGGAAAAGGCTGGAGTTGGGTTGGGGTGAGCTCAACTCTGGATGGCCAGAGCATCACCCAAGTGATCGAAGTAGCAGTGGGACAAGTCAACTCTGTGTTGACTTGTCTAGGTGCCTGGAGCAAGTCTAGATGCTCGGATTAGGTCCAGGCACCGAGACCAGCCTAGTACTGAATATGTGCCTGTTCGAGACGTTGCTACGGATGACGATTCAGAGTCCACATCAGCAACACTCCAGGTGCTAGGATCGGTCTAGGTGCCCAGGTTCCAATAAAGTATTATCATCAAGTTATTGTGAGCAAATAAGGTGCACCGCTCGAGGCACCTGAACTCGTTCCAAGCGTTCGGAATTGCCATGTCAGCCAATGGTCAAATCTGACCAGAGGGTCATAAAAGGAGAGCTTGTTCTCCTTTTCAAATAACACACTTTCTGTAATCTCATTTTCAATTCTATGCTTCTAATTTATACTTTCAATGTTTATATGAGGTTTTTCCACCTTCGAGGATTCACTTGTATAAGGAGATCTTAGTGAGCTTTCATTGCCTTGGATATTGCTAGGGATGTAAATCAACCAAACGGTTCGCGAATTATTCGAAGCTCGGTTTAATAAAAAGCTCGTTTGAGTTCATTCGTTTATCTTATCGAGCTGAGCTCGAGCTCGATTTTGAGCTCGACAGTTTTATCGAGTCGAGCTCGAGCTTAAGGATATTCGGCTCGTGAGCTCGCAAATATGTTTGTTTGTAGACTCACAAGCCTTAAAACAAGCCTTAAAATGAGTCTTAAATCGAGCCAAAAAACGAGTTCTAAAACTAACCTTAAAATGAGCCAAAAAAATGAGCTCTAAAATAAGCCCAAAAACGAGGTCGAGCTCGCTTAACGAATTAGACTCGTTAACTATGATAATCGAGCTAATAATGAACCGAGCTCGAACTGTTCATGAGCTTGATAATTCCAAAACGAGCCGAGCTCGAACCTTGTAATAAAAGTTCGATTCAAGCTCGATCCGAGCTCGAGCCCGAATATAACTTAAACGAGCCGAGCTCGAGTCTAATACTGTTCGACTCGGTTCGGCTCATTTACATCCCTAGATATTACAAACCAAGTAAATATAATTGTCTCGTATTTCCATTTTATGCATTTAATTTTACTTTAATTAAATGTGTATTTGCTAAAGCCCAAATATTGAGAAATGTTAACTTTTATTTAAGACAATTCACCCTCTCTTGTTGGCCCCACTAGAATATTCAGTAGGGAGTAGCCCTTTTGATATGTGAACATCTTTTCGGTTAATCTATATGTTTATATATTTCTTGTTTGATGAAATGTATGTTTATCGTCTGATCTACCGTATTAATATGATCTCGATTTCAAAAGCACGAGATTCATATCCTACAAGAGATTAGGCATGAATCAAAAGGAGAACCTGACCCTCCAACTAGTAGAAAATTGAGATACAGAGAGTTGAATATGAAAGTGCAACCCGGTATGCCGTGAGTAATCCTAGGACATTATAGAGTTCATTGAATCAGACCTAATTTCTTATCATGCAATAGGAAATGTGATTAATTAGAGGTCGAGGGACCATGTGATAGGGTCCCCCTAAATGTTGATCATAGTTACGATCCTTCCCAAAGTAGACAATTATCCGGGCTGATACCATAGGATGATCTACCTACATAAATACTCATTAATGATAGGAAATCAAACATAGATTAAGTATTTACGGTCAGTTGAGTGAAACCGAAGTCCTAAAATTGCCTTCACCACCGTCTCTTTTTGTGATCTCTCTGTCTTCCTTTTATGATCTCTCTGCTTTCTGATTTAGATCACTCTGCTTTCCTTTTGTGATCTCTTTGCCTTTTGATATAGATCACTCACTGATTCCTGCTTTGATCACTTTGCCTTCTCTTTGTGATCATTCTCTGCATCTCTCTCTCTCTCTCTCTCACATACACACACACACACACTCTCTCTCTCTCTCTCTCAACTCTAGCTTCCTTCATTGCTCTAATGACACACACAAACCCTTGATTATTTAGATAACCTATTTTGCAATTCTGACTAGTACTTGGTTCATAGTACTCATGGGATTAATATCTTTTATTACTTGATGACATCTCTATGCACTTACGGATTTGCCACACATCAATAGACCACTGGTCAAGTGTAGTTGTTGGCTGATGTGGCAACTCCCGGGCATTTGGATCTGGTCGGGCGCCTAAATTTGGTCGCCTCAATCCACTCTATAACGACTCTTCGTTAGTTGCTTATCGAATCCCGAGCACCTGGACCCGGTCCGGGTGCCTAGAGTTTTGCTAACGTGAACTACAATTTGATCCTCGCTACAATGGTTCTTTGACTTGTCCTGTATTGCTCTGGGTGCCTGGACCTTGTTCAGGCTCTTGGATCTGGTCTGGGCGCCTTAACACAATCAACTCGGCGTTGACTTGTCTGATCGCTTGGATGATCCTCTAGCCATTCAGAGTTGAGTTCATCCGAATCCAACTCTAGCCTTCTCCTCGAGCAGTCTTCCTCCCTGGCATATCGTCCCTTTGAAGCGGCACGTACATCCTTCTCATCTGCTGGTGTACTCTTTCGTAGTACCTTATCCCTCGAATGCACCAAGTCCGTCGACTCACTTCCCGTGCCATCCTTCTCGCTAGTTATATCTTTCACTCGATTTCTTGTATTCCTAAGTCTCCGCACACTTAAACGCAAGACATCAAAAATGCAGAGCCTAATTTAACTTGGTTGATCACATCAAAATTAACATAGGGTACTTATAATTTCTCTTTTTTGATGTGCATCAACCCAATTTAAGTTAGAGTTAAACTAAAATAATTTAAACAAGTAATTTTGTATTTATAACAGATAATAAATTTGTAATAAATTCAAGGAAATATAAAATTTTACAATTCTCTCTTAATTTATACTTCCCTTAACTTAATCTTTCTAACTTTCTCCTCCGTTGATCACATAAAAAAAGAATATTAGGGAAATTTTAAAGAAAAATTATAAAAAAAATATTAAAACTTTTTCTAGGAGTGTGAAACATAATTTTTAATAATCTACCTTTTTACCAAAATTAAATTTTAAAGAAATAATTTTTTAATCTTCAATGATTTTGAAAAATTAATTTTTAAATTATTATAATGTTTCAAAAAATTTAGAATTTTTTTGTCAATAACAATCATAATTAATCAAAGTGTGATTAAAATTTCCATGCAAAAAATAATTTTATTTTAGATGTAATAAATATTTTGAGTAGATAAAATTACTTTGAAAATAAAATATTTAAAAATAGCTTTTGAGCCTTAAAATCTGGCTAATTTTTTTTCTCATTAGAATACCACCCAAAAAATCAAGTTTTTCAAAATTAACCTTCGAAACATTTAGAATTTTAAAATTTAGCTTTTGATAAAAATTCATAAAAAATTAATTACTAGTTGAAAATTTTTAAATTTTTTATACTAATAGTAAATTCATTTGTACATTACGGAAAAAAATTTCAACAAAAAATATGAAAAACATGTATATAAGCTAATTAATTTTGTAAGTAATGTTAAAAATTAAAGTAAATTAAAATTAAAGCATGAATGAAAATTACTTTTAATTAAATTAAGTATGATTTGGAAACTCGAATAAATTTTTACTTATTAGATTAATAAGATAATTTTTTGTAATATCTTTTTGTATCACTTTACTAATTTGACCTTTGTGAAACCTAAAATAGAATTAAACTCTTGTAAATTTCTAAAATTCTAAATATTTGAACATGCATAGTTTTTTTCTAATATTTTTATTTGATCATTTAATTTGTCATTTTAATTTTTTAGTGCATTATAAGAGAGGGGTGTAGGGGATCGGTGGTCGGCTAGAAAAGGGTTGAATAGACATGCCTCCCAAATCGTTTACTTCCTAGGTATTCGTTAGTGCGCAAACGGAAATACAATAACAAATACTAATACGAATACAAATATAAACAAGAAAGAAATGCAAACCGCCAACACGTTCATTTACGTGATTCGGAGATAACTTGCTCCTACTCCACGGCTGTCCATAAGGTGGACGATCCCTCAATCCGTCGGTGGATTAGTCCCCGACAAACTCCGACTATCTCAAGGGCGACCGTTACCTAACTATTACTCTACTCACTAGTGTTACTTGTGTTATTATAGCAATACTTAGATTTATCACGGCCCCAGAGGAAGTCCTACCAAAAAATTTCGGCAAAGTCTCCCCTGTATCGGTGACTAAATCAACCATACAGACACTATATACACAGTCACAGGCGACTGGAATATACTTTTTCACGACCACGCAGTATAATAACACAAAAAGAAAAAGAAACTACCCTATCAATAGCAAACAACTTTATCACTCCAACATTAGGACGTATCAAACTACAAGTGTGGAATAAACTTAATTACAATCTCAACTCATAATAATATTTAAAGAAAACTAAAAGAACTCTAAACAAGTAGGTCCTGCAAATTTGCTAGCAAACTCTGGATCTCTCCATAGTCTAGTCATCACACACCTTCATCACCACCACCTTGTCGCCTTCCTTTCATACTTTAGCTTTTCCTTTATCTGAGTAGGAGGAAAAATAGATCTATAAGCGAAACGCTTAGTAAGTACTATACTATCTCACAAAAACTCGAAGTGCATAAAAATGCAAACGATATTGAAACTGAAATGCTAAAAGAAAAGCTACATGTACTCATCTAATAGCGAGGTACTCAAATAAATTGCATACTCATAATATACCAGAATAAAGCTGAATACTGGAAATAAAACTAATCATGCTCATTAAACTGATAAGAAAAGTAATGAAACTCATGCTGTATGCTTAGAATTAAAGGAACTAAACTTCTGCAAATTCTAAACATAGGTGATACTTGTTTCATTTACTTATAGCTTTATACTTGAAATTAATCTTTTAATTTCTTTTACTTTTACTTTTCTTTCTTCTTCTTTTTCTTTCTTCTTCTTTTTCTTTGGGCTCAGGCTTACTACTATCTTATGCGCGCTCCCTAATAGAGACCGCTGTAGTCCCACAGGGTAAAGACCTCGGTCTTACCAGGGCCGAGACCTCGGAAACTGTCACTTGGATTTGTTTAACGACAACCTCGGAAGTCAGGTACTAGCCTCTTACTTTAATTTACTTGTTATCTCTTTTTAACTAGACCTTGGTCTTTCTCTTACTTATAGCTACTCATTATAGCAAGGAAAGTCCAAACTAAATACTATGTGCATACATGTATATGCTAAAATCTGTTCATGCATATCTTAAAGCAAAGGGAAACAAAAATTAGCATACTACTATATGTTATAATCTGTTCATGCACATCTTAAAGCAAAGGAAAACAAAAATCAGCATGCTACTATATGCTAACATCTGTTCATATGAATACCAAAAATCTGCACATGTGAATAACAAAAATCTGCACACGTGAATCATTAAAAATCTGCGAATGAAACAGAATTAAAACTAATACGGCTTATGTTATTCTAATACTGCATACTTTAAATAAAGGCTGTCCTTCTGACTAAATAAGGGTTGTTCTTGCCCTTTGAGTTGCAAGGAAAATGCTAAACCATTCTAACTAATTAAAGGGTTGTTCTTGTCTTTTTGAGTAGCAAGGAAAATGCTAAACCATTCTAACTAATTAAAGAGCTGTTCTTGCCTTTTTAAGTAGCAAGGAAAAAGCTAAACCATTCTAACTAATTAAAGGAAAACAAATCCGAACTCTCTAAGCATGCTACAATAAACATAAATCAAGGAAAGCAAGTCTGAACTCTCTAAGCATGATGTACTAAACATAAATCAAGGAAAACGAATCTGAATTCTCTAAGCATGCTGTACCAAACATAAATCAAGGAAAACGAATCTGAATTCTCTAAGCATGCTGTACTAAACATAAATCAAGGAAAGCAAGTCACACTAGTTGTTCAAACTAAAGATTTGCTGAACTAAAACCCCCTGCAAACATGTTCACAACATAAGGCAACACAAATATCTAAACTGCCTATAAAAACTTATTCACAACTCCTGTTTCCATAGAGTAAAAGAAAACCTTTAAGCATGCTTCAAACAAACTGAAACCAAGTAATGACAACGAACCAACTACATGTTAAAAATTAATCTAACACATTCTATGTTCATTACTTAGCACAAAATCCGAAATTAAGGAATCAAGCTTGCTGAATTGAAGCATAATAAATCAAGCCTAACCCAAAGAAACCTAATCCACTCAAAACCCCTTCTTTCTTCTTTGATTCACGGCAGCAAGCACAACCCACCGGCCGTTCCATATGATCCGAAAGTGGAGAAAGCAAGAAAATTCATGCAAGCTTCGGAAATGAGAAGAGGAACAAAGAATAAACCTCGGAGCTACTCCTACCACAGGTGAGTAGTACTTACCTACTGTTCTTGGACTTACAACCGGCGGTAGGGCTGCTAGGGCTTCCGGGGATATGAAGACTTCGGCTTCCCTTTCGTGCTCACGCGTTCTCTTAGGCGAGAGGAGCTCGGATCCGTAAGGTTCGCCGGAAGATGGCCTTCGCCAGCCTCCGGAGACCAAAACCTAGCTTCTTCTTCGTTGTCGCCCGAGCAGGAGTGCCGCACGTAGTCGGGATCGGGGAGAAGGGCAGATAGGGTTTTCGGCGAGAAAGGGAAAACTTATAACTAGGTTTCAATTCTGCTCCAACTACAACTTAATTAAATTCGCTCCCCTTCTTAATCACAAATCAATCGCAGACCAGTTGGTTGGCTGGGTTCGGTTGAGGTTCGGCTCTGGTCGACGTCGTGGGTTCGAATCTCACCTTCAACATTTTTGGTCAAAACTTCTTTCTTTTTGTAACATACTAAACGACCTCAAAAAATTACGTAAAAATACTCTAAAAATTCCTAAAAATCTCTAGAATATTTTAAAAGTATTTCCAAATATTTTTATGGACTTTTAGAACTTGAAATAGGAAAAATTGGGTCGTTACATTGTGGGTGGAGAAACTTCACCACAACTTCAACCAAGAACACTTGGACACAAGAGATCCTTGAGCACTTTAGTGGCTACTAATTAGGCTTTAACCAAGTATAATTTCATTACCTTGGTCGGCTATCCCAAACTCCTTCTTATAGAGCTTGGAAGAAAACAACCCTGCTGTTTTACCGTTACCAATCGATTGGTCCTTGCACCAGTCGACTGGTGCCAGCCCAACGACTCTCTACCAGTCGATTGCTACAGTAACTGGTATAGTGTCGTTGACTGCTACATCCCCCCGTTGGCTGCTACAGTACCCATCGGGATTTTTTCCCGAGTACAATCTCTTATGCACTCGTACCCTCACGACTCACTTGACTCTTCTTTGCAGCCTTGACCTCTTGCCTTCAAGCCTACTTCCTTTGGCTCTCGTCCCTCGGATGCATCCAAGCCCGCGGCTTGTCCCTTGATGCCATCATTCGCGTATGCTTCAAAGTCGCTTCCCTCTACCCTTGTCCTTGCTGTCTTGTCTATGGTCCCTCGGATGCTCCATCCTGCACCAGACCCGAAGCCATCAAGCTGGGTCATATGTGTATCCTGCAAGCCTGCACACTCACATACACATATCAAATAACAAAGGTAAACCTAACTTAAATCCTTTGCCCAAACACCAAACACACATGGCCACACGGACCATTGGGATTGCTCCAACAAGGGGGTGAATAACCCTACAAATTAAAATTATCTTTCTCGTGCTATCATTCTTAGCAAAGACAAACACACATTAGTTGAACAAAATAAATAATATAAACAGAAAGTAAGAGATACAAATAATTACTTGGTTTGCAACTGGGAAGGTTGCTAATTTAAGACATTGGAAGTTCACTAAAATTCTCCTTCGATATAAATAGAGAAGCCTCTTACAAATATTGAAAGTACTAGTGATTAAACCAAAAATTACAAACGATTAAAACAAGTGTATTGTTGCAAACTTTGAAGACCAGAGCTCTATTTATAATCCATTGGTCGAGTATAGCCGTTGGCTGACGTGATAGCTCCTGGGCGCCTGAACCTAGACTTGGTCCGGATGCTTGGACTTGGTCGTCTCAATCCACTTTGCAACGGTTCTTCATCAGCTACTTATCGCTTCCTGTGTGCCTAGGGCTGATCTGGTTAATTGGAGTTTTGCTGATGTTGACTCCAATCTGATTCTCACTATAATGGTTCGCTGACCTGACCCATATTGCTCCGGGCTATTGGACCTTGTCCAAGCGCCTGGACATAATCAATTTAGCATCGACTTGTTTGGTTGCTTGGGTGATCCTCCGGTTGTCCAAAGTTGAGCTCACCCAAACTTAGCTCTGTCTTTCTCTCGAGCAGTCTTCCATCCCCAGCTTCTCGTCCCTCAGAAGCACTGCACACAATCATTCTCGTCCGCCGATTGTCGTTGTGCTCTTTCGTAGCACTTGGTCCCTCAGATGCACCAGCCCGTCGACTCACTTCCCTTGCCATCCTTCTCGCTAGTTGCGTCTTTCGCTCGATTTCTTATGTTCTTAAGTCCCTGCAAACTTAGACACAAGACATTAAAAACGCAGAGTATAACTTAACATAGTTGATCATATCAAAATTAACTCGGAGTACTTATAATCTCATTCCGGATTGAATTCCTGAATTGATGTTGGCGAGCATGTATAATTATTCAGAAATAATTGATTCACTAAATCAAACATCATTGTTAACTTTGGATAAATAATCAAGTTATCCTCACCTAAATCAAATAGCCTCAAAGAGGTTGTTGTTTTCTTATTCCTTGCTATTTGGAATTTTAATAAAGTATTCACGTAAAGGGTTTAATTTTATGTTACGTATCAAGGACTATGGAATATTTGATTTTGGGAGTTCTAAATTGTTAGTAAAGACTTGAATAATTATAAGCTAGATTGTTAAGATTTGCTAATATGATTTATAAGTCTTGATGGTTTGTTTGATATTTCAAGTCATATTTGACTCACAGATATTGTAGTTGGCCAAATGTATAATTTATACAGGACTTAGACTTCAAATTTTAGTTGAATGTAGGTAAGAAAAGAAAAATGATGCACTAAGTTTACTGTAGGCGATTAGTGCTCATATACATCTAAACCTTAATTTTTGTAAAAACAAAAATAAGGATTTCAATTATTTTGAAATACCTCTTTCATAATTTTCATAGGATTCCTTTATCGGCACGGATTGGTATAATTGATATTTATGTGTTTACTTCAAGTAAATCTTAGAGTTAACTACCAACAGATACAAAATATGATCTCCAATAATATTCCTTTCTTCAGTTAGAAGCATCCTTTCAATTGAAAAAAGATTTACAAGACCTAAAAGGTTTAAAGGGTGCAATTTTAATGTTGCTTTTAATTGTAAATTCTTTGTTAGTAAATTTAATCTTATTCTCATGTTGATTCTTATTAAATCTAAATTTGGTGGAACGCACAAAACACGCCATATGAAATTTGATAAAGTTTAAGGGTGCAAAATGGAAATTCTAAAAGCTTGAAAAAACAGAAAGCGCATATATTAACCAGAGGCCCTTCATTTTTATTATCTATTAAAAGACATTCTAATTTTAAAATATTTAAAAAGTATTTTTTCCCGCTGCAAAATATTGTTGACGCGTATCTTAAAATTTTTTATACTTAATTTAAATGATTAAAATTTAATTAAAATTTTAAAAATAATATATAAAGGGAAAAATTTAAAAAAAAATATTAGAAATAGACACATAAAATGATATGATGAAGGTCATAAAAATAAAAATAATAAACTATTAATTTATATGTCTATTCTTCAAATTTTGTTCTCTACATATTATTACTTTTAAAATTATTTTAGTTTTTCTAATATTTTTTTGAATAAAAATAGAATCGGATTTATTTTTTTATTATGACCAAAATATAGGTGTCTATGACTATGACAAAGATATGGGGTGTCTTTTGAATTTTGCCAAAGGGAGGAAAAAAGGGAGACTACCCTCTTCTGACGACGCCTCGGCGGCAGCACGATAAATCTCCGACGGCAGAAAAGCCATCCTCGCTTCGGCTCCGACTTCCTCCTCGTTGAATAGGTCCAACTCAAATCTCATACAGGTACTTTTGCCGACCTCGATCTCTCCGTTTCTCTGTCGAATAACCCTAATCTGCTTTGAAACTGGACTGATTTCGTTCCTTGTTCACGGATCTCGGATCTCGACGAGGCCAGACGAATCTAAAGTTTCGATTTCGATTTGAAATTTGTTTTGTTTTTTCAATCAATTTCAAGGTAAGAAGGGAAGAGGATGACGAGGTACCATGTGGGAGGAAAGGTGGTGCACGAGGTCGACTTGCTGAAGCTAAGGCATTGGACATGGCGCCTTGACATTTGGCCCTTCGCGATTCTCTATTTCATCTGGCTCCTTGCGGTTGTCCCTAACATCGATTTTAGTGATGCTTTCATCGTTCTCGGAGGGTTCGCGATCTTGCACATTCTCGTGCTGCTTTTTACAGCCTGGTCGGTGGATTTCAAATGCTTAGTTCAGTTCAGAAAGGTGGGGGAAAAATTCTGATTTTTGATGTTTCTATAGTCGGGTGGCTCTCTATAATTTTGAGGTTTTATAGGGTGCCTCAAATTGATTCCTTCACTTGGTGCTGCATTGACAGTTCTAAAATCAAAATTTATGTTTGTGTTGTTACACTAGTTGGTTCTTACTATTTGTCTGGCTCTGAAGAGGTTCCTATTATGATTTAGTTAGAAATGATTCCCAAATCTATTCTAGAGGCGTATTTAAATAATGTTCAAACTACATTGATTGCTTAACTTTGTATTCACTGGCAAGAAAATATAGTCTTGTTCATGGCCCTTCCAATAAGAGACAACTGGTTCTTCTGTAGTACATTCTTGGTCTTTGTCTAATTAGGTAGTTTTTAAATTTTCATCCTTTACTACATTGTTTTGAATTGGGGGGTAGCCTCTGTCATGCAAATTTTTTGATAATGATCTTTTGTTTTCTTTGTTGCATCAGGTCAATGACATTCATTCGGCAACTTCATGCAAGATAATACCCTCTAAGTTTTCTGGTTCAAAAGAAATTGTGCTTCTTCATACAAGGAAACCTGTACGGTGGTTTCTCTTTTTAGATAATATTACCTTGCACATAGATGTAATATGTCTGCTACTTCCTGACTTCTGATTGATTCTAAATGCTTTCTAGATAGAATGAATGTAATATTGATGAAAATATTTTCTTAGAAGTGAAATTGAAGGTGTATTTGATCACCACGAGTGTTATGTGATTGCCATTTATCTGTTAAGTTAAAGTAAAGATGTTACATAGTAAATAGGGATCACATGCATTATTAAATGCGATGTTTAGTGTTTTAGTATTAATGGTGTATATATGAGGATCCATGATGGGTGTATTAACATTAAGAAATACATTTTGAAACAAAATTAGGTCAATGTAGATATTTGAGGATGTATGAAGCATGTGCATTTTTAGTCTGCATGCATTGGTTAGTCAATTTGAGTTACTTAGGATGGGGGTTTTGGAGTTGGCTTTACTGTTCAGAGTTCTATATTACAGTAGTTTTTGTACACTCCTAAAGCATGCTGAGGGTAATTTATTAACAACATGCAATTTACAAGTCATTAACAACCATTCAATTTAAAAACATTACCAACTTATTAACAAAATAATACATGCAACATAGTATAAACCATATGACAAAAATCTCCATGGTTTGTTAATTCATCTTTCCCTTTTTCTTTTGAATATACCCCAATAGTTAGCTTCAAGTCATCAAAGTTATGATTGCCCATGCAACCTTCACATTTCCACTATTCAATTCACTTCCAGAAATGGATAGTAGAGGGATGAACCACACCTAGGGACATAGTTTTGTTGCGAAAAAGTAATGAAAAAAAAGGCTATGCAAAGATTATTTATCCTCATTTACCTGATAGGAGCAGAAAGAAAAATACAAAATACCTATTTTGCTCAACATCTCCTTCCAATGTTTGAAGTGACAAGCCATCCTGTGCATATGCAAAATTTATTGTTCTGTTCATTGATAGGCATGCGAAACACTTAGCACAAGTACCAAAGTTGGGAAGAGAGGGGGAAAAAAGTAAAGAAGAAAAATTGAAGGAGAGAAAGTTATCGGAGAAATAAGGTTTTGTGACAAGTGTTGTTGCAAGTAGCAAGAGTGGCGGGGCTTCTGGCCGTCTGCGACAGCGAATGACTGTTGATGGTAGCGACAAACAATTGTGAGCAATGAGCGATGGACGGTTGCGAGGGTAGGAGGCCTGCTTGCGAAGCATGAGCCTCCAGGAATCAAGAATGGTAATAAAAGAAGAAAATAAATAAATAACCTAATTAAATAATTTATAATCTCATAAAAATACCATTAGCCTAATTAAATACGGTTGGACTGGAATATCTTCTATATAAATTTGGTTTGGCTTGGTTTTAAATGGACAAAAATAAATCCAAATTGGACTTCAGTTTGAATCTACTTGATCTTAATCACCATATTTAACTTATGTTTATACGTTTATAAAACTCAAAATACTAATTCCATTTAGCTTAATTAGATATCTATTTTTTTTAAAAAATAATTTCAAATATAAAAAATTTAAATAAATAAAATTTAGTATTAATATCATTAATGATTTTTTTTATGTTTTGAGTTTTATAACATTTTATTTTAAGAAACTTCCATTTTTAAATTTTAATGTGATTTTATGAAATTGTCAAATTTAATTCAGTTGAGTTTGAATCAAATTTCATATATTTATTTTTTAAAAAATTCATAATTATAAAATTATGTAAATTTAATTATAAAATTTAAAATATAATTTAAACCTAAATATGATATTTGAGGTTTCAAAATTTAAAATATTTTGAGTCTTTATTTTTTTTGTTTACTCTAATAATTATAATTATGTAGAACTAATGAAATTAAATAAAAAAATATTAGAATTTTAAATTATTTTATCTAATCTAATAGCTTTTTCTAATTTATCATACCAAATATAAGAAAAGAATATTTAATGTTAAAGTTCTTATGAAATGCTTTTAAATAAATTTCATATAATTACATAAAAATATATGTTTGTTTCAAACAAAATTATATCATCAAAAATGATTTTTTTAATCAAAATATGAACTCAATAGTCAACATTTGAAATATAAAATTAATAGCAGGCATCTAGAGTAATCAAATATTAATAAAAATATATTTTTTTAATTAATGCGTATATTTATATTTAAAAATCAAAAAGTATCAAAATTGTATAGCCATTACATGATACAGTACTGAAATCGTTTCATTTTGCTCTTAGACCGAAACTCTGGCATGACTTTAAATTTTAAACCTTGACTTTTGCTTGCCTTCACCTTGTTAGCGCCTCCAATGGTTGTTGCATCTCAATCGTTAGTGGGGCAATGAGTTTTGTAGGGAGCCTCTTGCTTGTGGGCAATTGACAATCTCACATGTGACCGATGGGTTCGTAGGCAGGTGGGCATCAGACTCGAGAGGAGGATAAATAATGTGGAAGGAGGAGTGGGCATTAGGCTTGGGATGGTGAGTAGTGGGCTCGTGGTAGGTTCATGGGAAAAATGGGTAGGTGGTGAGCATCCATCTTGTAGTAGGGTGGCGAGTGTCTGACTCATGGGAGGGCAATGGGCTTGGTAGGAGAAGCAGAAGAGAAAGAAGTAAGGGTGGATGAAGGGCACATGGTGTGGTGGTCGGCTTGTCGGTGGGCGATGGACTTGGGAGGAGGATAAGCAAAAGAAGAGGAAGGAGGTACAAGTGGTGGGCTCTGGAGGAGTTAAACAAAGGAAGGAGGACATTTGACTTGGGCAAGACTGAGATTTCACGAGTTTTGGAAGGAAAAAGGCTTTCTGCATTAGAAATGAGGCACTCAGGACCATGAAAAACTAGTTTTTCTTCTGCTATATCTGGGAAATGAGGCACATAAATGTCAATTAGATTAGTTGTTTTACCTCTTATATAATGCTCTATTCTAAACTTTTTTTACTGGTGTGTTTGCTGAACCAAATTTGATAATTTTAGATGTTTCTAAATTTAATTAAAAATTCTTGAGTGTACCAAGCATGACAATTCTGTATTTCTTTTAATTTTTAACTAATGGAAACCACCCGATACTTAGAATGCCATTCTATGTGTGAATCTGACACTATGAATCAAATATTCCCGTCATGCATACTATAGAGATGAACTATATTGTAACAAGATTGTGTGCTGCATGAAATTCTGGCTAAAATGCTATCACATTGAGACCTTCATGCCACTCCCATTTTTGGGATGGTCTGCAGCAGGCCTTGGTCCCTCAGGACTTAGTTACAATTTAATCATTTGCATATAAATGGACAGTCAAAATACATAATTCAGGCAAGAACAGATATTCATACATGCATCTTGGATTTTGGTGGCAATTGGGTGGAGCACATTTATTTGTTTGAGTTTCCTTATCATAATCTTATGCAAATGGTTTGATTTGAGGCCTTTAATGGACAAAGGCTTTGGTCTCTGACTCTCTGAGCATTAAAACAAGGTCAGTGAGAAACAAATGTTGGGTCACAATTGTTACAATAAGATGCCAAACTTCTTTGAAGGTTTTGACATGATTGGTTAGAAAATGTTGCAATACAGAATATATTTGCTAATTATTGTTAGTGATTCAATATGCTCTTTGCCTTATTATATATTACAAAGAATAATAGTATCTTTAGTTTACAGGATACTTCTTATATTAACATTGCCATATTGGTTTGTCTGCATGCAGGTGGTAGGGTCATCAGCATCTTCAACTGAGAATGCCAACGAAATATATTTTGTTTTTCGAAAGCAATGCTTCAATTTTTCTGCAGAGAAGAACACATTTTGCAAGCTACCATACCCTACAAAGGAATCATTTGGATATTATCTCAAGAGCACTGGTCATGGATCAGAAACTAAAGTAGCTAGTGCAACTGACAAGTGGGGGCGAAATGTGTAAGTTTTCTGCTTCTATGAAGCTAATAACATCATATACTTGAATTTGTTTAGACTCAGCAGCCCCTGCATTAATTCAATTCACCTGAATCCTTAGATCAACTAAAGCTGGAAACAAATTTGTTTTGAACTAAATTATTGATCTTTGCACTTCATCAATGCAGTGTTTGATGACAAATGGATCTACTTTAAGTAGTTGAGAGATTCAAGAAGATATTATTAAATAAGAATGATGGTTAAAATGGCAATATGTTTCTCGGTTTTGTGACAGTATTGTGTCCCATTGGACAATTTGTAAGATCAGGGCATGCTTTAGATATGATTTTGTATTGCAAATTAACAAATAAGACACATATTTTAGTGGTTGATAAATGAGGATGGTGGGATAAATGAAAGGAAAGAATAGAAATGTTCTCATTCATGAGTTGTTAGGTGTAACCTTTATAATGTTGTTATAAAATAATTTATAATGGTATACACATTTCAGAAGACCACACAAATTCTATACTTGACATTCTGACCAAAAAAATTCTATACTTAGACAAGTTGAATCAATTGTATATAGGGAGACTAAATGAAGCTTGACTAGATACAATTTAGAAAAAATCTAGATGACCTTGATATTATTACGAATATGGCTGTTAGTTCAATGATTGGAAACATTATTCTAAAAGATTGGCCACATAATCCACTTTTGAGGTAGCATAAGCTTGTGTGGTGAGGGACACATGACATCGGCTTATGGTATCATGCAAACTAACCTAACCAATACCTAGCTAAAGTCCAAGTCTATCCTGATTTGATTAAGCCAATTTTAGCCATATAAACATTTTTTAATTGCTTGATTACACATGTAGCCTTTTCTCTCATATTGAATGCCTAGGTTAACATGCATCGCTATATGTTATGCATGAGATATGGATTACTTAACTGTGAATGAAACTTATATAGAGTTAAATATTACTTAGGAAGATTAACTAATATTTTGAGTAACGAGTATAATTTTTATATCAACTACTTAGGTAGTATGGTCAGCATATTTATCCACATAACAGATATGAATTAGGCGGTGGATTGATTGCATACAATCTGATAATTTTGAAACCTTAATGGGAAATGATCATTGTAGTCAACCCCAAATAGGAGTTTATGAGTCTTGTTATTGTTGTGATAATGAGTATTTGCATCTATTTGTATTTATATGAGGAATAACTGTTAAAGGTTGTTTTCTTCTAGCATTGTTGCTAGGGGTGTAAATGAGCCAAGCCGCTCGTAAGCTATTCGAAGCTTGATTCGATAAAAGCTCGTTTGAGCTCGTTTAATGAGGCTCGTTAAGATAACCAAACCAAGCTCAAGCTTCACAATATTCGGCTCGTTAGCTCGTGAACATGTTCGTTAAGCTCATAAATCAACTTTTAAATAAAGATAATAATAGTTTTGATATTGAATTTATAGATTTTATACTCTACTTATGAAAAACATAGACAAATATATTAAATTTATTTATTAGAATAAAATTATAAATTTTAACAAGAATATTATAATTTTTTTAAAATATATAATTTAGTTTTTAATGAATATTTAAATTTATAATTTATATTTATTAAGCTCGTTTAGGCTCGATAAAAGCTCGTGAGCCATGAATATATTCGTTAAATAAAGCTCGAGCTCGGCTCGATTATAAACGAGCCAAACTCAAACATCAAAGAGTTCGGCTCGGCTTGACTTGATTACACCCCTAATTGTTGCTATACAATGTTTCTTTCCCTCTACTGATATGTGAACCTTGTGGGGATCCTGTTGTATTTTCAATTACTTGGTAGACACTGAATATTTTAAAGAAATATAAAAGCCTTATATCTAGCATGATGTGAGGTCTTTATATTCCTTCCCATTGATAGAACAACAGATGTTTATTTTCAAGTGCACTTTAACTTCAATTGTTACTACTTGATATTATTTTGGATTGCAGTTTTATTTATTATTACTATTATTTATCAATATAAAGGTAAGCTATAACTTAGTCCCATTACCATGATAGTAAACTTTATTGATAAATGGTTTCAGCATATTGCTCTTATTTGCTAACCTTTTTTTATAGGTTTGACTACCCCCAACCTACATTCCAGAAGTTGCTGAAGGAGCAAGTTATGGAGCCGTTTTTTGTGTTTCAAGTATGTACAATTATACATGTATTTGCAGTATCTAAGGTTGTGTACTGCAAATTTATTTGCACTCAGTTTTCAGTTGATTTTTCTGTTGTAGGTCTTCTGTGTTGGACTGTGGTGCTTAGATGAATACTGGTACTACAGTTTATTCACACTAGGTATGCTTTTTCTTTTTGAGTCCACAATGGCCAAGGGTAGATTAAAAACTCTGACCGAGCTCAGACGTGTACGAGTTGATAGTCAGATGCTGATTGTGCACCGTGGTGGGAAGTATGTATATAATGGTTTATGATGTTTTTTTAATGAGTCATTATATTGCTGACTGAACTCTTTGAGCTCTAGGTGGGTTAAGCTTTCTGGAACGGATCTTCTTCCTGGAGATGTTGTCTCTATTGGTCGCTCTGGTCAGAATGGGGAAGATAAAACAGTTCCGGCTGATATGCTTTTATTGGCTGGAACTGCCATTACCAATGAAGCTATTCTCACTGGCGAGTCTACACCGCAGTGGAAGGTTGTTACAACCTCAAAATACTGATCTAAATTGTGCCTAGATTTTAAAAACAGATCCATACCTTCCAGTGTTTCTGAAATTTATTTATCAGAGTCTTCGCACTATCCGTTTCTAGATAGTCCATGTAGCTCTAAATAATCACCCGTTATGAGTGAGACATACTGGTTGGTACATTGCCTTGTATCTAGCTGTTCCATATGGCAAGGAGAGAAGTATGGTGTTTGCTTGGTTGATGGCCGATACACCCTTATTAAACTCCCTTCACCCTCATTCATCCCTTAGCTCTCCTCTTAGCCTATTTCTCTCTTAAACAGTTCTTATTTTTAAAATTTTAATTTATGGAATTTCATCTTCATGCTTCTTCTATGGTGCTGAATCCTAGCCTCATTCACATGAAAACATGCTACAACATTTGAGAATCTTCACCGTTAGAAATATACCATTGCAATTTGGTATCATATGGTGGAGGTTTTACATGAGTTTGATAACTTCTTGTCAGCAACTATTTTGATGTTACCAAATACATAAAATGCTTGCAACTTTGTTGGGTTTTCAATTATTCCTTGATGGATGACAAGCTGAGAGCATTAGGAAGATGAGGAAGAGCTCAAGTTTGGAGCAAGTGTTCTATTTTGAGTGTTGGAACAATAAGTGTACTGTGAGTTTGAGGGTAGAGGGGACAACTTTAAGAATTTTGAGATTCAAGCTCTTTCATCCTCGAAGTAGAGTATGAATAAGCAGTACAAAGCCAACATTTATCTCATAATTGATCAGTCGTAGGGAAATGGTCAAGTTTAGTCAAGTAGCAGCAATTCTTCAACAAAAGGCTCTTGTCGACATATGCTATAGAATTCTGCAACAATTTGGGTCAGAGTTCAACACATGATATATGCATCTTTGATTCAATGCCACTTCTCTCATTGTCGAGCTGATAGAGTCATTGATATTGTGTGAATGTCTATTGACAAGCTAGTTTTTATTTATGAAAGTAGTATCATATTTTAGCAATTTCAAGAAGGTAGTAAAAGTTGGTTCCAGGTGGTATGATTAATATGTGGGCGCTCAAGTAGTTAGCATTAAAATATTATTAAAATAGGATCATATATATGGTAAAAACGATGGTGAAGAAAATCATAGTTTTAAGTGGATTCAAAACAATAGGATAAAAATGCAAGCTACTTAAAGATATGGTAAAAAAGATAGTGAAGAAAATCATAGAGGTACCTTATTATGAAGAGGATCACCTTGTAGAGAAGAGTGGTAAAAATATGACAAAAGTAGTCACAAATTTAGAGAAAACATTCTAGGGCTAAGAATAAATCCTGAAAAATTTAAGAATATATGAGGAGAAAAAACAAGAGAAGGAGAATAAACCTACCTATAGAAGTCATGGAAGGAAATATGGTTGGGCTGGGAAAAGGCTGGAAAGTGGCCGACGTTGAGTGAAGAGAGAGTCTTGACGTCTCTAGAAGTAGCAGGCTTGGGTGAAGTGGGATGTTGGACAGCATATTAGAAGATTTGGGTTAACTTTATGAATAAATGAATTCAAAACTTTAAAAGAACAGTTTTTTTTTATTATAAACTGGCCTGGACAAGCTCAAATGGACTACCTAGGCTGTCTAGGCGGTCTGCGTAGATTGGTTTTTAAAATGCTTGCTTACTAGGGTTATTTACCACCTAAGTAAAGCGACTGCCTGTGGTGCTTTTTTATAACCATATATTTTAATTTATATTTTTCATGTGCATATTGGTAGAGTAGAACGATAACGGGATATCAAATTTCTTCCATTTCAATCGCGACCCCCCTAATGGATCAATGTGTCAGGGCTAAAATTAAGGAGAAGGTGCCTATCCTTAAAGACCATATACAGTTATTTTTTCATTCAAGAGTCATCTTATTCAACAATGACAAATGTATAAAAACACACTAATGGCCAAAAGTTGGATGAGTTATACATCAATGTACATCATCAATTTTCTCAGTTATTGTTGCAGGAAGGTTGTTTGATAAATCAGCTAAGTTATTGGCCACTACCAAAGCATAATTTACACATACGAGAGGAGGTTATGTAGGAAATTGATGCTAGGAAATTGTCTAAGTTGTCATTTAACTTCAACAGAGCTTGTTTGTCAAACTGTTGGTTGAGACTTGAGAATTCTCCTGCATTATATGGACACCTTATGCAACTGTTGCATTGATGATGATGAGGGATATCAGTGATATCTCAACTATTAACACACTAGTAAAGAAGACTTAAGGGATCATGAGGCTCATCTTCAACCACCATTTGGGTGCATGTGTTAAATCAACTAGTAAGGCACTAGTAAAGAAGACTTGAGAGATCATGAGGTTCATCTTCAACCACCATTTGGGTGCATGCGTTATGAAGAAACACACTAACGACAAACTATTATAACTAGTTCCACCCAATTTACCACAATTTTCATCAACTTAAAGTCCCTTTGTCGACCCCAATATACGATTGTTGACCATGTTCAATTGTCAAGAATGGCTGAGCTCCTATTTGTAATGGGGAAGAATGGAAAGGAGATTGAGAGGGATCTTCATGCGTGCCGAACATTCCGAGCATTAGCATAGTATCATACCCATCGACATGATTGGCATAGGTGGTATATGAGAGATTAATTGTGTCGATTAGGATCAAAGTTAGTTATTGAAATGAAACGTTATGCAACTCAACACAACATGAGATCACATCGGGCTGATTAGATGCCCAACTTTATTTTCTTCCTAAAATGTTATCAACATTGAGAAGAAAGAACTTTCTCTTCTCCTATGAATTTACTTACCTCCTTTTCTCCCTCAATTCCCTTTTCAACAGCATGCTCACCTCATGGCACTGTCTTGAGACAATTTGTCCACCTACCCCACCTCAATTAAGTCACCTTACCCTGCCTCATAATATAAATTGGATGAGATAAAAAATGCAGGGTAGGGAAGGAATGAAAATATTTTTATTCCTTGCCTTGTTTCGCTCACGCTGCATGAAATTGAGCTTAAAATATGTTTATAGACCATTATATATATTCTTTGAAGTTTTATTATCTTGCCTTGAACCCAACCTGCATGAGAAGGAAGGTATGGGAAAGAAAAGTTCATCTCATAATCCTCCTGCTCTGCACCTTCTTATATGGGATGGAGATGAGAAGTTAAAAAATGCACCCTCCTCTCTATCTTCAACAGAGTAGCTTATTGTTGCTTCTATAGTGGTCCTCCCCATCTCCTGGTTTTGATACTTTCTGCCATTGGAGCTGCTTGTTGGTTGCAACAAGTAGCTTGTTGGCTGCTGCTTCTCAGCAGAAGAGGTTGGGGAGAAAAAAAGATTAGGTAGATGGGTAAAACATATTTTATTAATTTCATTTTTTTTTTTTTTGCTAATTTTCAATGTTTTTTCTTCCTTATTTTCTACCTTCCCAAGAAAATAAGTTTTTGCGACTTTCATCCTTTTACTATCTTCTCTCAACATTTATCTTCGTAGTTTTTGTCTTTTCTAATAAACATGCCCTTGGCCAATTAGAATACATTACTTGATAGGTCCAAATGATGACAATGATCTCAATAGTAGTAAAAACATACTAAGTGAGGGGATAAAATGACAATCATTCCACTCATCAATTTTATCCCAATCCATGAGCATTGAATAGGATTTTATTTATGCAATTGAATATTCAGATCATGTTCAACCTTATCAACACCTTTATGTACCAAGAAAGATCAGTTAAGGAAACAATTGGTAACATGATTTCTAGCTCCTTAAATACGATTATATGCAAGCTTCTTTGATGAGTACTTTAGTTTGAGATAATTTGTTAGTATTAATCACACAACAGCTAAGAGTTATCTACCTTTATGCATATCTGGATGCATATATTTTCGTCTAGAATTCCCAACACTATGCCAATTCTGGTATTTCAGATGGCTAGAAATGGCTTGTTCTTTATGCGGCAAACAAAGCTATTATTCCCATTTCTATGAAATGAGTTTTAGACATGGGAACTTGAAACATATTACATCTACCTTAGTTGATACCAACCTGCTGCTCCAATTTGAACTCATGATGGTCATTTGTTCTAAATATTAGGATGTAACTTGAAAAATAATTTTTTTTTTTGGCTAGCTACTGTGCTATTATTTGTGTACACCAGGTTATCATACTGGATGTTGGTTATTACTTTCTTGATTATTTAAATATAATTTCATATAATTCTACCCTCGTGCTATTCAGTCAATCTTGACATAGTAGGATTATTTGCTAACATATAGAGGTTAAAATGTATTTGGAATTAAATCCTAGAGGATAAGCCATCGGACAACCTGTCATCACATGGAACTATATCAAGCATTAGTATGAACCAATACTTGTGCTAGTCTGAGCGATCACCATTGGTCTAGGAATGCTATTTTAAATACTGCCCGATGCAGAACTCATTTCCTGGAAGTAGGCAATTATATACCATGGTTTCCTATGTTTAAGCTCTATGTTATTTTTGGACTATGGATCTACGATTATGTATCTTCCCTGAGATTATATTACCTAAGAGATAATTGGTTTTAAAAAATTATTACCCATCTTGTATAGACAGCAGAGAAGACCTTTTCCACTATGCTCAAATTGAATGAAGGGCGAATACTTAGGTACAGAATAACTGAGTGAACTTTATAACTCAAACACTATTGAGTTCGGTTGCAAAATAGGAGGAATAATCTTAGTTTTTGTCCAAAGCATTTAAAATGAGAATTTAAGTGATAACTTCAAGCAAAGTGTTAGAAGGCATTTTCTTTGATTAATGTCTGTAAATATTGTTGTTTGATTTAATATGTTTGAAAACAGTATTTACTTAAGAGACATGATTTGGACTTTGCTGATCTGTAGATCATTCTAACTGTCCAACATGGTAGTGGTATGCTGATCCTTTTGTATGCCACTTAAGTTGACTTCCCGTGGACTGATTTCCATTGGTCAGAAATTGTGATAGTGGTGAGGCATTGAATATGTTGAGTTAATGGGCTGGTATCTCTGTTGTTAACTTGGAATATACTTGGGGAAAGTTGTTCAGGATTTGGGTTTTCAAGCTATACTCTACTAGAATTGCTTAGGTGGTCTTGTATAGGTAAATATCTGACATTGGTCAAAATTATTTCCTTCAAATTATTTAACAAAAACTGAGATTCAGTTGTTTTTTTATGTAATCTCTATTACAATTTCTTTCTTACCTACACTTTAGTGGATTTTTTTGGATGTCTTTGTTGATTATGTCAAAATTCAATTGTGTAAAAGAACTGAACACATTAATACATGTTGGGGGGCATTTTCATGTATGTTTGTGTGTGAGTCAAATAATGCCATATTTTTATTTTACAATTTGATCATATCTACAAAGAAAATTTTCTGTATTTGATAAAGCAACTACTTCTCAGCTCCAAAGCGAGTTGTGTGTGTTCTCTTTCATCTTCAAGCATGGGAGAAAGTTTTGTTTTCAAACTTTTTTTACTTATTTCGATCTAGGCTTCATCTTTTGAGTTCTTTCTGAATGAAAAATTTGTCTTTAGGTTTCAGTTGCTGGACAAAGTCTTGAGGAAAAGTTGTCTATCAAAAGAGATAAAAATCATATTCTCTTTGGTGGAACAAAGATATTGCAGCACACTCCTGATAAAGTAAGCCGTGTAAAGTTCATGTCAACTTTCATTTTATTTTCAACAACAAACAACAAACTGTTAACTCCTACTCATGTCAAATTATTTTTACTTTCAATAATACTTTCTTGCTTTGATAGCCTCTTGCTCAGTATGATACTTTGTTCTTTGCATTTTAGACATTTAACCTTAAAGCACCTGATGGAGGGTGTATTGCTGTTGTGTTACGAACTGGATTTGAGACAAGCCAAGGCAAATTGATGCGAACAATCTTATTTTCCACGGAGAGGGTAACTATTGATACCTAGTTAAAATGCCATAATTGCAATGTTGTTCCAACTCCCGTGGGCATATATTTTTTTTTTTTGAAATTGCTGATTCAGGTAACGGCAAATAGCTGGGAAAGTGGTCTGTTCATTCTATTTCTGCTTTTCTTTGCAATCATTGCTGCAGGCTATGTGCTTAAGAAGGTAACACAAAATTTCTCCCTTCTTTATATACAACAGAGTTCAGTATGGTTTTTGTCAAAATTTTCTAGCATTGTCCTATTATTATTCCCTTATTGCGATGCATCATTATTTTAACAGTCCTTTCTGTATTTAGGGGTTAGAAGATCCAACCAGGAGCAGATATAAACTTTTCTTGAGTTGTTCACTGATACTCACTTCTGTGATACCTCCTGAACTTCCAATGGAGCTTTCTATAGCTGTCAATACTTCTTTAATAGCACTTGCAAGGCGTGGTATCTTTTGTACAGAGCCATTTAGGATACCATTTGCTGGGAAGGTCAATATGAACACCTTATTACTTCTTGCACAAAAATAATGCTGCTTATGATACTCCCATTAACAGAAAACTTAAACCTTTCTGTAGGTTGACATATGTTGTTTTGACAAAACGGGAACTCTCACATCAGATGACATGGTACCAGAATGATATTTCGAGTTTTTGCTGTTATCATCCTTTCAGATTGTAACTTGTCTTCCCTTGAGTTCCAGGAATTCCAAGGTGTAGTTGGTTTGGATGATGATGGAGCTCTACAGACTGATATGTCTAAATTGCCTGTGCATACTGTTCAAGTTCTGGCTTCATGTCATGCTTTGGTGTTTGTAGAGAATAAACTGGTATATTTATTAGTGTAACTGCTTTTTTGCATAACGATTACACTGTCCCAACACATGACCATTTGTATTACCTGATTACAACTGCAGATAAATTCTGGTCTGTTGGTTTGCAGGTTGGTGATCCTCTTGAGAAGGCTGCACTGAAAGGAATAAATTGGATATACACGTCTGATGAAAAGGCTCTGCCCAAAAAGTAAGCTGTACTCACCTGGGAAGGATTGACATAGACTTGCTAACCTTCCTTTTCAAGTTATTGATCCTAGTCTTATGCATCTTACAATGTTTCTTTCATGTTGCAAAACGTAGCACAACTATAGAAAAACTATATACTAGTGATATCATCTCTTGTGCATATGAGGTACTGGGAATCTTTTCCATCTACGCCAATCTGACACAGAGATGAATGTATGATTATTTTCAGTCATTTGCTACAAATTTCAAAAGTTTGCTCTAGGTCACTGATCATGTGAGATTATATTGATAAGCTGTACTTTCACCATCATGCTCCTCTGAACTGTGCACTCTTAACTTGAACTATTGAAGACTTAAATTTTAGGAGACATTTTATACCTTGGCTGATGCTTATATGAGGATGTTATGTGTTTTTATCATTTCCATTCCATGCACTTAATGCATTGATTGCCAATAATTTCTCTCATTAGTAAGCTGCTTTGTTCGGCTTATTGTTTCTCTGTCTTTGAACTTAGTCTTTAATATACCTATGTTTTTTTAGAGTTTATTTCAAGTGGGCAAACTTATAAAGTCATTAACATGTTGATTAATCTTTACACACAACTGGAAGAGTAACTGACACAGGGCATGAGTCTCATGGATTATACCGACATGCTATGCCCTCATTTCATGTGCATTTGTAGCTAAATCATTTCCTCTTTAGATACATAGGTTGCTCGAGTCAGCCATCTTTGTGAAATTTATGTGGGATGGTTTCTAGTCTCGTTGGATTTTAGAGTCTTTAGTCTGAGTCTTGTTAGTTAGAGAATATGTTCTGTTTTCATTCCTAATAATGTCAATAGATGTGTTTTTTTTCCATTATTTTTCTTAAGGTGCGTTTGGTTCAAGTTATCATGTATAACCTTGGTGGTGTGATTACCAGGTAATCGCATAACCTAGGTTATGGAGAATAAAACATACCTAATGTTGTTTGGTTTAACATTAGGTAATACAACAAAAACTTATTTGTTTGAAAGTTTTAGTGTATAATCTAGTTTGACATTTACTGTATTACCCTTGTTTCAACACTCTTAATTATTTCTCAAAATATTTTTTATACATATTTTGACCTTTAAAATATTTATCCCTAAAAAAATTTATATTACACTCTTAATTATTTCTCAGAATATTTTTATAATATCTTGATTGATCCTCGTTTAGAATGTGGACCATTGTTTTCATTGCAATAAAATGTTATGATAATAAAAAAAGATAGGAGACCATGTGATATCTTAAAATATTATATTTAAATGAAAAATAACAACTAGCAAGAATTTGAAGCGCGACAAGAATCAACACATAAGTTTTTAAACATCAATTCGACTATACAAAATCTTTCAATATTAAAAAAAAATATTTATGCATTTCATAAAAGCAACAAAGGAAATCAAGACATTCATTAAGAAAAGTTGCATACTTAACAAATTCTCATTACAATGTTATTTCCAGCATTCAAAACTAATTGGGATCATCACACAAGATCCAATTCAAGTGACAGAAAAATGAAAAATTTCCAAAAAAAATATTGTATTGTTAAAGTTGTAATACAATTCAAACTACACCTTCATCAAAACGGAGATTTCCACATTAAAAAAATATATATATAGCATTAACAATTTCAGGCTAGAATACATTCTGGCAAATGCTTAAATATTAGTTGTAGAAAAAACAAAATAGCTGAGAAATACTGAAAAATAAGAAAACTCAAGTTTCACAGAACTAAGGCATGAAAGTTCATCCAAAAGACATTCAAAATAACATCAGCCATGTAAACACCAGTGAAAATCTTGTAAATTTTGAACCTCTCTAGACACCTCTCATGATTAATCTCTCCTACCTTACTTCTTAGAGGTTTTGCGCGAGTTGATTCCCAAAGGCCTCGCCTTTTCCTCACAAGACAGCTCGTCTTGGCGTTTGCAGCTTGTCACTATGAAGCAGGAGAAAACTCAAGTTTCACAGAACTAAGGCATGAAAGTTCATCCAAAAGACATTCAAAATAACATCAGCCATGTAAACACCAGTGAAAATCTTGTAAATTTTGAACCTCTCTAGACACCTCTCATGATTAATCTCTCCTACCTTACTTCTTAGAGGTTTTGCGTGAGTTGATTCCCAAAGGCCTCGCCTTTTCCTCACAAGACAGCTCGTCTTGGCGTTTGCAGCTTGTCACTATGAAGCAGGAGCATCAAGAGGGCCTCCTCAGCGGAGGAGATTGGTACGGCGCACTGGTGGAGGCAGCGCGCGGAGCAGGGAAAGGGAAGGGCGATGATGGGAGTGGGGATAGGGGTGGAGGATGACGACGTTGACGAACTGCTGGCAGCTCTGGGGCACAATGTCCAATCGTCGGACATGGCCATGGGAAGAGGCGTCGTGGCCAGTGATGACCCATTCCCTTCCTATCTTGCAACTGACACCGTTCACTACAACCCCTTGGATATTTCGACTTGGGTGGATATTATCCTCTCCAAGCTCAACTCACCTCCTCCCCCTCTCTTGTCGCCGCCCCCGCCGCCGCATTTCGATGCCCCATCTCCCATCAATCGGTAGAATCGATTTCTGGATCTTCCACCTTCTTTGTCTAAGTAATCTACCAGCACCATCGAGCTTCCCCTTGCTAGGGTTTCGCGAGTGGGGATGACTCCGAATGCCTTTGCTATTTTTCATGATCGCGAGTCTTGAAAGCCTTTGCGAGTTTTGGTGGGTTATGTTTGGGTGGATTGGGATTTGACAAATTTGTAAGGGTATTTTTGTCCCAAAGGATAAATATCGGAGGTTAATTTTGGAAATTTTTTTGTTAACCCCGAATAATAAAGAAAAACCTCATTTTCTGAGGTTTTCCCATTTCAGGTTGCATGTCCCATTTACTGACGTGTCAGACATGCGTCATGACTAAGAAATCACTATTATCTTAAACCAAACAAGGTTTTTACCGATAACCTTGGATAGATAACCAAGATTGTCAACAATAATCTTGAACCAAATACACTCTTAGAGTAATATGATATATGGTGTCTAAGTCATGCCTATTAAAAACTTGATTCAAATATTTTATTATTTTCATTGATGACTACTCTAGAACGACATACTTTTTTGTAATGAAAGAACATTATGAAATCTTTTCCATTTTTATCCCCTTTGAATTGAGTAAGAATCTAGTTTGATATATATATATATATATATATTAAATTTTTGAACAGTTACAAGTTAAAGAATACCTTCAATATGTTTAAGTAATTCCTTTCTAGTCAAGGTATCCTTTATCAGTTATCCTATTGCCATACACCCCAACATAATGGCATCATTGATAAAGAAACACTTGGTGGAGGCAATCCATATATTACTAATTCACATGGGAATCCTCTCGAGTTTTGTGATGATGCAGTTCTCATTGAATATTCTGCTTGCTTTCTTTTCTTTTTCATAGTTTAATGGCCTTCTGCATTCTCTTTTTTCATGATTCCATATACCATCTCACATACTATCTTCCACTAGATGTTTTTGTTTTTTTTGGCCCTCTTTTCTCCATGTAGAGAAAAATGTCTTCAGATTTATTATGTGCATCTTTCTTCACTATCATTTCTTTGGATTTATCATGTGTATTGTTGATTCTCTTTGCCTTTTTATGTGTCTTTTTGTGTGCTCGAACATTTAACTCTAAGTTATTAGTGAAGGTATTCCATGATCCTACTGTGTTTTCTTTCACCATCTTCTCCTACAGAGAGACCAAGACCTGAGACTTTGCCATGAAATAACTAAACTAGAAAGATCAAAATCTGAGCATAGATGCTCCTCAAGACTCCTTTTCTCTCCCAACACCATCCCCACTCACAAATCTTACCTCTAATTTGGACCTTCCAGCCTGTAAAAGGCACTTGCAATGTACAATGTTACATCCTCTTTCTCATTACATTTCTTATGTTACTTTGTCATCCCATTACTTTGCATTTGTATCTTCTTTAGCTGTATTTTTCATTTCTAGGACCATCTCAGAAGCACTTTGCAATCAAGATTAGAGATAGGCTATGGTAGATGAGATAGCAACTTTGCATTCTAATGATACTTCAGAGCTGGTTCCTCTTTTTCCTAGCAAGTTTATAGCTAGTTGCAAAGTTGTGGTTATTGTTAAATTGCCCTCTAAGGGTATTGTGTCTTGGAAGGCTTGGTTGCTGGCAAAGGGAAACCTTAAATCTATAGTCTTGACTATCTAGTCAAATTTCTCCTATGGTTAAGATTGTTTTAGGTTTACTCTTTCTTACTTTAGTAGCAATAATTTCTAACTTTTAGTGCAATAGAAAATCATTGTCAATGGTTTTTTTGGTCAATGGAAAATTTTCTTTTGGTAGTGGCCATTTCTTAAAGGAAAATTGCTATATTTCTGAAAAGAACGAAAGTCATTTTTCCTGTTCATCTACAAGCTTTTCATTCTATCAATAAATTCTTTTCTATTGTCTAGTTTAGACCATCATTTGTACAGGCCAATCTATGTGTTGGGTCTGAGTTGGTTGATCGCCAGGCGATCTGATTTGGGTCAGTTGGATAGAGTTATTAAATTAGGCCTGTTAGGTAGGGTAATTTGAATGGGCAAGTTGGCCTGGCCTGAGTTTGATGGGCCAATCAGTCTAGGTAGGCCAGACACGTTACACAGTCTTAACTAAACTAGACAAGGCTTTGTCATGCCAAATTGTATGTCTGTCTCGGAAGGGAGGGTGTGTGCTGGATGAGAGACAATCAGTGTTGGTGGTAGGTTAGATGTAATGGTCACTCTAATTGGGCAGGTTTGATAGGCCAAATTGTCTGACCGTCCATCCTGACCTTGAGAAAGGAGAAAGTATTTTCCTATATGCACTATTAACACAATCGATCAACAAAAAAGATCATCTATTTTCCCAAAGAAAGTTCTCCTTAGCAAGAATCATAAAGCCGAAAGTGTACCTTCATCAACATTTAAAAACCAAGGACCCAAATAATTTGAACTCTATTTTTAACATAATGCTCTTTTTAGGTAGAGACATTTGCATTTTATATTTAAAATATGTGCTTGATATGCTTGAGGAAGCTAGTATACTAGAAACTAAACCGATATTCCTATGGATCCAAATGCTAATCTATTGTTTGGACTGCCACTAGGTTTGAGATCTCATTTACTTTAAATGACAACAGTCAAATTTGTTGAGGCTCAATGCTTTGATCAATAGGAGGCAACTCTATAGATTTTGCAATACCTAAAAAATATAAGGATCTTTTATACCTTGATTGTGACCATCTTCATATATATATAGGGTGCACAAATATAGATTAGGTTCTTTTCAACAAAGAGGGGTTCCATATCAACTACTGTGTTTTTCTAGAATAATATGTTGGAAGTGCAAGAATTAAAACTAGGTCAAGTGCAAAAGTATAATACTCTATGGTTCTTGCCACATATCAGTTTATCTACTTAAAATAATTGATGATTGTATTTAGTGATTCCACTGTGCCTATGAAACTATATTGTGAACTATAAAATCACACTACCATGGACATTAATTCTAATAGTCTTTCATAAGAAGATGAATTATATAAGCACCAATTCTTACTTTGTCAAGGCAAGATTCAAAATACGTTAGCCATCCATCTGTTAATATAATAGAATTAAATAGGCAACAAAAAGTTAAGTAGTCACTAATACAATGGATTTAATGTGGTTCAAGTAACTTTGTCCCACGTAATGGTCCTACTGACTTATTAGGTGGGTCACTGCTCAGAAATCACATAATAATGGTATTCTCTTTTAAAGAGGTTGTGAAATCTCACTTAAAGTAATTTTCTTTTCTCTTCCAAATGGTATAATTAAAAGAACTTAAGCTCTGTTCAGGTCATCGAGAGTGCTTGGAGACACAAAAATACAACTTTCAAATAAAGGATATCAATATGGTTGACTATTTCAAGGTTCCCTTACCATCTATTTATAGTCACAAATCGGCCTTCCCTTCAAATAGTGGATAAGACGGCCGTTATTATATTTGATTTCAATTAACTCAAATCATGGTCAGTTGACTGAAATCTTGTAAAAAAATCTCATATCTGAATCTCATCTTCCAACAATCATCTTAGTCATGACTAAATTCTGTTCCAATCGACATAAATCCATTTAGTCACTCTACACTCTACACCTGATTAGTTAAGTCGTTTGTTTCAATCAGTTGTAAACTCAAGCCGAAACAAATCCTTTCTGTTTCTTGAGCTGAAAACTTGAGTCGACCACCTAATCAATTCAACTCTTTAGTAGACTAAAACAAATCTTCAATCAACTTAATTTGCTCGAATTTGACCTCAATTGTTGACTTCGACCTAGAATAAACCTTGTTCCTTAGTTGAGGCACTTCTAGGCGGAACCTATATTAGAACCCCAAGATTACAATCTCTTGTAAGCTCTTTATCTAACATGCCTCCAACTCACAATGCTAATGATGCTCCTTGTTCTCGAGTTCAACTTGCTAGGTCTTTATTCCTTCAAAGTGTCCAAGCCCTTCAAGCTTGGTCTGTTTTTAAGTCCTTGATCTAGATTCCGAGCCATCAAACTAACATCCTCTTGAAAATGCAAATCCACCTCGACACCTATTGAGTTATGAATTACCTGATCTACAATCATTCTGCCAAGCTCCTCTTGGGCTTTCATCTTGCTCCAATCTCCTATCAACCTTGACTTCTTGAATTCTCTTGTTAGTTCGAGCAACCTGGCTACCTGGTTAACCTTCACCACTTGGACCAACTTTGGTAACATGGGTTACCTGTCAAGATCCTGCACAATTGACACACATGTCAGAGACACAATATAAATCTAACTTTAACCCTTCGTCAACCTTGACCGCTTGGGGCATGACTGCACGAACAAATATATAAAGAAAAAAAGATAATTAATTCTTTTACTTCTAATAATTAATTAGCAAATTTGGTAAGTAAATCTTTGAGAGTGCCTAGAGTTGTATCTTTGTAGCAAATTGAGTTTCTATTAAAGGGCAGTGTTATGGTTCTATTTATAATTATTCAAATATACATGGATGTATATATAAAATATAATGAGGCAATCTGTCGACTACCTAGGGAGATGAACTCTAATCATTTCTTTCACAACAATATCTAAGCTATGAAATACTTCACTAAGTAATGTTAGGACGGGCATTAAATTGGGGTAGCATTAAATTGAAAACTAGGGCAGACACAACTTAGTTTTATTGGTTTGAAACCAAATCTATATAAATCAGCATTGAAAAAAAAAAAATCAAAGTTGAAATTATTTTGATTGTGTTTGGCAGGTTGTTTCGATATTAAAACAACTTGAATTATCTGTTTGGATTCGATTTGCTTCAGCTTGAAGCCAAAAATTGAAAAATGACTATACAGACAAATTAAAACCCAATTAAAGTATTTATGTAAACAAGTTTCTTTTTGAAAATAACAATAAAGATTACTTTCTAACAATGAAACCAATAAGCCAATAACAATAAGTGAACATACTAACTTACCTCTGTATACATACATTTTACATCTTCATATGAAATCTAATAGTCAGATTTGATTTTAATGATTTGTATAAGTTCAAACCAAAGTGGATGATTTTACCCAAATTACAAACTGAAACCAAGCTGATAAATAAATAAATCAATTTTTTTGATTGGGATCAATTTGGTTCTGTTTAATTTATTGGCTTCAAGTTAGATGCCCTACCCCTTCTGAAAAATATGTGTTACTTAGGTAAATTGTTTCAAATAAATGATGCTTCTCAACCATTTCACTATCACTGTGGATAACAGGAGAAGGTTATTGATTTGGTTTGAAATGTATCTTACATGCGGATCTCATTTTGTCGGCTTTCTGTTTCTAATTTTCAAGACAATAAACTATTCCATCTTCAGGATTCTAATTGACAGTCTGATACTTCTATGCTGACATCTCTAGATATGGTAATAGAATATGCACTGAAGTTTTCAATCATGGTGATTGGTCCTTGAGTTAGTAACTAAACTCAAGGGTGTGTTGGCACTCCATGGGAATGTTTTTAGGTCCTGATAATTTTCTTGAATGGATTGAAGTAGATGATTGCACATGATCTGATTGTCTGTCTAGTATATTACATTCCCAAACTTGTTCTCTATTAAAATTGGATTGTAAATCTTTCTATTGAAGATCTTATATTAGTAACAACATTCAACAATTTTTAATGGGAAGATTATATCAAAGTTATGTTGAGAGTTCACTATTTTCAGATTTTCGCATGCTAGCTAGTCACCCTATATGAACAATGTGTATGAATATTGTGTTGATTATTTGATTAGTTCATGAATATCCATTAACCTTAAGATCTTCATTTGAGGTTCAGCATGTTGAAGAAAACAATTTTGGTTGTTACTTAGCTGAACTGAAACTCTCTACATTAGTTAGGTTGTTGATATCTTGTTCTTTCTTCTATGCTCTACAATTTCAAGTTGAGTACTATTTACATCCATTATGGATTTGCACATTCTTCCTGCTTAATATTTATTATTGCAGGTTTATTTCTTACTTTCTTTTTTCCCTTCTGTTGTGTATTCCTATTTTAACCACCTTTATGCCCTATTTACACTCACTTCTCAGCTAAAATGGGGCTTCTGTTATTTATTACTGTTGAAACCATATCTGCTCGCCTGAGATAGCTGGATGGCACATGGAGCAATTGTTACCTGTTAATGTTGAGTATCATATCTGCTAACAAAAGAGAGCAGTATAATACTATTATGGTCCCAATTGCCAAGTTCAGGAGTTCCAGTCCCTTTAAGTAAAAATACAATACACTACACCTAATGAGTACTCATTTTGGGCTTGATAGGAAGTGCAGAACCCTTAACATAGTTGCTGAGTGGATCTGCATGGGCATGTGGAGCTGGTAGAGTGTTGTGTAGAAATGACACTTTTAAGTAAAACTAAGCCCCTCCTAAATCGATTCATACTTTGTGCTGAATGGAAAGTGCAGGTCTGTTAACATAGTAGCTCAGTAGGCCTGTGTACCAGGAATGTGGGACAGGAGCATTGAGTAGGAAATCTGCTCACAAAAGAGCAGGTTACACCTCTCTCCCATATGGGTAGTCAATTTTGTCTTAATCGGAGTGCTTACCCCTAATAGTGTATGATTGATTTTATCTTCCCTCTAAATGACTTGCTAATTGAGGTAAATTGGAAGAATTACCTCAATATTATAGAATTACTGCCTATGATTGTTTTTTGTAGAGTGATGTGATAACGAGGGTAGTAGATGTTTGTTAATTTTAGCTATAGTATGTTATGCCATTCTACTTCATTTGATTGACTGGATACTTAATTTCAAGTTCAATATTTGCTCACAGGTCAGGTGGTCAAGCTGTGCAGATTATACAAAGGCACCATTTTGCTTCTCACTTGAAGAGAATGGGTGTTATAGTTCGTATACAAGATCAGTTTTTTGCATTTGTGAAGGTGGGTTAGTAACTACAAGATTTTATTTTGATTGCTTGTTTTTTCACCATGAGGTACCATGCGAATATAAAGAATATGCACTGCCCCTTAATGTAGTTTACTGTTATTTAATGTCCGTACATTTCAACAAATATTATTCATTCAACAAAAGTTAATTGTTTATCTACACTTCCAAAGGAATCTTGAAAAAGTTGGTTAAGAATTGTAAAATATAAGGTTATTGCTATTGTCTGCATTATTCATTCAAGGAATCATGGTGAGTTTTGGTTAAGAATTGTCAAATGTAAGTTCATTGCTATGTCCTGTACATGTAGCGACTGAAATTACAACAGGCAAAAACCTGATGTCCCCTAACCAAGCTGATCCATCTTTTTTTGGGTTGAATCAGATTTTGGGTTGAATATGAACTTTCAACTATTTCCCTAAATGCTACGTTCTTAATAAAATGCACAAGTGAATTATGTTGATTAAGTTACAGCGTTAATTCTTTTAGATTTGGAGTCCTACTTTACCTTTATGATTGTTGCTTGATTTGATTGCCAATTAGAAATGTATTCATTGTATCTGGTAGACTGTAGATACCAGCAGCTGTTATTATTCATCCATGATGAAACTTTCTTGAACAGAGTTAGTTGGTGATGACAGGGTGCACCAGAAACTATTCAAGATAGGCTAATTGATGTACCTGCTACTTATGTCAAGACATACAAAAAGTATACTAGGCAGGGATCGCGGGTCTTAGCTCTTGCATACAAGACACTTCCAGAAATGGCTGTAAGCTGACTATTGGTGTTATGAATTTGTTTGTTGTTTGATGGATAATAATTTGTTTCGGAAGCATAAAGCTCTGTATGACTTGTATATTAATATTTTTTCATTCTGCACGACTTTGTTTTCCTAACATAGCCTGTCTTTTTCATCTAAATGCTAGTTTATGTACAGATCAGATATTGTTCTTGACCTGTCTCATTAGACAAAATTGGGAACTAATTTAATGTCGATGGGTGTATTACACAATGTCATAATTATGGGGTTGGCTTACTCATCCTACACTCCATCTCATTTGCCAAGTAATGAAATAGTTTGCAACTTGATGCTAGAGTGACTACTGCAAACTAATGCTAAATGGATAGTCCTACCTCTACATTTAATTATATTATTATTGACATGCTCACTACTATGGACTAGTTCCTGATTAACAACATGAAAGAGGTATGGAGTGATTGATGTATGAAATCTATTGCAATTATATTGTAATCTCGTTACCATTTTTTATGCTAAAATATGCATCCGAATGTTCTAGCAAGGATATCAGAGTGCTTAATTAGACATAGCCACAGGCTGGCATACTTTCTACTTTACTATTGTGACTTTCTACTTTCTAGGTTAGCCTGTTCATTCAACTGTCGAATATAATTTATCCGCTAGCTAATGAGATGAAATTTCCTTCCAAAATATCTGTAAAGATTGGGAACATAAGATATTTGGAGTAGTTTGTGGAATGATTCTTAACTAAGGTTTTGTATCTCCTATGAGAGAAATACTAGTGAAAGAAAAAGAGGAAATCAATTCTCTTCGTTTATTTGGAGAGGGAGAACTTAGTTTTTTCTCTTTTCTTTTCAGACCAAACAGCCAAATAGACAGAAAGCCACCTCGGCACAATGGCCTTTATGCTCCTGCTAATGGAGCACCTCCTTCCCCCAATTCCCCTTTGAGGCTTAGCAGAAAGCCATCTCGACACAATGACCTTTATCTCTTGCTCTAATTGAGCACCTCCCTCCCCCAATTTGCCACTGTGAGGCTCCATACCGTCAGTGCAGCCACTTCCTTCAGAACCAATTATTTGTCTCTTCTCTTTCTTTTCTATCCCTACCTTCTTTTTCTCACCTAGTTTCTGTTCCTCTAAAGGAAACGGCCTAAACAACATTCATGTGTAAGATCCATTACTTTCTCTGCTTAATTATTATCTTTCTATAAATTTGGATTGAGATACTAGCAATGACTCATGGTTTCCAGTCATCTCGCATTGCTATATTTCTGATGGTCATTAGTTAGAAAACTAGGTTTTCTATTGCCTAGCAAAAGCCTCAATTATCTTTTGTCAGGTGAGATTTTCCTTAGCTGAGTGATTTTTTCCTAATTAGTTGTTCAATGTGCCCGTCAGTTTTTTCCTTAGAGCATTTTCAAGTGAATGAGGAGTAGCACAGTCTCTTCCAGCATTGTTCCAACGAATTTCTGGGAAGAAGAAAAATATTAAGAATTTTAGAACTAGCAGCAGTTCATAATTTACATTTTCCCCTCAAGAATGATCTTAAGCTGATCTAGTGGAAGAGATTATTAAACCTACCAACTAAATTCCACCTTGCCTTTTTGTTTAGCTTTTCAATCTATATTTTGGTATGTCTTCTCCTATAATGTTCAAATGAGGATCTTTGTTATGTTGGTGGTTATTAGTATCCTCCTTGTTTCTAACATGTCATACTTAGGTAAAAAATTTTTTTCTTTCGTTTCTAAGAAATAGAAGGGGAGCCTTGGCGCAACGGAAAAGTTGTTGCCATGTGACCAAAAGGTCATGGGTTCGAATCCGGGAAACAACCTCTTGCAAAAAAGCAGGGTAAGGCTGCGTACAATGGATCCTTCCCCGGGATCCCGCATGGCGGGAGCTTCGTGCATCGGGCTGCCCTTTTGTTTCTAAGAAATGCCTTTTTTGAAAATTTTAACATTACATGTTACATTATGTTTCATTGCCTTTACAGGTTAGTGAAGCTAGAAGTTTAGACAGAGATGTGGTCGAAAATGGTCTGACTTTTGCTGGCTTTGCGGTAAAAAATTATAGTAAACTTGTAATTATATTTAATTATCTATTCCTGTATCCTGAATGCAAAACTAGTTGTCCAAGTTGTGATATTAATTTGGGATTGTCTGTTAACAGGTTTTCAATTGTCCTATCCGATCTGATTCTGCCACTGTTTTATCTGAACTGAAAGGTTCATCACATGACCTGGTATGTGATTCATCAGATCAGTTCTCTTACCTTATTAAAATATCCTAGTTGAATCATAATTAATTCTTTTCAAACACTACTGATACTTTACATCGGGACCTAGAATTTGTTGATCTCAACTCTGGTTGAATTAATGAATGTAAAGCTCAGCACAACTTACTCTAGAACTCAATAAGTTCTCTTTAACTTAATCTTCCCTCCATGTTGAATCCTGAGCTTCTGGCATCTTTTGCTTCTCATTGTTCTAGAAATGGACAGCAGAACCCGCTAGTCTGACTATCAAGTCCCTAATTTCTTTACTTGGAAAGAAACCGGTTCTGATTTTCTATTGTGCAACTTATATACATTTGTTAGGTAATGATTACTGGTGATCAAGCTTTGACAGCTTGCCACGTGGCCAGTCAAGTTCACATTATCACAAAGCCTGCTTTAATCTTGGTTCGAGGAAATAACAGCACAGACTTTCAATGGGTGTCACCTGATGAAACTGAGATTACTTCCTATAGGCAAGTATTATTTAATAGCTTTATGAGTTTTTTTTTTCACAGCTTAAGGAAAGCATTAGATGATCTTATAAACACTGCTCGAGTATCTAGTTTGTGTTTATAATTTTTCTTTTTGCAATTGATCTTTCTATAAACTCCATGATGTTCGCATACCTTGTTCGATTTTTGTGAATATGAATTTCTGAGGTGCATGTTACAGTGAGAAAGAGGTAGAACAACTGTCGGATTCGCGTGATCTTTGCATAGGTGGGGATTGCTTTGAAATGCTGCAGAGGAGTGAAGCTGTGTTTAATGTTATCCCTTATGTGAAGGTTAGTAATGAAATTGCTGATCATGCAAGCTAACTGCCTTCAAGTTATATCTTAAATTAGTTGCTGATGTGATGGTTCTCCCTTCAGGTTTTTGCACGGGTTGCTCCTGAACAAAAAGAACTTATTCTAAATACTCTTAAGACAGTTGGTAGGATGACATTGATGTGTGGAGATGGAACCAATGATGTTGGAGCGTTGAAACAAGTAAGAAATTAATATTTTTCTGACATACATATTGACACTTAAACTTGTAGAAGTAAACATGTTTACAAGAAAATCTTTTTTTTTTCTACTCGTGCCTTTTTCTTTATCCCATTACCATCAACCTGTGCTTTTCTCCACTATTTGGAATTGATAATGTGAACTTTGGAATGCTATATCAAAATGACTAATAATTTCTGTCTCTCTATCCCTTGCACTTTTCACTCTATATAATATCAACTTCTAATTATAGATATTATTCATCGCCTTGGAATTTATCCATATCATTTAAACATTTTGTCTCATTTTATTATCTATTGCAGCTACAAGCCTAACGCTATTTGCTTGGATATAAAGTTGATTACCCAGATTCATATTAGATCTGTTTCCTTGATTTCATCAATATGCTCTCAAATTTAGGATTCCTATCACCACTAGCCCAATTTTGTGGTCTTCTCACACCAAGTGTGTCACATGAAGATGAATCTTTATCTTTAAAAAGCCTCCCCAGAACCATACAAGTCTCTTTTTTTTTTTTCTTAATTTTTTTATGGCCTATGGTTTTTTTTTTTTCAATTCTATATGCTCCTCTTCCACTGCTCCCAACTCTTGCTATATCTATTGATTTCCGAAGAATATTTGCCATGTCTGTATCATAAGCAAATTTTTAGGTATAATCAAAGGATACAATATAGGTTCTGCTTTATTTAGCCTAATTAACATGTTTTTCAGGCCCATGTAGGAATTGCTTTATTGAATGCTGTACTGCCAACTCAAACGGGAGAAGCATCATCACAAACACAACCTTCTAAATCTGAAAATAAAGCTGGAAAATCTACGAAACCAAAGTCAGTGCTTGAGTCATCTAAGTCAGTTGTGCCTGCCAACAATACTGCAACGACAAGCAACCGTCACCTAACAGCAGCTGAAAAACAACGTCAAAAGCTGCAGAAGATGTTGGATGAGATGAATGAGGAGGGCGATGGTCGTAGTGCTCCAGTTGTGAAGCTTGGTGATGCCTCAATGGCTTCTCCTTTTACTGCAAAGCATGCCTCTGTAGCTCCCACCCTTGATATCATTCGTCAAGGTCGGAGTACGCTTGTGACTACCCTCCAAATGTTTAAGATTCTTGGCCTAAACTGCTTGGCGACGGCTTATGTGCTCAGTGTCATGAACCTGGATGGAGTGAAGCTGGGAGATGTCCAGGCCACCATCAGTGGGGTATTCACAGCTGCTTTCTTCCTTTTCATCTCGCATGCTCGTCCACTGCAGACACTATCTGCTGCCCGACCTCATCCAAATATCTTTTGTGCCTACGTGTTTCTTTCTCTAACTGGTCAATTTGCGATGCACTTGTTCTTTTTGATTTCATCTGTTAATGAAGCCTCAAAGTATATGCCAGAGGAATGTATTGAACCAGATTCAGAGTTCCACCCAAACCTTGTGAACACTGTATCATATATGGTCAACATGATGATCCAGGTTGCAACATTTGCTGTGAACTACATGGGGCACCCATTTAATCAGAGCATATCCGAGAACAGGCCGTTCAAGTATGCATTATTTGCTGCAGTGGGCTTCTTCTCTGTGATCACTTCAGATTTGTTTAGGGATCTGAATGACTGGTTAAAACTTGTTCCACTACCGGAGGTAATTAGGGGGAAGTTGATGCTTTGGGCTATGCTCATGTTTGTAGGTTGCTATGGTTGGGAAAGGCTGTTACGGTCGCTATTTCCAGGTCGAATGCCAGCACGGAGTAGACGTCAGAAACAAGCAGCAGTTTCCTTGGATAAGAAACAATTGTAATCCATTTCACAGAGTTAGGGTACACCAAGCAACATGCCCACATTGAACTGATCAAGAGACCTGGCGAGTTCCACAGGATTGCTTGTCATAACAAATGTAGTCGAAACAATTTTGTTGTACCATGTGATATTCACATGCAAAAATTCTAAATTCGCATTTCATCCTCGCCTAGTTAAACTATTCCAAACTATCTAAGAACCATACCTGTCATTTTTATTTTTTGTTGCTTAGTATTTCCATTGTGCTGCTGGGGAATCAAAAGCAAGACCTAAAGGATTTATTTTATCACAGCGTTCTGTTTCCCTTTGGGTGAACAGTCATTTTTTTTTTGGTCTTGTTTTTGCTATATTTGGGGCCTTATCTAAAAGTGCTGTTTAGTTGCTTTTGAAAGTTGGAAAATACCTTACAATTCTGATGCCCTATCGAGAGAAGATTATTTATGGATCCATACACAATTCTTCATTTTTTTTTTCAATTCTACAAAGATAACGAATTATAACCAGAGCTGGATTGTTCCAACATCACGGGATTTTGCTATTTAAAGGATGTAACACTGACTGGGGTTTCCAAATAATAACTCAGCAGGTGAATAGATCCAAGCAAATTGTTCAGTTGGCGCTGCCTAAGACTTTTGTCGACCTTATAAGTTAGACATTCGGTATTTAATTTACGTCGAATAATCTTGAGATGATCCATCCGACCTCAGAAATTTTTAACAGACTATCAGAATAAATTGGAAAACATTCGTAACAAATGGTTAATTAACTCTGTGTTCTTAGGTCAACTATTTATTTATTAATTTGTCGAAACTGAAATTTAATCACTGGATGTCTGAAAAATTTAAAAGGTATCCTACCATTGCATCCTTCCTCCGACGACACGAGCTACCTAATTCAATCTATAGGAATTCCTTGGTTCCGATTGATCTGAGTTTCTAATCTCCCATTGAGTTTCAGGCATTCTTTTTATACTGCAAATCTGATGCTGGAATCACAGGGTTATCACTGTTTATGGGTTGAAACTTGATAAAAAGTGCAGCAAGTCACGTTCTGCTTGTGCACTCCAGTCCTTTCAATTGATTTTGACAAAATAAAATCCACATTGCAACAAAAGAGATACTGTCTAGCGTCCACATATGTACATGTACAAGGATATAACTCTAACATTCTAAACATTACACGAGAAACTACCCAGAGTCGTGCAAATAATTTCAGGCGATCTCATTAATAAAGATACTGTCAAGTGATGTGAATTTATAAGTTCATCGAAAAGAATTAGAGGGACTTTAACAGGCAACCAACAATGAACCCTCAACAAATATTCCGAGGTCTCACTCTCCTTCCATATGCATCCGTGCCATCAAGTTCGTCACCTGCGTAGACGCTGGACGCTGCAGAAGTTCTACCCCTCTTAGCAACATATCGTAGAAGCTCAGTCAGAATAGATGGGCAACTGACCTTCAAGTATTCAAATCCCTCCGTCTGCATTACAGCTGCATATGCCAGGGAGAAAAGCATCAGAATTTCGCTGGCCAGTGTAGGAGACCAGACGCCATTTAAATTATCTAGAAGTTGCATATTTAAAGTTCTGCGCTTACGAAAAATGTTCAGAAAAAATATACTAAACATTGTTTTTGATTACATGGCAGCCTTGATTTACAGACACTGGGTAGGGAAGCTGTTGTAGGAAGTCATATCACTCCACATACAAAATCAAATCCAGGTCAAATTATTTTCATGACTTAAGTTAGCCTAACTAAAGAAGGATTGTGTGTGGCTCAGCTGGTTCCGTTAATTGTTGCAAATGGCTCCGTATATAGCGATTCAAATCAGGACCAAAAAGATAGTATTACTATCTATGATTATGGACACCTCCCAACCCTAACTGAAAGTTAAACTGCAATCCGGCCAGGAGATGTGCCATGAAAGGGGAGAGAGAGAGAGATGTTATGACAACAAGGAGATGTGCAATGAATATTAAGATAATTAATCATGGAGTTGATTATGAGAGAAGAATAGAACTATTTACGTACCGCTAGTGTTTTCAGCAGAAAAAACATTGTGAATTAAATCAAGGTTGATTGTTCATAACTTTTTATCAAGTCCAAAATGAAAGCAATTCATTTCTAGAAAGGACAGAGAAAATTAAAATCAAAACTCATGGAGGACAAGGAACCATCTTCATCAGGATATCCATACTATAAACAAAAATCACCAACATGACACATAATAACTTGCTGATGCATAATCAGAATAGGCAAGTCAAATGTGTGACTGATGTTTTCAAAGGAAAAAGGTTCAACTTTATGCGTTGAGCTATCTTGGATTCTGTTGGATAATTATACCAAAAAAGAAGTGCATCTAGTCGAGGGAATATTTTAGAATAAGAAATTAGCTGTACCTCTCAAATTCTCGGGTGAAGCAACGAATTTAAGACAAACGGACTTAAGCTGAAAACAGTGGTGCTGCTCGGCCAGAGCCAGAGTAGTGGCCACAGTATTTATGGTAACATCCTCACATAACTTGGCTTCACAGAGTAGTTTAAGCCTATCTACTGCATAGCGGTCTGCAGCAGCAAGCAAATGCTGAGTCATTAGAGTGGAAGCACACTTTGAGTTAAGACCGGTAACCTCTTCCAAGTCAGGTAGTGAATCCCAGTATATGAAATGAAGTAAAGCCTAAAAAAAGAACAAGCACATTTAACAAAAAAAAAAAAAAATAGAACGACAAAAAGGATGATCATATAACTTGCAATACATTGTAGCAACAGATGGAATAAGCATGGTAATAAATTCCTCACACTGCTTTGTAAACTAATGGAAAATAACACAATTGGACATCACAATATGAAAAGAATGGTAATAGAGCAGATCAAACAAGTCCTCATGTGCCCTTTCATTGAGAAGCCCCTACTTGTCAGGTAATTAAGTGCATAACATGATAATAGAGACTATGAGAAGCATACAATCAGACCGCAGACCAACAATATTTAGCATAAAGGTAAAAAGAAAAAAGCTACCTTAAATACCAGAGCCTCCATGTCTTCTACCTTTAAGCAGCGCATGTTACTGTCTTTCATTGGACCAAAAAGCTGTGCCCTAAATACTGGTGATCGAGCTGCTAATACCAACTTATGAACATGGAAAATCTCATCATCAACTTCAAAACTCACATCGGTTGCCTCTTCACTATGAAGAAGCTGGCCAAAATGCTGAGCTATGTTTGACAGTGGCACTCGTATGGTATAAATCTTGGGCCCTTCAGTGAAAGATCTAACAACACCAACAGTACAATTAACTAATAGGCAATCATCCTTGAGGTAATCTGAGGTCTCCAAAGCAGTTCTTTTGAAGAAACGCTTATATCCCCTGCAACATTAACAATGGATATTATCCCATAAATAGAAATTATATCACTCACAGAATTTTCCTAAAAAGTATTCTATAACTCACAGTTGCAATTTTTAATGCATAAAAAGCACAAAGCAAAAGTAATAAATTAAAAATATATGTCACCTATCAATATTTTTGAACAAAATGAATGAAGAAACTAGTTTATTTCGATAGTTGGTGGGCAGAAAGCAAAAGTAGGAAAAGATACTGTTTTGAATCAGATAATTTGGTGGTGTGGCAAAGGCATGGAAGAGGTGTTGTTAGTGCAACCGAGTTGCAGAGGGGGCACTAGTGATGTGATCAAGGTGCAAAGGAGGCACCAATTCTATAGCTGAGGCTTATAGGATGCATCAATAGTGAAGTTGCATCATGGAGAAGGCACCTATGATGAGGTGAATAAGAAAATCCGGGTGTGATTTCAGTGTTTATGCCGTGGATCTGGAGAGGTCGTAGGGTGAGTAGCAAGGGTGTCAGGAGGTGCCACTAGTAGTATACAAGATGAGTACATAGGGGCGATGGGAAAAGATTTCATGATGCAAACAAAAACTTGGGCAAGTGAATTTGCACTGAAGATCAAACTAAGAGTTTGACTCTAATACCAATTGACACAACATTAACTAATCATGACCTTAAAAAAGGCCAAAAATCAAGATGCCCAGTACATGGGATTCTATTCCCTTTTATAGACTAAAACAAGAGCTGAGATATTTTATGTAAAAATAGGATTTTTTTTTTTTTTCAAAAATTATAATTCCCTAATAATTATACTCAGCCTTTTATTTCTCTAGACTGCATCATTAAACTTGGGCAATTGCATCAAATAAACTTTATGGATATTCTTTTTCCCCTTCATAAGATATTGCTTTATAGATGATAAGAAATTGCATACTTTATGAGGATATATCCATCTTTGTATCAGTAATTAGCAACCTCAAACTGAGCAGATTTACAAGAAAAATTACTTGGCTACAGGTTAAGATTAGCCGGCCTATCCCAGAGCGAGCAAGATTATAATTGCTAATTACTTCCATGTTACATATCATATAAAAATAAATAAGTGAACTATGACAATCTGAACAATAGTATATCATGTCATTTCAGTATCCATGCAGAGGGAAAACAGATCTAAGCACTTGTGATGAGTCATCCCAAGAAGAAGGATGATGCGTGAAGTGTGAACCAAGCATGAGTGCTTGCACACATTCCTGAGCAATCTCAAGTACTCTCACTGATGAATCTAAACATTCAATTCATTATTTCAATTACAATGCTACATCAACGAATTTGACATCCCATAGTTTTTACCTTCACAACATTCATTGTCATGCACAGGTGGAGGATTCAATCTTCTATCATTGCAATATAAACAAAAAAAAGTTCACTAAAGTGTTGCAAATTATTTATTCAAAGAACATTCAAATGAAACTAGTGATATAATTCTTAATATCCAATTTTTTCAGGAGAAGAAAAAGAATGAATTACATTTCTAAGTTGTAGTGAATTCCTTTTCTTTGAAATGAAAAACTTGATAATCAGAATTCTAATAGTTAATAAATGGGAATTCCAATTTCTACCAAAGTGGAAAGTTCTCAAAATTCCATTGCCTTCCTTTTTGTACATTACTTAAATGCCCAAACATAGGTTAGTAGTTCATGAAATCAAACTCAAGATAAAGATAGTATCACAATTTAGTAAAGTACTAGAAAAAAAAAAAATCGTTTGTCATTCTACCAAACAAAATGATTGAATTTCTTAGGAATTTGTCTCGCAGATAATAAATTTCTTTTCTTTCAACGATTGTTCCAAAGAATGATAATCAAAGTGCGCAACCCAACTCACCACATGCTTCCACGATATTTAAGGGTGTAGGGGCCGCTCTCCAGCGTCCTCCCAAAGTGGGTATGAATCTTGTGCCGCTCCTTCCCGCTCTGGTCCAGCAGCGTGAGCTCGAAGAGCGCCCTCACATCTGTCCCGTCGCTGGCGAGCGCCACGAAGAGGGACACATACGACGCCCGGTCCTCCTCGCTCTTCCCGTCGGGGTAGAAGTAGATGGCCCAGTCATAGCCCCCAGCCCTGAACGTGTCCGAAGCCGCGTACTTTCCCACCCCCATCCCCTTGATCAGCGAGTACCCGGAAATCTTGAAGTGGTGCGAGCCGTTCACCGTCTCAGTGACCGACGTCGAAGTCGTCTCTGTCGGCTGCTGGCCAGGCGCAGAGGACTGCAACGACGCGGATACGAAGGGACGGTCGGAGGTGCCTCCTCGGAAGGCCCTACTGCTACCCATACCGAGACAGACGCAGACCGATTCGACGGAACCGATGAGAATGCGATCTAGGGTTCCGACTCAGGAACAGAAGTACGAGCAAGCCGCAAGGATCTGCGGCCAAATTGATCGAGGGTTTTCTTCCAACAGGTCGAGACCGAGACGATCTTCCAGGATCGGCGTTCGAATTTGCGATGAAGTGAATGAAAATCGACGACGAGATCGAAACGAGGACGCGTCGGAGTCGGAATCGGAATTCGGGAACGTTCGGGGCGGAGGAGAACAGGTATATATAGAGATACACAGAGAGAAGGAGCGGAATTACACGATTAAGTCGCTAATTATAACTACAAGGGTCACCCATTATTTCTACCTTACATATAACTCGAGGTTTAAACTGCCGCTGACTACGTGCATCTCCAGGGCCTCTAGTGGTAGAAAATGCGGGATAAGTACGGAAATAGCCGGGAGGTTTGTGTTAGACAACTGCACGTTCCATTTAAGGAGACTTTCACGTGCTTTTGTAGTGCCGAGGCGTCAGCTAGAACCTTCGTGTAGTTAGCTGAGAAAGTGACAGATTTACAGGTATTACTATTAAAAGGCTCCATTAAGTCAATAATAACGACTATAAACGTTAACAGAGTCGACTTTATGATATTAATTGAAGTTTTATGGATCGGTTTTTTTTATATAATGGAGCGGTCATATTTTTTTTTATTTATGAAAACGAGCATCTTAATTTCAAAACTCAAAAAAATTATCAAAAATAATATTATTCTCTTCTTATCCTCACATTAGCCTCTTAAATCCCTTCTCTCAAGATGTTATTTGTTAATACATCTCTTTGGTAGATTTGATATAGAAAAATATCAGTTCTAGTGTGGATATGATATGAAAAATATCATATCTACATTGGATCTAATGTGAGAAAATATCAAATATATGCTCGACCTGATATGAAAAATATCAAATCTATGCTCGATCTGATATGGAAAATATCAAACTCAGAGTAGATTTGATATGAAAAAATATTAGATCCATTGCGTGATCATATCAGGCCCAACGATGGACTCGATATGAAAAAATATTAAATCCTTTTTAATCCTAGAGCGAAGGGATGCATTGAAAAATAACCATAGAGGCGGGATTTAGGAGATTGATGGGAGGGATAGAAAGGGAATAATACCATTTTTAGTGTTTTTTTTCTTTTGAAACTAGAGTGTTTTTTTAATAAATAAGAAAAATATGACCGTATTATACTCTTATTTGGTATTTTTTAAAATTTATTTTTGGATAAAAATCGGAAGGTGGGTTTTTTAATGCCAAAGTTTTATTATTATTTTATTTTTTTTAATTTTATTTGCATACATTAACGCGTTCGAAGAAGTGGACGCGTTAATGCTATAGTGCATCCATGTCGGCGTTAATGCCTCAGACATTAATGGTTACGAAATCTTATAGTATTTATAGAATAAAATACTATTATAATATAATATTGATCAATATTATATGTAGGTAAATAATATGTTGAGCATCTTATTTGGGCATACAGACTTGTTTCGGGTGCCTCGTGTGTGTTACGAGCTCTTGATCGTGCACGTTGGGCATCCACTTTTTAAAAATTTCTTTAGCTTTAATATTATAGTCCCAACTTGACACCCGTAAGACTAAATCTTAAATTCTAAACACCAAGCTCTAAACAAAATAAAGATTTTTTTTACATATAATGCGATGTGCACTATCGAGTGTGTATTATATATATATATATATATATATATAAGTGTTCTCCTGCGGCACTTACGTGCGGTTTTAGTGTGGCGAGCTGATGTGGCACTTTCCACGTGGATATATATATATATATATGAGTGTTCTCCTGCGGCACTTACGTGCGGTTTTAGTGTGGCGAGCTGATGTGGCACTTTCCACGTCATCCACGTGAAACTAAAATAACGTGCCTCTCTCCTCTCCCGAAAATCCCTAACAGCACCTCTAGGGTTGGCGAGGTTCCTCTCCGTCACATCCCTCCCTCTCTTGCAGCTCAGTTCCTCTCTGTCGCCTCCCTCTCACCGTGATCAGCCAACCACGAACCCTAACAGAAGCGCCAGCGCTTCCCTCTCCGAATTCGTGAACCGAATCGCCTCTCTCACTGAAGCTCGGACGCGAGCTCTCTCTGCGGCGATTCGCTATGTTCTCGGCCTCGTGAGCCCTCTCCTGATCAGCGAGCTCTCCCTCGATGCAAGCCCTCTCCTTCTTGTCTGATATATAGGCCGACGAACTAGGACATCACTTGCCGACACAAGCTCTCCCTACGCCACGATCAACTCTCAACACCATACCACATAGCTAGGTTTTCTCTCGCTTGGAAAATCCTTCTTCGGTAAAAGCCGATTTTTGTGCGATTTGTTTCTGTTACTCAAAGTGTATGGCGTTTGAGATATTTTTTTGTGACTGAGATTACTTTTACATTTAAGATGTCTTAGATCAGGATTTGTAGCAGTGTCTATAAAAAATTTGGGTAGAAATACTGAAGTTTATCGCACTAAGAACTATGATACCTGAAGGACAAGAACTCATGTAATTCTCTATTTCATTTTTGGATTATGATATTGATACGGTTAGCAGTGGAGGGGCCCAAGAGGAAAGGGTGAGGAAGGTCACGACCATATAGCGGTCAAAAGTCAAGAGGACGTGGCGGTAAATAGTCAGGCTGACTAGGCAGTCAAAAGGCTAGCCTATGGAACAGGCAGAGATCAGGCAGACTGGTTGTTCAAGCAGGCGAGGCCGTGGGAAAACAAAGGAAGTCGGCAAGCGGAACCTGGGGTACAGGTCGGGATCGGCAGAGCTGGGCAAAGGCAGCTCGAGCTGCAGGCCTATGGTCGAGGGACAGGAGACAAATCAAAGGTCGGAAGCAGCAGGGTTGTGCAGAGACGGCTCGGTCTGCAGGTCTGCGACTCGAAGACCCGGAAGTGCAAGCCACAAATCAAAGGTCTGCGACTCGAAGGCCCGGAAGTGCAAGCCACAAATCAAAGGTCGGGCGGCAGGCTGCGTAGACGGCTCGGTATGCAGGTCTGTGATTTGAAGGCCCGGAAGTGCAAGCCACAAATCAAAGGTCGGAAGCGGCAGGGCTGTGTAGAGACGGCTCGGTATGCAGGTCTGCGACTCGAAGGCCCGGAAGTGCAAGCCACAAATCAAAGGTCGGAAGCGGCAGGGCTGTGTAGAGACGGCTCGGTCTGCAGGTCTGCGACTCGAAGGCCCGGAAGTGCAAGCCACAAATCAAAGGTCGGAAGCGGCAGGGCTGTGTAGAGACGGCTCGGTATGCAGGTCTGCGACTCGAAGATCCGGAAGTGCAAGTCACCAGTCACAGGTCGGAAGCGACAGGGCTGTGTGAAGACAGCCCGATCTACGGGCTTACAGTCGAGGGTCGGCAAATACAGGGTACAGAATACAGACTGTGATCGACAAGGCTGTTCAGGGTTAGCCCGACTAACAAGTAACGCATAGAGGCGAGATCTGGTCAAGGGGTGTGAGGTAGATGCAGATCGTGATAAATAGGACGAGTTAAACTGTGCAGGAGTCGGAGGATCACAACTGTCCGTCAAGGGTAATCATTGCATACCAGGGAGATGTGCGGAGGCGGAGGTTCCTAAGCGAGAGGATGCTCTCATAACCAATAGCAGCCTAACAGATGTCCTTTACTACGAGACAAAACCCCTGTGTAAAGGCGAAGGTTCCTAAACAAGAAGATGCCTTCACGACCAATAGCAGCACGACAGGTGTCGGGGATATACGACAAAGCCCAGCGTCTAACGTTTTCTGACAGGTTGGCAGGTTCTGGAAGCAAGGCGGGTGCATAAAAAGGAGGAGATTCCTCGTACGCGGGTACGCGCTCTCTCGTCACTTTTTCCATAACTTTTCGTTTTGAGTCTCTCTGCTTTTTCTGGGGAAAAAAGGACCTGACTTGAGTGTCGGAGGGTCGGATCCGGGGACTTTTTCCCTGGGTTCTGGTCTCTAACGTGAGGGAGGGAGATCGTCTGAGTGTGTGCAGGGTCCTGCAGTAGCGTCAGCCGCCCGTGGGAGCCGAATCGCCCACGACTTTCCGTCAACAACCAGGCCACCGCGACCAGCCTCCGTCCGACTCAGCCTTCGGACAGGATCAGATATCATAAAGATTGAATAAATATAATTAGATGTAAATTATATTTGTTTCTTGTTGTTTTTTGACCTTTTATAATACACATTATGGGGTGAGAATGATAAGTCTTGAGTGTACATATGTATAAGCTGATTCTATTATTTGCAATATGTTTGATTCGAATAATTTTTACTTTTATATCGAATTAAATAGGTCGGTTACGTAGCTTGATTTCAGTACTCAAATGGTGAGCCCTTTGATTTGATTTTAGCTTCCTATATTCAAATTTCCAAATCTATATTATATGAGTAGAATTTATGTTTGAAATGTTTGTTTATTGTAATGTAGGATAAAACGTATGTGGTTTTTGTTGGATAAAACCCAGGTGTTTATGATACTTGGGAAGAAACTCATACTCAAGTTAACAAATATAGCGGTGCATTGCATAGATCATATCTTAGTAAAGAGGGAGCATTTAGAGCTCTTAATTCATACAAGGAGAAACAACATGCTTTCTTTGCCTCTACTGTCCAAAAAAGTTTAAGCTCAACTTCAGGGTCAACTTCAACTACATCTTCAAGTTTTGGTGAAAAAATGAAGCAGATTGAAGAACTAGTGAAGTTGATAAAAAGTCAGATAGATTTAGCTGATGAATATCATTGTAATGTGTTGGTGCAACATTCCTCAGGTCAAGGTTGACCTGGTTAACCAAGCTTGAGTCTTGGTTTGGATTTCGATGTTTGACAATGCAAGGTTGATTGAAGAAGAGTCAAGTAGGTCAAGGATGACCGGATACTTGACTGGGAAGTCCTAACTGGGATGTTAGGCAAGAGGAAAATCCTGGTGAGTGAAGCCAGGTGAAAGACCTAGTGAGTGAAGCTAGGCAGGAGAAAATCCTAGTGAGTGAAGCTAGGCAATTGGGAAGTCCTAGTGAGTGAAGCTAGGCAGGAGAAAAATCCTGGTGAGTGAAGCCAGGTGAAAGACCTAGTGAGTGAAGCTAGGCAATTGGGAAAGTCCTGGTGAGTGAAGCCAGGCAAGAGAAATCCAGATGGGTCAAGGTTGATCAGACATCTGGTGAGAGTCCAAGTAGGTCAAAGGGATTAACCAGATACTTGGCACGAGGAAGAAAAGTCCAAGTAGGTCTTAGGGAGTGACCGGATACTTGGCAAGAAGAGAAAAGTCCAAGTGGGTCAAAGGGATTGACCAGACACTTGGTGAGAGAGTCCTAGCTGGTCAAGGGTGACCAAATGCTAGGTCTTATGTACCAACAAGTCATGGTTGACTAGATGTTGGTTTAGGGGGCTTTGGGCATGGTTTTGGGCAAAAACCAAGATCTGGATTGATCAGCCGATTGATCCGTTGGATTGATCCGTGGATTGATCCAGCAGGTTTGGATTGATCCATGGATTGATCCGGTTTGGATCGATCCGTGGATCGATCCAGAGATCGGATCGATCCACCGATCGATCCGGTGAGTCCCCGCGAACAGACCTTTGGATCGATCCGTGGATCGATCAGAGGTCCCAATCGATCGGTGGATCGATTGGGAGGTCCCAAACGATAAGCGCTGGATCGATCCGTGGATCGATCCGTGGATCGATCCGTGAAAGGTCGGATCGATCCGTGGATCGATCCAAAGCCTCCCCGATCGATTGGGAGCATTCCAATCGATCGGGATTCGACCGTTAGCGTCGATTTAAGCCGCAGGCGTTCATTTCCTTCGGCATCTCTTCACCGATTCATTCCAGATTCATCACAGCTCCTCCCCAGCACTCTCTAAGCTCCTCACCGCCAGTTCTTGAAGGTTCTTGGAGGTTCATCCAAGTCAAGAGGCGAGTTGCAACGAGAAGAAGAAGAAGCTAGGGTTTTTACGCATCTCTTGTAAGCTTTTGCTTATTCTTTACTACCCTTTCTTCTACTTGTATTGAGAGTCTTGTAGGGCTTCTCCGCCTTCGGTAGTTACCGAAAAGGAGTGTTTTCATAGTGGAGGGTGCGTGCGTGGTGTGGATCCTTGGACTAGTCACCTCTTGTGAGGTGGATACCAAGTAAACCAACCGTGTTAGCGTTGTGTGATTTGTTTCTGTATTTTCCGCTGCACATCTTAGAAGAAACAAGCAACGTCGAGCAACGAGCGAGCGACGAGCTATTCACCCCCCCTCTAGCTACTTTTGGTCCTAACATAATGCAGCTAAGATCGTCGAGATGTGTGAAGTGATTAAAAAAAAGGAGTCTGTTCATATTAGTGATTAATTAATAGACTTTATTTAGTTGGATGAATGTATTTGATGGTAGACTTTTTTATTTAGTTGGATAAATGCATTTGACAATAGACGTTTTTATTTAGTTGAATGGATGTATGTATTTGACAGAGTTTCCCTATAAAAGTGATAAAATCTCTCATGTAACAATCAAAAGTCAGCCCACAAGACTTCAATTAAACACTCAATGAATGCCCTTGTAAATAATCTACTATATGCAAATAATGAAACAAATATAACAATATTTATATTCATATGACATAGAGCATGTCACTGGAGATGAATTGTTTTTAGGCCATAGCTGAGGTTGAACTTTGCTAGTTCTCATATTGCTCCTTAAGTACTATATCAACGTTGGTATCAAAATCACCTTCCCTATCAAAATCACCTTCCTTAAGTTCTTATATTGCTCCTTAAGTACTAGAATATCAGGCCCAACGTTTGGCCTGATATGTTAGCATATCAGACCCAACGTGAGCCTGATATTCTAGCATATCAGACCCACAATAAGACTGAGATGTTTTGTAACGTTTGAGCACCTCTAGAGATCTTTAAATCAGTAATGGATAGCACCGTTGAAGTCCTTGGAATACTAGAAACCCACACGACTTGAAATGACCGCAATCAGAGATATGTCGGTCAATCAGTGGGTTTTGGTCAAAATCCACTGATGGCCCTACGGTACTTAGATTTCTCTAAAATCACCTTCCCTATGAAGGTTTGAGCTTGTAGAAGCTATATATGGTGTCAAAACTTAGTTTTAACCAATACAAATGAAGCTCTTGCTCTGTGCTAGTTGGCACGGAACATGTCAACCTATTGGATTTCTTTAAATGAACATCATTAAATTTACAACAACACCGAGCACCACCATTTTATTTTTGAGTAACAACTTAGTTAGAGGTTAAAGCTCGTGAGCCTATAAACGAACACGTTGCCAAGCCCTTTAAATGAGCTAAGCTTGAACCCGAGCTCACGCTCGGTTCTTTGGGCTTGATATTTTATGATATCAGGCCCAAAGAGGGCCATATATATTTTTATACTCAAGCACACTTAACTTTCTAATTGGTGCTTGCTTTCTTCAAATGAATTTGGAAGATTCTTGCAACCGTCACATTTGTTAAGTGGTATGTAGTTATGGCCATAGCCTCTACGTTGTTTAAGTTAGGATAGTTTTCATTCATGTTGGTTGCTACTCGGAAAACCTATTGGTTTCACTGTACAAAAATTTTATACAAATGTCTGAACCTTTTCCTAGCTACCATGTGTTCTTTTTAAATTAAACTTGGATCGCCTGCGGAACTTAACACGTTTGATCCTAAGTTTAATTTATTTGTTCTTTTAGGTTTAGACTTGGATCTCTTGCGGAACTTAACACGTTCGATCCAAATCACCTAGGTCACAAAGACAATTAAATATCTATTTCCAAAATCGGCTTCCAGTACTGCATGACGAGGCACATGACCTTATTGGATGTGGGAGCAACCACCATCGACTAGACAAAGCCTTTTAAGGAAATTAAATATTTAACCTTCCCATAGTAACCCTAGGTTAACCACTAAGAACAATCAAATCACAAGGAAAAGAAAAAACAAAAGAACACAACTTCGAAAACTAATTCAAAAAACTAGCTAGAATCGCATGCCTTTTGTATTTGGTATTTTTACAAAGAAACAAAACTAACATGATGCGAAAAACTATTATTAGTTATACTTTTCTTTCTGAATAATGACCTCTTGATCTTCTACCGTATTCCTTTTCTAATCTCGGACGTTGTGTGGGCAACGATCTTCCGAGATGAGGACCACCTAGCACCTTCTTCTCCTTCCTTCAAGTTTCAGCCAAGCACAAAACAACTCAAAAGATGAAGAACTTTTTCCACCAACCAAGCTCCAAGGGATGCAAGCTTTCTCTTCTTCTTCTCCAAGCTAAGATCCGGCCACCACTTGATCTCCAAGAAGGATGAGAGGTTCGGCCACACCAAAGGAGAGAAGAGAACTTGAAGGGGCCGACCACACCAAGGAAGAAAAGAGGGAGAAAATAGAATAGAGGTTGTTCACCTTGAAGGCACCCAAACCCCCTCTTTTATAATCCTTAGCTTTGGAAAATAAGGAAATTTAATTACAATAAAATTTTCTTAACTTTCCTTGACATGAATTAATTAAGAAAAATTAAATAAAATTTCCTAATAACCCATGTCATGGTCGGCCACCTCATGGAAGAGTAAATAAGGCAATTTTCAATCAACCAATTAAAATTCCTTATTTCTTATTTATTTCCGGAAATTTTAAAATAAAATTTCCCTTTAAAATCCCTTCATGGTTGATAAAAAGAAATTTCTATAATTTTAATTTTTCAACATGTGAATAATTTACAAAGAAGAAAAATAAAATATCCTTTCAATCTACAAATAAGGAAAGAGATTTAATCTCTTTTCTTAATCTTTTGTAGAAACTTATAAAGAGATATTTTAATTTTTAATCTCTATTTTAAATTATATCTTCCATATAAGAAAATTTTAAAATTAAAATTCTTTTCTATTTTAATAGGGCCGGCCACCTAAGCTTGGGTTCAAGCTAGGGCCAACCACCCATGGACCAAGGCTTGGCCGACCCTATCTTGGTTCTCAAACTAGCTTGGTCGGCCCCTACAACATGGGTATGAAGGTGAGTATAGTACTCTATAACTAAGAGACTACGATAGGGACCGAGAGGAGAAATTGATTTTGGTCTTCCGATAAAATTAAGCATCCCGTGTTCGCCCCGAACACACAACTTAATTTTATCAATAATAATTCATTCAACTAGAGAACTATTATTGAACTACCGCACCAATCCTAAATTACATTTTTGGGCTCCTTCTTATTATGAGTGTGTTAGTCTTCCTGTGTTTAAGATGTCGAATGTCCACTAATTAAGTGAGTTATTGACAACTCATTTAATTAATATCTTAGTCCAAGAGTAGTACCACTCAACCTTATCGTCATGTCGGACTAAGTCCACCTGCAGGGTTTAATATGACAATTCTTATGAGCTCCTCTTGGGGACATTATCAACCTAGATCACTAGGACACAATTTCCTTCTATAATCAACAACACACATTATAAGTGATATCATTTCCCAACTTATCGGGCTTATTGATTTATCGAACTAAATCTCACCCATTGATAAATTAAAGAAATAAATATCAAATATATGTGTTTGTTATTATATTAGGATTAAGAGCACACACTTCCATAATAACTGAGGTCTTTGTTCCTTTATGAAGTAAGTATAAAAGAAACGACCTCTAATGGTCCTACTCAATACACTCTTAGTGTACTAGTGTAATTATATAGTTAAGATAAACTAATTCCTAATTACACTACGACCTTCCAATGGTTTGTTCCTTTCCATCTTGGTCGTGAGCTACTGTTTATAATTTATAAGGTACTGATAATATTATCTTCTGTATGTGACACCACATACTATGTTATCTACAATATAAATTAATTGAACAACTACAAATAAATGTAGATAAATTTGACCAAATGTGATTCTTTATTCAAAATAAATGTCTACAAAAGCTTAGCCTTTCAGTATACACTAACAATTCAAACCGACATGGTTTATATTTTTTTTATGGATAGTTCTAATCAAAATACAATTGTCTCTATTAAAAATGCTATTATACTAACTATCAAACATAGACTAATTTGGCCTGTTATCATCACAATTGTCCAAGGGTTGGACTCCTCTTTGGGCCTAATATCATTAGATATTAGGCCCAAAGAACCGAGCGCAAGCTTGGGTTCAAGCTCGGCTTGTTTAAAGGGCTCGACAACATTTTCATTTATAGAGCTCCCGAGCTCGTGTTCATGCTCGTCTCGTTTAAAGGGTTCGTGAACGTGTTCATTTATACGCTAGCGAGCTTGGGTTTGAGCTAGGCTCGTGAACATGTTCGTTTATAGGCTCGCGAACTCGTGTTCGTTCAGGATTCACTTAAACACCAGAGTTGCTTGCTATTTTGCTATTCATTTATACAAAAGAAAGACGACGATACATTTAATACAGAGTTGCTTGCTATTTTGCAACTTCTTTCTTGGATTACAATATAAATGTTCGATGACTGGAAACATGTCTGGATTTTAACACTACAAAATTGATGCACTTGTAGAATGTCCAAGCTATATGATTCATGTAAGTAAAAGATTAAAAGAGCAATCCTTCTTTTCTAACATTCTTAGTAACAAAAAATTTAGAAGCTAGAACTCAACCATGAGTTAATTAAATTTCATGCCAAATACAGAATGGATTACAAGTTATGACATGCCAAACCTAAAATGGAAGGTTGTTTTGTAGCATGATGAAGTTAAGATGGTAACAAGTTTATTTTAACATCAATTAAATACTGGATCTTCAAAAGGATTGAACTAATTACTAAAATCAAATTACACTTCAAACATAAATAGCACATAGCTGGGTATGTATATTGCTTTCATTTCATTAGAAAGTACAATAAACCACCTTCTATTAATATCATTAGATACAAAATTGAGAAATCACAAACCAGCCCTCAACTTCATATTTGCATCATTTGCTGACATGTAACACAATGGATAAAAATTCCAACCATCCATCTGCAATAGGTTAGTTGGGGTCCAAAAACATATAAAATTTAGACCAGTATTTGACATCAAAACACAATTCTTTGATTACAATGTAAATAGAAAAAAATTTGATAGCTAATTCTCGTTGAGTGAAAGCTTATCTAAAACTAGAGCAAAGGGAATACACCAAATCGAAACCAAAGCCAAGGCAAATCTTCTCTAACACCGGATTCACTGAAAGAAAACACACATCAAGTTAAATACAAACAACAAGGATAGAAATGTTTAACCTTAAAATGCAAAGGGAATACATTTTGAGAAATTAATCATAATAGTCTTGCAAAGATCTTGATTGAAGATCGAAAGAAGCTAGTCATGCAAAGATCCAGATTGCAAAGTACCTCGTTTCTACCAGCAACCGATCAGGGATGGAAGGGCGCCTGTGAGGCTTCGTGATGGCAAGGGACCCAAGTGCGGGGAGAGAGAAGCTAGGGCTCTCGTCGGTTGAGAGGTAGGCGACGACGAGGGAGGGAGACCCGACGCAACGTTCACAGGCGAGAGAGAGGGAGTTGTTGTGGGCTGAGAAAGCTCGGGGCAGAGATCTCTCACTGTGAAGGCGTTCGTAGGCTATAGAGGGAGGTGCGGCAGCGAGAAGACGTTGTTGTTTGCAGCTAGGGCTTTTTGAGAGAGGGAGGAGTCGTGTCGTTTTTGAATTTTGATGCGTCAAAAGTTTTCAGCACGTCAAAAAACTTCTCACCACAACGGATGACGATGTGGCAAGTTCCACGTGGCCAAACTACACAAAACCGCACGAAAGCACTGCAGGAGAGCACTTCTGTATGTATGTATGTATGTATGTGTGCATATATATATATAGGGATGTTTTTCTAGTGGGATAATAATTCTAAGAAGTTTGGTTATTTGGATGAACTTCTGCGATCATTTTTCAATTTATCTTAAAAACTTATATGGAATCAGACTGATTACCTTTAAGATTAGTCAGTTCGAAAAGTTAGATACATAAATTAAAAAAAAATTATATTATAGCAATTAAAAATTATATTTGTTACAAGTTTATTTATGTTGATTAGAATTGGAATATTCATGTTATACACGCTATGAATATGTAGCCACTATAATAATCTAAAAAAACTAAGAATAATTTTAAAAAGTAAAATATTAATACAGGTGAGATAATACTTTAAAATAAATAAAAAAAAAGGAACAAGATTCTAATGGAAAGAGCCATCTTTTTTAACTTTAGTCCTTATTATTTTTAATTAAATTAAAAATTATGGAGGGTAAAGTACACAAAGTAACATTTGGATAAGAATTAGAAATCACCCTCAACACTTTTTATGTTTTTTTCAAACTTCACACTACTTAAAAGTGAACAAGAAATGGAGATTAACTATCTATCTCCAAATTGTTGAATAAGTGAATGGAGAAAAAATAGAATAGAAAAGAGATTTCATTGTGAATGGAACTTTAGTCCCATATTGGAAGTTTCAAGGTACTTTTGTTGGTTTATATTGATTCACATACATTGAGGTTGTGAACAAATGCATGGAGAGAGACTCTCTCTCACACGTGGGTGCGTAAGGGGGGTGCAAATCTAGGGTCCGAATTTACACTGAACCAAGTTGACTCGTGTACGAGCGCAACTTGCGCACACGAATGTCGGACTGGTCGGGACAAAATTCGCCCAAGTGGAACAGTCAATATTTTGCCATGTAAGCCTTTTTGCTGCTTGTGTAGCGGATACATTCGCCCTTGTGTAATCATTAACCGATCATTTTACCATTCATTTGAGCTCCTATAAAAGGAGGTTGTGGCTACAGACAAAGGGTTACGCACACAGCATAGCAAAGACTCTCCATTTTCTTCCTCCTCCTCTGTCGTGCAGCTCCTGCTCGGCGGAGTGCCCGTGATAGCAATCGGGTGTCACTCAGTTCGCTGTCACCACCAGTGTTTGGTCGGATTCACGGTCTACCGTTGTATCCTGGGAAACAGACGACCCTTGTAAGCCTTGAAGCACAGCCGGAGGTGGGCGAATCTGTTTCAAGGAAATTGCGACTCTTGCAGGCCTCGGTCAGTTTTCCCGGTCGGTCAGTCTCCTCGCCCGATCTGTCTTTTACCAGATCAAGTGCCGCTCTGCAGATCAACTCTGTCGTTCCTCTCTGCAGACCTAGTCTTCCGCTTTGTAGACCTGGTTTCCCGCTCTGCAAACTTGGTCTTCCGCTCTGCAAACCAGCCTTGCGGCTCTGGTCTTTCGCTATGCAGACTTGCGCTGCCTCTCTGATCTGCTGCTCTGGTCTGCCTCTCTACAGACCTGTCCTACTGCTCTGGTCTTCCGCACTGCAGCTTTGGTCTGCCGCTCTGTAGACCTGTCCTGCCACTCTGGTCTATCGCTCTGCAGACCTGCCCTGGTCTTCTGCTCTGCTGCCCTGATCTTCTGCTCTACTGACCTGTTCTTCCGCTCTACTGACCTAGTCTTCCGCTCTGCTGACCTGGTCTTCCGCTCTACAGACCTGGTCTTTCGCTCTGCACTTTACAGAAACCAGCCCCTGCTGGCAGCCTGAGATTATCCGCTCAAGTCATTTCGACTGTAAGTTGAATTTAATTTAATATAGCTTAAATTCAACTAATACTCATAAATCTTCGGTATTAGATTATTTATGTCCAACATAAATATCATAGTTAAAGTTTGAAATAGCATGCTTATATTCCAATTCTTGTTATTTATTGTGATGCCTCAACTCTCATTCAATTTCTACCTTACTTTCCTCTTAACAATTAAGTTTGTTTTATTTCATTGCAAATGCTATATATATATATATAAACAATGGCAGAAAAAAAAATGATAGAAATGAGAATATTAAAATAAATGTACAGATGTGTAAGAATGAACAGATAAGAAAAAAAATAATAGAGAAAGAAAAAAAGAAATTAAAATTACATATTAAAATAAAAATTTCAAAAAAATATATTTAAGATATTTTAAATATATACTTAAACGATTAATAAATATCTCAATTAAACTATGTAAAATTATAATAAATATATAAATCAAACACTAAAAAGAAGATTAAAAAAATAATAAAATAAAATAAATTTTATTTAAATATAAATGATGTTATAATAAGGAATAAATTCTAATAACATAGAAGAATCTAGGATAAGATTTGATTATGATGATGATGATGATGGGTTATTGTACTATAAATTTCCTAATAGCAGAACAACTTGTGCCCTAACTGTTTTTAAGACAGATGACATTCTAGAAATGTTGGTTGTACCACATGTGAAATGCACTCACAATCTTCATCACAAGGTGATTCTTAGTTCTCGTGTATGCCAACTGATATTAAACCCATTTGTATCGAAATACAATCCTTTGGTTTCAATAACAAAAAAGAAAGTAGATGCTAGGGCACTTGTGGGTGTCATCCAGATGAGAACCATGTCGCAGATTCTAAAACTTCATCAGCATGCCGACGTCCAAGAACATGATCAGTATCACAAGCAGATCCACTTATCTGCAAGGTCATGAGCTCATAAGATGAGCGATTTAGTGTGGATGCAGCATACGACAACTTAGATTTGGGATCTCACTGCAGCTTTACCACTGCAGTGACATTGCCAACTCCAGGAGTGCCTCTACTTGATGGATAGTCTTTTGCTTCTCCTGCTGCTTCAGCCTGACTGCGACTGTTTCAGGATCCAATCCCTGTGGAGATTCCAGAAGTTGTTGCTCAGATCGGACCTCTTGCAATAATTGGTCAACCTCTCTGACAAAATCCACCCTTAGTATCACGTCGTCATCCTCAGGAGGCAACTCTACGCGGCCATGATGCTGAATAGAAGGGAAGAACTGGTCAATAGCAAGGATATATTATGTAATGAGCATAGAAAGGGCAAACTAATGTTCTTCGAGACACTTGACAATTCCTTTACAGAAACTATGCCAACTATTTAAAGCCGGCTACAAATTCTTCACATAAATTGCTCCTGAAATATGTATGAATTAAAAGTATTGCAAAATGAAACTCAACAGGATGGGTGCCTTCTAAATCTTTGACTATCCAGATTAGGGACACAAGTATAGGTCTCCAACCAAAACCACAAGTTCTTATTCTTAAAATCAAATTGCTTAAACCTAACTAATGAGTTTCCACAACTGACGTTACACCCAACTCAATGAGCATACTCATCATTTATACAAGTTGCACATATATTCATGAACCGAATTTATGGTAATTTCTCAAAGGTGATCAATGTGTTGCTGGGCACTTCAAAAAGGTTCAGTCAATTGCCATTCCTACTAAAGTGAAGATACATTCAAATGTTTTCGGCAAGAAAATAGACTATAGCATTATATTAGTCTCAGTATTATTTAGATAAAAGGTCCTTAACATGATATCTAGATGTTAAAAAGAAAGCTGCGCTAAAAATCCAAGTAGAATAAGGAAATACATTTTCCATGTCGAACCCAGCAGGAACAAGCATGCTGAAAGGATCTTCTCTGGGGAAAGTATCAACCATGCGCTTCCTGCATTGCTTAAGCCATCCTTCATCATCAAATCCATCATGGAGGTTAAGTAGGTCATTGAGCAACCTCATAGCAGGCGTAGAATCCCTCTTCAAAATCTCTGTCTAGAATGCGCACATTTTCAACATTTTAAAAGCAATCATGTAGCAGATGAATAGTGTTACGACCCCAAAGGTACTGAATAACTAGCATGATATTTATTAATGGGAATAAATAAAATGAATCCGAATTTAAGTGATAAAATATATCTTACAAAGCAATATGCTCGACAGTAAACAGAAGAGAACTTTGGCCACAGTTCTTACCTCTATCCTCCTGTACAAAAGGTCTAGACTTCTAACAACATCCTTTTCCTCCTAGAAATAGAAGTAGAATAATTTTTTATCAGGTCAACCTTGTTTAGAGTAAATCACCATGAGGAAAGAAAATACAGAGGAATTTAGCAAAATAAGGCAAAAGTGAACAGCATTAGCCATTATGTGATTGGATATGGTAGCATATCCAAACTGACTAGAATAGTGATTCATTTTCTAATGTTTTAGAATCGGCATTTCTAATAAAGACGAAGTTAGAAACAAAAAAACATGCTGCTTTTTCCCATGCCAATTTCTTTTAGTAAAATACAGCAAGCAGCAAGCATGGAACAAAAACAGAACAGTTAACTTCTTGATCATCATTTTACAACTGACAACAGAAACAACAATATCCAACAAACCATATATAATATATTCCAACTATTTAGAGGGTCAGTTATATACATCTCACTTGACATTGTCTATACATGATGTCATACTAGTTTGAGTATCTAATCCTGCAACTATGTTTAACTATTAATATGCACATATCTTGAATGATAAAAAAAGACATCCACCTTGGAAACACACTTGGAGACATACACCTCTGGAGCACACTCAGTATTCCAGCCAAGGCAACATCAATATTATATGCACGAGGTGGACCATCCACTTCAGTTCAAGTCACAAGGGAGTCAGCAGAATACTTTGATTATTGGATGTATCAACTAGCTATTAGACCTATGGTTTGAAATCTCATTCTGTACCACGCGAAATGGTCGAAACATATCCGTTACGATAACTTACAAAACTCAATATCTCCGGTGTTGTTGTGTCAACACTCAACATCCCTTGACATACTAAAATTGAGATAATTTTATCATTTTTTTTCTTTATAATTTTATCTCCATATAGAATAACGCTAAAATTGTATCATTCTAGATAGAAAACAAACATTGAACTTAACCATTTTGAAACATCAACATGACTCGAGATTTCGAATCCTGATTAGACCTTTTATCTATTAGGCCTATCATATCTTCACCACGAAACATTAGAAACATTTCCTTGCTTTAACTTTGACTCAAGTTATCTTGTGAATAAGGGTTCTCTAAAGTGCCCCTAAACTGTTATCTCTAACAAACCCTTGAATCAACAAATATGGCTCCATACTTTGAATGCAGGACCTGAAAGATGGTGAGAGCACTGATCCAAGGATTTGGCACTTGTGTCTTCAATTAAAATCTGAACCACAGCATTTACCACCATGGGAATGAGTTTTCGCTATATCACTTAGGCATGGTCAATATCAAGTTAGTCAAATGGAGTAGTGCATAAACACAGTTTGCACAAGCTTCTGATTATTAGATACATAGATAATAAATCAACAACAATGCATGTTCATGGCTGTTAGTTGACAATGTAGTTAACCAGAAAAGCCTCTAGGGCATGACATAAATAAAATATCACATCATGTTGACTGTTTCATGTTAGAATGTCATATAACTATTCATGTACATATGGCAATGAAAATCCTATGGCTGTATTGACCTGCATCCTATCATTATCAGACTATCCACTATCAGTGGGATAAAGAGGACAATTGTTCAAGTGAATGAGGACATAATATAAAGATCAAAAAAGAAATAATATTTTCAAGGTTGCATTATACATTGAGCAAAGGGTCTCACTATATCATACAGACAAATCATTACTGGTAGGGAAATAATGCAATAAAGCACAAAATTAGGAATAATATGATGCTCTATCAAGGTGAATCAGGACAGAGTGGGGCATGAGATTATGAGGATTAGGAACCATGAAAAAACTAAATTCATATGAAACACTGCAGAGAACTTGAAAAGAAGAATAAATTGAAACTGCACATACATCTCGTCGAGCAAGATCAAGCCGATTCCAAATAACCATCAAAACGAGTTCTGTAAGTTCACCTTTCTCAGCTGCTGCCTCAATTTTCTGATATAAACAAAAGATATAAGGAGCTGCAAGATTTCTTGTGTTCTTAAATTTTAATTAACACATCTAAGTGAAAGGATAATTCATAAGTAAATTTGAACACAATAACCTAATCCTACGTTCATGCAGACCTAAGAGAATAGATTATCCAAGGGACTAATAATTAAACTGAGAGAAACTTTGAGTCAAATAGAACCACCGCCTGTTTTATAATAATGGCAATAATATAAATAAGCAAGGAAACATTTTTTAGATTACTTAGTTGTTATTAATTTCATGTGCTTAGTAACAAAAAGATGCCAAAACATCAACTTTATTTATATAAAAATGAGGAGAAAACTCAGTAATATTGAAAGTTGTGTGACTTTGGATCTGTAAGAGTATAAATGTCCCAGTTACACACCTTCGTGACAGTTTTAACTTTTGGAATAAAGGAAGCTTATGGAATAATGGTCACCCAATCAAATGTTAAGAGATGCAAACCATTAAGCAGTTGAACAAGGTTTTTTCTCTCATCAAGCAATACAAAACAAGCAAAGAATGCACTTTTATTTATAGTGAGCACAAGCAGTATTGGCTATAACTTTCATGGCTAAAAAATATAGTATAACAAGAATCTACAATGTTCAGAAAAAACATGAGCAAACAATTGGAATCTTTCAGCAAGGAGCCAAGGAGAACTAAAGGTTTTAAGGAATCTTCCAATAACTATGACATGAATATGGTAGATATATTAGCTCGTGAAGATCTATAAATTTTTAGGTTATATCTGTGACTGGCTCATGTAAAATGAAATGTTTCTTCAGCATTCTAATTGCAGTGATATAGTTACTAACCGAAACTTTAAGCAAATGATAAATCAGATATGCTTCTAAGCACAGGAAAATCAGACAACAATAGTCGGAAAAGCTTAGCAACTTCTATATAGTTCTTTCTAGAAAAATTCATGAACATGGGTACAAACCATTAAGCACCATGGCAACAATACCCAAGATTAATTCAACAAAGGGAAATAATTACCTCTTCCACTTCTTCAGCAGACCTTATGAAACTTGAAACTAATTTTCTTGCTTTGCGAACTTCTTCCTCAGGGTATTCCTTTAGGCGCATGCCTATCTCCCGATATTCATCAATCTTTCTCCTTTCTTCGTCTTCCTCCTTCTTACGATAAGCATGCCACTCCTTTGTTTTTTCACGTTGGCGTGCTTGCCACTCCTAGAGATGACTATAATAATGATAAAAGTTCCAAGAATTGTATCCAGGGACAAATGAGAAAGAAACTTGCAAATTCATCACATACATATATGGTTTCAAGGATAACCAAAATGAAAATAACAGCCAAATGCTCTGTCCGCCATGTCTAACACATCTAATGGAGAATAATAATAGTGAAAATATGAGCATAAGGTAAAGAAAGGAGGAAGCATTTGGAATAGAAATTATTTACTAAACTAATAAACCACAACAAAAGAAACTATTCACTAAATTAAGCAACTACTATGTCACAAATTACCATATAATTAATCACTACTGCTACAACTTGGCTCTTATATAAAATGGGAGATGGCCATATTGTTCCACCTAAGTGGTTGTAGAGAGTTGATATGGTTGGCATTTTCATATGCCATCAAATTGCCATGTCGCAAGGCTCGTGCCAAACAATAACATGATATTATGGTATTAGAGGTTTAGTCTCAAATAGTGTGTTTTAGGTTAAAGGTTACGTGTTGAGGCCTATATATACACTATGCCATTTTCCTCTGACAATATCATCCAATCAAAAATTACTTTATCCTACTTATCATAATATCATAGTCATTCTTCTAGGGTTAGGTTCCCTTTAGGAGGGTGCAGGGTATGAAATGCCGTTTCGTGCCGCCCGACACGGACGGCTTTTATCGTTCCGTCTGGCGGCCGAAACCAGCACGAGAGGCGTCCTCCTCTCGGCGGCGTCGGAGGAGACGCGAGATTGCTCCGGCGGCGTCCTGCGACACCTTCGGCACCGAAGGCGTCGTGCGCGACGCCTTCTGCGATGCCGAGCGACCCTTTCGGCGCCGCCGGAGGCGTCCGACGACGCTTCCAGCGCCGCTGAACGCCCCCCGCGGGATCGCAAGCGATCTCACGTACGCAAGTGTTTTTTCTTTTTTAATAATTATTTATTTTATTTAATTAATTTAAACAATTCCTAAGGAGGATGTGTGATATTTCAAAGAGACTTCTATAAACCCTAATTAAATTATCCTAATAACATATATAAAAAATATATTTAAAGTTAAAATAAATTAAATAAATTTTATTAGTTAATATTCTGAAAAAAATAATGTTTTAAATTTTATTAAAAATTTTAAAAAATATACAATAATTCTTATTTATATTCTAATATATTTTTTATTATTTTAAATTTCATTTAAATTTTTTAAAAAAAATCTAAAAAGATTTTAAAAAATTCTAATAAATTATATTTATATTCTGATTTTTTTAAATTTTTTTTAAATTTGTTTACTTGATATTTTTTTACTATTTAAAATATATATTATTTAATTAATAATTAATTAAATGAATAAATAGTTAATTTATATAATTATTATTAATATAAAGTAATATCTTGTATTAATTTATATACTTATTATTATTATTATTATTATTATTATTATTATTATTATAGATACTTTCATTTTAATTTGAATTATTGATATATCAACTTTATTTAAATAAAACTATTTTTAATTATTTTTTCTAATAATATTAAATTATTCAATAATTGAGAACTTATAATAAATCAATATATAACTTATTTTTATATACACAATAAACATATTTATCTTATAATTACTATAGATAAATAAAAAATACCGAAACTATATCGATACGGCACGATACGATATTGAAACCGTATCGTTCTGGTCTGAGACCGAAATCTAAACACGGGTCGAAATTTTAAACCTTGGGAGGGTGCATTTCAATGCTCTCTCTTGGCTGTTACTTCTCACTCTCAATTTCTCTTCTCATTGTGCGAGCTCTCCACCCATAACTAATTGTTCACACCTCTTTGTTGGTCGCTCGATTCCACACCGCTTGCTTGTTTCTCAACTTGTCAAGGTGAGCAGATCTATGCTCAAGGCAGAATCACAACTCTTTCTCTCTTATCCTCACGATGCCGCTATTCCCTTGAATTGGTTCTACTCTTGAAAGCTTGGTAGCTAGTGGCAACATTGAGCAGTTGTGGAGGATCTCCTTCTTGTGTTGTTACCTCCAAATATCTCCTTCCAAGCATCTGCAACCTTCCTGTGTCATCCACACCAGAAAGAACTATCTCAGAGTATTCATACACAATTCTAGGCTTTGCATCTCCCAGGTTCAAGATCCTACCGACAAACTTGTAGTTACTTCTACTGCAGATGCTTAAGCTTCTTCATGAGAACAACCACATCCCAAATCTGGAAACTGCAACGCTTCCCTTGACCAACCCTACTTCCTCTTCGGTGGCAGATTTCCTGCAGTAACTGTCCTGTGAGACATTATCCTATCAGTTGACTCTGTTGGTGCGGGAAGCATCCGACAGTCAAATTTGTGTTTTGATTATGTCAAAAGGTACAAAGTTAAGTTGTTTTGTTATCTAACAAGTTAAATGAGATTGCAGGAAAGTCCTAAGTGTATTTAGGCAAAAGTCTTAGGCAGGTGGAAAACCTTAGGGGGTGGTAAACCTAGGTGAGGAAAAGTCCTAACTGCGGTTAAGCAAAGGGAAAACCCTAAGGGGCGATAACCCTAGGTCCTAGGGGGTGGTAACCCTAGGCGGGAAGTCTTGACAGGTCGAGGGCTTCGGGCAAAAGTCCTAGAGTCGAGGACTCTAGGTGAAAAGTCCTAATGTCGCGAACTAGGTGAAAGAGTAGGCGGGTCGTGGAGCGGACGTCCAGCGGAAAGTCCTGGAGCCTCGGGCGTTGAGCAAAAGTCCAGTTGGTCTGGAGGATCAACTGGCAACAGGTAAACTCTCCTGAGTGGAGTAGGTGAGGACGCGTTCCCCGATGAGAGAACAGTAGACGTCAATTCGGCCTAGGGTCTCCGGTCGGGAATCCGAAGTCAGAATCGGACAATCCGATGACTGTCAAATTCTATGTCTTATTATGTCTTAACTCTGTTTTGCAGTATATGTTGTACTAACGTATTTTGTAGGAAGTGAATTGAAGTGTTGGTCTCAAGTAACCTGGAGAAGACCCTCTCACAACAAGGTGTGAGGGCACCCTCATGGAGCTTGAGGGCGCCCTGGATGTTGAGCAGAGGGCGCCCTAATGGAGCTTGAGGGTGCCCTGAACACTGGCGCAAGGGTGCCCTCATGGAGGTTGAGGGCGCCCTCAGACGGATAGATTGTGACCGGGTCGGAGCTCATCCACACTGCGGATTTGGCGCGGATTAGGGCGCCCTCCATGTTGTTGAGGACGCCCTCCACAGGCTATAAAAGATAGTCTCGAGCAGTAGCAAAGAACAACAACGAAATCACAATCTGTCTTCTCCATGCTACTCAAAAAACGATCCAGAAAAGCTGTAGCAAGACCCCGACGACCAGGAGCTTCAAACTTATCATTTTCTGTTGTCAGTATAAACCTTTTTACTGCTTTGATTGTATTTCAAACTGTAATATTGTCGTACTTATAGTGATTGCCCAAAGTAAATGCTCAACGAGCGTGGGCCTTGGAGTAGGAGTCGCCCTAGGCTCCGAACCAAGTAAAACCCCTTGGTGTTCGCGCTTTCGATCCAATAGACTCTACGACCCTCCTTGAGTGTTTTCCTTCTCCCTTTTACTAATTGGTCAAGGAGAAGCCCACTTGAGAGGCTTGCTCTTGTGACTGTTTATCCTCTCAACTAACTTTAGGGCCCTAATCAAGTGCTTTCCTTCTTTTCGTTATTTAGTTTGTCATGTGTTGTCAGCACCACTGAAAGCAGAAGCCCACTAAAGAGACTTTCTTCCAAGGTATTGTCTCATCCTTTGTCAATATTGTTGTTTTGAGGTAAAAAAAGGACACTCACTCAGCGATTGAAATGTCATTCCATGTTGTCCGGCACTGACAATTTTTACTGTTCCACCGAGAAGCGAAATTGGCATGTCACGCGTGCGCGTCTTGAGGCGCAGGGATGCGTCGTGGGGCGGCACCGAAGGCATCGCGACGCGATGTTTCTGACCGAAAGCATCGCGAGATGCCGTCGGAGGAGTTGCAGGCATGTGTTGGGGGGGGGGGGGGGAGCCGGCGTTGGTTATCGTGCAAAATTAATATTACAATTTAAGTAAATCAAACAATTCCCACTTAAGTATGATATTTTAAAGAAACTTTTATAAAACTTAGTTAAATTATCCCAATAAAATAGAAAAAATATATTTAAAATTGTTAAAAAATTAATAAATTTTATTAAATAATATTTTGAAATTATTTTTAATGTTTTAAATTTTATTTAAAAATTCTAAAAAATTCAAAAAAAATATAATAAATCAAATTTATATTGTGATTTTTTAATAATTATTTTGTTTTTTTTACTATTTTAATGTTTAATTGATTTAAAAAAAAGGTTACCTAGAATTATATAATTTATAAAATAAATAGTTAATTTATATAATTTTTTAGTCTATATTGCTTAAATTATTAAATAAATAAATAGTTAATTTATATAATTATTATATATATAATAGTATTTTTTTTTTTAATCTATATAATTTTTTAATCTGCACATTGTTGAACTATAAAGGTTACCTACAATCACTTCTTTTAGTATTTAGTAAGGTAACATATTATAATGTATCAATTTTAATTTGAGTTATTGATAGATTAATTTTCTTTAAAGAAAGTTATATTTAATTATTTTTTCTAATAATATTAAGTTGTTTAAAAATGGAGAACTTATATAAAATTAATATACAACTTATTTTTAAATTATACACAATAAATATATTTATTTAATAATTACTATATATAAATAAAAAAATATTGAAACCGTATCGGCACGACACGATATGATACCGAAACCATATCGTTCCGGTCTGAGATCGAAACCTCGGCAGTGTCAAGATTTTAAACCTTGCATCCACTTGCTTCATGATGTCTTTTTGACGGGCTTGAAGTGAGAGTCATCCTATTTTGTGAATTTTGTCCATCGCATGATACGTTGGACCATAACACTAAATGCATTGCTAACTATAAGAATTCCATTATGCAAGCAATATAACCTTTGGCTATGAAAGGTAAAGCCAAGATCAAACATCTTTGGTTCACAGATTAGCTATTTCATTCATAATAAGTTCTGTCAGAATAACTATTCATGTTTATAGTTATCAAATAGAATATCAATTAGAGCATAATTGTTATTCTCTCAGGGAATATTTGGGAGAGCTTTTGTTTATTTAAAAGTGATTCTTATAGAGATTATTTTGAAGTTAGTGAGAAGCTAAAGTATGAAGTGTTTGAAAATAGAAGCCAAAAGTTAATATAAGGTAAAGTTTGAGTGTTTGATTAATAATTACTTACAAGCTTAATTTTTAGTTAAATGACAATAATATCCTTAAACTATATAAATTAATCTTTTTTAATTATCTAAATATAATTCTGATATACCATCAATAATAATGTGTTTATATAATTATTATTATATTTTGAATATTATATCAAAATTAATTTTTTATAACATGAATGTTTGAAAAGATGTATAAAATTAATAAAAATAAAAATATAAAAAATGACAAAATTTATATAAAAACGTAAAAATATGTATAAAAAATTCTGAAAATACAAATGATATAAAAATAAAAATAGTATTTAAAAAATAAATACTTATAATAAAAGATGATTATTATTTTATGTTAAAAGTGTAGTGGCAATTATGTAAAATGATAAATTTATTAAGGACATAAATATCAACTTTTAATTTTAGACCATAAATAAAAAGCAGAAACAAGAAAGGGCATCAAATTCTTGCTTCTAGCTTTTGAGTAAAAGCTATAGAAGCGGAAGCAGAATTTGACATTCACAAATAGTAAAAAATGCTTCCATGCAGCAAGAATTAACCTTCTTAGCTATTCCTTCTTTCATTCAATGAGTACTTCATTCTGATATTATTATCTAAGAACCAAACTAAGTAGTACTATTCTTAGCCTATTCCTACTATATTTCATTCCCAAGAATGACCAATATATTTATTGTCAATTTCATTCTATGAAATGAACACATTGATAGGGACTTTATACATGAAAATTACCATTAATGACAAAAAGTCCCTATCGTGCATAACTGTCCAAATTTTGTTTCTTGCATAGTAAGTACAAGAAGATAACAAAAAAAAAAGAGAACTTCTATAGTTGAGTAGTTAAATTTAGCCATGCACATGTGTCAAGTGCAAGTCTTTTCATTTATAATTTATCCCTTCATCACCAACCATTCTATTGATTTTATTTTGTGAATTAACCAATGAGTCAAAATATTTTAACACGGTAAGTATTATCAGCCATAACAATAAAATTTGGGTTTGATTCTAGTGTTAGTTATCATATGGCCGTTTAAGCCAATTAAATGTATAAGAGAACAGATAAGTATGAGATAGAACACATATTAAGATGGAACTAGAATTTGTTCTTATAAAGCCGAACCACTAAAACCAATACATATCAAAATGATGGAAAGTTTGGGAGTTTCTTAGGGAAAATGCAACTATTGGTGGAGTATAGTGCCAATAAGAGCTCTTTGGTATCCAGGACTAAATTATCACTTTGACTATGTTATTGTCCTGAGTGCAGGATTGAGTCATGGGTCGAGATCCGGATCTTTACTTGGTCATGCAACACGTAAGGAGGAAGAGAGGGGGAAAGACTTGTCCTAGACAGAGTCCAAATTACTCAATTACTCAATTTTTTTTCTCTCTTTATTAATAATAACACTTCTTATATAAGGAGTCAAACATGACACGATTTAAGAAAGACCAACCTATTAAGGAAACAAGGAATCAAAAATAAAAAAACTAATTAGGCTATTATTTATTTCTACTATAGCAGTAGTTAAATTAGGTCAATATTTATTTTCTACTATTAGGCAATAGCTAATTTATTTCTACTATAGCAATAACTAATTAGGCAGTAACAAATTTGCTTCCAACTATAGCGACATCCGACAAAGGCGTCCACCTCAGCATCCACATCATCACTCCCCTCCTCGATGCTAAGCTTGTCCTTAAGCTCGAAAGCGGAGTATAACACCACTAGTAGCATGGAGGGAAATTTCCGAATCCACTTCTCCTCTTCCTCACCTTCCCTGTTATCATCAAGCACTTTAATCCAAAACAGACGTTTAACACTTGTGACCCATGGAGTAAGACTCATATCACAGTTAAAACAGGGGTCCTTGGCTCTCGGTTCTGCCATCTCAGCGTGAGTCAGACGCTTGAAGAATAAAGCAGGTGGAGTCTCCTTGCTCATATCCCTCGTTGTCTTGGTCTTCGCCAAAAGAGGGCCTCCACTGTTGGTGTTGAGCTTGGTTGTGGTTCCACCCCAATTCGTGCGTAGCAGCCCCCCGCCTTGATGGAAGCACTGCTTCCGTTCTAATGCCCTAGCTATATACATTGCAATGCCTAGGTTTTCAGGCTTCTGCAGTTTGATGACGATACGGAGATCTTCGACTAGCCCTGTAGTGAACAAGTCAACCTGTTGTTGTGGTCGGAGGTCCGAGGTCCGGGCAAGGTGGGACGGGAACTGCAGCTAGTAGTCTTCTACCGAGCCCGTCTGCTTCAGATTTGCTAGCTCTCATGGATGGTTGTTGCTTATAGGCAGCCCAAAGCGGATATGATAATGATTTTTGAATTGCTTTCAAGTCATATCGGCTCTTCCTGTTCCATTTGATCAAACCAAAGTTCGGCTTCCCCTACCAAATGAAAGGCAGCAAGGCCAACCTTGTCGGTTTTTGTGGTCCTTTAGTTGGCAAAGAATTTTTTGCACCTTTTAATCTAGCCCAGTGGATCCCCTTCTCCAGAATAGGTGAGGAACTCGATCTTCGAGTACCGCAGAACCAGGGTGCCATTGATTGGCGGTTCAAGTCTTACCTCTGAGGCTTTGGAAGGGCCACACTCCGCGCTAGTAGGGTTGTTTGCAATGGGCACCGGTTGTCGTCTTGTCTCTTGAGCAGTACAGGATAACTCAACCATCTGCTCCTATAGTCCTTGTTGGCGAAAGGTGATCTGCTCCATGAAAACTTGCTATTGTGAGATTAATCTTTCCATGAAGGCATCGAGTTTGGATGTGATAGGATTCGTATCACCCATGATCGGCTCAGATACCAAGTTGTTATGGTCTCGAGTGCAGGATCGAGTCCCAGGTCAAGATCCGGATTCGTACTTGGTCATGTAACACGTAAGGGGGAAGGGAGGGAGAAAGACTCGTCCTAGACGGAGTCTAAATTACTCAAATACTCAATTTTTCTTCCTCTCTTTATTAATAATAACACTCCTTATTTAAGAAATCAAACATGACACGATTCAGAAAAGACCAACCTATAAAGGAACAAGAAATCAAAAATAGAAAAGCTAATTAGACCATTATTTGTTTCTACTATAGTAGTAGTTAAATTAGGCCATTATTTATTTTCTACTAATTAGGCAATAGCTAATTTATTTCTACTATAGCAATAGCTAATTAAGTAGTAATTAATTTGCTTCCAACTATAGCGGCGTCCAACAAAGGCGTCCACCTCGGCGTCGACACATCACTCCCCTACTCCATGTAAATTGTAAGTGAAAGTGTGGTATAACCCAAGATAACATGCAGGAATTTAAAATGCACTTTCTATGAAGCTCCAGCCAATGCGGAGTTCTGGGGAAAGGTCTATTTTATGCAGCCTTGCTCCCCCTCAACGTTACTCTTTTGTTTCATAAAAAAATATATTATTCTTGAGTGAAAAATCATGCTAGTTTTAAAAACAAATTTTATGAAGCCGCAAAATGACAAGAAGTTTAACTCATATAACACCCTCTCAAAACAATCTGACCCTACAAAGCCATCAACTTCTAATGAGAATGGTGTCCAATGTTACAATTACTTCTAAAATACAATATTTAATCTCTTTTCTCACATTGATCAAATTATCTAGATGAATATGTAGCCGAAAAATACCCCTCTCAATTCTCAAGTTTAAACATAGCATTATTTTTATTGCCTTCCATATGATTTCTCCTTAACCAAATGAGAAATGTATATTCCTTCGTTTCTCATAATCCATATGAGAAAATAGCTTTTTCCCCTTTAAAATCATATGAAGGATCTATCTTTATCTTTTCTTTAGCCATAAAAAGTTAACTTTATGATTTCTCTAAGAACTTATGGAAAATCTCTAGCCACTAAAAAGTGTCATTGTCATTTATGCTAAGAAAATCAGCTTATTCTGAAAGCTTTTGATGCATCGATAAATATATGCATTCACACATGGAAATCTAAATATCATGATAATTATACTCCATGCATTTTTCAAAAATCAATACATTGTTTTACGAAATAGACTATCTCTGACCAAGTATATGAAAAGACACTGTAATGCCCAAGTTGAAAAAAATTTCACAAAAACATTGGAGCTATATTATTTTGGTTAATGGATTAGCCACTGTCATTTGTTCTCGATGTGCTTAACATCTATGCCCCCTTTTTTTACCAGGTCTCTAACTATAATTGAAGGTATTTAACCTCAATATGTTTGGACCCAACTGAGTTCTTATTAATCATTTTTAGGAACATTGCAAATTTGTCAAACATATCTTTAAAGGCTTGGAGATGAAATCAACTACAAGTAACCCTTGAATAATTTTTTTAGTAATTTAGCTAGTATAAAAGCTTCATAACATGATACAAACTTTGTTTGCAGTGAAAAATTAGTAAGTGTTTTCTTAGCACGTCATTAAGTAGTCCCTCTTGCTAACATGAAGATTCAATGAAGTCTGGATTTGAGAATCTAGTTCACTATAGAAATTCTACCCTTCTAGAAACATGCATATATTTCTGTCTTTGGAAAACACTCAAATACTTCCTTTGTTGCAACCTAATTGTTCCTACCATAGTTGGACATTAATCTATGAAGTTAATTCACAACAAAGGCAGCATTAGGTCTTTTGCGAAGTTAAGCATACCGCATACTAGTAACAAGACTAGAATAAGGGATGCCCTTCATGATAATCCTCTGAATATCATTCTTTATCAGTTCGCCATTCAAAAAAAGTTTTGACAGCTATCTGATGAAGTTCCAAATCAAATAGTTTAACTAAAGGTCATATGATCCTGAACAAGTCCTTGGACATTACTAGTGAGAAGCCAATTCCTTCCTTAATCTCTTTGTCTTGGAACATTCAATATTATCCTTGGCATCCTTCTTGGCCAAGCAACCAATTTGCAACCATTTGATTTACAACCAGGGAGCTCTACAAGATCCCATACAAATACACACACACACACACACACACACACACACAGAGTCAATTCAGGAGTAATTTTGGGAGAAAAAGACATGACATTTCAATTAGGATTTTTCATTAACGAGGGTTTCAACAGGGCAAAAAAGTAGGGGCCTCTGTGTGACATTTGCTCAGGTTTCTTACAAAATTTATAGTCTAATTAAATCTTTAATAATGTGGGCAATTTCAATAAAATTATAACATCGTTTGGACTCTGGATACTAGTAAATCAACATTATCTGGCGACAATATTTATTTGTGCTAGCTCACTATTAGAGAAATGTCCAACAAAGCCTCGAAAATGGAACATAACAAAAAAAAAAACCTTTGCAGGCGAACCACCTTCAATTTAATTCACACGCATCGACGGTACAAAATCTATGTTGCAGTAGAAAACGAAAATACCAGAGGGAGACATCAGTTCAGAAGAGCACTCACATCATTATAAAACTCATCTGGGAGGGCATCGAGGTTGCTATCCGCCGCACCAAACCCTTCCTCCGCGCTCTTTTGGGAAACTTCAGGGTTCAGAAACCACGAAAATAAGTGCGGATTGCGGTAAGTGAAAAGGCATACATAGGGCTGAGGATTGTAGGAACCTGCGCGAGGCGGCAAAACGTGCTTAACAGCTGGTCGACACGAGCGCGGACGGATTGGCCTGCGGGACGGAGATGGCAGCGGATGGCGCGTGTGAAAGGAGAAACGCAGTGTCGAAACAATGGCTTCCATTTCGGGGAGGTCACGAGACGGGGTTGAGTCGAGTCCAAGTTTATTAAATAATTGCGGATTCAAGTAAAGTGAGTAAAAATTCAATAAATTCGAATTAACCAAATGATTCTGTTAATTCGATTTTTTTAAATTCAATTTGATTTTAATTTTAAAATTTATAATTCGATTATATCCCGTAAACTGAATTAGAAGAAAAATATATTAATTTGATTATTTTTTATTTAAAAATATAATTAATTAAAATTAATTTGATTTTAAAATTTTAATTAATTCGGTCAAAAATTAAATTAACTAATATTTAATCTTTTCAATTTATTCATTTTTTTTAAAAAATCCTATTGGTTCAGTTAGTTAAAAAAAATTTTGATTGATTCAATTTTCAATTTATTCGATTCAATTTTAATTAAATGATTTAGGTCTAATAATTAAGGATAAAATTTAAAAATATATATATTTTTGGAATCACATAGCACCCCACTTTACTAATCCCTTAGAGCATCCGCACCCGCTTATTTAAAATACATAATTTAGGGTAAAAAAGTTACTTTATTAAATTTGGATATTTACTTTTCAATACACCATATATTAGCTTTCCTATTTTTTCTCTCTCTTCTATAATGTTTAGGGAATGGAATTCATTTCCTAAATTTAGAGAAGTACTATTCATAAATGTATAATTTAGAAAATGATAGGATAGCTAATGCAAAAAAATTTTAGCTATCTTATCCAAAATTTAGGATAAGGTATCTGGTGCTCTTATAAAATGATATAGTTCTCGTATATGTATTAATCCTAAACTGATTGATCAATTGTATGAACAAGATAGATTTATATTATAGTAATTATGAAATCATATTTGTTATAAATATTATAGTAGCTACGATTTCGTAATTGCTATGATAATTATAATAGTTACAGTTTCATAGTTACTACAGCATGAATATTGTTAAATAAGACAAGTTCATATTGTAGCAACTATGAAACAAACCATAGTTGCTATAATACGAATATTAGGTGAACAAGTTAAATCCGTATTGTAACGAATTATGTTTCGTAAACTTAAAAGTGACATATCTTAGAAAAACAAAACCAACCCAAATCTGTATATGAGGAAATGATCTAATAGGATAGAGTCCTTTTCATGAAAAAAAAACACTTAATAATTTTGCCCAATAATTATTCTAATATTTAGTTGCAAAATGAATCTAAAACATCTAATTCCATCGTAACATCCTTCTCCCAATTCCATTTAGTCTCAAATTTAGGAATATATATTCTATCGTGTAGAAATTGAAACTTCATGAACTATTCCAGGAAAAAAAACACATATACTTTATTTTTACTCAATATATTTCCAAAGAATAACTGTTTTATTCATCCTCTTCTGTTCCATAAATCAAACGGATCATCAAAGTGCATTCCCCACTTTTCCATTAACCCATGAGTTTACTACAAATGATAGAATTCACACAGACAAAAAGAATTACTAATGGTGCAACGAAAGGATAATTTTACTCCATTTACAAATAGCTATAGGGGTGATGACTTGTTGTCTAAGAAGTGGATGGTTTGATCAGGTTGCCGAGTCACAAAGGGGTTCCCTGTAGCATCGACGTCGATAACAAGAGTGTCACCATGCTGGTAATTTCTAGCAAGGATTGTCTCGCTGAGGACATCCTCTATGAGATGAGTGACTGCTCTTCTCAAAGGCCTCGCACCATAGATTCTATCGAATCCTTCCTGGCAGATCACGTCCTTCATGGCATCAGTTACCTCCAGGCTAAGTCTGAGGGATGCAAGTCTCTTCTTCACTTGTTCCAGCATTATATTCAGGATCTCCCGCATCTGAAAATGAATATATATGACATCTAGTTTGAGGGTAATATGGTGTTCAAAGTAGGAATTGAAGAGCAGACCTGAGGTTTCTGGAGGGAGCGGAAGAAAACCACCTCATCAATTCTGTTAAGTAGCTCAGGGAGGAAATATGCCTTCAACTCTTGTGTCACTACTGCTTTCATTGCAGCATAGGAGTTGGACTGTCTGTCTTCTGCAGTGAAGAAACCTACGCGTCGTTTCCCTTTGGAAATGGCTTCAGACCCAATATTAGATGTCATCACAATCAATGTGTTCTTGAACGAAACCTTTCGCCCCTATTTATCGCGAAGAAAAAAAGTTAGTATAGAGAAAATATCTTGCTTAACTAGTTCTTGCATAATATCTTCTTCATCGACCAACCTGAGAATCAGTGAGCTGGCCATCTTCAAATACTTGGAGAAGAATATTAAATATATCTGAATGCGCTTTCTCTATTTCATCAAGCAATATCAAAGTAAAAGGGTTGCTCCTGACTGCATCAGTTAGTGTACCACCCTCGCCATAGCCAAGGTACCCAGGTGGAGATCCTATTAGCTTGCTCACAGTATGCCGCTCCATGTACTCGCTCATATCCAATCGTAGCATTGATTCCTCCTTTTTAAACGAAAAAAAAAAAAGACACAAAAAAGCATTCAGTTAGGACATCAGCTAACCGAGAAAAGAAAAGTGATGAAAGGTATGTGCTTGTGCAGCCACTGGGGCACTGAATTATCATATCATCATGCTTTTGTGGATAGCAAGATCAAATGTTCCTAAGAAATTCATACTGGAATAACTGCTAAAGTTTGTCCAGTTATACAAACAAAAATCAAAGAGTTGTTTCAACAGTATGTTAGATTTTTTTTTTGGATTAAACAACGGCATTTTAGATGTGGTTGCATGTATGAAGCATTCATTCACTGGGCACATAAGTTCCAATTTTAATGATTAACAAGCTTCTGCCTTTCATGTAATGGATATATATGGAAGTGAGACCAGAAGGAGTAGGATATACCGATCCAAAATAGCATGCTGTCAAAGCTTTAGCCAGCTCACTTTTGCCAACTCCGGTTGGGCCACAGAAAAGCATTACAGATATAGGTCTGTGAGGATCATTTAGGCCGACTCGTGATCGCTTCACAGCTTGAGAAATGGCAGTAACAGCCTCATCCTGACCAATCACTCGTTTTTTGAGTTCCTCTTCCAAGCCAACTAGAAGCTTTCTGTCATCTTCGTTGAGCTTCTGAACTGGGATTCCTGACCAGAGAGAAGCTACTTTGGCTATTTCCTCAGCTCCAACAATCACTTGTCTGTATCATAAAATGGACCAGGGAAATAGTTTTGTTCTTTTATTAGAATCATGATAGCCATGTTGATAAGGGGGAAAAAAATTAAACATAAAATTGATGGATCTTACTCATAGTTCATTGAGAATGCAGTAGATGACACCTTTTCATCATTGACGATTTTGAAATTGTCTGAAATTCTATCATCTGATGAATATTTCATCTTATTTTTTGATTCCTGAACAGGAAAGAGATGTCATAGTTTACTTTAAACAGAAAAAGAGTCTTTCAATAGGGGTATTTTACATTTCATGGAAGTGGAAAAATACGTGAAAAGCAGACAAACAGAAACTCAATTCAAGGTTGACCTAAGTGAATAAGCCAAGTAAAGATATGTTCCAGATATAAAACACCAATCTATAACCTGATAGATTGGCTGTAGAAATAAACATGCTCATTTTGGACAAAGAACCAAAACAAAGATTAATGACATATAAATTGTATTTTTTAACAAACTTTTTCATTTTGAAAGGGTGTTTGCTTGGTGGGTTTGAGAATGAGGGAATGGAATGATAGTAAAAGATAGTGTTTGGATTGTTGGTTTGGGAATGACAATTTGAAAATGATTTCCAAATTTATGGGAATCAGCCAAACTCATATAGCTAGGTGGGTTTCATTTCTATTCCATCTTACTATCAAACTCATACCCATAGTCATTCCAGTCATTTAACCAAACGCTTCCACGTTTTTAATGACCTTTCCTTGTTCCTCAATGTCTTTCTCCCTATCCTTTTCATCCTATCCATCCACCCCAAGTAAACAAACACAAATCCAAAGACAGAAAAAGGCCAATGAGTCATTGAAATCATACCACTTCATGCTTCACATGGACAGCTCTAATATCTTGCCAATATTCTTCCGGTGACTTATAGAGCACAGAAATCTGTTGTTCCTTTCTCCTTTTGAATGCATCCATACGAGCTCTACTACCAGCTTCATCTATTAGATCAATTGCTTTATCAGGAAGATGTCTGTCTGGGATATATCTAGCTGAGAGTTTTACTGCAGCATTTATTGCTTCTAGGGTGAATCTACACTTGTGAAACATTTCATATTTCTCCCGTAGCCCCAGCAAGATCCTCACAGTATCCTCCTACATTAAGTTAAGACCACTTAAAACTGATCGTGTTAGATAGGTGCCAACTAGCAAGATTAGAGAGGAATTCCTCTTCTTTATGGATAAAAGCTGGTGGATTTGATCCTCCAGATTCTCCCATCCGAAAAAGATAAAGAGGAAGTCCAAAGTACCTGGCTAGGTTCAGCTATAAACACTGGTTGAAATCTGCGAGCAAAAGCTTTATCCTTCTCAAAATGTATCTTGTGTTCTTCCAAGGTTGTTGATGCAATGCACTGTTGAAAACAACTGCATTGTTAATGACAACAAAGCAAATGTGCATGAACTAAAACAACAGGTTGACCCTGTAGTTAAAAGATTGTAAAGTGCCTACTTCTAGCCTTTTGAAGGGGAAAGACTGGCAGATTTTTTAATATTTAAGCAAAATAATGCAAATCATAAAAATGAATCAAACAAAGAGATAACCTTTGGATACAAAGCCGTCAAAAGTGAAGTAGCTTATACATTGTTTTTCTAAGTCCAAATTAATGGAAATAGAAGGTAACATCAACATGTAGAAAGTATTTACAGTTGAAGATTAACCTGTAATGCACCTCTACTAAGGGAAGGCTTTAGTAAATTAGCAATGTCTAGACCAGAAGATTTGTTTCCTCTCCCAGCAATACCAGAGCCAATTAATGTATGAACCTCATCAATGAAGAGTATGATATCTCCTGCACTGATCCAATCATCTATCATGGCCACAAAACAATGTATTTACAAACAAAAAACCACACCATGCTATTTCAGCTGACCTGATTTCCGCACTTCATGAATCAAACCAGTAACTCGAGCCTCCAACTCTCCCCTCTCTTTGGTACCTGCAATCAATAAGCCTACATCCAGTGACAATATGCGTTTGGCCTGCATTAAGTGAACCTAAAACAGTTAGCCCTTGTAAGTAAAATCTAAACTAGAATCATCAAACAGTATGAGTAGCCCACCGCAAGGAACGAGGGAACCTCCCCACTTGCAATGAGAAGAGCCAATCCTTCAGCAATTGCAGTTTTACCAACACCAGCATCACCCAAAAGAATTGGGTTGTTCTTTGTTCTTCGGCATATGATCTGAATAATTCTTTGAATTTCCCTATCTCGGCCAATTACAGGATCAATAAGCCCTTCCTTAGCCCGAGAAGTCAGATCCACACAAAATTGAGTTATCATACTTTTATCTGGGAGACAAGAATAACTGTACATAAATCCGTATATCATAAAGAACAATTTATGTCTAACAAATTTAGGGTTGAGTTTTCCCAACTTTTCCCTTAAAAAAAGGAATTTGAATGTTGCAACAAACATAAAAGACAATCATGATGAATTATCATATATCTGTAGAACTTGGAGAATGGCAGAAACCTTTTGTCTTCTCGAGAGACCTTGCAAGTTTTCCAGCAGGAGGTTTCTGCTCTATCTTGTATGATGCTGTTGATGATTGCATATTTTCACTTTTAAGCTTTGCTTGGAGCCTTGAAAATGCCACCATTATTAATTGATTGAGATCAGCTCCCAAACTAAAATGATAAACCAGTTACTTGATTACCATTCGAAGTTTGGAAAACTGGAGCATGATTTTATTTGTTAGAACCTAGTTCAGAACGACTAAGATGTTTCTTTTACGAAGCAATTTTCCGTTTTAGAGATTGTAGCTATCAAGATAGTATTTGTTTGCCTTCGTATTTTATGATCGACTGGCGTCTTCTGAGCTTTAAGAAAGCTGACGGATAAAGAAAAGGAAATGCTAGATACCTTTTGAGCACCTTCGCAGCGCCGCCATCATCGACCTTGAACAAGCTGATGGCAATCAGCTCGGGGCCGATAGATTTGCATCCGATGCTGCTGCAGTACTCAGCAGCCGTCTGAAGCACGCGCTTCGTGCCGGCCGAAAAGGGCACGTCGGCCGCCGCCGACGGGGGAGCCGGCTTGGAGGTGCTAGACTCGGTCCACCACGCGAGGACGGCGTCTCTGGCGCGGTCAATGGTGACGCCGGAATCGAGGAATCCATCAGCGGAGGCGTCCTCGGCGATGAGACCAAGGAGGAGGTGCGGGTTGTGGACCACCGCGCTTCCCAAAGCCCGCGCCTCGCGCTGGGAGAAAACGACGACCGCAACGGCCCGCTCGTTGAACCGCTCGAGCAAGGCCGAAACGGGCTTCCGCGGCTGCCGGCGCCGGTGGGAGGGCAAGAAGAGAGGGGCGAAGCGGCGGTGGAGATCCAGATCCAAATTAATCATCAGGGAGGAGGAGGTAGTCAGTCGGGAGGAGGGAGGGGGACCTGCGGCGAAGAGGCGGCGGTGGGAGGCGGAGGAGCGGAAGCTGCGGGGGAGGGCGAGGGAAGAGATAGGAGAGGAGGAGCACGTGGCTTCCATTTCTTCCTCTTCCTTCTGCTCCTCTCTGCAAGGCGTTGCCGTTTGTTTCCTTGCGTCGTCCTCTTCATGCGTGAATGCGTGAGAGGTGAATTCTTCGGCGGATTCCTGACTTGCTCCGAGCAAATTGAGATAACAACAAGAGTGCTATTGCTCTCGAGGAGAGAGGGAAAGGAATGGACGGAAGGGCAGTCGCCTCCAAGGAAAGGAAGGAATTGCAGGGGAAGGAAGGAAGGAAGGAAGAAAGGAGGGAGGAATGGAATTTGAAAACAACATCCATTGTTTTATTTTATTTTTTAAAATAAAATCTATGTTTTTTTAGGCAGTTTTACTCTTTTATTTTTTTGTCCTCCAAATCACCGTTTTGGAAAGGTCCAAATCGCGTAGTTTATTCTTCCGAAGTAAAAAAAAGAGCATTCCGAACCACAAAAGTCCTTTCTTAGAAAAAGCGACCTATGTCCGACGCCTTTGAAAAAGTGACCTAGGTCCGAAGCAAATGCGATCGGTGGTAGACACTACAGATAAATTTTTAGTGAACGGTGTATGTAATTTTTCCAAGAACGGTTAACCTACGCTGTGCAAAAAAGTCGAATGAGGATGAGATGACAAACGTCGGGTCGGTAGAGAATGTGTAGGTTCTTGTCATAGAAAATGTGGAATGTAAAATAGGTAAGAATGGTCACTCCAATTTAGTATCCTATAACTTTATGGGAACTTTATAAGTTATTGTACATGGAAAAGAAAAGTTGATAGGAGAAAACCTAACAAATGTAGCTCCGGTACATGTTCTTCTCTAGCAAACAATGCAGTGTATAGCTCTGACGGTCTTCATGAGGTAGTTGCTCCTGACCACACGGTTCCCTCATAATCTTGAAGTTGAAAGCAACGAAACCTGGCTCCAGGTAATGGCTTTGCTAGTTGTCTGTTATTAGCTTGGATAACCGTTGAAGGGAAGTATAAGTTGTTGGTGCAGTTAGCACTAACGATTTAACCCAGGTTTTGATGAATGACAAATAGGTTAAGTTAGTTTTGTTGTTGTCTGACACTTTGATCGAGTGTGCAGGAGAAGTCCAGACAGGTCGACGGGCTGACCGGATGTCTGGCACGAAGTCCAAGCGGGTCGACGGGCTGACCGGACGCTTGGCGAGAAGTCCAGCTAGGTCGACGGGCTGACCGGATAGTTGGCGAGAAGTCCAAGCGGGTCGACGGGCTGACCGGACGCTTGGCGAGAAGTCCAGACGGGTCGACGGGCTGACCGGACGTCTGGCAGGTAAGTGAGGTAAGTCACTGGAGGGGAGTGACTGCGAGGACGCGTTCCCGAAAAGGAGACATTAGGCGTCGATCCGGCTTAGATCCATTTCGGATGTCTAAGTCGAGATCGTGACTAGATTCCGGTCTCGGAAAGACGGAATCTAAGTCATACTCTTTTTATCCATCTGTTGAACTTTAACTGTGCTAACAATCTGTTTTACAGGATACATATTTGCCTCGGACTAACTTTGTTTTGCAGGAAAAGGGAGTTTTCTGAAACAAGGTGGTCCGGGCGCCCGGAGGGGATCCGGGCGCCCGGAAGGCGAATTCTATCCAGCCGAGTCGTCGCCACGTGGAGCATCATGGTTTGTGCAGCTATGTCACATTCCAGGCGCTCGGAAGGGATCCAGGCGCCTGGAACAGCATATAAAAGAAGCCCCAGACAGGAGCTTCAGATGAAATTCAATTTAAGCTGAGAACTCTTCTACTGCTGGTCTTGCTGCTCGACGTTCAGTGCGATGCCAACAAAGTTCCGACAAAGTGCTACTTCGGTTTTTATTTAATTACCTTGTCGGTATTGCTTTATTTTCACTTGCATTTCCTGTACTCATTCTGTAATCATATTTCGACTTGTTAGTGATTGCCCAACGAAAGTGGTCAAGGACCACGGGCCTTCGAGTAGGAGTCGTCACAGGCTCCGAACGAAGTAAAAACATCTGTGTCTATTTTATTTTTCCGCTGCGTTTATACTCGTCTTTTTCGAATCGATATTCACCCCCCCTCTATCGACTCTGACGGTCCTACAAGTGGTATCAGAGCGGGTACCGCTCTGATTTGGTGCAACCACCAATCAGACAGGGGGTGAATTTTCTTTTATTTTTTTTTAATTAATTTTAAAACTGGTGTTTCATTAACTTAATATTTTTCTAATCAATTTAAATTAGTGCAACACGAATCTAGTTTTTTTTTTTCTCTCTCTTCCCGCACTACTAATCCAAGACCAAGTCTTGGGATATTTTTTGGTTATTTACCTGTGCACAGAATGTCCCAACAAGAAGGATTCAGCACAGTGCGACCTCCACTCTTCAACGGGGACGACTTCCCTTACTGGAAGAAGCGCATGGAGGTCTACCTCAAAACTGACTTTGACCAGTGGATGAGCATTACGAGACCTTACAAAATTCCGACAGACACCTCCGGGAATATACTGGATCCTGAAGAATGGACAGCTGACTTGAAGAAGAAGGCGTCAACAGAAAACAAAGCGATCAACACTCTACAGTGCGGACTAACAAGAGAAGAGCTAAACAGAGTCGGTCCACACAAAAACGCTAAAGAACTGTGGGACAAACTGATCGAGCTGCACGAAGGAACAAGCGACGCTAAGGTAACAAAACGAGACCTGCTTTTAAATAAAATTTTTAATATAAAAATGCAGGAAGGAGAAACAGCGAATCAACTCCACGCGAGGATCAAGGACATCCTCAACGGGCTCCATGCGATAGGCCACCAGATGGAGAACAGACACTTGATAAGATACGCATTAAACGCCTTTCCACGTAATAGTTTGTGGGCATCAATAGTGGATGCCTACAAAATTTCTAAGAATCTTTCTAAATTAAAATTGGATGAGCTTTTCTGTGAATTAGAATTACACGAACAAACTAATGCTGGAGCCGAGAAAGGTGTAGCTTTATTTGCAGGTTCCTCCAAGAAAAGCAAGCCTGAATTTGAAGAAGACGCCGACCAAGACTCCGAAGATGAAGAACACCTGGTGAACTTGGTAAGAAAAATGTTCACCAGGAGAAAGAGGAGCTTCAGCAAAAAGGACCTTCAAAAGATCAGCTCTCCCTCAGAACAAAAGAACGTCACTTGCTACGGCTGCAATAAAAAGGGACACTACAAGAACGAATGCCCAACACTGAAGTTCGACAAATCAAAGCCAACCAAAAAGAAGGCACTCAAAGCAACGTGGGACGACTCCTCGGACGAATCGGAGGAAGAAGAGCAGAAACATCAGAGCCACCTCGCACTGATGGCCCACGAAGCTGAAACAGAAAACGAATCGGAAGATGAAGACGTGTCTGAACCCGAAACAAGCCACGAGTCCGTACTCGTTTCCGAAGGCCCGAATGAGGTATACTTTAATTTAAACAAAAAATTTTTTAGAATCATTTCCTGCTTAAATAGTAAATTAACTAAATTAGAAAATGAAAACAAATCACTTCTTGAGGAAAATCAAAACCTCAAGGAACAAATCATAAATTCAAATCTAACTCAAGATCTAACACTTGAGGAAGAAAATTTATTACTAAAAAATGAGATTAACAATTTAAAAGAAATGTTAGAAAAATTCACAACAAGATCAAAAAATCTAGATTTAATCCTAAATAATCAAAAAGCATGTTATAATAAAGCCGGACTAGGATATAAGTCGAATTCAAATAAAACCTTCAAATCATTAATAACCCAATATAAATCAACCAATCTAGCTTGGGTTCCAAAAGTACCACGCAAGTAGGACTTAATCAATATTATATACCTAAAGAAAAATACATTATATAAAATCGAATAAACCAAACCAAAATCCAAAATACAAACCTAAATCAAATTCAAAATCTAAACATTTTAAAATCAATAAAATTATCACCAAGTTAACCATAACTATAAAAGAATCGACACAAACCTAAAACCAAAATCTAAATTAATGGCCAATAATTGGAGGCTCTAGAATAGTTGGCACCTCCAAAACTAACCTACACGACAGGGTAACCCAAAACAAACTATCCCGAGGTAATTAGGATTAGTTAAAAGAGACCAAGTTTAACTTGACTCATGGTCGGTGAAGTTTTGGATGATAGTACGTTAGGGAAGCTTGGGCATCGCATGTCTAGAAAGATATGGTTTCGATCTGGTGCATTTGGCCAAGTGGAACTGACCGAAGCTACCCTTAAACGAATCCTAACCAGTTAGACCAAGATTTAGTACTAAGTTCCGTGGATAAGACTATTCGGAAAACCTCGAAAGGTTGGTTACTTCTAATGATGTCCATGTGACTCACCAAGCTTAGAAGTTTATCCGAAGAATGTCTATTTGTGGAAACCAAAGCTAAGTCTGAATCTAACACAAGTTAAACCAAAACTCGATAATCAAACCAATTTCATCTCACAAAATCATAGGATTCCCTGATTGATAATATAGATCGGGTGAGATGAATAAGGCTTAAATTTTAAAGTTAAAATTTTTAATTTTCACTTAAAAATTAATTTCAAAATTTTAATTTTAAACTTAAAAAATTAATTTCAAAATTTTAATTTTAACTTAAAAAATTAATTTCAAATTTTAAATTTTAACTTAAAAATTAATTTCAAAATTTTAATTTTAAACTTAAAAAATTAATTTCAAAATTTTAATTTTAACTTAAAAATTAATTTCAAAATTTTAATTTTAAACTTAAAAATTAATTTCGAAATTTTAATTTTAACTTAAAAATTAATTTCAAAATTTTAAATTTTAAACTTAAAAATTAATTTCAAAATTTTAATTTTAACTTAAAAAAATTAATTTCAAAATTTTAATTTTAACTTAAAAATTAATTTCAAAATTTTAAACTTAAAAAATTAATTTCAAAATTTTAATTTTAACTTAAAAATTAATTTCAAAATTTTAATTTTAAACTTAAAAATTAATTTCAAAATTTTAATTTTAAACTTAAAAAATTAATTTCAAAATTTTAATTTTAAACTTAAAAAATTAATTTCAAAATTTTAATTTTAACTTAAAAATTAATTTCAAAATTTTAATTTTAAACTTAAAAATTAATTTCAAAATTTTAATTTTAACTTAAAAATTAATTTCAAAATTTTAATTTTAAACTTAAAAATTAATTTCAAAATTTTAATTTTAACTTAAAAATTAATTTCAAAATTTTAATTTTAAACTTAAAAATTAATTTCAAAATTTTAATTTTAACTTAAAAATTAATTTCAAAATTTTAATTTTAAACTTAAAAATTAATTTCAAAATTTTAATTTTAAACTTAAAAATTAATTTCAAAATTTTAATTTTAAACTTAAAAATTAATTTCAAAACAAAATTTTAATTTTAAACTTAAAAATTAATTTCAAAATTTTATTTTAAACTTAAAAATTAATTTCAAAATTTTAATTTTAACTTAAAAATTAATTTCAAAATTATAATTTTAAACTTAAAAATTAATTTCAAAATTTTAATTTTAAACTTAAAAATTAATTTCAAAATTTTAATTTTAACTTAAAAATTAATTTCAAAATTTTAATTTTAACTTAAAAATTAATTTCAAAATTTTAATTTTAACTTAAAAATTAATTTCAAAATTTTAATTTTAAACTTAAAAATTAATTTCAAAATTTTAATTTTAAACTTAAAAATTAATTTCAAAATTTTAATTTTAAACTTAAAAATTAATTTCAAAATTTTAATTTTAACTTAAAAATTAATTTCAAAATTTTAATTTTAAACTTAAAAATTAATTTCAAAATTTTAATTTTAACTTAAAAATTAATTTCAAAATTTTAATTTTAACTTTAAAAATTAATTTCAAAATTTTTTTTAACTTAAAAAATTAATTTCAAAATTTTAACTTAAAAATTAATTTCAAAATTTTAATTTTAACTTAAAAAATTAATTTCAAAATTTTAATTTTAACTTAAAAATTAATTTCAAATTTTTAATTTTAACTTTAAAAATTAATTTCAAAATTTTTAATTTTAAACTTAAAAATTAATTTCAAAATTTTAATTTTAAACTTAAAAATTAATTTCAAAATTTTAATTTTAACTTAAAAATTAATTTCAAAATTTTAATTTTAAACTTAAAATTAATTTCAAAATTTTAAACTTAAAAATTAATTTCAAAATTTTAATTTTAACTTAAAAAATTAATTTCAAAATTTTAACTTAAAAAATTAATTTCAAAATTTTAATTTTAACTTAAAAATTAATTTCAAAATTTTAATTTTAAACTTAAAAATTAATTTCAAAATTTTAACTTAAAAAAATTAATTTCAAAATTTTAATTTAAAACTTAAAAATTAATTTCAAAATTTTAATCTTAAACTTAAATTAATTTCAAAATTTTAACTTTAATTTCAAAATTTTAATTTTAATTTCAATTTTTTTAAATTCAGTTTCAAAATATTTAATTCAAAATTTTAAAACTTAACTCCAAAACCTAAAACTCTAACACAAAAAAAAAAAAAAAAAAAAATAATGCAGTCAAAAACCAGGTGCGGGCGCCCCTGGTATTCCCCTCCGGGGCGCCCGGATGGGGATCCGGGCGCCCCGCCCTAAATCAACCCCGGGTGCCCGGAAGGGATCCGGGCGCCCGGAGTCCCCTATAAATAAGGGGCAGCAGGCGCCCCCAATCTTTGCACCACTCACTCTCACTTTTGCCAAGGTTCACTTCGAACCTCAGCGCGAAAGTACTTTTAACTAAAATTTTCTTACGGTGAAGACGCTGTCGCGATTCAACCGAGGTCGTCAGATCTATATTTATCGATGGCTCCTCGGTAAAACTTCTTCCCCTATCTGAAATTTTATTTGAAATTATCTTTGCAAACTTTCTTAGAATATTTTTTTTTTAACAGTAAGAAACGAACAAATACTGGTGCTGGACCCTCCAATGCTAGTACAGACCCTAGGTTTCCTACAGACGAACTTAGGATTAAGTTTGAGTCTACTATTTATAAGGCCATTATGACTACCTGCATAGATAGATCGTTCTTTCTAAGGTCATGTCCCTCCGCTTTAGAGGTTATAGGCCACTATAACTTAAGGAACCTTGTCGAATGTACTAGTCCAATAAACATAAGTCTGTGTGCCGAATTTTTCAATAACCTAGTGAGAGTGGACGATCTCACATATACCACTAGGGCAGCAGGCATTGATATCACATTTTCCCCTACGACCATCCGAGAGTTCTTAGAGTTGCGTCCATCTACCTGTTCCTTTTTGTGCTATCCTCCGAGGGATCTACCATTCGGAGATCCCTACTCACATATTACTCTCGATACGATTTACTCGTATTTTTTTGGGGGAGAGAGATATCTCACTATGACACAGTTTAGGTCAGTAGAACTTCGGGTCCAGGACTACGCTCTTTATAGGGTTGTAGTCCTTTGCATTTTACCACTGACTACTCGGGACATCGCTGTGATGTGCCCATTCCATTCATTCTTACTTTATGCCCTGATTCATAGGTTAGATATTGACATCAGCCTACACATTTTCTCCACCATTATCTACTCAGCTGGATTCGTGACTGATAGACGAGTCCACATACCATTCGGTCACATTCTGACATCCTATATGTCCTCGTTGCGTATTGATATCACTAGAGGAGACATTGCCCATATGACCGAGTTCGATGTTATAGCAGCACGGAACTTCTCCCTAGCCGGTATCCAGATAGATAGAGATGACGGGACTATGTCTTGGCGGAGGGGGGCACAGCACCAGCCCGATCCAGACGCACAGGTGGACGAGTTCATGCTCGCACTATTTCCGGAGGAAGCCGCACCGGCTCCACCACCTCCCCCAGCTCGAGCACCACGTCACGCTCCCCGCTCTCTATCCGACCGTATGACCGGACTAGAGAGAGCTATGGCGAGTCTCCAGCAGGAGAACTCTGATTTTCATCGAGACATTCGACGAGAGGTAGCCGAGTTACGAGCTGCCGGGGATACCCGACACACTGAGCTGATGACGCTTCTCCGATCCTTGGGATCAGGACCACCCCCTTCATCATCTCAGTAGATCTAGTTATGACTCACTTCTGTATCTACACTACTTGTAAAATACTTTGGATCTATCTAGTGATAGTTCAGACTCACATTGGTTATGTTCCAACTTGATAGACTAGGATTTTTCAAAAAAAAAAAAAAACTTTCAAAAATGGTTTTGTCAAAGTATAAGTCAAATTTATTTGTTTTCAAAACTTGCCATTTTTAGATTTTCAAAAACAGTTTTGGCCTTAGACTAGTTTTGAATCCTTAGAAAGCATGTACCCATAGGACTAGTTTTTGAGCATCTCACCAACACCTTAGGCTTACCTTGCTTGTGTTTGACAAACATAGAAAGGGGTGAGATGCATAGGCCAACTGTCTGGACTTAAGATGCTTATTTCAGTGCATCAGCATAAGTCTGGACGTTAAATACAAATCAGACAGTAATCAGATTAAAGATAATCAGTCAAGTCATACACTGACCTTAATCTGACTAACCAAGTGAAAGCTACTATCTTCTGATAGTTAGTTAGTACCTAATTGGTTAGACAGCTGTTTAATTTTAAGATATCAAGTTCAGGGGGAGAAATTAATAGCAAAACTTGAAAGTTTAAATCCCATTTAATTTTTTTAAACCTGTGTTTAAAAGTTGAATATAGCATATTTAAACTTATTCAGTTCTTGTAAAATATGCTTGGAAATCTTTACACACTTGAAAAGTGAAACTTGATTAACTTTAAATTTATACTTTTCAAAATTCAACTTGTCTCCCCTAAGTCAACTTGATCTTTTTTTTCCTTGGATTTAAAAATTGTACTTGAATTTTGAACCAAACTCAGATATTCTTTTCAAGATTAACTGTGATTATTTTTTACAGTAACTCTACACTATGATTGTTTACCCTTGCTTATTTTTTTTGATGAATGCCAAATGGGGAGGGTTAGGTGGTTAAGTTAGCTAAACCAATTTGAAAATACAAACTAACTTTAAAAACCACATAAATGCATGTTGTTTCTTGCATATGTTAACACTAACTTAACCAGGTTGTCATTCCATCAAAAAGGGGGAGATTGTTGGTGCAGTTAGCACTAACGATTTAACCCAGGTTTTGATGAATGACAAATAGGTTAAGTTAGTTTTGTTGTTGTCTGACACTTTGATCGAGTGTGCAGGAGAAGTCCAGACAGGTCGACGGGCTGACCGGATGTCTGGCACGAAGTCCAAGCGGGTCGACGGGCTGACCGGACGCTTGGCGAGAAGTCCAGCTAGGTCGATGGGCTGACCGGATAGTTGGCGAAAAGTCCAAGCGGGTCGACGGGCTGACCGGACGCTTGGCGAGAAGTCCAGACGGGTCGACGGGCTGGCCGGACGTCTGGCAGGTAAGTGAGGTAAGTCACTGGAGGGGAGTGACTGTGAGGACGCGTTCCCGGAAAGGGGACATTAGGCGTCGATCCGGCTTAGATCCATTTCGGATGTCTAAGTCGAGATCGTGACTAGATTCCGGTCTCGGAAAGACGGAATCTAAGTCATACTCTTTTTATCCATCTGTTGAACTTTAACTGTGCTAACAGTTTTACAGATACATATTTGCCTCGGACTAACTTTGTTTTGCGGGAAAAGGGAGTTTTCTAAACAAGGTGGTCCGGCGAGGGATCCAGCGCGGAAGGATCCGGCATCCAGTCGTTGCCATGTGGAGCATCATGGTTTGTAACGTTACATTCCGTGCGCGGAAGGGATCCAGCACTGAACAAGATATAAAAGAAGCCCCGATAGGAGCTTCGATGAAATTCAATTTAGTGAGAACTCTTCTCGGTCTTCTTTCGACGTTCAGTGCGACGCCAACAAAGTTCCGACAAAGTGCTACTTCGGTTTTTATTTAATTACCTTGTCGGTATTGCTTTATTTTCACTTGCATTTCCTGTACTCATTCTGTAATCATATTTCGACTTGTTAGTGATTGCCCAACGAAAGTGGTCAAGGACCACGGGCCTTCGAGTAGGAGTCGTCACAGGCTCCGAACAAAGTAAAAACATCTGTGTCTATTTTATTTTTCCGCTGCGTTTATACTCGTCTTTTTCGAATCGATATTCACCCCCCCCTCTATCGACTCTAACGGTCCTACATAAGCACGTGTAATGCAAGGTTTAAAAAATTCAAGTAGTTGTAAAATATGTAAGTGTTATTATACTAATGTATAAATCAATTAATATGATGTGTAGATTTGCATTATATGGTAGCATAAGGTGGAATCTGCCACCCCAGCGGCTCCACACGATCGACCCCACGACTATGAGGAGGTAAATCAGGAAGATATAGTTGGTCAGTGCAAGGGTGGGTTTTTTTTTTCAGCTTTGTCGAGATTCGAACTCTTACCCTATAGTAGCAACTTTACCCCGTAATAACCAACTCAACCCTGCCATGGGGGTATAGATTTGCATTATATGTGGCAAAGGTGATTTGTTCATCCCCAACGCCCCCGCCAACCCGTCTCTGAGCCAACATAGAGGAGATAAATTATGAGTGACTACTAGTCATTGATGCAGTGGCCAAGGCATCGGGGCAGACATTCTCAAATGCTCTGAGTTTCGACCACATGACCTAATGTGACAACACCTCATGTCTTAACCATCGCACTAACTAACTCAACCCTGTCTCGAGGGCATAAATTTGCATTATATGTGGTAAAAGGCGTTTCGCTCGCCCCAACGCCCTCGCCAATCCGTTCCTAGGTCAGCACAAGGAGATAAATCACGGATGACTACTAAAAAAAAATATGGAACCGCCACATTAGCGGCCCCCCTAGAGCCGGTCCCACGGATATGGAGGGAGGTAAATGCAAGTACACAGGTGGAAAGTGCATGACGGAGACGTTAACCCCAAGCAGTGTAGCTATTAGTGTAGGTGGCCAAGGTATAGGGGAAAACATGCTTAGACGGGCCGAGTTTCGACCCTATGACCTCATGTGCCAACACCCCATGCCTCAACCATCGCACCGCCCCGAGGGGACATAAATTTGCATTATATGGTGGCAAAAGGTGAATACGCTCGCCCCTAGCGCCCCCACCAACCCGTCCCAGGGCCAACACGGAGGAGGTAAATCACGGACGGCTACTAGCCTTTGGAATAATGACTAGCACATAAAGAAGGCATTTACCTCGGCTTTGCCAAAATTTGAACCCCAAACCTCATGGTGGCAACACCTCATGTACTAGCAACTGGACCCATGATTATCTTGTGATCTTAATGTTATGCATTTAGACTTTAATGTCTTCCCTTATACTCTTAAGAGTTTAATTCAGAATATCCTAAATCAATACATAAAAAAAATGTGATTATGAGATTAAAGTTACTTATATATAAAATTTTAAATTGGTAACTAGAAAATTAGGAACATATAATGATCTATTGTCTTTCTTCACTTGGCTAGTATGTTATAAAAATATTCACATATTTAATAGAAATAATTGTTATTTACGGTTGCATCATACATTTTTTGATAAAGTTGTGCCACATAAGATGAAATCAATTGATTCAAAAAATAAACACGGACTTTGTGATGATACACCAAATATAAATACCAGAGGTAGTAAGATAACATCTTCCACTAGCTCCTGTGAGTGTTGTGGTGAGTACTAGAGAGAGTATGAATTGTATATATAATTTGAGAGAAGTTGTTAGTATTGACGATGTCGTAGGCCAAAGTTTTTTGGAAAAATTATTTGAAGATACATGGACTCAACAAGAAAAATACAACATTAAATGGTAACAAAATTTGAAAGAGATGTCTACAGGGTTGAATTTATAGGGAACGATATGGACTATTGAATAGATCCAACAATCATAATGATTTAGTATAGTGACCTTGAAGATGCATTTCCATTAGCTGAAGATGGATATGTAATGAACTAAAAAAATGACCGAGTTACAAATGCAAGAACCAAATAGGAGAGATGATTTTTATGATGGTAAGTTAATGTAAGTTTTGGTAATTTACCAAACAACTTAGGTGAATATGTATTTTCCCTGATCAAGTATATAGTTTTGGAAATGTCCAAACAACATAATCATTATCTTTGTTTATACATATCTCACTTTCTCTTTGCTGTTCATTTGAAAAAAATGTTGAACCACATTTTTTTTTTACTATGTTGCTGATTTGAAATTAGCAACAAAATGTTATTGCTTCCGAAATCAGCAACACAATGTTGTTGTTAATTTTTGTTGCTAATTTTCGATAAATCAACAGCATTGTATTACTTATTTCCAAAATCAACAATATGATGTTGCTGATTTCCAAAATTAACAACACATTGTTGTTGATTTTCAGAAATCATCAACTCAATATTGATGATTTTTGAAAGTGTTGTTGTTTTTTGGGAATCAGTAATAACTTTGTTGCTGACTTTAACTTTCATATTACTCACTACACTCAATGGGAGTATTAGTAACTAAAAAAAATTTGATTCTTGTGTGGATATTCCCAACCCAAAAATAATTTAAAGATGCACTTGCCGAGTAAGATTAACTATGGGACGTATAATATATCAAATTAAAAATCTTTGAATGAGCTTCAATTTGATATATTATGCTTCCTGTGTTTCAAATTGAATCAAAAGCTATGGCCCCTCAATATGTTATAACTTATAGTTATAGCAGCTATGAAATCGTAGTTGTTACAATGTATTGCTTATCTTCATATTTAATATGTAATAAGTAACTTATTATTTAAATTTCAAATACTAGTGTAGATATATTTTTTTGGCCTTTCATAATATAATGGACACTCATTCGAATTAGATGTATTATTCTTTAACTTTCATATTCCTCACAACACTCAACATCAGTATTAGTAATTAAAAACACTTTGTATTCTTGTGTAAATATTCCTAAGCCAAAAATAATTTAAGATGCACTTGATGAGTAAAATTTAACTATGGGATGCAAAATACATCAAATCGAAGATCTTTGAATAAGCTTCGATTTGATATATTATGCTTCTTATACTTCAAACTGAATCAAAAGTTATGATCTCTTAACACGTTATAACTTATAGTTGTAGCAGCTATGATTTTGTAGTTGCTACAATGTGTTGCTGATCTTCAAAAGACCAACAACACATTGTAGTAGCTAACAAATCATGGCTACTATAACGTATTGCTAATCTTCAAATTTAATATATAATAAGTAAGTTATTATTTAAATTTCAAACACTAGTGTAGATATATTTTTTGACCCTTCATGATATAATGGACACTCATTCGAATTAAACCTGAAAATAATTTAAAGATGCACTTGCTTAATATGCTCTAAAAGAAGCAGTTTATTTACAAAATAAAGGACTTCAGGAGAATAGGAGTTAAAGCAATATATGTTGAAGTAAATTACATATGCGCAATAATTACAAGGGGAGAATAGAGTTGACTGTTATAAAATATTTAGAAGAAAACTAGTGCGATCTTTTCTTAGAAAATGTTGATCATCCTACATGCACAACTTCTTTATTGCTTGTAAGATTGAAAGTCAATTTATGTCTACATATTTGTATACACCCAAAAATATTCAACGAGATATGAGAGGATGATTTATAGTAGATATATCATATCGGAAGGTATACAATGCACATTAAAAAGCTCTAACAAAGGTGATAGGTGATTTCAAAAAGGATTATGGTGACTTCCCTAGGTTTTTATAGGAGCTAAAATATAGAGACCCAGAAACATATCTTGCATTAAAAACAAGCGTCAAAAAAATTGGAACATTGTTTTTGGGCCTTTGGTGCATGTGAGAGAGTTTTTCAAACATACTTTCGTTAAGTTATTGGAATTGATGCAACACACTTGAGTGGTAAATACCTAGGTGTTTTATTGATGGCTATAGTAGTAGATGGTAATAGAAACCTTATGTCACTTGGCTTTGCAATTGTAGAGGTTGAGTGTGGGTCATCTTGGGAGTGGTCTCTAAATCACATAAAGGCATTTCTTGTAGTTGATCCATCAACAATGACAATAATATTCGATAGACATCGTGGAATATTATCTATAATGAGTAAAGTTTATCCTATTGCTCATCATTGATTATGTTGTTATTACTTGTCTTCTAATATGGTAACAAAGACTAGGGATAAACCTGCATTAGGATTGTTTTGGGTTGTACCTAGAGTAGATACAATTTTTGAGTATGATCAAATCATGTAGAGGATGCTAGAGAAACATGGGGACACTTATAAATGCTTGTAAAATTTTGAACCTACAAAATGGGAAAATGCACATTTTTCTAGAAGAAGGTATTTAATGCTCACCATGAATATTTCAGAAAGTATGAATGCATTATTCAAAAACACTTAAGACACTTGAGAACTCCCAATAACAGGAATGATAAACAACACACAATGGAAAAATTACACAATGATTTTATAATTATACGGAGGAAGTGTCTAAGTATGTAGGTCTTTTGACACTAGCTGCTATGAAGGAGATTAAAAATAGGAGACAAAGAATTGGGTACTATGCAATACATCCACATAGCATAATAGAAATAGAGTAGTGATTTCAAGGTCCTCCTATATAATTAAATTGGAGAGTCGTAAATGTAATTACAATGAGTTCTAGATATTATGGTTATCTTGTTCACACACTATCGCAGTGTGTGAGTATAAAAAATGGTCTCGTATCCGTATTGTGAACAATATTTTTTATTTGAAATATGAAAAAGTACTTATGCATAACATATATATCCATGTAGAAGCAAAGAATTTTGGCCAGTAGGTTCAGAAGAATGCACCATTTTACCACCCTATAGTGTTGCGCAACCTGGCAGGAAGAAGAAAGCGATGATTGAGTTGAAGCATAGTTGTAAGGTTAAAAAAATGTACAACAGGTGTAAAGAAATAGATTATAACAAAAGGTCATGTAAAAACCCTCCCGTGAAACAATCTGGTGAGAAGAGGAACAGGAAAAAAGTAAAGGAGGTTGGGGGGGGGGGGGGAGATATGTGAAAAATATTTGTGCAGGGAGCACCAAATGATCAAATCTAAGTTTTGTTAATGACAAAGGGTTCTAAGTTAAGTATTATTTTTGTTCTGATAGGGTTGACTAAGTGTGCAGGAAAGTTCTAATTGAGACTAGGCAAACAAGTTCTAGTAGACACTAGACAGGTGGAAAATTCTAGCTGTAGTTAGACAAGAAAGTCTTGGTCCTAGAGACTGGGTAAAGTCTTGGCAAGTCGAGGATGTCGGGCAAAATCCTAAGGTCGCAGGTGGAAGTCCTAGGGTCACGGCACCAGGTGGAAGACTGGACGGATCGGGGTTTGGACGTCAGTAGAAAGTCCTGAGGTCTTGGATGCTGAGCAAAAGTTTAGACACTATATGCTCCTTGCCTTTCGTATCAATGCTCCATCATCCTTTGATTTTTCCATCACATTGGGTGTCATTTGACCCCTTCTACTTCATCAAATTGGGACACTTGCTCTTATAGTGTCCCTTCTCCATACACATAAAGTACAATATATAATCTTTATTTTTAACAATTAAAATTGTTATGCCTTCATGATTTATGCTCTCTTGACTTGTCTCCTTGTCTTCATTGGCTTTGAAAGTTAAGACTTCTTCTCATTCTAGTGTCAATGAGTTTCCCCTCATCACTTAAGGTGCATGTTGTTAGGAGATTGTTGGTGTAATCATTCTCGGTTCAAAGTTGACCAGGTTGACTAAGCTCAAGTGGATTCGAGTTTGAGTTTGGATGTTTAGACAATATGTGAGAAGAGGTCAAGTAGGTCAAGGTTGACTGGATACTTGATAAAATATGAGAGAGAAGTCAAATAGGTCATGGAGGACCAGATACTTAACTGAGAAAGTCCTAACTAGAGGTTAGGTAAAGGTAAAATCCTAGTTGGAGGGATGAAGTCCTAACTCGAGGGTTAGGTAAGAGAAAGTCCTGACTATGGTTAAGTAAAGGAAAGTCCAAACTATAGTTAGGCAAAGAAAAGTCTAAGTGGGTCAAGGAGGATCACACATTAGCAAAGGAAAGTCCTTACTGCAGTTAGGCAAATAAAAGTCTATGTGGGTCAAGTAAGACTGCACATTGGCAAAAAAAAAAGTCCTAACTATGGTTAGGCAAAGGAAAGTCTAAGTAGGTCAATGAGGACCACATGTTGATAAAGGTAAAGTCCTAACTGTAGTTAGGTAAAGGAAAGTTTAAATGGTGTTAGATTTTAAGAGTTGTTGTAAGGCAATCGCCTTATGATTTTACTATTTATGTGATAAATATAAATTCACTATTTGAGTACATATTATATGTTTGAATAGTCTTAAAGTCATTTACTAAATATCCGCAATATAATTCATAGCATGAGAGAATTTGTAATTGGATCGTGTAACTTGTGATTATCTTTATATGTTCAATTATGAACGTATTGAAATTTCCTTAGTCGTCGAATTTGTGCATTCAGACACAAATTCTGTAAGACTAGCATGAGTTATATTTCTTGGTTCGTCCAAGTAGCTATTTCTCACTAGCTAGAGACATTGGGATATCGAGAGTTAAATATAGATGCTAGTTATGGTAACTAAGTCATTAGAGTGACTTACTGTAAGACTTCATATGATTCTCTACATATATGGATATGTCTGTGAAGTTCTTACTGCAGCTCGAGTGCAAGTTTCTTTCTACTTGAGGTATACAAGTCATCTTGGTGATGCAGATGTATACTTTAATATTTTAAGCAAACATCTCTTAGAGGTGCGAACCCAAAATGATTGGATATAAGTCGAAGTGCCCGAAGGTGTTTAGATAGCTCACAGAAGATTCACCGCTCCTTGCGAGGAGACATATACCCTATGACCACTCGTTAGGATTATTACTCAGAGTTTTTAGCCAAATCATCATATGTTAAGAATATGTGACTCTTGTACACATGTATGAGTAATTTGAATCCGTAGAACGAGAAAATATTACTTGGGCTAAGTGTGATGTAGTCAGCCTAATGGGGGTAGACACATAGACCATGTTCTAAACCAAGTAAGTATAAGATGAGTGAAAGAAACGAGACATGACTCACTATAACTGCTAAAGGATTCAAAATTAGTTCTGAGATCAATTGTGATTTTTTGATTAATTGGGGATCATGATGTATTACTAGATGCCACTCATGATTGTTCCATAATCAAGTAGTTAATTATGGACGATCAAGATAAACTGAGAGCCTATTGGGTCACACACACTACAAGTCTCTAAAAGATGTAAAACAAATTTGAGAATAGGATTCTCATATCAAGAGATAAATGTTTAGTTGGACAAACATAAGACAAATATGGAAATATTTGTCAGAACAGAAGTACGGATCAGCTACATCTCTTATGAAAGAGTTGAACCCTATTTGATTTAGTCATGAACTAATTTAGTTTAGTCATGAACCAACTTGATTTAGTTGTGAACTAAACCAAGGGATTAATGGACTAATTTTTTATTAAGGCATAATGGGTTAGATTTGGATTTTCTAATCTAACTCATTAAAGAGGGCTATATATTGATATGATTAAGAGAGAATTAATACATAATTCATTATTGGCTTGATTGGATTTTGAAAATCTAAACCGAATACCTCTCTCCCCCTCTCCCTCTCTCTTGCCGCCGACCACAATAAGAGGATCTCCTCTTGTTATCGTGAGCCAAATAAAGAAGATTTTCCTTTTGCTTCTTCTTCCTCTTCTTGATCCTTTTGCTTTGCTCATGGTTAGTACCTTTCGAAGGAGAATCTTGTTCTCTTGGAGTTGCCTTGAAGAGCTCAGCGTGGATACGAATAGAGGTAAGGTTTGATAATGTCGCAAAAGGTTGATGTCATTCTCGTTATAGGTCATCCGTAAGGTATACTTAGAATAATTGTTATTCGATTTTATTTTGTTTTATGATCTTGTCTGCGTAATTGTATCTTACATGTGTGTGGTGTGTGTGATGTATTAAATTAGTTTATTTATTGTTAAGTCATCTGCTGTACATGTTTGTGAAATATATTTTTAGTACACAACGCATCGGGTATATCCCATCAGTAGTATTAGAGTTTGATCATGCATTAATATGATTGAAAAATTATTTTAAGGTCCATAATTAGTATTGTAATTAATTTTTAGGATTTTTTTTCTAGAATTATTAAGAATTTTCTAATTTTGGAAGTTTCCTAAATTGTTAGGAAATTCCACTATTGGAAAGTTTTTGAAATAATTTTTAAAAAAATTAAATTTATAAATATTCTGTTAATTTAGAAATTATCATTTTTAGAATTTTTTAAAATTTTAAGAAATATTCTATTTTTGAAAATTTTCCTAATTTGTTAGGTAATGCAAAATTTGGAAAGATTCCTAATTTTTTTAAAAATATAGATTTGAGATTTTCTAAATTAAATTATAGAAATTACTTTTTTTTGGAATTTTTATATTTATTAAAATATTTTTGATATGGGTTAGGTTTCGTGGGTCCCCGATAAGGAAAGGAAAGGAAGTAATAAACCTAAGGAGATAGAAAAATATCGGCCGGGATATACCTCCAAGGGAGGTGAGTTTGTATCGATCGAAATATGCTTCCCAGGAGGAAGATCTGTATACCTCAAAGGAGGTAGGCTAATATCGGCCGGGATATACCTCCAAGGGAGGTAAGTTTGTATCGATCGAAATATGCTTCCCAAGAGGAAGATCTATATATCTCAAAGGAAGTAGGCTAATATCGGTCGGGATATACCTCCAAGGGAGGTAAGTTTGTATTGATCAAAATATGCTTCCCAGGAGGAAGATCTGTATACCTCAAAGGAGGTAGGCTAATATCGGCCGGGATATATCTCCAAGGGAGGTAAATTTGTATCGATCGAAATATGCTTCCCAAGAGGAAGATCTATATTCCTCAAAGGAGGTAGGCTAATATCGGCCGGGATATGCCTTCAAGGGGGAAAGATCTATATACCTCAAAGGAGGTAGGCTAATATCGGCCGGGATATGCCTTCAAGGGGGAAAGATCCATATCACTTGGCGTATACATCAAAGGAAGTAGGCTAATATCGGTCGGGATATACCTCCAAGGGAGGTAAGTTTGTATCGATCGAAATATGCTTCCTAGGAGGAAGATCTATATACCTCAAAGGAGGTAGGCTAATATCGACCGGGATATACCTCCAAGGGAGGTAAGTTTGTATCGATCGAAATATGCTTCCCAGGAGGAAGATCTGTATACCTCAAAGGACGTAGGCTAATATCGGTCGGGATATACCTCCAAGGGAGGTAAGTTTGTATCGATCGAAATATGCTTCCCAGGAGAAAGATCTATATACCTCAAAGGAGGTAGGCTAATATCAGCCGGGATATGCCTTCAAGGGGGAAAGATCTATATACCTCAAAGGAGGTAGGTTAATATCGGCCGGGATATGCCTTCAAGGGGGAAAGATCCATATCACTTGGCGTATACCTCAAAGGAAGTAGGCTAATATCGGCCGGGAGATACTTCTGAAGCATGTAGAATAGTATCAATCGAGACATGCCCTGAAGAAGGAATGTTAATATCAGCCAGGTCGACCAACACCTTGGAAAAATACTTGATAAGATATGACCTATTGCTAGTTAGGATAATTAACATAGAAGGGCGCGAACAGAAGCCTCATGAGGAAGGATAAAGATAAATATTTCAAATAAGATAATTAATGAGGATATCTGTAATATGTAATCACATGACAGATGTTATATATTTCGGCGAGAAATGTGCTTTTAGATTATTTTGCAGGTGCTAAACGACAAAGGAGGTACATCTGGGGTACAAGAAAGATTACTTAAAAGTCATTTATCACAAGTACGCAACTTACGTCATCTCATAACAAACTCTAGCAAACCGGGATCCACTTCATGACTACGGAGGGTATATGAAGTGGTTTAAAAAGGGGAATCCTCTCCGTTGGCAAGGTAAGTTCAGATCATCGTGCACATTCATAACCCTAATTTTTCAACTACTATTCATCTTCTTCCTCTTTCTTCCACACCGAGAGAGATTACTGACTTGAGCGTCGGAGGGCCTAGCCAGGGATTCCCACCCCGGTCTTAGGTCACTGACGGTAGTATTGGTTGGTCTCTTGTGCTCAGGAAGTCTTGGAAGCTTCGGATCTGGGTTTTTTCTCTTCAGATTTGGATTTCCTCTTCGTCATCGAGTCTTCATGGAGGAGGACCTTCGGTGACTCTATTTTTTCCCGATCCTCTTTGAGTTTCTCGGATCGGCGTTCTACAAGTATTATTCTTCATCAGCATAGTGGGTTTCCTTATTCCAGATCTCTGCCTTGTTCAGTTTCTCAGACATGATCAAATTTGGCACCGTCTGTGGGACTTCACCTGAATCTGAGACTACAGGATGGAAGAAGCCGGAAAATCAAACCTACTCACTATCAGTCGTGAGGATTTGGATTTCCTCATCAACTCTCACGTTCAGAAAGCCTTACAACAGCAGCAACAACAACTTCAAGCCCACACCGGAGCTACTCTACCAACAACTCATAATCTAGCAATATCAACTACCGAGCATCGGAAAGGAAAGGAACTGGAAGAAGAAGAACATGCGTATTTTCCTCCAGCTATTGTTTCTCCGATAAGACGTCTACGAGCCTTTCTTCACACTCCCATGGATCAAGGGGGCAGGAGGCCCGTGTTCCAAGAGTCCTCTCGAGAAGCACCAGATAGAGAAAAGCATAAAATCAAAATGATAACTAGTGATAGCTCACTAGAGAAAGTCATCTCCCCATTCTCTCAAAGTGTAATAGATGATCCGCTTCCTAAGCGATATTAAAATCTTCAGATCGGAGAATACACTGGAACAACAGATCCAGAAGATCATCTGTTGAAATTTGAAAACGTAGCATTATTACAACAATTCTTTGACGGGGTGAAGTGTCGGATGTTTCTCACTACCCTCGGAGGAGCTGCACAGCGCTGGTTCAAGAGATTGCCAGAGAAGTCTATTCGGAAATTTAAGGATTTCAAGAAAGTCTTTCTACACCATTTCTCCAGCAACAAAAGGTATCATAAGACTCCTTGGAGCTTCTTTTCAATTAAGCAAGCATCTAAGGAGTCCATCTGAGCATACATCAAAAGATTCAATCAGGTAGCTATTGATGTAACTAATGCTACTACCACTAAAATATTAGTTAGCGCTTTCTCTCAAGGTTTAAATGATAATGATTTCTTTAAAGATTTAGTAAGGAATCCTCCTGTTAATTTTGATTCCTTGATTGAGTGTGCCACCGAGTTCATTAATGTGGAAGAAGCTCAAGCTGCTCGTAGAAAGGAGGGTGTTACCTCTTCTCCTACCCAGGTTAAGGAGAAAGCTCCGGCCCCTGTGCCTCCACCAAGAGGTCCTAGAATAACTGATCCACCCCATCGATAACCAGAGTATCGTCCACAAGCTGTACAACATGTAGAGATACAGCCAGAGGCACCAAGGAGATGATGCACTTATCATAAAACTAGCAGTCATCATACTGAAGACTGTTTTGTTTTAAGAAATAAATGAGCTAATAGAGAGCGTTATCAAAGGCAGAACTATTATCGACAGCAGTACCCCAGGCAGCAAAGTCCACTCAAACTGGAATATCGCCCAGTCGAGCCTCGGCAGGAGGCAATACCAGTCCCGACCGGTACCAGCCAAGTGTCAGAGAAAGCACCCTCTGAAGCTGTGATGACTCGGCAGGAAGAAAACAGGAGCAATGCTGTTCGGAGCAATATCAATATGATTACGGGCGGACCCACTGATGGGGATTCTAATAGGGCCAGAAAAGCACATGCCCGAAGACTGGAAATTCATGCCGTGGGATGTAGCATGGAACGAGCGGCCGATCCCGAAATAAGTTTTGGGCCCAGAGATCTCGAGGGGATAGAAATACCCCATGATGATGCCCTGATCATCAAAGCTGTGATAGCCAACTACGCCATCACTCGTACCTTCATAGACACGGGCAGTTCTGTCAATATTATATTCAAGAAGGCCTTTGATCAACTGCAAATCGATCCGAGTGAGCTTCAACAGATCGTTACTCCTCTATATGGATTCACAGGCAACGAAGTACAACCGTTGGGCCAAATAAAGTTGGTCATATCTCTGGGAGAAGAGCCTCTGATGAGAACAAGAAGATCTTATTTCATGGTAGTAGATGCTCCATCCTCTTATAACGTGATACTGGGTCGACCCGCCTTAAACGAGTTTATGGCGGTCGTTTCTACTTTTTGTCAGAAGATTAAATTTCTTGTGGATGACCAAGTCGGGGAGGTGTGAGGTGATCAGAAGACAGCCCGAAAATGTTATATAGAAATAATTCGAACTGAAGCTAACACCGCCCGAAAGATTCAGAGAATGGATGTTAATGCCATTCAGGAGAAGCAGCCCGTCCTGGTTTATGAAGAGAAGGAAGAAGTTCAGATCCAGGCCGATCGACCTGAAGCTACTACATATATTGCGGCTGATCTTGATCTTGCTCTGAAAGCCGAATTGGTGCAATGTCTGAAGAAGAATAATGATGTATTTGCCTGGACACCCAAAGAAGTTTCAGGCGTTTCTCCTACAGTCATGGAGCATTCCTTGCATGTCTTCCCAGATGCCCGCCCGGTCATGCAAAGAAAAAGGAGTTTTAGTGCGGAACAAAATCAAATCATCAAAGAAGAAATAACTAAACTTATGGAAGCAGGTTACATCAGGGAAGTACAATTTCCAAGCTGGCTAGCTAATGTGGTGTTAGTCTCTAAGCCTGGAAACAAATGGCGAGTATGCATTGATTTCCGGGATCTCAATAGAGCTTGCCCAAAAGACTATTATCCATTACCCAGGATCGATCAATTGGTAGACTCCACTGTGGGATGCGAATACATCTCTATGCTAGATGCTTATTAGGGCTCATCAGGTTCCCTTAGCTAAAGAAGATCAAGAAAATGTCAGTTTTATAACATTTGAAGGTACTTATTGTTATAATGTTATGCCTTTTGGACTAAAAAATGCAGGAGCAACCTATCAAAGGCTTATGAATAAGGTCTTCCAGAAGCAGATTGGTAGAAATATGGAAGTATATGTTGATGACATCTTAATTAAGTCTTCAAGCTGCTGATCTATGCAGGGACGTAGAAGAGACCTGCAAGACATTGAGGCAATATGGGCTCAAATTAAATCCGAGCAAATGTTTATTCGGTGTGAAAGGGGGGAAGTTCCTAGGATATATGGTGTCCGAACGAGGGATAGAGGCCAACCCGAGCAAGGTCAAGGCGCTGCAGAACATGGAGCCACCACGCAACATGAGAGAAGCTCAAAGATTGACCGGTCGGATTACAGCCTTGTCTAGGTTTATTTCTAGGTCGGCCGATCACAGTTTTCATTTCTTTAAAATACTTAGAAAAGCCAATAAATTTCAGTGGAATGAGGAATGTGATAAGGCTTTCCAAGAATTGAAAGATTATTTGTCTACTCTACTGTATTAGCTAAGCCTATAGTAGGAGAGACTCTGTGGGTATATTTGTCGGCTAATGAAAATGTTGTATGCTCTGTATTAGTCAGATAAGAAGGAAAAGAGCAACAACCTGTATATTTTTCTAACCATTTATTAAAAGGAGCTGAGTGTAGATATACTACACTAGAAAAGTTGGCTTATGCACTAGTCTTGACCGCTCGGAGGTTGCGCCCATATTTCTTATCACATGAAATTATTGTATTAACCAACAGTACTCTTGGACGGGTGTTACTCAATCCAGAGGCATCAGGTCGGTTGATCAAATGGACAACGGAACTTGGAGAATATGACATCCAGTATCAACCTCGATCAGCCATCAAAGCACAAGCTCTGGCAGACTTCATTATAGAAGTTCAAGGCCCTGAGGAAGAAAACATTTGGAAAGTTTATGTAGATGGCTCCTCAACTAGACAAGGCAGTGGAATTGGCCGTGTTCTTCTTATATCTCCAAGGGAAGACAGACTTCAACTCTCCATCAGATTGAATTACAGAGCTACCAACAATGAAGCAGCATATGAAGCCTTGATAGCAGGATTGCAGGCCGCTCAACATATAGGGGCGGTTCGAGTCCTTATCTATTCTGATTCTCAGTTAGCAGCTCAACAACTATCAGGTAATTTTGAAATTAATAATGACAGACTCCGGTTATATGCTGAAGCGTTCGATAAGTTGAAATCTCAGTTTCAAGAATTAAATATACAAAAGGTTCTTCGATATGAAAATCAGGTAGCAGATGAATTGTCTAAGTTGGCTTTACTATAGTGCCATGGAGTCTAGATCGGCCCGTAGAACAAACTCTGTTAATATCTTGTATTGAAAGACAGACTGAAGCAGAAATTCAAGGTGATTGGAGGGCTCAAATCATATTGTATTTACAGCAAGGTATTCTTCCCAGTAATGCAGAACAGGCAAGGGTATTTAAGAAGAGAGCTGCTCAATACACTATGGTAGGAGAACAGTTATATAAAAGAGCTTTTTCTAGACCTTTACTCAAATGTATTGGTACAGAAGACATACAGTTTATCCTACAGGAAGTCCATCAAGGTTCATGTGGTAGTCATATAGGGGGAAGATCGTTAGCCCGAAAAATCTTATTAGCAGGATATTTTTGGCTTACTCTACACGCAGACGCCAACAAAGTGGTAAGAACTTGTATTTCTTGTCAAAAACATCAAAATATCTTACATCATCCCACACAGTTATTGAGAACTTCTATAATTTCATGTCCCTTTGATCAATGGGGCATGGACATAGTGGGTCCATTTCCTATGACAGCTGCACAAAGAAGGTTCTTATTGGTAGCGGTGGATTATTTTTCTAAATGGGTGGAGGCAGAACCACTTACTCAAATTACTGAAGATGCAGTTATTAAATTTTTATGGAAAAATATAATTTGCAGATTTGGCATTCCTCATAAATTAGTCTCCGATAATGGAAGGCAATTCCAAGGGGATAGGATCTTAGACTGGTGCAACAGTTACGGCATTACTCAGGCCTTCACTTCTGTAGCTTATCCGCAAAGTAATGGTCAAGCAGAAGTAACCAATAGGGAAATCATAAGAGGTTTAAAGACCAAACTGGATCATGTCGGAGGTAGCTGGGTAGATGAATTACCTAGCGTTCTTTGGGCATATCGTACTACGCCTCGAGAAGCTACAGGAATCACTCCCTTTCAATTAGTTTACGGAGGAGAAGCAATAATTCCCATTGAGGTGGGAGTAGAATCTGAAAGAAGACAATTATATGATGGGGATAATGAAGGTCGACGACTCATGGAGCTAGACTTGATAGAGGAGATTAGAGATAAAGCCGTTACTCGCTTGGTATCATATCGACAACGGATGAGACAAAACTATAACAAAAGAGTTCTCCCCAGATTTTTCCAAGTAGGAGACTTGGTATGGAAGCGAATTAAACCTGTCGGAGATGTCAGTAAGTTGGCACCACAATGGGAAGGACCTTACAAAGTGGTAGAAAAACTCACATCAGGTTCATATTATCTCCAAGATACTAAAGGGAGAATTCTAGAGCGTCCCTGGAGTGCAAATCACTTACAATCTTATCAAACCTAACTACATCATACTACTCAAGAATGTGTCTGGAGAAACAAATTACAATTATTTGAAGTCCTCGGTGACTGAGGACAAGTATACCCACAGTTCATGTACTTTACTTCTTTTAATAAAAACCAAGCAAGACAAATACCGCCACGGAAATAAGCATGGTTCATACAGATTGATAAATATCGAGAGGACTTTCATTATCTATTTCAAGCAATTTACAGGGGAGGAACCCTAAAGGCCTATTCAGCTCCCCTCAAGAACCCAGAAACTTTAAAAACTGCCATAAGGTTAGTACAAACATCATATTCTCACATAGAATGTAGTCGATCAGGAAATCTCATGAAGTAACTCGGGCAGGTCTTCATGGGAGGAACCGGAGACTTTAAACTATCACAGAACATAGTCGATCAGGAAATCTCGTGAAGTAACTCGGACGGGTCTTCATGGGAGGAACCGGAGACTTTAAACCATCACAGAGCATAGTTGATCGGGAAATCTCATGAAGTAACTCGGACGGGTCTTCATGGGAGGAACTGGAGACTTTAAACCATCACAGAGCATAGTCGATCGGGAAATCTCATGAAGTAACTCGGACGGGTCTTCATGGGAGGAACCGGAGACTTTAAACTATCACAGAACATAGTCGATCGGGAAATCTCATGAAGTAACTCGGACGGGTCTTCATGGGAGGAACCAGAGACTTTAAACCATCACAGAGCATAGTCGATCGGGAAATCTCATGAAGAAACTCAGACGGGTCTTCATGGGAGGAATCGGAGACTTTAAACCATCACAGAGCATAGTCGATCGGGAAATCTCATGAAGTAACTCGGACGGGTCTTCATGGGAGGAACTGGAGACTTTAAACCATCACAGAACATAGTCGATCGGGAAATCTCATGAAGTAACTCGGACGGGTCTTCATGGGAGGAACCGGAGACTTTAAACTATCACAGAACATAGTCGATCGGGAAATCTCATGAAGTAACTCGGACGGGTCTTCATGGGAGGAACCGGAGACTTTAAACTATCACAGAACATAGTCGATCGAGAAATCTCATGAAGTAACTCGGACGGGTCTTCATGGGAGGAACCGGAGACTTTAAACCATCACAGAACATAGTCGATCGGGAAATCTCATGAAGTAACTCGGACGGGTCTTCATGGGAGGAACCGGAGACTTTAAACCATCACGAAACATAAGTCGATCAAGAAATCTCATGATTTCAAAGCCTAATCGTCTGCGGGTATACAGACATGAAGCCAGGATTCAAAAGGGGATTCTAGGCATATGATGCATTATTCATCTGGAAGCCCATCTATATGAAAGTCTTTACTTAAAAATTGTCTGGGATATTATACTCAGCTCGAAGCTCAAGAGTTTTATACAATTCTTTATCCGATATCAGCCGGGATTATTCATTCTTTTGGAAATATAGAGCACACTGGATGTTATCTGCGGAAAGATTCATCAAGACAATTATTAACTTCAAAAGATGAGCAAGGAATTCTAGAATAAAGCTTATATTTAATGTTCAGAGGCATTCTCAAATCAGCACAATAGAAAAACAGGTAAGTATTAAAAATTTCCTATACAACACGGTCATTTAATTGCCAGACTTTGGTTATACTTCTTTTTATTGCTAGTTATGCACTTACAAGCCTTTTATGAATAGTTTCTTTAAACATCTAGAAAAGGACCTTTCAGATCTATGGGTAGTTTTTCGTTAAGCCTGCGATGATTTATGAAAGAAAGGGGGGGTTCCTTGGGTAAATAGTCATCCTCTCGTAACTGTTGAAGAACTCCCGATACAGAATGATTTAAAGCACCTACTATCCTACGAACGAATTCTTGAGCAAACGATGGAGATTTTAAATAAGCCAGTCACCACTCCTCCCATCGACTCTTCTCTTGCTCCTTATAGCTTTGGAAATCAGCCTGCAGTTTTGTGTTTTGATCTTTCAGAGCATCCTTTTCTGATTTAAGCTGTTCCAATTCCTTCTGGAGCAGTGACAATTCAACATCTTGAACTTTCCTTTGCTCTTGTTCCTGTAGGATAGTGAAATCGTGAGAGGCTAGGTCTTGAGCTTAGTCATAAAGACAGACATTATGAAGCTTCTCTACTTTCTCTAAAATAAGACTTTTATGAGAAGCATCTGAGAGAGCTTTCTCTTTTAAAGCAATCTCTAGTCGGAGACCAGAATGTAATCGATCCACCTGTAATTCCAAAGTTCTTCTTGCAAGCTCTTTATCTTTCAATAATTGCTGGCACTCCTCCAATTCTTGTTTCAAGGTCCCCAATTGTCGATCTTGTAGGGCCACTTTCTTTTGCAGCTGAGCCAAGTCACTATTAGAAGAAGGAGAAGTAGCCCTCAATGTGTCCAGTTGAGTTTTTAATTTTTGATTCTCCTGATCCTTAGCCGTAAGTAGCTGGTCGATATGTAGACTTGAGGCAAGGAACTAAGCAAAAGGATAATATAGTTAGAAATGAGGATACGAAGTTGACAACATATAACTAGAAATACTTACAGCTACTGCCTGACGACTGTGTCGATCAGCTCGATGTGGAAGACTAAGGCCTCTTAGTTGTTCTTGACCTTGTAGCCAAGATTCGGCTCATAGGCCTTGTAGTTGCAACGAGCCATAGCTAGATGGGTCAGAGGATCGTCCCAATTGAGAGGGTAGACCCACAGCCTGTTTAAATGAAGGTCGGGGAATGGAGGAAATAGGAGGTAGAGAAGAAGAACAAGACGCAACGGGAGGAAAAGAAATAGTAGAAACAAAAGGAGCAGAAGAAGAAGTAGATGGAATAGGTGGCAGTACAGGGGAAGTTGATTCAGTCATAGGAACACTAATGGTTGAAAGAATAGCACTTGGAGAAGATCTCCTGCAAGGTATTCATTTTGCTCGACGCCCAGAAGCCAAGGGAGGCAGGGCTAATGTAAGAGGTGCAGAAGGCATAGAAGGGATAACGACCACCTCAGAAGCAGAAGCAGAAGGAGCTGAAATAATAGAAGAAGAGGGGATGAGTAGACCGGGTCTCATCATCCTAAGAAAAGGATTAGAGATAATGTGGGTGGGAGTTATCGGTGCCTTACCTCTCTCGAGAGAAATGGGCGCCGGGACAAGAGGAGCTTGCACAAAAGTGCCAAAGAAATCACTAAAGGGAGAAGCCTCAGTAAGATTTGGCATTTTAACTAAGGTAACAAAAGACTCTTCTTCTTCCTCTTCCATGACTGCGACAGCCTCTGCCCGTCGTTCTTCTTCAGATAGTAAACCCAAGGTGGAAAAATTAGGATTCGATCGGCGGTCACGCAACCATTCTTCCCCAAGATTATTGACAAAGGACTTAGTCATAGCAGGATTCTTGTACATAAAGGCTGGAAGAAGAGCATCAGCTGAAATACAGGAAATAAACACCATTATAAAAGAGACATACTAATCAGTAAATGAGAAGTGAAATGGTCATACGTACCAAAAGAACTATCCAAAGGAGTGTCAATGTTGCCTATCCTAAAGGGAAACATCAAACCCTCCACAATCAGATGCGGCAAGCTGAATTTTGCTCCCCTTAGTTTAGATAAGGCAAGAGCAACAGAAGGATCGTTAAAAAGATTCTGAGTGCTAGGAAGTGGAGGCAGATCATATATCCACTGAATAAGAAACGGAGGAGGAGAAGGGAGACGCATATAGAAAAACTTGTGATACCATTCCCCCTGAGGAGGAATTCGGTTGAACAAAATGGCCTTGGGATGAGTTTGGAATTTGAAAACACCAACATCTACCCGATGAGGGGCAAAAAAGTGATGAAAAAGACGGGGAGACAAGGGAAAATCCAATAGTTTGGATACCCCGATAAAGCCCATGAGGATAGAAAAGGATTGAGGGACGAACTGATTTAGTGGAATATTAAAATAGATACTAACATCACAGAAGAAAGAGTGAAAATGAAATTGAAAACCTTGTAGAACTTGGTCTCGGAAGATAGATATACACCCTAAAGGAGGAAGATCCGGACCCTCATGGGGAGCGGGACGGATTATATAAGAAGGAAAACTATAGGTCGCCTGTAAGTCCACTTCTTCTGTATCTATAAGGTTGGAAACACACGAGAGAAACCATGCAGGAGGAGAAGCTGCCATAGAGAGACGATAAAAGAAAGAGGAATCAAGGAAGAGGAAAAGAGATGGAGGAAAACGGAAGAAAACTTCGTAAACCCTTGTTTTTCCTTTGACCCTGCGCTAAAACCCTCAAATAGAAACAACAGGAGAAAAGAAGAAAAGAAAAGATATTTAGAAATTCCAACCGTCATAAATGAGTGATAAAATCAAAAGAAAGAGGTAAGGTTAAGTAATCTTCCTCGAAAAATATGTAAAGTTTCCCTAGAAACAATTCTTGAGAAAGCTTGGAGGATATAAAGAAAAATTAATCCAGTAATTATAGGGTCAGGTTATAGGTGTAATAAAATAAGGAGAAGTTAAGCGCGAGGCAGCAGACAGGACTTAGTTAGAGATTACTGGATACGGTCTGTAAATACGAAGCGGGCGGTTCTGATGGATCGATCGAGACAAAGAGCACGCTAGTATGTCGACCAAAAGCTTATCATAATGAGTCAAATAATATACACTATGATAAAACCATCTGAGACTCGATTAATATGTGAAAAGGACATATGAATACATAGGGGTAAACTGATCAAGTAAAATAAATCGACCAATATTAGGGACATCATGATAGAACTGTGTCAAATCAGGCGAGACATAGCTACGCTATGAAATATCGGGCGATATTTATCAATCTTGATATATACCGTCCGGTCATGAGGAAACGATCTAAGACGTGACAATCTGTTGGGAAAGATTGTAGGGTGACAAACTAAACAACATTGGACACATTTATATAAAACAGATAACTATCATGAGAAAGAGTAAAATTAACAACAAAAAGGGAATAATCAGCGTTACGTGAGATCGTCATTACAGAGTTTCTACCCTCCTCTTTACAAGAATTTGAATTCAAGTCAAAGTCAGCTTAGGGTACAGATCAGGGGTTTGTTCTCAATAAGTCTGCGACGGTTTAGGAAATTAGGAGGAGGGACACGAGCTAAGTAGCTCTCCTCTTGTAACTAGTGAACCGCCTCTTTCGCTCCCGCAGTAAAGGCTGACAAGATGGACTTCACGATCGGCCTGTTGAATTCGGGAGATTCAATCATGGCAGTAGTCCGCTCCCTGTAACGAGTATCTTCGTTATCCTTGTATACCACCAAAGCCATTTGGGAAGTCTTCAATTCAGCTTCTTTGGCAGAAACCTCGGTCTTAACTGAGTTAAGGGAGGTGTTCAAGGAAGTTATTTAATCTTCCTTCAGCTGCAAGGCTTTGAGTTTTTCAGTAAATTCTACCTCATAATTATCCTTTAGTTCGCCAAGTTTGGAAGTCAATTCCTGGTTAAGGTCCGTAACCGATTTAAATTGTGCTTGAAGATTTTCAATTTGCGCTTCGAGTTGTTTCTTGGCAGCAGCAGAAAACGCAGCAGAAGATAACTCAGCAACCTCTTGTCTTAGCTGTTGGACCGTTAGATTCGATAGAGGGGGGGTGAATATCGATTCGAAAAACAAGAGTATAAGCGCAGCGGAAAAGTAAAATAGACACAGTTGTTTTACTTCGTTCGGAGCCTGTGATGACTCCTACTCGAAGGCCCGTGGTCCTTGACCACTTTCGTTGGGCAATCACTAGCAATTCGAAATAATGATTACAAAAGAACCGTACAGTGAATGCTAATGAAAACTAAAAACAAAATACCGACAAGAAGGGAAAAGAATGGAGCGTAGTGTCGGAGCTTTGTCGCCGAACGTTGAGCAAGATCGCAGAGAAGAATTCTCACAATTGATTCATTCGAAGCTCCAGGGCTTCTTTTATATCGTCAGCTGGATCCCTTCCGGCACGAATGTGATGTAACCGCACAAACCATGATGCTCCACGTGGTGACGACTCGTGGATAGAATTCGCCTTCGCTCGGATCCTTAAGGCCGGGACCTCAGCGCCGGACCACCTTGTTCCAGAAAACTCCTTTTTCCGCAAAACAAAGTTAGTCCGAGGCAAATGTATATCCTGTAAAACAGATTGTCAGCACAGTTAAAGTTCAACAGATAAATAAAAAGAGTATGACTTAGATTCCGTCTTTCCGAGACCGGAATCTAGTCACGATCTCGACTTAGACATCCGAAATGGATCTAAGCCGGATCGACGCCTAATGTCCCCTTCCCGGGAACGCGTCCTCACAATCACTCCCCTCCAGTGACTTACCTCACGTCCGGCCCCGTCGACCGTCTGGACTTCTCGCCAAGCGTCCGGTCAGCCCGTCGACCCGCTTGGACTTCTCGCCAGCTATCCGGTCAGCCCGTCGACCTAGCTGGACTTCTCGCCAAGCGTCCGGTCAGCCCGTCGACCCGCTTGGACTTCTCGCCAGCTATCCGGTCAGCCCGTCGACCTAGCTGGACTTCGTGCCAGACATCCGGTCAGCCCGTCGACCTGTCTGGGCTTCTCCTGCACACTTGATCAAAGTGTCAGACAATAACAAACTAACTTAACCTGATTTGTCATTCATCAAAACCTGGGTTAAATCGTTAGTGCTAACCGCACCAACAATCTCCCCCTTTTTGATGGAATGACAACCTGGTTAAGTTAGTGAAAACATATGCAAGTAACAACATGCATTTATGTGATTTTTAAGTTAGTTAGTATTTTCAAATTGGTTTAGCTAACTTAACCACCTAACCCTCCTCCCCCTTTGACATTCATCAAAAAAAATGAACAAAGGTAAATAATCATAGTGAAGAGTTACTGTAACAGGTAATCAAATTTTGAAAGATATCTAAGTTTGGTTCAAAATTTGAACGATAAAAGTGCAATTTTTAACACCAAGTAAAAAAAATAGTCAAGTTGACTTGGGGGATTTTAAAGTTTTGAAAACTTGTTTAAAGCATTAGCTTTTAGCTTTTAGAAAAATTGCTAAGTTTAGATAGTCTAATTTTCAAACATATGTGTATAAGGTCTAAATTTCAAGATCAAGTTTAAATTTTCAAAACAAGTTTCAACTTTGAAACGCTTTTCAAACATAAGTTTTCAAAACCAAAATTCCAAAACTAAGTTTGAAAAATTTATTTTTCAAACTGATTGAAAAATACTAGAAAAAAATCAGTTTTCTAGAATACTAGAAAAGTACTAGTTTCAAAACCATGGTTTAAAATACTAGAAAAGTTCAGTTTTTAAGTACTAAGTAAAAAGGATAAAAAGTTTGTGATTTAAAACAAACAATTTTGAGTTGATTTAAAAAAATTTTCACAATTTTAAGCAAGTTGATTTTGAAAATTGATTTTTAAACTTTGATTTTCAAAATTAAGGAAAATGATTTTGAGAAGCTTAGTTTGTAAACTTAAGTTTTGAAAAATCTAATTTCCATAATTTTCAAAACTAAGTTAAATCTAATTTTCAAAATTAATTTTCAATAAAAAGTAAAACTCAATTCTTAAAAACAACTTAGTTTTATAAGAGTTAGTTTTCAAAAGTAGGTTTAAGAAATTTTTAAGAAAATATTTTTCAAACAAAATTTAAAATATTTTATATAAAGGAAAATTTTTAATTAATTCCTCCCCCTGAACCTGACATAAAATTTGAAAATATTTGCTAAAAATATTCAAAGTAGATATATATTTATTTTTTAAATTGAGGTAGAATTTTCTAGAGAGATTTTAAAGAGAAGATTAAAAAAATAACACTTCAGGAGATAATTAAACAATAAACCTCCCCCTTAATTTGATACTCCTTTAATTTATTAATCCTCCTTATTTATTACTTTCCCTTAATATAAAATTTTACAACCGTAACATATTTTTGTACCTAAGTGTTTTAGACGATTGTATAATTATCTTTATAAAATTGTTCATTTAAATTTGACTAACCGTAATTAATGTTAGATTAAGTTGAAATAAATTAACCTTTAGTGTAATGTTAAGTAAGATAAGTTGTTATTAATTCAATAATTGATCAATATTAATAATTTATTGATTAAATTTTGCTATAATCTAAATTTTGTATTAATTGATGAAGGTGTTAGTTATAATTTAACTTTTCATTTACTTCCTTTTAAGTTGGATTGACTTAGTTTAAAGTTAAACTCGTTATTAAACAAAGTTAAGTAAGGTTCAATTTAAGTCAAACTTTAATTATGTTTTAATAAAAATAATTAATATTTTAAAGGTTGATTAAGAAAAATGACTTAGAGTAATTTTAATATTTTTACTAAGGTTAAACCTAGGTTCTGATCAAATCAAGCTTAGTTCTCAAATAAAGTTAAACTTAAATAGTTAAGTTCTACTTATTAATTACATAATTAAGTTTTAATGAGTTTTAATTTAAGATCTAATTTTTAGTTAAGTTAAATTAAAAAATAATTTTAAGATTAAAATGATGTTTAAGATTAAAAATGAGTTTAAAGTCAAAATAATAATTTTTAAAGTGAAAATAGTCTATAGAAACTATTTTTTTTTAAGTTAAAAGAATTTTATTATAGTGAAAAAATAATAAGAATTTTTCAAAATGATACATAATTTTTAAAATAGTTTTTAAATGATTTTTAAAAGTTTTTAAAATAATTTTTGAAATAATTTTTAAGTTAAAATGATTTAAAAATATAATTTTTATATTAAAATAATTTTAAGTTAAAATAGTTTTTAAGTTAAAATAATTTTTAAGTTAAAATAATTTTTAAGTTAAAATAATTTTTATGTTAAAATAATTTTTAAAATAACAATAATTTTAAAAGGTTTTAAAAGAATTTTTAAAGTTTATGAAAATGATTTTTAAAAGAGTTTTTTTTTTAAATAATTTTTAAAATGTTTTAAAAGAATTTTTAAAAGAATTTTTAAAAGAATTTTTTAAAGTTTTTAAAATGATTTTTAAAATAGTTTTTTAAAATAATTTTAAAGTTTTTTAAAATGATTTTTAAAAGAGTTTTTTAAAATAATTTTTAAAAGAATTTTTTAAAGTTAATTTAATATTTTTTTTAAAATTAATTTAGTTTTAATTCGAAATTTAATTTTTTAATTAATTCAAAATTTAATTTTAATTTGAAATTCAAATTTTAATTTTAATTAATTTTAATTTAATTTTAATTTAATTTGAAATTTAAAATTTGAAATTTAATTTTAATTTGAAATTCAATTTGAAATTTGAAATTTGAAATTTTAATTTTAATTTGAAATTCAATTTGAAATTTTAATTTTAATTTGAAATTCAATTTGAAATTTTAATTTTAATTTGAAATTCAATTTGAAATTTAATTTTAATTAATTTTAATTTAATTTGAAAATTAATTTGATCCTTATTCATCTCACCCGATCTAGATTATGAATCAGGGAATCCTATAATTTTGTGAGATGAATTAGATTTAATTACAGAGTTTGTTTTAACTTTTGTTAGATTCAGGTTTAGCTTTGATCTCAACAAATAGGCATTCTTCGGATAAACTTCTAAGCTTGGTGAGTCACTTGGACGTCATTAGAAGTAGCCAACCTTTCGAGGTTTTCCGAATAGTCCTATCAACGGAGCTTAGTATTAAACCTTGGTCTAACTAGTTAGGATCCATTTAAGGGTAGCTTCGGTCAGTTTCACTTGGCCAAATGCACCAGATCGAAGCCATATCTTTCTAGACATGCGATGCCCAAGCTTCCCTAACGTACTATCATCCAAAAACTTCACCAGTACCATGATTCAAGTTAAACTTGGTCTCTTTTTAACTAATCCTAATTACCCTGTCGGGTTAGTTTGTTTGGGTTACCCTGTCGGGTAAGTTAGTTTTGGAGGTACCAGCTATTCTGGAGCCTCCCCCTGAATTATTGGCCATTAATTTAAGATTTTTGTATAATTAGAGTTGGTTTTAGTTAAGTTTTAATGTTTAGTTTGTAATTTAAATTTAAGTTTTTAATTTTGAATTAATTAAATTGGTCAAATTATCTTTCTTTAAGAGAGTGTATTTAATATTTGAATTTTCTTTCAATTTTAATTTTATTGAGTTAATTAAATTATCTTTCTTTAATAGCTTATTTTTAAAGTTTAAGTTTTTATTTATTTTTAAATTTGAATTAACTAAACTGAATTATATTTTCTTAACGGTTTATCTTTTAGCTTTTTATTAATTGTTAATTTTGAAATTTCTAGATTATTTTTGTTTAATTTGTTATCTTTAACATTTAATTTTAAGTTTGTTAAATTCCGTTTTGATTTTATCAAAGTGTTTGATTTTATCCTTATATTTTCTTTGCCTTTTAAATTGATATGGTTAATTGAATTAGTTAGATTAGTTTTATCTTTAAAGTTTAAATTTTTATTAATTAAATTATCTTGGTTTTGGATAGCATTTTCTAGACTGATTTTATCTTGATTATTAAATATTTTATTAGGGTATTTATTGATTTTATCCATTTTCTCATTTTTAGCATTTAAATTCAAGTTTATTTTAATGTTTGACTTATTTATGTCTAAATGCTCACCTAATTTTAAATTTTCTGAATTAATTAAATTATTTGAATTGATTTGGTCATTGTTCTGTTTGACCAAGTCAAGGTTGATGCCAAATTGATCAGAGTCTTGATTGACTTGATCAGAGTCTAGATTATTCTGTGATTTTGAATTTAAATGATTTAAATCTAGATTATCATGCATCATACTTGGACTAATTTCATACTTATCATCATGCTGATTATTTAAGCTACTATTAGCAGGGGTATTTTGATAAATATTACTAACCTTGAGCGCAACCCCTAATTCAGTAGGCTTCTCCGTTGGATTTGACTCGAGTCCATATTTGACTTTAACTTGATTTTCTAGCTCCATCGGCGTCTCGTGAAGCTTGATCAACTGGGTCCACAGCTCATATGCATTCTTGTACTTTTCTAATCTGCATAAAATATTGTTAGGTAAAACATTACAAATAATGTTACTTACCTTTTTGTTCAATTCCAAGTTTTGAGAAGGTTTCCTCAAAATTAGCATATAATCGATGTCTACGCTTCCTAAGAAGCATTCCATTAATCGCTTCCAGTAGTTGAAGTCTTCATGATCGTATGGTGGTGGTTCGCAGGGGTTCCGTCCTTCTTGAAGAGTCATTATTCTTGCACATAGAGAAACAGACAAAAAAAATCCCAAGACTTGGTCTTGGATTAGCAGTGCTGGAGAAAGAATATAATATTGCACTAATTTTGAAAAATAATAAAATATTAATAAAATATTAATTAAAAAAATATTATTCCAAAATTTTGAAAATGTAATATTTTATCAATACTAAGCAACGGTGAAAAGATGATGATGTGTTTTTCAAAAATGATTTTGGAGGGAAAAAACGAAAGGCGTAAGGTTTTATTTTAAAGACAAACGATATCTAATTTTTCTTTCAAAAAGTCCCCCCTTTGCCTGATTGGTGGTTGCACCAAATCAGAGCGGTACCTGCTCTGATACCACTTGTTAGACCGTTAGATTCGATAGAGGGGGGGTGAATATCGATTCGATAAGCGCAGCGGAAAAGTAAAATAGACACAGTTGTTTTACTTCGTTCGGAGCCTGTGACGACTCCTACTCGAAGGCCCGTGGTCCTTGACCACTTTCGTTGGGCAATCACTAGCAATTCGAAATAATGATTACAAAAGAACCGTACAGTGAATGCTAATGAAAACTAAAAACAAAATACCGACAAGAAGGGAAAAAATGGGCGAGTGTCGGAGCTTTGTCAAGGCCGCACCAACGCTGAGCGCAAGATCGCAGAGAAGAATTCTCAAATTGATTCATTCAAGCTCCCGGGCTTCTTTTATATCACGGATCCTCCGGCGCCGAATGTGACGAATCGCACAAACCATGATGCTCCACGTGGTGACGACTTGGCTGGATAGAATTTGCCTTCCGGGCGCCCGGACGGACCACCTTGTTCGAAAACTCCCTTTTCCCGCAAAACAAAGTTAGTCCGAGGCAAATGTATATCCTGTAACACAGATTGTAGTTAAAGTTCAACAGATAAATAAAAGAGTATGACTTAGATTCCGCCTTTCGAGACCGGAATCTAGTCACGATCTCGACTTAGACATCCGAAATGGATCTAAGCCGGATCGACGCCTAATGTCCCCTTCCCGGGAACGCGTCCTCACAATCACTCCCCTCCAGTGACTTACCTGCCAGACGTCCGGTCAGCCCGTCGACCCGTCTGGACTTCTCGCCAAGCGTCCGGTCAGCCCGTCGACACCTGCCAGACAGCCCGTCGACCCGTCTGGACTTCTCGCCAAGCGTCCGGTCAGCCCGTCGACCCGCTTGGACTTCTCGCCAGCTATCCGGTCAGCCCGTCGACCTAGCTGGACTTCGTGCCAGACATCCGGTCAGCCCGTCGACCTGTCTGGGCTTCTCCTGCACACTTGATCAAAGTGTCAGACAATAACAAACTAACTTAACCTGATTTGTCATTCATCAAAACCTGGGTTAAATCGTTAGTGCTAACCGCACCAACATTAGCTTGTCATTTTCAGACTTCAACCTCTTGTTCTCAGTATATAAGTTATGCATCAGTTGAGAAAAACCCATATTTTCTATCCATCGCTGGAAGTATAATAAAAAGCCATAAGATAATAGTTGAGAAATATAAAGCAGGCGTTAGTAAGCACACCTGATTCTCCTTATGAGAGAAGCGATCAACTGTCTCAGGAATAGAGAGCTCCTCAAAAAGGGGACGAACTTCATCCCAATCGCTAGCAAAAGAGCCCCCTAGTAATATGGGAAGAACGGGAATGGTGGAAGGACCAGCAGAGAAGGAGGAAGTAGGAATGGATGGGGGGGCAAAGACTAAATAAGAAGAAAGTGAGGAAGGTAAAGACCCAGAAGTCGGAATAGACAAGGGAAAAGTGAAACATACATCACCAGAAGCACTGACATTAGAGAAGGGTGAGGCAGGAAAACTAAGGGAAGGATAGAGTTCCGCCAACGTCGGTTCATCAGAAGGAAGGTCAGCCGAAGCAAAACCCTCTGAAACTAGCTCGTCAGTAGGGAGGATGAGCCTCCTTTTTGATGGAGGAGCTCTGGTAAGTTTGCACCTTGGGCGTTTACCCTTAGAAAGTTCAGTTATCGATTTACCAGAGCTGCTAGGAGACGTAAGCTCAATGAGGGGAAGAGGGGCAGATGAGGAGACAGCAGCAGCTGCTGGTGAAGTAACAGCGGGTAAAGAACTGGCAAGGATCTCTGCAGAAGGACCTTCAGGAGCTTCAAAAGCTTCAAGAACGCCCAAAGAACTGGGTACTTCAGCTAAAGGGGCTGGTTCTTCTATTGGAGGGAGAAGAACAATGGCAGCCAGAAGTTCGGCTTCATTGGCGCGAATGACATCCTCTTCCAGACGTAATTCTTCATTAATCAGAGCATCATAAAAGCTTTCCACTGCATAGAAAAGATAATAGTTTAGTTAGTTAAAAGCAAGAAGAAAGAAACAAGGTGTTACCTAAAGAACTCGAGTATCGGGTTTGATGGGGCTTAAGCCAAACAGGTATAGGAGATCAACCCGTAGCCACTTAAAAATAGAAAATCGATGATTTAACAATTTCTCACAATAGATAGGGAAAGAAGGATGAAGATGAAACTCCTTGACGTCGGGCAAGGGGGGCAAGAAAGATTTCCAAGCATGAGACCAAGGAATGGGTCCTGGAAACTTTAAGAAGAAAAAAAGAGATTTCCAAGCTTTGAGGGACGAGGGCATATCCCCAAAAAGAACCATTTTAGTCCGCGAATGAAACAGGAAGACACCAGGTTCCGAACATTTGGGATAAGAGAACATGAAAAAATTTTGAGGAGTAGAAGGAATGTCCCGCAAGCGAAACAGCATGTAAGTACCACACAGATAACGGAATGCGTTGGGGGCAAATTGTGTTGGATCGAGACCACGCTAGAGGGGGGTGGGGTTAATAGCGCTCGTGGCTAAATTTTACGTTTATCGGAATCGTGAAAATATCGGAGTTAAAACACACAGCGGAAAGTAAACAAACACACAAAGAGATAAGCTTTTTACTTCGTTCGGAGCCTAAGGCGACTCCTACTCGAAGGCCCGCGATCCTTGATCACTTCCGGTGGACAACAACTATAATCACGATAGAAATTACAAATTACACTGAAAGTATTGAAATAAACTTGTACCGACAACTTAAGAAAGAAGAAGATTGAAGCTCCGGGTTGTCGGAATGTCGCAGCAGCACTTCGGAATGACTTTGTTAGCAGCACGTTGAAGAGGGAAAGCTCAGAACTTGATCGATTGAAGTGCTGGTCGAAACCCCCTTATAAAGGGTGTTCAAGGCGCCTTGAAGGTTGTTCAAGGCACTTCCATGCCGCCGAGTCTTCCGCGTGGATCAAATCTGATCTGGTCGAACTTCATCCCTTTAAGGCACCTTATCCCTTGCTCAAGGCGCCTTCCAAGGCACCTTATACCCTCATGAAGGCGCCTCCATTGAAGCTTCGCAGCCAGGTCAGATTTTGCACCCGAGGCGCCTCCAAGCTCCATGGAGGCGCCTCGGACACTGTTCATCCGAGGGAAAACTTCCTTATTTTGTACCTGCAAGACTTGTTAGTCCCAAACAATATCCTGCAACACAAAATTAACACAAAATAACAGTATGAATAGTAAACGAATGTTTGTGACAGTCTCCGGACTGTCCGGGTCTGACTTCGGATTTCCAACCGGAAACCCTAGGTCGACCCGACGCCTACTGTTCCCTCTACGGGGAACGCGCCCTCACCTACTCCACTCAGGAGATTTACCTGATGCCAGTCCGGTCCTTCAGACCGACTGAGCTTTCTGCCTAGGGTTACCACCCCCTAGGACCTAGGGTTATCGCCCCCTAGGGTTTTTCTCCACCTAGGGTTACCACCCCCTAGGACCTAAGGTTGCCGCCCCTTAGGGTTTTCCTCCACCTAGGGTTACCGCCCCCTAGGACCTAAGGTTGCCGCCCCTTAGGGTTTTCCTCCACCTAGGGTTACCGCCCCCTAGGACCTAAGGTTACCCCCCCTTAGGATTTTCCTTCACCTAGGGTTACCACCCCCTAGGACCTAAGGTTACCCCCCCTTAGGATTTTCCCCTGCCTAACCGCAGTTAAGACTTTCCTTAAACACTCATTCAACATGTTAGATAACAGAGAATCTTAACTTTGAATCCCTTTGCCATTATCAAAACTTAGGTTCGATCGTCGGATGCTTCCTGCACCAACAAATTGTTGTAAAGGAATATCAAAATACTGGCTTATTTCAATCAAGAAAGGAGGGATAGGAAACCTTAAACCCCCTATCAACTGATCCTTGAAAAAGGTTACACAATCAGCAGGGGGACGATGAGGGCGATCATCCGGGTTTGGGATTATGATGCCATACTCTCGAGGAATCTCATACTGACGACGGATAGCCAGCCTAGCAATTTTATCAAAGGAAGAAGACATATGGACATACCACGGGGCAATCCATGGACAAAAGTATAGGCTAGTGAAACAATAGATTGCTTACTGAAGACAAGAAAGAAGATCGCCAAGAAATGATGAGCACGGGGTTTGGTTGAAGACTGCAACAAGAAAAGAACTCTAGAGAAGAGAAAAGAAGGGACAAAGTTTAAAAGGAGACGAAGGGTTTAGGGTTTGAAAAGCACACAACCATCGTCAGATCAAAACCTTTCTTATCTCAGCAGACGCTGAGAATCACAAGAGAAAGGCGAGAGACCCACGTGACGTGGCGGTCAGAAAAAGTATGTGTCATATCATCATAAAAAACATTTATATTGGATGTGACGGATTGGATCACGCTGGGGTTGGTAACGCCTCGGGGTACGCTTCTAACATTATCTCACCCGAAGAAGAGCCAATCACCAGCTATGAAGCTTCGAAAGAAGACGTAATTAGATGAATATAATAAAGTAGAAAGGACTGATTTTCTTGACTAAGTCCAAGCTAAGGACAAAAACTTTTAAGGATGGAGATTTAGGTGAATAACAGATTTTGAATTAACGTCCTTATGAAATGCAAACTAATATTGATCAAAATAATTTTATATTAGTCGGTATAACTTTGGTTATGCTAGGTAAGTATAATATTGATTTCAATCAGCGAAATAATATTGACTGGCATAATATAGCTATAATATAGAAGTATTCCAACAGTTAAGATAGCCTCGGCCATGACAAACGACACATAAAACATAAGGAGAGGTAATAAGCACCACATCACATTTATTCTTATAAATCAAGAGGATTCAATAGAATCACTTAATTCAGTACAAGAGGTTGTTTTCGTACAATATTACATTTCCCTTCAAAACAGTAAGCCTCAGATAGATAACAAAAATTACAGACATAAGCTCTTGAGACATTTGGAATATCTCAGTCCCACTGGATTCAAACTTACCAGGGAGCAGAGATGGAAACATTGTACCTCGTCCAGGCTTGTCAAGGCACATAAGTGGCAATATTTTGCCCTGGATGAAGGAAACAATGAAGCAGAAAGACTCAAGGGCAAGGGGAAGGGGATGGGTCTATTCAGACCATGATGGAAAAGTAAATGTAAAAAACCACTTCCCCTCCCAAGCCCTAGAGCTCTGCAAGTGAAGCAACCAAGCATAGCCCAAGGGTAACATGTGATGTGCCCTTCACACAACATCCATGGGTTATTTAGTTGCCTCTTCATAAGTAGTGAGAATCCCTCTGAAGTCCCTCGAGCCTTCAGAAACTAGACACCTTTGGATGAAAATTCTGGACTGTGAAGCTTCATCTCTTAAGACAATCCCTTGAACCCTAGAGGTAGCCGGAGCAAAAATCCCAATAAACTCATATATAGATCTCACCTTGTCCGACAAAAGTCGCCCCCAAAGAGGAGGATCCGAGACCATAACCTTAGCAGTGAAAGGTGGCAAGGAAGGAAAAGAACTGAGATGTGTGGTGGATGAAGAGAAAGTTGTAACCCTATTTAAAGGATCAAAAGGCTCACAGGATCACTATACTTGGTTTAATGAGACAGTTGTACACAAAATCTGTGAGGTCATTTCAATATCTAGAGCAGAATCACGGGTAGGAAAAGATAAAACCAGACTTCTGTCTAGTCAGTCGTCTACACCTCCTTCGACTAGACTTGAAGGGAAGGCTAGTGATATGGGTTAGGTTTCGTGGGTCCCCGATAAGGAAAGGAAAGGAAAGGAAGTAATAAACCCAAGGAGATAGAATAATATTGGTCGGGATATACCTCCAAGGGAGGTGAGTTTGTATCGATCGAAATATGCTTCCCAGGAGGAAGATCTGTATACCTCAAAGGAGGTAGGCTAATATCGGCCGGGATATACCTCCAAGGGAGGTAAGTTTGTATTGATCGAAATATGCTTCCCAGGAGGAAGATCTATATACCTCAAAGGAGGTAGGCTAATATCGGCCGGGATATACCTCCAAGGGAGGTAAGTTTGTATCGATCGAAATATGCTTCCCAGGAGGAAGATCTGTATACCTCAAAGGAGGTAGGCTAATATCGGCCGGGATATACCTCCAAGGGAGGTAAGTTTGTATCGATCGAAATATGCTTCCCAGGAGGAAGATCTATATACCTCAAAGGAGGTAGGTTAATATCGGCCGGGATATGCCTTCAAGGGGGAAAGATCTATATACCTCAAAGGAGGTAGGCTAATATCGGCCGGGATATGCCTTCAAGGGGGAAAGATCTATATACCTCAAAGGAGGTAGGTTAATATCGGCCGGGATATGCCTTCAAGGGGGAAAGATCCATATCACTTGGCGTATACCTCAAAGGAAGTAGGCTAATATCGGCCGGGAGATACTTCTGAAGCATGTAGAATAGTATCGACCGAGACATGCCCTGAAGAAGGAATGTTAATATCAGCCAGGTCGACCAACACCTTGGAAAAATACTTGATAAGATATGACCTATTGCTAGTTAGGATAATTAACATAGAAGGGCGCGAACAGAAGCCTCATGAGGAAGGATAAAGATAAATATTTCAAATAAGATAATTAATGAGGATATCTGCAATATGTAATCACATGACAGATGTTATATATTTTGGCGGGAAATGTGCTTTTAGATTATTTTGCAGGTGCTAAACGACAAAGGAGGTACAACTGGGGTACAAGAAAGATTCCTTAAAAGTTATTTATCACAAGTACGCAACTTACGTCATCTCATAACAAACTCTAACAAACCGGGGTCCACTTCATGAATACGGAGGTTATATGAAGTGGTATAAAAAGGGGAATCCTCTCCGTTGGCAAGGTAAGTTCAAATAATCATGCACATTCATAACCCTAATTTTTCAACTATTATTCATCTTCTTCCTCTTTCTTCCACATCGAGAGAGATTACTGACTTGAGCATCGGAGGGCCTAGCCAGGGATTCCCACCCCGGTCTTAGGTCACTGACGGTAGTGTTGGTTGGTCTCTTGTGCGCAGGAAGTCTTGGAAGCTTCGGATCTGGGTTTTTTCTCTTCAGATTTGGATTTCCTCTTCATCATCGAGTCTTCGTGGAGGAGGACCTTCGGTGACTCTATGTTTTCCCGATCCGCTTTGGGTTTCTCGGATCAACATTCTACGAGTATTATTCTTCATCAGCGTAGTGGGTTTCCTTCTTCCGGATCTCCGCCTTGTTCAGCTTCTCAGACAGGATTAATTTTATTTTTAGAAGTTTTTCTAAATTGTTAGGAAATACCAAATTTAAAAAGATTTAGAAAATCATAAAAAATCTATATTTGAATTATTCTATAATAAATTAAAAAAATTAATTATTTGTTTCCTAAATTATTAGAAAATTAATTTATAAATTTATTTCTAAAATAATTAAAGATTCTTGATTAATAGAAAGATTCTAGATGATATATGTTAATTAAATTTGAAAATTAGTTTCTTAATTTGATTAGATAAACTTGATTTATTAAAATTAGATTTATAACATATTTTTATTTCTAAAATAGAATTATAACATATTTAAATTTATGCTATGTTCATGTCATATTGTATGCCTTGTAGATGTATTAATTATAACATGATTAGATTTTACCATGTGTGTGATTTGATTAGATCTTGCCGTATGTGCGATGTGTCATGTCATCATTTATGTCATACATATAATGCCATGTAGATAGAATATTTGTATGATATAGATGAGACCAAATCTCTTACATAATATTAAAACCTACACCTTCCATTAATATGGTAAGAATCATAGTTTAAGTTCTAATTTGAGTTGTTGGCCAAAGTCAAGCTTAACTTGAAATTAAATATGTTCAAACTATGGAGATGTAATCTCATGATTAACGGGTTGGTTTTAAATTTGAAGCGTTGATTTGTTGTGCCAAAGCCATGACCAATGTGGATAGAGGTGAAGTTAGGTGATATGCATTTGATATATATTTGTTAATGTGTTAATAACCTGATGTTTATGTGAAAATTAATTAGTTGCTAGCATAATGTGATAGCTGTATACAAGCGATATGCAATCGGTAAACTTGTTACCTACTGCTATAGCTAAGAATGACTTATTGGCTAAAGTCAAGGTTGTTCTTATCTATGGTGGATATCAACCCACTTGGAGAAAACCTACCATCTCCCTAATTTAAAATAACGGTATTTAAATTTGATAAATAAGTGAGCTTTTATTACTTATAAATTGTTTACATAAATAAAATCATATTTTTAATACATTCTCATTTTTATATTTTTAGGTTAATCATTTAATTATACTTATGTTAATCTGCATTCAATTTTGGAATCGAACAAACTGACTGTGTTGGATCCCGTAGTAGTTTTGATGTAATCAACCAAGTTAGTTAGATCCTACGTTTTGTCTGAACCCTGTGTCTGAGTGTGCAGGAACTTAGGAGCGCAGGAAGTCGAGCGAAATACGCAGCTAGCGAGAATGACGGCACGGGAAGGGAGCCGACGGGCTCGGTGCGTCCGAAGGATGAGAGAGCTGCGGAAGAGTACTCCGGTGGAGCGAGAAGAACGTGCACGGCGTTCGAGGGATGAGAAGCCGGACGGAAGCCTGCTCGAGAAGGCCGGGAACTGGGTTCGGGTAAGCCCTATTCCGGATGGCCGCAATCACCCAAGGAGCCGAACCGGAGCAAGTCAACTAGAAGTTGACTTGTCAACGGTTCGGTCGACCGAACCTATTGATCGGTCGACCGAACCCTTCATTAACCGAAGTCAATCAGCAGCCAACCGCCAATACCACGTCAGAAGCTGACCGTTGGTAAAGCTGATCGGTCGACCGAACCTCCTGATCGGTCGACCGAACCTCCTGATCGGTCGATCGAACCAAAGTTAATCCACAGACTTAGTCGAGCAAACTGATCGGGCCAGCGCAGAGGAAGACCGTTGGCTGATTGGTCGACCGAACACAAGGATCGGTTGACCGAACCTGAGCTCGATCAACAGAGACTGCACCTGGACGGAAAGCCGAGCAGGTACAACAGGTTCGGTCAACTGAACCTGGGGATCAGTTGACCGATCCCTCTCGAGTCAAACCTGATCACGAAGGATCAGGTGATCTGATAAGCTCGAGAACCCCTATATAAAGAGGGTCTCGGGTAGCTTTAGAGAACAACGATTTCATACGAAAAACCAACTCTGTAATTCATCTTCTACAACTTCTATGCTTTCAAAGTGTAAAAGACTTTTCCGCCTTCAGAGAAGGAGTTTTCTTACTGAGCCTTTCATCGTCTTGGATTAACAACCCCCTTGGTTGTAACCAGGTTAAATTTGTGTGTCTATTTCTCTGATTATTTTATTCTCAATATAGTTGCATTTATTTTAGAGTTGAAATTGCTTGAGGAGGGTATAGTTTGATTTGCAGGCAATTCACCCCCCTCTTGCCGGTCCCCGCTGCACCTACAGACTGTGCTAAACTTCTTGGATTGGTTTCGAAGTTTGAGAATTATTCTTAAAGCTGAGAAGCTAGCTTATGTCCTTGATGAGCCTCTTCTCACAAGTCTTGATGTCGATGTAACTGTGAACCAATTGTTGGCCCATCAGGAACATAAGGATGATTCTATACTTATAAGTTGCATCATGCTAGCTGCTATGACTCCTAAACTACAGGAATAACATGATCATTTGGATGCTTATGATGTTATCTATCATCTTCGTGAGTTGTTTGATAAGCAATCTAGATTTGAAAGGTTCAAGGTTTTCAAACTTCTCTTTTGCTCAAATATACAGGAGGGTTCATCTACAGTATAAACTGTACTAAAGATGAACGACGACATAGAACATTTAGCATCACTCGATTTTGTGATGGATCATGAGTTAAGTATTGACTTAATTCTACATAGTTTGTCGAAAAGTCATTCACAATTTGTGATAAACTATCAGATGAACAATTTAGAATTGACCATCCCCGAGATGATTAATATGCTCAAGATTATGGAGCCTTCTATTAAAAGTGAATAGAAAACTATGAAGTTAGTAGACTCCTCTAAGAAAGGTTCTAAGAGGAAGCCAAAATATTAGGCTAAGGGGAAGAGCAAAAAGGCCAAGACAGTAGAACTTGCAGAAAAAAGCCCATGCCATCATTGTGGCAAGATGGGATACTAGCAAAGAAGCTGTAAGATTTATCTAGAGTTTGTGAAGAAGAATAAGGCATTCCATGTCCCATCCTCTTCAGGTATTTTCGTTATTGATTGTCATGCTATTTTCTCAGACACATGGATATTAGATACTGGGCATGGCTCATATATATGTCACTACTACAAATTGAGGCTAAGACATCGCCCCTAAAGTATTGTTTTTGGCCATATAAATGTTGCATTATACCTAAGGTAACGCTTTTCATTCTATCTTATCAGGTTCTGTCATATTAGATATAATGCAACACTTTTGTCATTTTATGCAACACTTTTTTGAATTATCGCGATATATAGCAAAGGCAACACTTTTCTATATGCGACACTTTTTTCTTCCAACAGCAACACTTATTCTTTTGTTACTCTTAAACAATTGCAACACTTTTGACTATTAATAACAACACTTTTTATAATTTTTTAACCCAATAATGCAACACTTTTTTCATTAAATGCAACACTTTTTATTAAAACTTTCACCTCTTAAACGCATCACTTATTGATTCATATGCAACACTTATATTTGTATTTTATTTTTTAAATGTAACATGTTTACCCATTAATAGTAACACTTATTTTTTCATCAATATATTATTAATAATGCAATTTTATTATCCAATCAAATAGATTTGTATAAAATAGATTATTCAAAATATGATCATTGTATTGCAAAAATTGTACCACATTATATTCTGCTTAAGAATTTTACAAAAACCTAACAACTGACCTCTACAAATATATAGCCAACTAAAGCACTATACAAAAGCCGCCAATTAATACCTTCATGAATCCCCCAAAAAAGGCAACTATACATTTACAAAAAGCCAACAATACAAACTCTTTGCTTGCCTTAAAAAGAAATCACATAGGCATCCAAAATGTAACACTCATTCCCATTCCCAACTATAATGGCTACTTAGCTATCCAAAATGCTTGCCGCCTACAAGAAAAGCATCACAATGTGGACATTTAGAGCTTTACACATTTTACTGCTTACCAATTGATTAGGTAATCAATTATAGGGGTCAATCAATCAGGTAATCAATTGATTTACGAAGCATAGTACAGAAAGTGTCTTGATCGATTGTGTAATCAATCAAGATTTTCCCCAATCAATTGGGTAATCTATTGGGAGAGTTTAAGAGTGAACAGTGAGCTTCTGAATTGATTAGGTGATCGATTAAAGCTGCATAATCGAATGGGTAATTGATTGGGAGAGTTTGTGAGTGAATAGTGAGCTTCTGAATTGATCAGGTGATCGATTGGACTTGCATAATCTATTATATGGTATCAGATTGAGGTCATTCTTCATTTGACTAATTGCTAGAAGAAGCAAAGATCTAGAGGAAGAAGAAGAAGTTGAAAGTTGAAGCCTTAAATTTCAACAAGTCAAAGACTCATCATCAAGGAGCTCAATTTCAAAATAGATTTCTGAGATGGATTCGGATATGACATCAGAGCACCTCTACCATTTGTATTGAGAGGATTTGAAGAACATGTAGAGAGCTAGAGGAGGTGAATAGCTTCGTTTGCTCCTTTAAAGATAATTTGTAGTGGAAAACTTGAGGCAATTCTAACCCTTCATTTTACTTGGTATCCATCTCCTTGAGAACTAATCCAAGAGTCTGGCTTTCACGATCTCATCCACTATGAAATCTATCTGTCTTGGAAATTTTTTAGAGGTGGAGAAACCTCATACAATCTTGAACACAAGAAATACAATAAGAAATGAAAACAAATATAATGAATACACAACTTTACATGAATCTTGCGTTGAGCACTTTCTTATTGTTTGGAATTGCCTCTTGTTTGGTTGGAAATGCAGTAGCACTTGTTCCTCAACTCCCAAGAACTGGCATGTGAAAATTTGCACGAACTCCCCTTTATATGAATTCTCCTCGAGCTGATTTCGATCTCCTAATCGATTAGCTTTTCTTCATAATTGATTGTCACATCATAATTCAATAGTTCAACTTACAGAACGACTCTTTTTCAAATTCTTAATCAATTGGCGAGTTATACCAATTGATTATCTAGCCTTTAATTGATTTTCCAATTGATTTCATAACGTTCTGTGCTCTCGCGAACAAGGCCCCAATCGATGACCTTAGGGTAATCAAGTTATCAATTGATTCAAGCAATCAGCCTAATCGATTAGAATAGGTCAATCAATTAGCCTAATCTTTTAATACTACCTAATCAATTGAGCTAATCGACCAAGCAACTTTCTATGTTGTCGCAAAACATAGTCAATCGATTACCCAAATCGATTGGTGAAGCTTGAATCAATTGCCCCAATCAATTCTAAGCTTTTGCTCTCATGAAAACCTCTCTCAATCATTACCCTAATCAATTGCCTTGGGCCAATTGATTACTCTAATCGATTACTTAACCCTAAATGTTGAACCCAAGTTTAGAGTTCCTTTTCCTAACCTAAAAGTCATTCGTGACTCATTGGGGCTTTCCGTTGCTTAGCATCTAATCACCTTTGACTTGTCAGGGCTTCTTTACCAAATATCCAGTCAATTTTTGGCCCACTTGGACTTTTCATCTCATGCCAAGTGTCTGATCCTTCATGACTCACTTGGATTTATCGTTTCGTGCCAAATGTTTGGTCCTCCGTGACCCACTTGGATTTTTTTCTTACCAAGCCCTGCTAGGATTTTCAATTGTCTAATCTCTAATTAGGTCTTCTACTGCTTAGCCCCACTAGGACTTCCATTGCTAGTTCCCAACTAGGTCTTCTACTGCCTAGTTTCCAACTAGGTCTTTACTGCTTAATCTTGCTAGGACTTTTCATTGCCTAACCTCGAGTTAGGAATTCCCGTTGCCTAATCTTCAGTTAAAACTTTCTCAAACAACTATCTGATCCTCCCTTAACTTAGTTAACTTCTCTCACACATATTGTCAAACATCAAAACTCAAGCTTGAGTCAACTCAAGTTTAGTTAAACTAGTCAAACTTGACCTGAGGATGATTGTACCAATAATATTATCTTGTAAAAGTGGTACCAATAGATAGCTTAGGTCAAGGGCTTTCCAAATATATGGTCAATTTCAGCTTTTTGATGATAAACGGTAATGAATCATTTGGTCAAAATGGCGGTGAGATATAATATTATTCGGACCCCCCTCCCCCCGGTACCCACTTGACTATGCCTTGAGTGGAGGGTTAAGAAGTGGTAGGAGGGAGTCAGTACTATTTCATGCACATTTTGGGCAAAAGAATATACTCAAAAGAAGGCTCATTAGCTAGTTTGAATGAAGAGCCAGTTGGAGAAAAGTATTTGTTGGATTGACTGGGCAAAGCTAACTTGCTAGAACCCTCTCTTTTTCTTTGTGAAAGAAATTTTGCCAAGGTAGCTTGCATTATGTCTTCTGTAGAAAAGAAAAGTACTGTATGTTAGGAGCAAGAAAGTAATAAAAATGATAGTCAGTAAAGTAGGGTTATAGGTTGAAGAATTTAAAGGAGGAAATCTCAAAATGGGACAAAACTTGATCATCCAGGAAAGTAGAGATGTTATGTCTCTTGTCTTGAAGAGTTGTATGGTAGAGGTAAAAAAACATTGAGTTCGAGCATTCTTCGTGTTAGGAAGAAGGGGAAACTCTGTCACCCAATTGGAAGAAAAGGGAAGAGATGTGTGCAGCCGGGTAAAGAAGAATTTTTTCCAGCCCTTATCAGATGAGGGCATGCCCATTATGAATTGACAGTTAGGATTGTTAGGACTCGTGCAAGCTAGAGTGGATGAATAGCTCCAATCATTTTATCTTGATTATGGTTTCGTTGTTTGAATGCACAGTGGAATATTTAAATTAAACTTGACGCCACATGCACAACACCTTATTTTTACTTGGTATCCATCTCTTAAGGTGACTAATCCAAGGCCTAGTCCTAGCGATCTACCTCTATTAAAGTTTCTCCTTCTTAGAAATCTTTCGGAGGTGGAGAAGCCTCTTACAATAGATTTCACAACAATATAAGATATAAAAGCAAATACTAGAATGTAAACAACTTTATAAGAATCTCGCTTTTGATCGTTGTTGATTTCTTGAGATCTCATATTGGTTTGGAAATGAAAAAAAAACACTTCATCCTCAAGCCTCCAAGAACTAACTATGAAAATATCCTTAAAATCCCTCTTTTAAAGTCTTTATCTCAGGGTTGATTTTCGTCTATCAACCGACTGATCTTACCCATTAGTCGATTAATATGGTCTCTACACTGTCCCTCCCTATAAACGACTTTAAATCTTCTAAAATCTATCTGATTTTATGATTATTTTATTGGGGAATGTCCGATATGGTGTGTGCTAAAATAATTTTTATAAACATGCGTAGTGGAAATAAAAACATAATAATTCTTAATTATTACATCATACACACCACACACATGCAAGGATACAACACGGCTAGACATGATCACATAATTAAACTTTTACGGAAAGTAAATTTATGCTAGGCGTACCTGACGATTCATGAACGAACCTTATAGATAGCATTTTCTAGCCTCATAAGGCAAGCCTCCTTCGGAATCAACGAGCAAGTGATTGATTGATGAGGAGTGGAATTGGAATCAACCAAGCGACACTCAAAAGCCTCACCTCTAGTCGTATCCACGTCGAGTTGTCGTTGAGAACGCTTCATGAAGTCACGAGTCATTCGTCTCCGATCAGTACTAGCCAAACGTGAAGACGAAGCAATCTAAGAGAACTCCCATGACATGATTTGGAGAGCGGCGCGATATCGAAATCATTGATGCTAAATTCGTCAACACCTAAATCGTCGGCATTGAATTTATTAGCACCGAATTAGTTGGCACTGAATTCAGTGGTTGGAGATGGCCAACGGTAACTCTTGGGCAGCAAGATCTTGGGAGGCGACTAGAGAGAGGGAGAAATGGATGAGAAGAAGCCCTAATCAAATTAGAATTTTCTCTCAAAAATAAAATCTCTATCCTTTTTTCCTCATAAGGGTATTTATATACTTCTACATGACTTGGGGAGCAAGTCGTCTCCCAAATCCACTAAGCAAAGTCAACCTAATCAATTACTATTAAGATTAAGTTTGGTTCAAAACCAAACCACTTGGTTCATAATTAAACTAAACTCTTTTGATTTATTATTAAACCAAGTTGTTTCATAACTAAACCAAATTCTTTTTGGTTTATTATCAAACCATAATGAATCTATATCTCTTACAATAGTCATGGCTTATCCACACTTCTTTTTTGACAAATATCTTTCCATATTTGTCTTTTCAATTTGGTCTAACCAAATTCTATCTCTCTCTTGATTTGAGAATCCAATTTTCAAAATCGTTTTAAGTTTCTAAGATAAACTCGTAGTGTGTGTGACCTTATAGGTTCCCAATTATGTTGACCCATAATTAACAATTAATTATGGAACAATCATGAGTGACACTTAGTGGCACATCATGATCCCCAATTGATAGGAAAATCACAGTTGATTCTAGAACCACTTCTGAACCCTTTAGCCGTTACAATGAGTCATGTCTCGTTCCTTTCTCTTGTTTTATACTCACTTAGTTGAGAATATGGTCTATGTGTCAGTCCCCACTAGGTTAATTATGTCACACCTAGCCCAAGTAATACTTCCTTGTCCTACAGATTCAAATTACTCGTACATGTGTCTAAGAGTCTCGTACTCTTGACATCCGATGCTTTGGCCAAAGACTTTAAGTAATCATCTTGACAAGTGACCATAGGATATATATCTCATTTTACAAGGAGTGGTGAATCCTTTGTTAACTATTCAAATACCTTCGGGCACTTCGACTTACATCCAATCATCCCGGGTCTACACCTCCATGGAGATGTTTGCTCAAGATGTCAAAGTATAAGTTTCCATGATCAAGGTAACTTGAATATCTCATGTCAAAGGAAACTTACACTCAAGCTACAATGAGATCTTCATTGGCATATCTATATATGTAGAGAACCATATGAAGTCTTATAACATGTCACTCTAATGAACTAGTTATCATAACTAGCATCTATGTTTAACTCTAGGCATCTTGGTGTCTCCAGCCAGTGAGAAACAATTGCTTGGTTAGACCAAGGAGTATAACCCGTACTAATCTCACAGAATCAATGATGTCCAAACTCATAAATTCAACAACTAGGGATTATTTCAATATATTTATAATTACACATATAAAGATACTCACTAGTTGTAATCCAATAACAAATTCCCTCATATTATGAATCGTTTTACGGATATTCAATAAATAAGTTTAAGATCTAATCATATACATATAAAATGTGCACTCAAATAGTAAATATTTATTTATCCAATAAATAGTACATACTATAAAGTGATTGTCTTAGGACACCTCTCAAACATAACATATTTAAGCATTAGTCGGCGGATTCATCCGATCAATTGACTAATAGCAATCAGCTGAATCTCGCAATCGAATCAACCTGCTTTTGTTCAACGCTTGATCGACATCAGTCAATTGATATCAACCATCAGTCGGTTGATATCAACCATTAGTCAATTGATGTTATTAGTCGAGTCGAACGGTCGAATTGACTTACTTTTGTTCTATTTTTAAAGTCATCAGTTGACTAATATTAACCATTAGTCGATTAATATCATCAATCGAGTCGAATAGTTGAATTCTAATGCTTTTGTTCTATTTTTTAATCGATCAATTAATTGATCGAACATATCAATCGACTATTACTATAGCAAAACACTATTTATAATTATTGTAGCAGTGCTTAGCAACATTGTAGTAGTACTATAGCAGTTGCATTTTTTATTTTTCAGGATTTTGCATCTAATTCCAATAATACTCCTGTTTCAGCCTTATTAAAGTTGAATTCTTATTTTGTCTAGTATCTAGTTAACCTCAACCTATCGGGACTTCCTTTACTCGACATCTAGTCAACTTTGACCTACTGAGACTTTTTTTTATCTAATATTTGATCAATCTTGACCTGTCGGGACTTCCTCGTTGCCTAACATCGGGTCAATCTTGACATGTCGGGACATGCTCATTGCCTAACATCCGGTCAACTTTGACCTGTCGAGACATCTTCATTATCTAGCATCCGGTTAACCTTGACCTGTCGGGACTTCCTTGTTGCCTAACGTCCGATCAATCTTGCTATATTGGAATTTCCTTATTGTCTAACATTTGATCAACTTTGATCTGCCAGGACTTCACGCCTCACTCCAACTCCATGTTAGAGTTTCAACTACCAAATGTCTGGTTAACCGTGACTCATATGGACTTTCTTTTTATGTCAACTCTATGTTGAACTTTTGATCAATAAGTGTCTAGTCAATCGTGACCTAGTTAGACTTTCCATTTTGTTAAGTATCCAATCAACTTTAACCTACTTGACTCTTCCTCAATAAATTAATATATTGATTGACTATTAAGTATTCAATCAATCTTGACCTATTTGACGTCTCGACCAACTAACATATTAATCAAACATTGAAACTCGAACTCGTGTTAACTAGAGATTGGTAAACTTGGTCAACCTTGATTAGGAGTCAATTGCACCAATAGGGACGAGATATCAAATAAAAGACTCCCGACTCTACCATTTTTAGTTAGTAGATGCGGATGATAACGGGAGCCTAAGATATTTGAAAATAATGAACTAACTAACGAAGAAGGTGACTGATATAGGTTATGATAGATAGGTCTGGCGAGTGAAGGAGGCGTCTAGGTTGAGAAAGATAGGAAAGGTATATAGCCGGTCGAATGCAGGCCGAGTGAGCGTCCACGTGCTCATATACGCTCGGTCGGGCAAAACCCGCCCGAGCATAAAGGTATTTAACCTTATATATGGTTCTCAACATATTACCGACCGATCGTAAGGCGAGCGAGTGCCCACGTGCTCATATATGCTCGACCGGGTAAAACCCGCCTGAGCATCACGGTATTTAGCCTTATATATATGTAACTCTCAGCATATTACTGGTCGACCGTGTTGGAGGATCGGTGGCCGGCTTGAAGGGGGGTTGGATAGACGACACCCCCAAATCGTTAGCTTCCTACACTATTGTTAGCTTGCGCAGCGGAAATACAAATACTAAAGCAATGAATACGAAAGCTAAAGAAAGAAAAGAACTAGCAAACCAATACACGTTCGTTTAACGTGGTTCGGAGATGATGCTCCTACTCCACGGCTGTCCGTAAGGTGGACGATCCCGATCCTTCGGTGGATTAGCCCCCGGAAACTCCGGCTATCTCAAGTCGCTCCTTGTGGGTGGAGAAACCTCACCACAACACACCAAGACCTCTTGGATTCCACAAACACTTGAGCACTTGTAGACTACTAATTAGACCTTAACCAAGTCTAATTTCGTCGCCTTGGCCGGCCATCTCAAGTTCCTTCTTATAGAGCTTGGGGAAATCAGCCTTGCTGATTTGCCCGTTACCAGTCGACTGGTCCATGCACCAGTCGACTGGTGCCAGCCCAACGGCTTATCAGTCGACTGGTCCCATGACCAGTCGACTGATCCCAGCCATTTCGGGCACAGAATGCTTCTGTGCTCACCACCAGTCGACTGATCCCAGTACCAGTCGACTGATCCCAGTACCAGTCGACTGGCATAACCCTAAACTTAGGGTTTCCCATCCCGAGTACATTTCACTCGCACTCGGACCCTCACGACTCTCTTGACTCTTCTTTGCAGCCTTGACCTCTTGCCTTCAAGCCTACTTCCTTTGGCTCTCGTCCCTCGGATGCATCCAAGCCCGCGGCTTGTCTCCAATGCCATCCTTCGCGTATGCCTCAAAGTCGCTTCCCTCGGCCCTAGTCCTTGCTGCCTTGTCCACGATCCCTCAGATGTATTCAAGCCCGCGGCTTGTCCTCAATGCCATCCTTCATCGGACCCGAAGCCGTCAACCTGAGTCACATGTGTCACTTGCAGTCCTGCACAACTCAAGTACACGTATCAAATAACGAGGGTAAACCTAACTTAAACCCTTTGCCCAAACACCAAAACACATGGTTCCACGAACCATTGGGATTGCTCCAACAATCTCCCCCTTTTTGGTGTTTGGCAATACGTTTAAGTTAGGGAAAACAAATAGCAAATAAACATGCTAATACAATGGACTTACGATGCCAAGGCTACACACTTGGACTTACTCCGCCGAATGGACTTACTATGCCAAGGCTACACACTTGGACTTATAATGCCGAATGTGTTAGAATTTTTCGGGCCACGAAAACCGCTTTTCGCGTCGCGGAAACCCCGAAACACCCTAGCCAAGGATCTCGTGCAAAGAAAAATCCGATTCGAAAAATTCCACGTATTTATATCATGCTTAATACCCGAATATGTTAGATCTACTCCTAGATCTATAGTTTAAAGAAAAACTACCTTTGATGCGTGCCCTTCGCTTATCCCGCTCAACCAAGGTTGAAGTTGGATCTAGAGGGCACAAAGTAGAGCCCCTCTATATGTGTCCACACAAGCAATTAGGTGGAGAAGATGACCGAAACAAGGTGTGCTAGCACCTATGTGGTTTTCGGCCAAGAAGAGGAGGAAGAGAGGGAGAAGTTGCCGAGAGCACCAAGGAAGAGGAAGAATAAAAAAGAATTGAATTCAAAAATTCAATCAATCCACCATATCATGTGGCCGGCCACATAAATGTCATTAAGTGGGCAATTAATGCTCTTAATTGCCCCTTTAATGTGGCCGGCCACTCATGGGTAACCTCCCATGAGGTGGCAAGCATGAGGTGGCATGGTGATGTGTAGCATCCCCATTGGTTCTCCCATACCACCTCATCAAATGTGGTGGCATCCAAGTCATGTCAATATTGACTTTCAACCTTCCTAATTTAGCCAAAGTCAAACATGACCAAATTAACTCCCTTAATTGATTTATCCAACATTTGGATCATACTTGAGTCTAACTCATAGTCAAGTCAAACTTGTGGATTTAGGTCAAGTCAAACTTGCCTTTTATAGACTTTCCATATTTAGCCAAGTCAAACTTGACTTCATCTTTCCTCTTGGTTCATCATATGAACTAGTCTCCATCTATTGCTCTATGTGTGTGACCCTATAGGTTCTTGTCAACGTTGGCAATGTCCCTAAATCCAATTAGGGACATAAGCAATGAGAGGTATCTAGCAACACATCATTGCTACCCAAGTTACAAGAATGTTGAGATCCAACATCACCAATATGACTAATAATTGTGACTCTCACAATATGTGACATTGTCCTTCTATCCTTGATATCTAGATTGATCTTATATGAGGCATAGACCGTGTCATCCTCCAATCAATCTAAGTGTCTTGAACTCCAAGTAGACTCACTATAATCAAATAAGCGCAATATCACATATTGCCTTATTTGGGCATGGCCATGCACTTAGTGATCTCACTCTATCAAGACTATGATATCACTCCTGTAATATAGGAGGATAGATCCCATCTACATCACTCACATCCCTCCGCATAATTTGTTACATACCCGAGAATCGCCTTTATAGTCCACCCAGTTACGGGTGACGTTTGACGAAACCAAAGTACATAACTCCTTATGTAGGGAACCATGGTGACTTCAGGTCTAAGGACTAAAGTCATACTAATAGTCACTTGAGAAAGTATATGACACTCATATAACGATCCATGATACTTTCTCATGGCGGGTCATTCAGTATACATTCTCCAATGTATACCCATGTGTCAACTTGATATCTCATATCCATGACTTGTGAGATCAAGTCATCATGTTGACCTACATGCTAGTCTCAATGCATTAACATTATCCTTCTATGTTAATACTTGACTAGGAATAATTAAGTGTAGTGTTCTCTATATCATCTCACTATCGATTCAACTAATCGATTGATATAGATATGAACCTACTACCCTAGGACATTATTATACTTATTTATATAGCACAAATACACACAAGTATAATAATCACATATGCCTTTATTTATATATCAGAAATATATGTACAAGAATATGATACAAAGAGTCCGAAAAGTAACTATCACATGATTGGCTCTAGGGCTCTCACTAACAATCTCCCACTAGCACTAGTGCCAATCGCTGTAGTATCTAATACCCAATGACCTAGTGTGACCATCATGCTTAGTCTGTGCCAAAGCCTTGGTCAAGGGATCTGCGACGTTAGCCTCTGTGGGTACTCTGCAAATCTTCACATCTCCTCGATCGATGATCTCTCGAATGAGATGGAAGCGCCGTAGTATATGCTTTGTCCGCTGGTGTGAGCGAGGTTCCTTAGCCTGCGCAATAGCTCCATTGTTGTCGCAGTAGAGCTCTACGGGATCAGATATGCTAGGAACCACCCCAAGCTCAGAAATGAACTTGCGGATCCAAACTGCCTCCTTTGCTGCCTCTGATGCAGCAATATACTCAGCCTCCGTTGTAGAATCTGCAACTGTGTCCTGCTTCGAACTCTTCCAGCTCACAGCTCCACCATTCAAGCAGAACACGAACCCTGACTGCGATCTGTAATCATCCTGGTCAGTTTGGAAGCTAGCATCAGTGTAACCCTTTACAACTAGATGCTCATCACCTCCAAATATCAAGAAATAATCCTTAGTCCTTCTCAAGTACTTAAGGATATTCTTGACCGCAATCCAGTGATGCTCACCTGGATCTGACTGGTATCTGCTCGTCATGCTCAAAGCATACGAGACATCAGGACGAGTACATAACATGGCGTACATGATAGATCCTATGGCCGAGGCATAGGGGATCTTATCCATGCGGTCCCTCTCCTCTCTAGAAGAGGGACTTTGAGTCTTCGAAGACTCACACCATGTGACATCGATTTCCTTCTTGGAATTCTCGCATGGCAAACCAAGTAATACTGGTGTCAATGTATGTACTCGACTTAGGCCAAGCAATCTCTTAGATCTATCTCTATAGATCTTAATGCCTAGAATGCAGGCTGCTTCACCTAAGTCCTTCATTGAGAAACAATTCCCTAGCCAAGTCTTCACAGACTGTAGCGAGGAAATGTCGTTCCCAATGAGAAGTATGTCATCCACATACAATACGAGGAAGACAACTGTGCTCCCACTAACCCTCTTGTAGACACAGGGTTCATCTTCGTTCTTGATGAAACCAAACTGTTTGATTGCATCATCAAATCGAAGATTCCAGCTCCGAGAGGCTTGCTTCAGACCATAAATGGCCCTATGCAGCTTGCATACTCTGCTAGTATGCTGTGGATCTACAAAACCCTCAGGCTGTGTCATGTACACATCCTCGAGGAGGTTTCCATTCAGAAACGTTGTCCATCTGCCAGATCTCATAATCATGGTAGGCTGCAATAGCAAGCATAATCCGAATGGACTTAAACATCGCTACTGGAGAGAAGGTTTCATCATAGTCAATACCATGAATCTGCTTGAAACCTTTAGCTACCAGTCTACCTTTATAGGTATGAGTAAGTCCGTCCATGTTAGTCTTTCTCTTAAAGACCCACTTACACCCAATGGGTTTGACCCCTTCAGGTGGATCAACCAAGGTCCAAACTTGGTTGGTGTACATGGAATCCATTTCAGATCTCATGGCTTCTAGCCATGACTCAGAATCTGGGCTCATCACAGCTTCCTGATAGGTGGTAGGCTCATTCTCAATGAGCATAACGTCATCCTGGTCAGACAAGAGAAATGAGTATCTCTCAGGCTGTCGACGCTATCGGACCTGCGAAGAGGTAGGTCTACATGAACAGTTGTTGTTCCACAACTTCTTGTGCAACAATCTCATCATCCACAACTCTTTGTGGTTCCTGTTCAATATCCATCAATGGCTCGATGTTTTGGTCGTTGTCTTGAACTTCTTCAAGATCAAACGAACTTCCACTAGCCTTTCTAGAAACAAAGTCCCTTTCTAGAAAGACCCCAGTCTTAGCAACAAACACTTTGTGCTGACTAGGAATGTAGAAGTAATATCCCTTAGTTTCCTTGGGATATCCTATAAAATAACACTTATCAGATTTGGGTCCCAGTTTGTCTGAGACTTGACGTCTAACGTAAGCCTCACAACCCCAAACCCTCATGAAAGACATCTTGGGACTCCTCCCAGTCCATATCGTATATGGTGTCTTCATGACCGCCTTTGATGGAACACGGTTAAGTGTGAACACTGCCGTGTCCAGAGCATATCCCCAAAAGGATATAGGAAGATCTGCGTGACTCATCATAGATCGTACCATATCTAATAAGGTACGATTCCTCCTTTCGGATACACCATTCCACTGTGGTGTTCCAGGAGGAGTGAGTTGGGATAGAATCCCACACTCTGCTAGATAGTCACTAAACTCATGGCTTAAGTATTCTCCACCTCGATCTGATCGAAGTATCTTAATACTTTTGCCGAGCTGGTTTTGTACTTCATTTCTGAATTCCTTGAACTTTTCAAAGGATTCAGACTTATGTGTCATCAAGTACACATAACCATATCTACTGAAGTCGTCAGTAAATGTGATAAAGTACCTATAACCACCCCGAGCAGCGATATTGAAAGGGCCACATACATCACTATGTATGAGTCCTAGCAAGTCTGTCGCTCTCTCGCTATGTCCACTAAAGGGAGTCTTAGTCATCTTGCCTAGAAGGCATGACTCACATGTCTCATATGATTCAAAATCAAATGAGTCCAGCAAACCATCCTTATGGAGCTGGGACAAGCGACTCTCGTTTATGTGGCCTAGGCGGCAATGCCAGAGATAGGTTGGGTTCAACTCATTTGATCTCAACCTCTTGGTACTCACGTTATAGATAGGGCTCTCTAAATCTAGAATATAGAGGCCATTCATCAGATGTGCACTACAATAGAACATATCTTTCAAATAAACAGAACAACATTTGTCCTTTATTATGAATGAAAAACCTTTATTATCTAAACAGGAAACTGAAATAATATTCTTTGTTAGTGCAGGGACATAACAACAATTATCTAGTTCCAATACAAGCCCAGCGGGCAGAGATAGAAAATATGTTCCTACAGCAACAGCAACAGCAACAACCCTTGCTCCATTGCCTACTCGTAGGTCCACCTCGCCCTTTGCCAATGCCCTGCTACTTCTCAGCGCCTGCACATTAGTACAAATGTGAGATGCACATCCAGTATCTAATACCCATGATGTAGAAATAGAAAGGTTGACTTCTATAACATTTATACCTGAAGTAGAAGCCTCGCTTCTTTTCTTCTTAAGATCCTCCAGGTAGATCTTGCAGTTCCTCTTCCAGTGCCCTGTCTGACCACAGTGGAAGCAGGTAGCATCCTTTTGCACCCCGCCCTTGGGTTTGAGTGCTGAAGAGCTGGCTTTGCCCTTGGTCTGGGTCTTACCCTTACCCTTGGGCTTCCACTTGCCCTTACCCTTGCCCTTTTGTACCATCAGGACGGTACTGGTCTTGGTAGTGGTGAGATTGGGCTCAGCAGTTCTCAACATGTTGAGCATCTCGGGCAGTGGTTTGTCTAATTCGTTCATGTTATAGTTCATGACGAATTGACGGTAACTTGCCGGCAACGATTGCAGGATCAAGTCAGTGGCCAACTCTTGGCCCAATGGGAACCCCAACCTCTCTAGGTTCTCGACGTACCCAATCATCTTGAGTACGTGAGTTCCTACAGGGGTTCCCTCTTTCATCTTACATGAAAAGAGGGCCTGAGTCACTTCAAACCTCTCATGCCTGGCTTGCCCTTGATATAATTGCTTAAGATGGCCAATCATATCAAAGGCATTCATGTTCTCGTGTTGCTTCTGAAGCTCAGAGGACATGCAGCATAGCATTAGGCACGACACGTCTAACGCATCGTCTTGATGCTTCTGATGAGCATCCTTAATGCTACGAGCGGCAGAGGCTGGTGGTGCTTCAGGAACTGCTTGCTCCAGAACGTACAGCTTACGTTCCTGCATGAGGACTATCCTCAGGTTCCTGTACCAGTCCAGGAAGTTAGCTCCTGTGAGCTTGTCCTTCTCAAGGACAGATCGTAGGGAGAGAGTGTTCGCGTTTGGTGACATGGCAATCTACAACATATTAAACATGCAGAATCAATATCATATTCTATCATCTAATTAGGCCTTTAATTAAATGATGCTCCCACTGAATTTTGTGGGACAAGATCCACATCATACTACATCTTGAGTCAGCTTTGGCTGAATCGCCCAAGACCTAGTATGATCGGTAGGTAGCTAATTACCAATTACATCTCCATGCAACTCTTGTTTATAGGATCAAGATTTAACTTTTACAAATAATCTTGAGTTAGCTTTGGCTAAATCGCCCAAGATTATTTATAAACGTGATCTTGTCCTACCTTTCCAACTATTGGAATACGCCTATAGCTTCACTCGATCCAATTGAGCTTTGCTAGCTACTCAATCTAATTGAGCTCAATCTAACCCGAGCGTGATAGGCGGGACCAAGGTTGTCCCTCCGCATCCTACCAAGATTAAATGCGTTGCTCTGCTTTGGCAGATACGACAATCGCATATGATCGAGGTAGTGATGGGTATCATGGCCCGGTAGGCGTTTACGAGTTGATTTCGATTTAGATCTAATCTAATCGACGATGTGCATCATATTTAGGCATAAATTAAATCTAATTTAAATCCTAAATGTGTATTGTGCACATCAAGATGTGGTTCCCACATCACATGTGCATCACATACACTCATGCATATTCTATTCTACACAAACATGCATCACATACACATAAGCAAAAATAAAATATATACATTTAAATTATGTGATTGGTCATGGCCCTACTAGGATCCTCTCTAGCCAAAGAGAAGATCCAATGGTCATCCTAGGGTCTAGGTGGCAGCTTCTCCAAGCTCCTCCTTCCGATCCCCATGTGTTGCCGGCATGCTCCCGCGAGTCCGTCTTCTCCGGAATTTCGTCATCTTCAAATTTTGTACATTACAAAATTTATACTCGAGTTACATTCAAGTCTTAAAACTAATTTTTACAGAAATAAAATAATGGAAAAAGGCAACACGCAGGTCGCATCCACAATACAGCACACACAACACATGACGGCACGCAGGCCGTATTATGAATTACATGCATAATTTTTCATAAAAATTTTGGGACTTGGGCCATGACCAACACATACTGTACATAATTCAGAATTGTGTATTTTTTTTTTATTTAAAATTTTTCTACTGATTTTTCTGAATTTTTTGAGTCCCTTCTCTACGGCGGTCCCGCTAAGCGGGTTTCGGGCGTAATCGCGGGACAAGGCCCCTTGCGGGGTTAGGGGCAGCGCCCCTATTCGCGAAATAACCTTCGCGAGTGTCCTCTTGCGATTATACAGCGCCCTTACCCGCTGTCCCAAAATCTATTTGGGTGAAACTTGCCGTTTCGAAGAAATTTTTCTCGGTGACAAAAGTGTACAAGTGCTTCGCACTCGTTCTTTCGCCTCTACGAGAAAAATACCCAAAAAATTCCTAAAATTTAGAAAAATCACAGAAACTTAAAAGCATCTAAATTTTGTATCTAATACAGAAAAAAAATAAATACGTGCTTCGCACGATGGCTCTGATACCACTGTTATGTTTTTCGCGTCGCGGAAACCCCGAAACACCCTAGCCAAGGATCTCGTGCAAAGAAAAATCCGATTCGAAAAATTCCACGTATTTATATCATGCTTAATACCCGAATATGTTAGATCTACTCCTAGATCTATAGTTTAAAGAAAAACTACCTTTGATGCGTGCCCTTCGCTTATCCCGCTCAACCAAGGTTGAAGTTGGATCTAGAGGGCACAAAGTAGAGCCCCTCTATATGTGTCCACACAAGCAATTAGGTGGAGAAGATGACCGAAACAAGGTGTGCTAGCACCTATGTGGTTTTCGGCCAAGAAGAGGAGGAAGAGAGGGAGAAGTTGCCGAGAGCACCAAGGAAGAGGAAGAATCAAAAAGAATTGAATTCAAAAATTCAATCAATCCACCATATCATGTGGCCGGCCACATAAATGTCATTAAGTGGGCAATTAATGCTCTTAATTGCCCCTTTAATGTGGCCGACCACTCATGGGTAACCTCCCATGAGGTGGCAAGCATGAGGTGGCATGGTGATGTGTAGCATCCCCATTGGTTCTCCCATGCCACCTCATCAAATGTGGTGGCATCCAAGTCATGTCAATATTGACTTTCAACCTTCCTAATTTAGACAAAGTCAAACATGACCAAATTAACTCCCTTAATTGATTTATCCAACATTTGGATCATACTTGAGTCTAACTCATAGTCAAGTCAAACTTGTGGATTTAGGTCAAGTCAAACTTGCCTTTTATAGACTTTCCATATTTAGCCAAGTCAAACTTGACTTCATCTTTCCTCTTGGTTCATCATATGAACTAGTCTCCATCTATTGCTCTATGTGTGTGACCCTATAGGTTCTTGTCAACGTTGGCAATGTCCCTAAATCCAATTAGGGACATAAGCAATGAGAGGTATCTAGCAACACATCATTGCTACCCAAGTTACAAGAATGTTGAGATCCAACATCACCAATATGACTAATAATTGTGACTCTCACAATATGTGACATTGTCCTTCTATCCTTGATATCTAGATTGATCTTATATGAGGCATAGACCGTGTCATCCTCCAATTAATCTAAGTGTCTTGAACTCCAAGTAGACTCACTATAATCAAATAAGCGCAATATCACATATTGCCTTATTTGGGCATGACCATGCACTTAGTGATCTCACTCTATCAAGACTATGATATCACTCCTGTAATATAGGAGGGATAGATCCCATCTACATCACTCACATCCCTCCGCATAATTTGTTACATACCCAGTAATCGCCTTTATAGTCCACCCAGTTACGGGTGACGTTTGACGAAACCAAAGTACATAACTCCTTATGTAGGGAACCATGGTGACTTCAGGTCTAAGGACTAAAGTCATACTAATAGTCACTTGAGAAAGTATATGACACTCATATAACGATCCATGATACTTTCTCATGGCGGGTCATTCAGTATACATTCTCCAATGTATACCCATGTGTCAACTTGATATCTCATATCCATGACTTGTGAGATCAAGTCATCATGTTGACCTACATGCTAGTCTCAATGCATTAACATTGTCCTTCTATGTTAATACTTGACTAGGAATAATTAAGTGTAGTGTTCTCTATATCATCTCACTATCGATTCAACTAATCGATTGATATAGATATGAACCTACTACCCTAGGACATTATTATACTTATTTATATAGCACAAATACACACAAGTATAATAATCACATATGCCTTTATTTATATATCAGAAATATATGTACAAGAATATGATACAAAGAGTCCGAAAAGTAACTATCACATGATTGGCTCTAGGGCTCTCACTAACAGAATGGACTTACGTTGCCAAGGCTACACACTTGGCAACCGCCGAATGGACTTACGTTGCCAAGGCTACACACTTGGCAACCGTCGAATGGATCATGTATTGGAACCTATCCCAAGGCTCCCCCTACACCTATGCTCCCCAATGAGCTAGGATTTTTACAACGGGCTTTTTAAGAACCTATCCCAAGGCTCCCCCTACACCTATGCTCCCCAATGAGCTAGGATTTTTACAACGGGCTTTTTAAGAACCTATCCCAAGGCTCCCCCTACACAAAGGTACTTTCAGGTTTTCCCAACTAAACCTTACTCCTCCCCCTTTGCCTAACATCCAAAAAGTTCTCCAACAATATCCCAATTGTTGAAAACTTATCATCTAACTGACCCTAAACTCATGTATTAATCCCCCTTGGATCCCATACATCTAACCAAGTTGACATGGTCACATACCAATGCTGAAAACAGTTTCAAACTGGTATCAGTCGACTGCCCCAAGTGCCAGTCGACTTCCCCCCTTCGACAGAACCTTACAGAAGCATTCTGTGGTCGAAAAACACTGTTACTGAAAAAAATCAGCCTTTTCAGGCTAACTTCAGAAATGCACCAGTAATTCCCTAGACCTCCAAAAATTTCCAAATTTTGTGGAGAAGTCTATTGTACCCTTGTCTACTTGGGAAAAATACATTACAAAATGTATCTATTACCAATCCCAAGATTGACACAAAATCCAAAACTAGCTAAATGGTTCAATTGAACCTTGACCTAAAGTCCTAGTTTTGACTTCCTTTTGATGTATTTGCCCATACCAACCCACAATGCATCCCTAGCATTGGTTTATATGGCATCTATACATCCAAAACCAATTATCATGCAATATGACCCCAAATGTCATATTTCTTGCATGAAACACAAACCATGTGTGCCAAATCCCAAGGTTTGAGACTCAAGTCCGTCTCTAAACCACTTGGTACACTCCATGGCTCCTCTAGACCCCCAAGTAGAACCCACCTGAGATCCATTGGCCATGGGTCCCAAATTGACTCTTGGAGCTCCCCCTAGAGCTCTTTGCCTTAGCCACCTCCCTAGGTGACTCATCCACAATGGCCAGGCCACATCGGTCCACCCCCGGTGACACTTGGCCTACAAAAGTAACTTTCTTAACCTTGGACATCTTGTCCTTGGTTAATTTCTTCTTACCATTAAATGGCTTTTCCTTGCCATTTATTGGCTTCTCCTTGCTATAGTCATATGCAACCCTAGCATAAGACTTTCCCTTAGCTTTGGAGGACTCTCCCTTGCCATGATCATTTGCCACCCTAGCATATGAACTCTCATTGGCCTTGGAGGGACTAGATCGGTATCCCAAGCCCGATCTATCATTGTTGGGTCTTTGACTACCCAACATCATCCTTAATTCCTTAGATCCAACATTGAATCTCTTAAGGAATTGTTCCAACTTATCAAGCTTTCCCCTTAAAGCTTGATTTTCCTTCTCTAGGTTTCTAACCCTAGAGTTAATTTGTCCAAATTGGACATTCCTAGACCTACCCTTCCTAGGCATGTGTCTCCCCTTCTTGGGATTAATGCCTTGGATCTCCCTAGGTCTATTGTTTCTAGATTTTTCATGCATAGATTTCCTAGGGTTTTGATCTACATTTACCCTATTCTGATCATGATATTTGAAACCAAAATTTTGCATGGGCATATAATTATTTTTCTTAGCATGCATGGAGGAGTTTAAATTTGAATTAACCTTCAAGTTAGGGTATACCTCCCTTACCCTTGAAGCTCCCCCTTGACTCTTGCTTCTCTTCTTCTCCCATTTCTTCAAATGCGCCAACTTCTTGATTTCTTTCTTCTTTGGGCATTTGGTGTGGTAATGACCCCGCTCACCACACGTGAAGCACACTATGTGCCATTTCTTCTCCTTCTTTTGGGCTTCTTTATTCCTACAACCCATGTTAGTATTCAAAATAACTTGATTGGGTTTAGGAGTTACCTTCTTCTTACCCAATGGACATCTACTCTTGTAGTGCCCCTTCTCATTGCACCCGAAGCATATTATATGGTCTTTTGACTTCACTTCGGTGGAGGTGCTTGCTAGGTTGATTTCCAAGACTTTTTCTTCTTCGCTTGTCTTGGATTGTTCTTCAACCTTTGAGGATGTCTCCTCATCCACACTAGTGGATGACATTTCTTCATCCTTCTCCTCCTTCTCCTCTTTCTCCTCGGAAGTTGAGTGCTCTTCACCTTCCGATTGCTCCTCCTCTACTTGAGCTTCTTCATCCGTTTCTTCGGATTTTTCTTTTTCTTGTGTATGCATAGGTTCTTCCCATTGAGCCTTCTTTATCTTGCTCCACAAATCGTGAGCATTCTCGTATTTACCTACAAGGCTCATTACGTCATAAGGCAAAATATCAATTAATATAGATATTACCTTGTCGTTTGCCTTTGACCGAGAGGTTTGCTCCTCCGTCCAATGTCGTGGTCGGAGCTTCTTCCCTTTCTTGTCCTTCGGGACTTCAAACGGCTCTTTGACCACCATCATGGTGTTCCAATCCATGTTGAAGAAGACCTCCATCTTCATCATCCAATATGTGATGTCCCATAAGCTTCTACCTTCAAGCTTTGGCGGTTCAAACAAGCCGGTCATCTTTGCTTCCTTGGCGGTTAGTCCAATGGAGAGCGGTCTCGCTCTGATACCACTTGTTGGAGGATCGGTGGCCGGCTTGAAGGGGGGTTGGATAGACGGCACCTCCAAATCGTTAGCTTCCTACACTATTGTTAGCTTGCGCAGCGGAAATACAAATACTAAAGCAATGAATATGAAAGCTAAAGAAAGAAAAGAACTAGTAAACCAATACACGTTCGTTTAACGTGGTTCGGAGATGATGCTCCTACTCCACGGCTGTCCGTAAGGTGGACGATCCCGATCCTTCGGTGGATTAGCCCCCGGAAACTCCGGCTATCTCAAGTCGCTCCTTGTGGGTGGAGAAACCTCACCACAACACACCAAGACCTCTTGGATTCCACAAACACTTGAGCACTTGTAGACTACTAATTAGACCTTAACCAAGTCTAATTTCGTCGCCTTGGCCGGCCATACCAAGCTCCTTCTTATAGAGCTTGGGGAAATCAGCCTTGCTGATTTGCCCGTTACCAGTCGACTGGTCCATGCACCAGTCGACTGGTGCCAACCCAACGACACTCCAACGGCTATCTATCAGTCGACTGGTCCCATGACCAGTCGACTGATCCCAGCCATTTCGGGCACAGAATGCTTCTGTGCTCACCACCAGTCGACTGGCATAACCCTAAACTTAGGGTTTCCCATCCCGAGTATATTTCACTCGCACTCGGACCCTCACGACTCTCTTGACTCTTCTTTGCAGCCTTGACCTCTTGCCTTCAAGCCTACTTCCTTTGGCTCTCGTCCCTCGGATGCATCCAAGCCCGCGGCTTGTCTCCAATGCCATCCTTCGCGTATGCCTCGAAGTCGCTTCCCTCGGCCCTTGTCCTTGCTGCCTTGTCCACGATCCCTCAGATGCATTCAAGCCCGCGGCTTGTCCTCAATGTCATCCTTCATCGGACCCGAAGCCGTCAACCTAAGTCACATGTGTCACCTGCAGTCTTGCACAACTCAAGTACACATATCAAATAACGAGGGTAAACCTAACTTAAACCCTTTGCCCAAACACCAAAACACATGGTCCCACGAACCATTGGGATTGCTCCAACAATCTCCCCCTTTTTGGTGTTTGGCAATACGTTTAAGTTAGGGAAAACATATAGCAAATAAACATGCTAAAAACAATGGACTTACCGGCCGACTACAGGTCGAACGAGTGCCCACGTGCTCATATATGCTCGGCCGGGAAAAGCTCGCACGAGCATAAAGACATTTAGCCTTATATATGATTCTCGACATGTTACTGGCTGACCGTAAGCCGAGCGATCACTCACGTGATCATATATGCTCGACCGAGAAAAGTCCGCCCGAGCATAAAGACATTTAGCTTTATATATATAGTTCTTGGCTAGTGATACAAGTTATGATAGATCGACCTCGTGAGTGAAGGAGGCGTCTAGGTTGAGAAAGATAGGAAAGGTATATAACCCATCGAATGCAGGTCGAGTGAGCGCCCACGTGCTCGTATATGCTCGACCGAGCAAAGTCTGCCTGAGCATAAAGGCATTTAGCCTTATATATAACTCTCAGCATACTACCGGTCGATCGTAGGCCGAGCGAGTACCCACATACTCATATATGCTCGACCGGGAAAAGCCCACCCGAGCATAAAGACATTTAGCCTTATATATAGTTCTCAACATATTACCAGCCGATAGCAGGCCGAGCGAGCGCCCACGTGCTCATATATGCTCGACCAGGAATAGCCCGCCCGAGCATAAATACATTTAGCCTTATATATAGTTCTCAGCATGTTACCGGCTGACCGTAGGCCGAGCAAGTACCCACGTGCTAATATATGCTCGGCCGGGAAAAGTCCGCCCTAACATAAAGGCATTTAGCCTTATATATATATTTCTCAACATATTACCGGTAGACAGCAGGCCGAGCAAGGGCTCATGCGCTCATATATGCTTGATCGGGGAAAGTCTGTCTGACCATAAAGACATATTCAACAAAAGGTATTCATAATATACGGTCGACTTGAACGATCGGCCGAGACATATTCAACAGAAGGTATTCCTAATATATGGCCGACTTGAATGACCGATCGAGACATATTCAACAGAAGGTATTCCTAATATACGGTCGGCTTGAATGACCGACCGAGATATATTCAACAGAAGGTATTCTTAATATACGACCGGCTTAAACGACCGGTCGAGATATAGTCAGCAGAAGGTATTCCTAATATACGGTCAACTTGAATGACCAGTCGAGACATATATATTCAACAGGAGGTATTCTTAACAACATACACAACCAACTTGAACGACCGACCAAGACATGCCTAACAGGATATATGGCGGGAAATATCTTCTAGAAGTTTCTTCAATTATAATGATGTGCCCACATTATAAATACAAATCATAAACAACAAAATATGTACATCTGGGGTACAGAAAATATTCCTTAAAGGATTATTGCACGAAATATAGAAGATAACTTCATCTCCTAACAAACCCTAACGAATCGAGGACTACTTCACGACTACGGAGGTCACGTGAGGTAGTATAAAAAGGGGATTCTTTTCGTTGGCAAAGTATGCAAGTTCTAACATTCAAACTCTGTTTCACTTTCGTTATTGTTCTTCTTCCTTTCTTCCACCTTTTGAGAGAGAAATTGATTTGAGTGTCGGAGGGTCTAACCAGGGATCCCCACCTCGATCTTAAGTCACTAATACTTTGTTGGTTTATCTTGCTGTGCGTAGGATTGTGGAGGGCTTCTTCCAAATCTACAAGAGGTTCTTTTCATCAGGGATCGATGCTCATCGGAACTAATACACATCTTCATAGATTTTAGACAGGATCAGTGACAATACCAGAAAAGGGTTGGTGAGGGCGGTCGAAGGATTTAAGAAGCATTAATTTAGTTCCTTCAGCGATGTACCTATGGACAACAAAAGAGTAAATTAGGTTTAGTTTGATTTCGATAGTTTCGAACCAGGGAGAAGGGGTCGAGGAATTTTTTATGTTTGGGTGAGAAAAGGAAGCCATACGAAGAGGAGGAAACAACTTGGAGAATAAAAGAGAATACTTAGAGGAGAAGAAAAATGGTGGCTGGAGAGGCAGCAGAGGATAAAAGTTGAACCAAAAGAAGTGAAAGGGAGAAGTTAGGGACTTAGTGTTCGGATATTTGATGGAAAGAAAAGACGAGTGCCTGGAGAAGTGCAAACAGCGTGCGTGAATATCGAGTTTATTGAATGGTGAAGATTTATAGTAATAAAGCAAGCCGCAGTTTGATCGGATTACTTCTGCTAAACACGCAACTACTTTGGTTTCAATCGAATTCGGCTTCCGGCGATGAAGGTGCGACTGTTTGTATTTTAATTGGATTCAGATTTTGACTCGGAATCGTTCAATAATTACATAGCCATTAGAAATGCATGATCAGACTCAATTTTTTAACGCACCGTCCGACTCAGTCCGGGTGACTAATGATACTCCATAATAATCTTTAATTATAGAAAATGGATCACCTGAGTTAAGTTCTTATAGAGGGATCATATCGGGCCTCCGGGATTATGGTGTAATAGTAAGATATTCGGATTGTCATCCAGGTACCCATGATTCGGGTCTCACGAATTTATAGGAATTTTTCCTTCAAATGGATTATACAATTAAAAAATGCTGGGTTCTTAGATTGTCCGCTGCGAGCACTTCTCGATTTACCCTGATAATCGGTGAGAAATTTTCGTGGGACCGGACTGATCACCCCTGCAAGTTCGATGGAGATGAGATCCTCTGTCCCGAAAATGACGTGTCCTCGTATCCCCTCGTCGATCGGACGAATTAAATCACATCTCAAAGATGCAGTATACATCACAAGAATGTCATAGTCGTCCGATCGACGAGAAGATACGGAGATATGTTATTTTCAAGACAAAGAATCTCATCTCGACTTGATATTACTCAACCTGATTAATTATTTTTTTTATTCTATAGAACGATATTGGATTTGGTGTTTGGTTATAACGTTCGGGAAATTGAATTCGGAGTTATAAGTTACTTGGGAATAGGGTTTGGAATCATAAGGTGATCGGGAATTCAATCCGGACCCCATGACACTCAACCATAAAAACCAATACTCGAGAAATTAGCTTGGAACAAAAATACTGGCCGTATCATAATTTAGGAAAGAAGCAAAATTCTAAAAGAACATTACTTGTAATAATAAATGATGAGGGTTAATGTTCATTACTAATTGAGCGTTACCATGTGAGAAGATAGCGAGGGCATAGTACTGGAACAGAAGAGTAATAAAGAATGACGGCCATTGGAATGGAAGAATTTAAATATCAGAAAGGTGTGTTTAGTTCAGGGTTATTATGGATAACTTTGGTTATCTGTATATGGTTATCTATGATAATCGTGTTTGGTTCAAGGTTTTTTTAAATTCCAAAATTTTTCTCAATTTCTACACATCATCAAACGTCATCAATTTGGGCATATCACCCGGAATCAGAAAACCTCCATCTGCCTTGGTTTTTGTCGATTCCTGAGGTTAAGCAAAAAATATTCCCAACTTAACCTTTGATCGGAGCGAGCCGAGGTCGTCGATCTGGGCGGTCTCGTATCAACAGCGAGAGCCAGTGTTGAGGAGGTGGAGCAGGAGCGGGCGGTGGGAGCTGAGCAGGTGGCGCGAGCGTGTTGACGGGCGGAGGTGGCGAGGCAGTGTTGACGGCCGGAGGTGGCAGCAGGGAGTAGGAGAGGGGGTGGCGGCAGGGGGGGGGGAGCCTGGGCGAGGCCGTGAAAGGGAGAGCAAGCGGTGCGGGCAGGCATGCCAGTCGGAGGTGGCAGCAGGGGGTAGGAGAAGGGGATGGCGGCAGGCGGCAGGCGGCGGGAGTCGGAGGGGGCGACGGGAGCGTGAGCGGCGGCGTGAGAGGGAGAGCAGGCGGTGCGAGCAGGTATGGTGGCTGGAGGTGGCAGCAGGGGGGTGGCGGCAGGCGGCGGGAGTCGAAGCCGGCGGCTGGAGTAGGAGTAGGCGTGTGAGCGAGAAACGCGAGGAAGAGGGATATAAGAGATTTGTTTTTAACTTTGTTATTTAATTAAAACCTTATTAAATTCAGATAAATTGAATAGATTTAATTAAAATCTAATTAAATTATCTAAAAATTTCCTAAAATAATAATAAACAATTAAAATATTATTCAATTTTATTTATATATATCATTATTAATAATAATATTATCATTATTAAACTAAGGATAATATGATAAAATATCATACTTTATTAAACTAAGGATAATATGGTAAAATATCATAGTAAGTTATATATTAAAATCTCCAAACAAATAAAGTTTAATTGCATGACCTAAATTAAACCAAACAACATTAGGTTATGTTTCATTCCTCATAATCAAGGTTATGTGATTGTCTGGTAATCATATAACTAAGATTATATATGATAACTTAAATCAAACGCACCCTAAAAGATTATGAAAAAATTATTAAAAGAAAGGTACTTACTGGGAGAAAGTTATACTCTCATATATCATTATGATCAATATACGAGAAACAGAGATAATGCCTCTTGATCCACATCCGTTTCATGCTACTGACGACCAGCAGACTGCCGAAAAACAAAACATATATTTTAAAAAGACGATACTCTTTTTGTGGTTTCCTGGAAGCCCAGACCAGCCTTATAATAATAGCCTATTAACCCATAAGTTTTAAATTTGATGACGAACAGAATCTATTCCAATATCGAACGACGACTTCCATCCCTACCAGTTAGGGGTACATTATTACATGGTAAATCTATGAAAACAAGTACTAATTTCAATCAAACTAACGAATTATCTTTTTTCCATGACTAATTTTCAATAGTATAAGACAGTTGTCGGAGAACCGTTAGAGTAATAAATTTCACCTTTTAGTACGAGTACACTCTATTCTTCGAAAGAGCGTCTCGTTATTATTTAGATATCTAGGGTTCTATTCCCAATTATAATATATTTGTAGAGATTTTTTTTTCAAATAGAATGTATAATCATGGAATACTGGACTTTTGGACTGCCGACCTTGAGTGCTTCCTGATTTAATTTGGTGACGGTTGAAAAACTTTTGTGGGTTGGGTCGGTCGCCTTAGGTTTGGTATTATCTAGTTAATTATTTTTGTTCCATCAAGTTATCATTTAAATACCTACGATTCGATCCTAGCAACAATATATTTATAAAGTTTTTTTCTCTAAATGAAATATATAACTATGAGATACTAGACTTTGGACCATCTGTTGTAAATATTTTTAATTTATTTTGACGACCCGTGAAAATTGGTAAGGAATCGAATCCCAATTAGATATTACCTCGTCGACTATTTTTATTTTTTATGAGTACACTCGAACGAAATGCAATGCGCGTGTGTTTAATTAATGATCACCATGTTTTGCTCGTTTTATTTGCTCATCTATCTATTTGTCTTTCCACATTGCATATATTCCTCTTTCCATCGATCAATGCAAAAAGCACAAGGTTCTTTAGCACAAGTTAAGGTTGGTCCTTTTTTAAAGTTCTCTGTTTCTCCATCCCTGGAAAAAAAAATTACGTCTATTTCTTTGCTAATGATCTGATCATCAAAACGTCTTTTCCATTGCTAGGGATTTTTTTTTTTTTAAAGGACTGAACGGAATATTATAGGTTAATTAAGGTCAAAGTTTAAAATTATGAATTGGGTAGAAATTTTGATCTTTAACTCGAACTATAGTGTTTTGATATTGTGATATATATCGGTCAGTTTTTTTTTTTTAATTTTTTTAATATTTTAAATTTAAAAAATCAATTAAAAAATTTAACATTTCCTTATATAAATTTTTAATACCTTAATATATTCCCTTAACATATTACAATACTCAATAAATGCTTAAATTAATTTTATTTTAATTTTTTTTAAAACCAAACAATATAACCTAATTGGAAAGCCTAAACCCCAGAGGTAAAATCTAAAAAAAAAAAATTTAACACTATAACCAAAGCCTGAACCCTAGAAATAAACTCTTAAAAAAATATTTATTTTATTTTTTTTTAATTTTTTTTAATTTATAAATTAAAAAAAATAAAAAAAATAAAAATCAGTTGCGCGGCGCGCACAGTCGTTAACCAGCAACTTTTCTAAAATATTGAGTTAAATATTAAATTTTTAATAGTGGTAGACATCCAATTATATATTAACATTAAATATTAATTAAAATTTAGTTATGTATTATTTTTTTTGATAAAGTGTATGATGCCAAAAACATATTATATAATTTTTAAGAATATATTTATGAAAGATTTTTTTTTAAAAAAAATCTTTACGGTATTCGAGAAAGTTTTGGTCAAAAGTTAGATTCCTGCCAATTATTTTATATATATTTTATATAAAAAATATATTAAGAGTTTTCAAATAACTATAAAATTCATCCTATTTTAATTTTTTATTGCTTAATTAAATTTGGATAAAAATTAAAAGTCTTTTTTTATTAAAAAGGTTAAAATGATATTTTTTTAATTTATCATTAAAATAATACTTCAGAATACTATTATACATTATTAGGATAAGACTTAGTTGTTGTTATGGTAATGAATATATATTAAGGTGACGTTTAATTTTTTTAGGAATCAGGAATCATAATATTATGGAATGGAAATAATTATAAGCTTGTATATCACTCTTAAAAATAATATTTGATTAATTGAATATTTTCTATTAGAATAAATTAAAATTTTCTTTTTTACCCTTAAAAGAAAATAAGAGAAAAAATTAGATGTAAAAGAAAGTTGAATGCGAGAGGAAAATATGATGAGAGAGAAAATGTGATAAGAGAAAAAAATATGATGAGAGAGAATGAAGAGAGAAAAAATATGATAAGAAAAAATAAGGAAAGAGAGTGTAATGAGAGAGAGTGAGAAGATGATGAGAGAAAAAATTGGATGGGAGATAATGAAGAGAGAGAAAGTGTGATGAGAGAAAATGAGGAGAGAGAGTGTGTGATGGGAGAGAAAAAATATAATGAGAAAGAAAGTATGATGAGGAAAAATGAGGAAAGAGAGTATGATGAGAGAGAAATCATGATGACAAAAGGTAAATATGTCTGCCCCCAGCACCCTCGCCAACCCGTCCCAGGGCCAACATGGAGGAGGTAAATCACCGGCGGCTATAAGCCTTTGGAATAGTGACTAGTACATAGAAAACATGACGAGAGAACATGAGAAGTGAGAAAATGTGATGAGAGAGAATGAAGAGAGAGAAAGTATGATGAGAGAAAATAACAAGAGAGAGCGTGTGATGGGAGAGATTGAGGAGAGAGAAAGTACGATGAGAGAGAAAGTGAGTGTGATGGGAGAGAAAACTGAAGAGGTTGAAATTTCGTTCTGTTTAAATTTCCTTGTACAAAAAAAATTGTACAAGAACAGAACTTTTCCTAGTAACCTGCATGCTCGATCAAACATATGTTTGATCAATCAAAGCAAGTTCTTGAATGATCAAAGCACACCTTGATCGAAGTACAAGATCGCTGGCCTCTTGTGTTGGTATTCAAAATCGATACAAAAAAAATAAAACTAATTACGTAACGGAATTAAAGAACTAGTTATACCTTTTCTCTGTAGTTAAAGACCTCTTGATCTTCTGCCATATTCCTCTCCTCTTCTTGGACGTCGTGTGAGCGACGATCTACCAAGACAACACCACCCTCCTTCTCTTCTCGATTTCCAAACTGCTGGCTACAAAAGGAGGCTTTAGAATGAGGCACCTTTTAAGCTTCTTCCTTTTCTTCAACTTCTTCCTCTTCTCCAAGCCACCGACCACCAAGTGATCTAGCAAGGAGGGGTGCCACCCCTAGCAAGGAGGGCTGTCAGCCCTCAAGGATGAGGGGAGGGGCGTCGACCCAAGCTTGGAAGAATAGCGTCGACCCTAGGTGGAGGTGAAGGTGGCACCGGCCACCAAGGAGGAAGAAGGGAGGTGAGGGACGCCGGCCACAAGGAGAAGGATGTGTGCCGCCGACCCTAGGAGGAGAGGAGAATTGTGGAATTAGAAAATTAGGTTTTAGGGGCCACCACCTACTCCTTTTTATAAGCTTGTCGTTGGTTACAAAAAAAGAAAAATAACAGAATTCTGTTAAAAAAATCTCTCTTTCTAAACCAAACCAAAACCAAGTTAAACCAAACCAAGTTAAGTTAAACCAAACCAAGTTAAGTTAAACCAAACCAAGTTAAATTAAACCAAACCAAGTTATGGATGGGTGGATGCGAGACTTTATATAGAGGCTATAATAGAGACCTAAAGGAGGAATTGGTTTAGGCCTCCTGATGAGCTTGGACTTTCTATGTTCGGCTCGAACACCCAACCCAAGTCCATCAATAATAACCTATACCACTAAAGGATTATTATTGAACTACCGCACCAATCCCATATTACAATATGAGCTCCTTCTTATCATGAGTGAGTTAATCTCCCTGTGTTTAAGATATCGTATGTCCATTAATTAAATGAGTTACTGACAACTCAATTAATTAACATCTGATTCCAAGAGTAGTACCACTCAACTTTATTATCATGCCGGACTAAGTCCGACCTAAATAATAATGGCGTCGGACATCATCAACTTAAATAATTAGAACACAAATTCCTTTTATAATCAACAACATACCATATAAATAGTATTATTTCCCAATTCATCTAGCCTATTGATTTAACGAATAAATCTCACCCATTGATAAGTTAAAGAAATAAATACTAAGTATACGTGCTTGTTATTATATAGAGATTAAGAGGATGCACAACCATAATAACAGAGGTTCTGTTCTTTTATATAGTCAATATAAATCGAACAACCTCAAATGGTCCTGCTCAATACACACATAGTGTACTAGTGTAATTTTATGGTCAAGACAGATTAATACCAAATTATACTACAATCGTTCTAATGGTTTGTCCCAATCCATCTTGGTTGTGAACTATTATTTATAATTTATAAGGAACAGATAACATGATCTTCTGTGTGATACCACACACCATGTTATCTACAATATAAATTAAATAGACAACTGCATCGACATATATATAAATATAAAATGCAAACATTTGACCAAAGTGATTTTCATTTCAAAATATTTCAAAACAGATGTTCATACAAAAACTAGGCTTATAGTATACATTCCAACAAAAACATGAGGAGAGAGAAAGTGCGATGAGAGAAAAAGTGTAATGAGATAAAATGAGAAGAGAGTCTGTATGATAGAAGAGATTGAGGAGAAAGAAAGTATGATAATAAAATGAGGAAGGAGAAAATATGATGGCAAAAAGGCGAATATGCTCACCCCCAGTGCCCCGTCCTACGACCAACACGGAGGAGGTAAATCACGGGAGAGGAAGGAGAAAATATTGTGGCAAAAGGCGAATACGCTCACCCCCAGCGCTCCCGTCAACTCATCCCAGGGCCAACACGGAGGAGGTAAATCATAGGCGGCTACTAGCCTTTGGAATAGTGACTAGCACATAAGGGAGGTATTTACCTCGGCTTTGCTGATATTCGAACCCCAGACCTCATTGTGGCAACACCTCATGTGCTAGCCACTAGACCCATCCGAGGGGACTTACATATCTTTCGAAAATAGAGCCCATCACGACGATAGCGAGGAAGGAGAAAATATGATGAGAGAGAACAAGGAGAGAGAAAGTGATATGAAAGGAAAATTAAACAAATATATTAAGGGTATTTTCGTCCAAAACTTAATTTTTACTTCCATTCTCATCAAAACCCAAGGGAGGAGATAAGTTTCATCAATACCCAAGTTTTTGGATTTTCTTTCAAAATTTTAATTACATTTCCATCGATCAAACACAAAATTTGAGAATAAATTTATTCCCTCATTTCCAAATCCTTAATTCCAACGTCACCTAATATTGTATTAAAATATGTATTTTATTTTTAACAATATTATATAATTTGTAAAATTTAAAAAAAAATCAGAAGCGATAAAATATTTTAATGATAAATAATTTTTTTTTTAAAAACATACTATTTTGATCATTCTAATAATTTTAATTTTTGTCCATTAAAATTGTAAATTATTATTATTATACTGCGCTGCGCACGCTTCCTTTCCTTATAAAAGGCGGCGGAGGTGCAGCAGCCGATGGAGGGAAGCCATCTGGAAAGAAACAATTAAAACGAGCGGTTCGCCACACCCGACCCACTCGCGTTACTTACCACCGGAATTAGATCCAAAACATGGCGGTGTATGAGCTCATCGCGGCCGCCGACGACGGCAGCACCGCCGCCGCAGATCCGAACCACGAAGCCCTCTCCGTCGTCGACGATAGCAACGAGGGCGAGCATCGGCCTGCGCACAGAGACCTCGAAAGGGGCGCCGGTAAAAGCATCGCGCCGCTGGACAAGGCAGAGTTCGCCCCCCTGAAGCGCGCTCCGCGCCTCGCCTCGCTCGATGTTTTCCGAGGCCTCACCGTCGCGGTACGTACGTTTCGCTTCCGGCTTTCACTTTGATTTGTCGGACTTGTTCCGATCGCCATTCGCCATCGCGATTCGCGAAAGATTCTCATTTATTTCTCTTCTTATTTAACAATGCCATCGATCTGGTTTTTCTTTTTCCGGTTACTCTGCGTCATTGAATCCGTCGCCAATTCGCCATTACTTGTGTTCTTCTTAATTGAAGAATATATGCAGTATGAGTGCTGCAAATGGGTGGATTTTTGTTGACTTGTCAAAACATCCTGCTCTCCGTTGCGTGATTTTGAATTCATTGCTTTCCCTGGAAATAAAGGGCTCAGCTTACTCTTGTTGCCAGTTAATGTGGACAGATGCTTGCATTCTTCTTCTTTTGTCTTTTATATTATGTTGGTACAAGATAGATCTACTACCAGATGATCCAGACACTGCACACAATGCCATATATCACATAATCCCTCCTCTCAAAATGCAAAACCATCAATTTCTCCCATCGAAACAAAAACTTGAACACCCTTGTCAGCATTCTCTTTTTTGGAGCCTACGGAATGGAACAACAGCCGTGACTAGTGACTTCATTTCTCTCACGAGACAGCTAATTGTTGGCAGTTTCAGACATTGCAATCGCTCCAGGTAATTTCTGGGGCAGAGCAATTACAGATTGAGTTGAGTGAGTGAATCAAGTTCCTGTCACAGATAGGTTGGTGAGCAGAGCAGTAGAGTAGAGAAGTAGGTCATGAGCACCTAAGGACCGATTTTAAGAATCTCTGTCCCTGTGGCAGTCATGGTGCCATTTATTGTCAAGCCTGTGAACCCTTGACTAATTTTCTTGCACTGCATTCCACGTTAGTTTTTTAGTGGTTTTTAATTAAATAATATTCAATTGTGTTTGGCTAACAAAAATAGCAGTAGATGCGTGGAGTGACACACACGACTATGCCATGTATAGTTGTTAAGGTTGGTGCTTCCCACACCTAAGTTTCTTCTTTTTTATCTTTTGATTGGATGTTTGGGACTTTTTGGCACAATTTGTGCAATGTATTAAATTTAGATCGTTACTCTTTGCTTCTTTTCACTCGTTGTTTGTCTAATCTAATAGATATTGTTGGTTTTATGGGTTAGAACCATCAACCTTTGGCAGAAAGTTCTCCAACTTTAGCTTGCTCTAATAGTAGTGTCGTTATAGATTTGAAGCCCCGGCCTTTGATGAAAAATTCTCCATATCTAACTTACTTATGGCTAGACTATGCAATTATAAGTGTAATATTTGACAAAAAAATAATAATTGCATTTACAAATCAATGTATTCTCAATCACAGGAAGTCAATAAGTTCAACTGGTTAACTTGAAAACAAGAAGGTCAATCCCAGTCTTATTAAATTAGTTGAGTCATTCCAGTTGAACAGAATTGTATTCCAATTCAAATGGAAAAAATAATTGGAAACCAGTGGGAGGCTCAGTTCAAAGCGTGGTCTTGTTTTGGATGTTCTATAGAAAAGGACTTTTTCTAAAATTGGTGTACCTGAGATGGGATTTCGAACACAATTTTTTTTTTGTAACATTGGTCACTGGTCTTCCAAGTCAGGTTGGAAGCCTAAGTTGGGCAGATTCAATTTGGGTTTTGACAATTTCCATCTTTTGATATGTTAAACTAATGCAGAGCAAGTCTAATAGATTGCCATGGATGTAAGTTGGAATTTAACAACATATCTACTGCAATTGCATGTGTCAATATATCCAACTATACATCAGGCGTTGTTTTTCTACCAATAGGTCCCTAATTCTACAAAGATATAACTATAAAGTGGATAGCTAAAGACTTTTAGGCTTAACCATGAAACTTGACACATAACTCATTTCAGAAACTAATAAAGTATAGTCAAGTCAATGTCTAAAAGAACCTGTCTCTAGAATTTCTGATCCATCTTCTAGTCATACAAGAGAACCCAAAATGATTTGACAATATTATTTTTATTTTAAAGGAGTTTTGATTGACAAGAGAACCATTTTTTTTTGTTGATTCTGAACATTCTGAGGTCAAAAGATGGAAACAAACTAAATTTTCAGATCAATACTCAACATTATTAATCTTTATGTGGATTCATTGGATGGAATATACTATACCTGTTGTTTCTGTTTTTTGGTAAATCAAAGCAAATAAACCATCAGAGCATATTAGAGGATTAAGTAATTTGATGTAAATTGATCCCATTAATGCTGCCAATGAACATTTATTTTGCATTTGATCAACAGATTGTTTATGTTAATGAAAATCACATATACTTTTTGCTAGTTTTCTTTGGAGTGAAATTGGGATATGATTCTTAGCGATCTAAAATTCTCATCTCTAAAACATTTTGTGTGTCTTGTAGCTCATGATCTTTGTAGACAATGCTGGATCATATTTCCCTGCTATCAACCACTCTCCTTGGGATGGTGTAGCCCTTGCTGATTTTGTGATGCCATTTTTCTTATTTATTGTTGGCGTGGCTCTTGCAGTTACCTGTAAGGTATGACAATTGAATTTCTTCAGTTCAAACAATGAGATGCACCTATTGAGTTTAGTACAAAAGGATGACTCTTTTTATACTTCCTGCTTAGAGAGTCACAAATAAAGCCATGGCAACTCAAAAAGTGATACTTCGAGCAACGAAGCTCTTTGTAGTAGGTCTTGTAGTTCAAGGTACGTAATTTGTTATTTTTTACCACTTTGAAATAAAGGATGGTTAAATTCATTTATTTGAGGAAATTGTTCTGTTCTCATCTTACTTCCTAACTTATTGTGTCAGGTGGCTATTTCCATGGTCTTTATGATTTAACATATGGAGTCGATATTTTGAGAATACGATGGATGGGTGTCCTACAGGTAGCTACTATTATGTTCATATATACGATGGGCAATTCATAGAAGCAAAGTGAAGCAAGAAAAAATAGACATGAAGAAATAGTGGATAATCTATTAGAGAAGATGAATTCATCTATGATGTCCCTTCTGTTATATAAAATGGAACAAGATATAAAGAGGCATTTTAGTCATATTTTAAAAATCTAGAAACTACGAATGCATGCACATATAAACTCCAAACACTAGTATGTTTTCCATTGTATCCTGATTCCAATAATCATCTATAAATGATCATTGAATTAGGCATTAATGAATGATATGTAGATAGAATTAGGCATTAATGAATGATATGCATCTACTTCACTATATTATATCCTATGGTCCTATTGTGTTGATCATATATGGTTCAGAGCCAAGCCACTATACATATGTGTATAGATAGATAGATCGCATAAATTTAAGTGTCCATACTCCCATCATCTTAGTGCTGAGGATGCCCCAACGTACAATCATCGATATCATAATTTGACTTCAGCAACCTACCACCTACAGTGTCTATGCTCCCATCATCTTGGTGCTGAAGATGCCACAGGGTACAACCATCGATATCATAATCTTAGAGAGTTGAGCAACCTACTTGCTAACATGATGCTAAAGATTACATCAACCACAAAAAAAAAAAACAATATTGAGTTAATTGTTTCCAACTTAGTTGTACTGCCTTAAGAGGTTAGTTAATCAGCGTGTTTTTTTCCTTCCCACAGAGAATTGCAATAGCCTATCTGTTGGCTGCGATATGTGAAATCTGGCTTAAAGGAGATCAGGATGTTCATTCTGGATATTCCTTGATCCAACAACACCAATTGCAGCTGTAAATATATCTCTCCTTTGTGGTTATTGTTCTGAAAGTGTATGATCAATCTTAGATTCCTCTAACTTCATAGTGACTAATTCAACTGTATGTTTCATAAATTTAAAGAATAGGCACTCAAACGAAAGAGAGAGCTCTTTTTTTTCATGTAGCAAATTATAGTTGCTTATATACATATCATTCTGATGTTGGCGTGTTTCCACATAGGTTGGTGGGTCTTGCACTTACAACAATTTACATAGTTCTTCTGTATGGTTTATATGTTCCTGATTGGGAGTATCACATACCAGTGGCAGGCTTCACACTGAGGACCTTCTCAGTAAGTCAATGCGCTTCATATCATATCTACTTGATCGATGCTTAATTACTTATGCCATACCTACAGTAATTCGTTGATGAATTTCTAACACCCACTCTAGGTTAAATGTGCTGTGAGAGGTGATACAGGGCCTGCTTGTAATGCTGCTGGCATGATTGACCGCAGAGTCTTTGGCATCCAACATCTACACAGACATCCTGTGTATGGAAGAATAGAGGTATTGTATACACTGATTTTTTTATTAACTGATCCCTCAATTTTGTGCTACATAACCTATTGGCTTACTCTTTCTTCAGCAATGCAGTGTTAACTCACCAGGTACTGGCCCACTTCCACCTGATGCTCCTTCATGGTGCCAAGCTCCTTTTGATCCCGAAGGACTTCTTAGGTTCCTCTTCCACCTGTTACTACCATATGTATCTCTGTGATATTTACCATGTGTGTGAAGCTAAATGTAAACTAGTTGGCGTTGCAGTTCTATGATGGCAATTGTTACCTGCTTGATTGGATTGCAATTTGGGCACGTCATCATACACTTTAAGGTAAAGTACAGGAACTTGGATCTTTAATTTGCCACTAGTGTTGTTTGCATACGTCACATTGTTGAGGAAACTACAGGATCACAAGGAGAGGATTGTGCAGTGGATGATTGCTTCCTTTTGTCTATTAGCATTAGCTTTTTCATTAGACTTCTACGGTACCCACGACATTGTCTTTCTTCCTATTGTGTCGATTTGATTTTTGTGTTGCTCAGATATTCCCAACCAATTGGAGTTGGTAATCCTTGGTGTAGGCATGCATATGAACAAGGCTTTATACACACCAAGTTATACCTGCATCACTGCTGGGACTGCTGGGGTCATGTTCACTGGGGTTTATGTGCTGGTTGACATCTATGGCTACAGGAAGCCAACCTTGGTCATGGAATGGCTAGGGACGCATGCATTGATGGTCTACATTCTATTAGGTTGCAACATCTTCCCTTTATTTGCCCAAGGATTCTACTTGAGGGAGCCTGAGAACAATATAGTAAGTAAATAAAACCCAACCATTAAACCCTTCCATTGCTATAGATTGTGCTGACCATTTGTTTTCACTTGGTGTATGCACAGTTGAAGGTCATTGGCATTTCCTAAACATCATTTATCTCTTTCACCGCATCATCCTTACCTGGAAAGAATTGAAGCTCTGTCTCTATTCAATCAATGGTAAGAGATGTCAAAGGATCTAATGAATGAGGAAGAGGAGAATGCTTGAAATTATTCATGAGAATATGCCAGATGTGGTTCCTAAGTATTTTATAGGGTGCATATTATCTAACCAGGATCACTAAATGGCAATTCCAGGTCTTTCAATTGAATGTTGTAAATTTGAAGTGATTTATTTAGAGTGATATATTGAAGAATGCTCTTCTAGCAAAATGGTACTAATGTCTGGTATGAGAAAAAAAAACAGGGAAATTCACTGACTCTGGTGACATTCTGAGTTTGGTTTCTTTGAAATTGAGAAGAGTGGATGGGGGTGTTTGTTCCAAATTACATTAGTTCTGTTAAGGTCAGTATTAAGATGAGATGAGTTTTTTTACCACATTGTCCAAGTAGATCTCTTATAGTGCTGAGCCAGAGGAATATAGTCGTCGCACAAGGTTATGCACGACAAATGATGAATGCTAGACTACAGTTGGGCTAGATGGGGAGGGCAATTAGACAACACACCCAACTTAATTTCTCACACGAAATGAAAACAATTTAAAAGGATAGTAGAGCAAGTGTGTGTTTATTTGGTTGATCATGAAAATACTATATGTGCAACAAAAATAAAATAGAACAACATTAACATGTCTATATAAACATGATTTGAATATTTTGCTCCTACTCCATTCTACAACATATTTGGTGTTCATCACCCTTTACAAGAGCCCGTCAAACTATCAAATCTTTGTTCATCTTGAAAGTGCACTTCACTAGGGATTTTCAATCCATAAATGATCCAATTCATCCTTCGTTGATCAATTCCAAATCCACCTTGTTACAGACCAGTGAGCCATCAAACATAATCCACCCAATTTGGCTCCCTAATCCACCCAATTTGGCTCCCACAAACTGGCACAAATAGTTCACAATGGTTTTGTCATAGATAAATTTGGGTTGATTTTCAGCAGATGTGGAAGCCCTGTGAGTTACCTCACTCCCTACATATGTCACTATTGCTGGACGAAGCCCTTTATGATTTATCCATGTATATCTAGCTAGGGGATTGATGTTAGGATGAGCGTTATCATCTTTGCCACAGATAATCCATCCAATTTGACTTTGTTAGATATATGTTGAGAATGTCAAATATTATAATGCAAGTGGTTTGTCTTCTATATCTCAGGCAAGGAATACACCCGTCGTGATCGAATTACCGGACAAAATTGGCTACTGGATGACACTGTCACTCGCTTGTAGATTTATTCGATGTGCAAACTGAGAGAAAGAAAGGTTTGAGTACTTAAATTACCAAAAAAAGGCAATGAAATGGAGAGAAAAAAATTATTCAAGTGAGCTTCAAATCTAGTTGAGGATTCCTTACAAGACTCATGACTCAAGGTCAAAGATCCTACCTTCTTGATCATGAAAGGATATTCAATTGATTGATAAATTCCCAAAATACATTATTTAAAATTTTTAAACACGAAGAATCACTAATAAAAAAAAAGGTATAAAGAGGATTTTGGATTACTATTTTTCATAATTTATTGTAGGGATAGAGAATATTTATTTATTAAGATGGCTTGAGGTGATTATTTTAAGTTGTTAGCCTGATTGAATAGGATAATCGTAAATTTTGTTCTAGTGGATGCAGAGCTAGGACAATGAGTACTGTTGAAAGTTGAGTGTTTCGAGTCGGTGAAGTCGATGCTAAAGGTTCGGGATGGATGCTGAATAAATCCGGAACTTGAGTCTGAGTGAATTACATGAGGAACATTGCTCGAGGCTAAGTTATGATGCTGAGTCCTGCAACAAGACAGATCTCTTTAAAACGAATTTGTCTCTTTCACGATACTAAGAGGTCATACTATCAAATATATATTCATCGAGTGAAGGAGAAAGAAACGAGAGAATTAACGGAGCAGAGACATCTGTTCCTCTATTTTTTTCTCCTTTTGAAATTTTCTCTTGCTTTCTTCTGCTCGTGCTTCTTTTGGTTATCCTCGTGTTTATGTGTTCATGATGATCAAAACTCCTCCTATAGAGGAGCTTCTTGAGCAACATGCACCAACTTGTGTCACTTGAAGCACCATACAATAACAAGTGTCATGCCTTGTGGCATGTTTGCATGGAAAGGCAAGCGGCATGCATGCAAAGCCAGTCATCTGGCGTGCATGTACAACAAATTAAAGCCAACAAATATTGACTGATTCATATGGAATATCAGGTCCAGATCGACCTGATAACGTACAGTGACGTACACAAAAGAGCAATTTGGGTTATTTGGGAGTGTGTAATCCGGATGATTCATATCCTCTTTCGTATTATATATCAGTCTCAATGTCACTCGCTTTCAATATATAACTAATGCCTCATTTATTTTCATTCACAATTTTCTTAAAATCTCTCACTTGAATATAAATGTATGTGATAATTTTCGGCAGTTGAATTGTGTATAAGATAGATATGCATACTCTTTAAATATTCCTTTGTGAAAATCTATTTACTTATTGGATGTGATGTCTTTGAACTGTTATATCATTTGTATAAATATGAACATATTTCACCCAGAACTCTCCCTAATACAATTCAGATTTCATAAGTATGTTCATGGCCATGAACATGCTTAATTCTGTGAGAAGTACTACAAATTATGCATCCAATTTTCTTCGAAATAACCCCATTTCTTTCTCACATAGATGATTTTCAAAAGTATTTTTCATTACTCCATTGTGATCATTAAAAGCAAGAATGCTTGCCCTTCATCCTGTCACTGATTTATCGGGTCATTCCCCATAGTGATTGCCTTCGGTGTAGTTAAACTGTCTTATTGAACCTAATTCTTAGGATTTTTAGTTAGCATAGGTTGAGTTTTCTTTACACCTATAGTTGGCATTGACACTAAGCCCATTCTTTATGATGAGTTGACAACTAACTCTATTTAATTCTTTAGTTAGCGAATCCGCTAAGTTATCCTTCGACAGTATATAGTTAATAGTGATAACTTCTATTGAGAGTAGTTGTTTAATGATATTGTGTCTATTACGTATATATTGAGAATTACCATTGTACATATGGCTCTGTGCCCGACCAATTGTCTATTGACTATCGTAATGTATGAAAATTACCGGTATAGGATTCGGTCATCTAGGAACATCTTCAAAGAATTATCGTAATCATTCAGTCTCTTCACCATGCTTGTCAAGACTCTGTGACTTCATCGTGAATTTGGTTATTATAGTTTGCTTAGAAGATTTCCAGGAAATGACTTCACTTCATAGTGTAAATACATATCTATTTCTAGATTTAGAATATTTCATGTCTGATATCTAATTCGCATCGTTATTGTTGGCCCTGTGTGACTAGCAAGAGGGCGGGGGGATGAATTGCCTTGAAAATACAAATATACTCTTTTCGGAACTTTCAACTTTAGATTAGAAAAACACTTTAATAAATGAAACTCTAATGCATAAAAATAAGTACGAGACAAAAAAAAATACTTAGTTTGCAATTGGGAAAGTTGCTAATCCAAGACAAATGAAACTCAACTAATTAACTCCTTCTTCGACACAAGTCAGAGGCGGAGAAGCCTCGTACAAAACTTTGAAAACACAAACTTTGAAGAATAGAGCGAAATAAGTCGAATGCAGAAAGTGTTGTACAAATGAAGAAGACCAAAGCTCTATTTATATCTCACTAGCTGAAACTAGCCATTTGTTGATGTGGCGCGGTCCGGGCACCCCCAGCGAGGCAAACTCTATCTCCACACAATGACTACGCAACAACAAAGAGATAACAATTTATCCACTCTCAACCGTCCGGACCTGCTTCGGGCGCCCGGACCTCTGCTGACATGGCCTCAATGATGATCCATAATATCGAGCGCCTCTTCGACACCAAAACTAGTCTGGGTGCTCGAACCTATCGCTAGTTTCATCTCTGATCACTTGGGTGATCCTTCGGCTTTCCAAAATTGAGCTCACCCGAACCCAACTCCATCCTTCTTTCCTCGAGCAGTCTTCTGCTTTGGCTTCTTGTCCCTTGGAAATGTTGCGTGCTTCCTTCTCGTCCGTCAGCATATTCTTTCACAACACCTTATCCCTCAGATGCACCGAGCCCATCGACTCACTTCCCGTGACATTCTTCTTACTGGCCGTATCTTCTGCTCGACTTATTGTGTTCCTAAACTCCTACACACTTTGACACAAGGATCAAATACACAGGACATAACTTAACTTTGTTGATTATACCAAAACTACCACGGGTACTTACAATCTCTTCCTTTTTGATGTGAATCAACCCAAGCTAAGTTAGGGTAAAGTAAATGAATATGCAATCTAAATCATTAAATATGCAAAGTAAAATGAACCCCTTAGAGTTAAGCTATAATTTTCCCCTTTTGATCACATTAAAAATAGGGGTAAAAATACTAAGGGTTACACAATCAATGACTAACACTTAGAAAAATCCTGAGAATTATTTTTTGAAAAATTGATTTTTTTTTGTGATCTAAAAGTTAGTTTCAAAAGAAATAATTTTAATCATTGAAATATTTTGAAAATTTTTATAATGATTAAACATAATTATTCAAAATAGTAATAAATTATTCTATACAGACAGATGTATTTTAAAAAAATATTAATAAATATATTTTGAGCTCAAAATTTCTTGTAATTTTTTTAGTACGTAAAATAGAAATTATATCTTTAAAAAAATTAAAATTTTGAAGATTGAATTTTTGATAATTTTAATATTAAAAATTGAAATTTTGGTAAGAAGAATTCATAAAAAATTAATTAAAGGTAAAATAATTCTATTTTTTTAATAGATAAATAATAAAATCCTTTTTCAGAAAAATTACGATCTAATTAATTTCAAATAGAAGAAATATGAAACAATTTATTTAAAAAAGTTAGATATTTTTGAGCATGCAACGAAAATATTTAAAGTAAATTAAAATTAAAACATGCATTAAGATTTAATCCAAACATAATTTTGGAACCTAATATAGGTTCCTACCTACTGAATTAATTAGAAATTTTCTTAGAATGCATTTTCTTTTTATTTTTCTGATTTGACCCTTATAGAATCTATAAGACCAATTTAGTCCTTGATAATTTCTTAAATTTTAAGTAGCAAAATTTGAACATGCAAACTTTTTTAAATTTTTTATTTTCTCTTTCAACTTAGCATTTTCAATTTTCAATTTATCGAGGTCCTCTAATAAACACGATTTTTCTAAAATTATTTTTATTTCTTGATTTTCCTTTTTTCAATTTTTCCTTTTTTTATTTTCAATTTACACATAGACTTAGACATGAATTTTATTCCAAAGTCTAATTGATCAGGAGGTAAGAGACATACATCACCTACCACATATGATATAAAGTTGGATTCTTCTTCTTCACAGTTTCTTTCTTTTAATGTGGCTCCCCCTTCATCGATGCTTGCTTCCGAGTTGCTTAGTTCTTCATGATTAGCAATTAGTACTAGTCCAGCATACACTTCTATTTTGGACTTGAATGACGAACTTATTGATGCAATTTGCACTAGCAGTCTAACTCAGGATTTGATGAATGACAAGGAAATTAAGTTAGATATTTTATAAGCTAATGTATTCATCGAGCATGTAGGGATTTACGGGTCTAGGGAATGTGACACCAGGATGAAATCCAACTAGGTCTGAGTACCCGATAGTTGGTGTGAAGCCTAGATAGGTCAAAGGGACAACCTGATATCTGGCGGGTGTTGGTGCAGGGAGCACCAGACGATTGAACCTGAGTTTTGATTAAGTCAAAGAGTCCAAAGTTAAGTTGTCTTATGATCTAACAAGTTTGATTGAGCTCGCAGGAAAGTCCTAAGTTGTCTTAGGCTAAAGTCCTAATGGATTCTAGGCAGGTGGAAAACCCTAAGGGGTGGTAACCCTAGGTGAAGAAAAGTCCTAGCTGCGGTTAGACAGGTGGAAAATCCTAGGGGCGGTAACCCTAGGTACTAGGGGTGGTAACCCTAGGTGGAAAGTCTTGGCAGGTCGAGTGCTTGGGGCAAAAATCCTAAAGTTGGGGACTCTAGGTTGAAATCCTGGTGGTCGCGGACAGGGTGGAAGTCTGAGCGGGTCATGGAGTGGACGTCCAACATGAAGTCCGGAAGCCTTGGGTGTTGAGCAAAAGTCCAGTTGGTCTGGAGGACCGGATTGACAATAGGTAAACTCTCCTGAGTGGAGTAGGTGTGTCACGCCCCGGAGGAGTCCCTGACCAAAGAAATTTCGGCAGCATCTCCCCTGTACGGCGGACAATCTGAAACTTTCTACAAGCACTAAATACCTCAGCCACATGCGGCTGGAATAATAACAACAAAATAAACCATCACCACGCAGTTTATATAAGTAAACAGAAAGATAATACCCTGACTCGAAATCCACCCTACTCCACTACACTCGTAAAGCTCAAATCCGACGAACTCACATCTTCTGCCGTCCAGGCAGGCATGTAGTAGAATAAAATCCAAATCATACCAAAAATCCATCAACATCTCAAAATCCATACAAAGTCCAAGTATCCAAACAAACCAAGTCTATAACATAGTCAAAAAGAAAACAAACAAAACCAGTAGATCCGTAAGTCTTCGGGTCTTCAGGGGACCAGCAACTAGAACTCTCTCCTGACAGCATCATCCTGAAATATAACAACAATGGAGGCGGGGTGAGTCCAACACTCAGCGGGTACAATTTCAATACGAGATGCAAACAAACAATCAATCAAACAGGTAACATGTATTGGGCAGTGATTAACCAAAACAAATAGGAAACACAATTAATGCAACATATTATTTTCATTACTAAGCATATCAAAGACAATAAGTCAAAAGTACCCGCCTCTAATCGAAATAAGATCAATCTGATCCAAACACGACGTCGAGATACGCGTCTCGCATCAAAGTCCTGTAATATCAAATAGACAATGTATTTAGCTATATAGCTAAATAAAAATCTCCAAACCTATTTAATAATCTTATCCATTCCTTAATTCAACACATATACCTAGGTTAACATTAGTTATTAACCTATCTATCAACCATCGACAAAATGATCAAAACCCAATACCTTACCTCAATTCACAACCATTCTTGTTACCAATAAAGGGTTGTTTGCTGCTGTAATTCAAGGTAAGTAGCTGTTAGAACATAGTGAGCCAATCCGCTGTGATTCCGGGTCGAAGTGCGATCAAGCAACAACACCCAAACAGAAATCAAGCCCAAATTCACAGCTAGATACAATACTTACCTCTAATATCGCCGATCTGTTGTATCAAGGATCTGAAAAACCAAAAGATACAGATATAATGATATGATCCACAGTAGCTATAGAACAAGAACAGAACACTAGATCACGATCTAAACCCTCACCTTTCTGTCACAATACCGTATCACCAATGCTCTGAGGAGGAAGAAATGCTCAGAGCTAGGGCACGCAAGGTGAAACTTGGGCTCGGCTCTTGGCTCCTATCCGAAGCTAACTCAAACAGAAGTGGCAGTAGCGCGGGGTCGTACCTGCAGCCGGAAAAGAGGCCTCGGCAGAATTCTGGCACGGCTCGAGAAGAAGGAATAAGAGTCGATCGGCCCCGAACAGTGAAGGTGTCGGAAAGCAAGGAGTCGGCTAGGGCACAGATAAACCTCGGTCGGCAAGATGGCGTTGGGCACTAGAGTTCGGCTTCAGTGCTAGAGCACGGGTGAGGAGTTGGCGTCGCTGCAGGGAAGAGGGATTGGGAGGCAGAGGCTAGGGCACCGGCGATCGGAGTAAACACCGGCAGTGAAACTAGGCACAGGAGCAGTCGGCGGTGTGCTCGACTAGGGTAGAGGATGGGTCGCCGGCGTCGGCCGAGAAGAGGAGGAAGAAACTGCCGTGGGCAGTTAGGGCTTCGGCGTGAGAGAAGAAGGGAAGAGGGCACGGGTTTTCGGCGAAGAAGAGAAGAAGAAAACTATTAAAGGTAAAGAAAGAAATATAAAAGAAAAGGAAATATAAACATTTCCTCTCTTAAATAGGGTAGCCTAAACAGACTTTCCTGGCCCCATTTTTTTGTCCCCGTTAACTCGTCCATACGAGCTTCGAAAAATTCCCTTATTAATATTTGCCTATTTTCCGGTATTTTACATTCTCCCCCACTAATAAAAATTTGGTCCCCAAATTTCGTTTCTACCATCAGCAAGTACTAACAACAGATATAAAGTATAAATGCTGAATGGTAAACAAATCACATATCTCAAGTGAAAAGATGGGGATATCGAGCTCGGATAGCATCCTCGAGCTCCCAAGTAGCCTCCTCGTCTGAATGATGCTGCCATCCGACTTTAACCAGCCGGATAGTCTCGTTCCGCAACTGACGCTCCTTCCGGTTGAGAATCCGTACCGGAACCTCCTCATAAGTAATGTCAGGCTGAAACTGGAACTGGAATATCTATCAGCACATGAAATACATCGTGCACGCCTGACAGGGACGGTGGTAGTGTCAGTCGGTAAGCTACTGCTCCGATCCTCTCCAAGATCTTGAAAGGGCCAATGTACCGCGGAGCTAGCTTACCTCTGAGGCCAAATCTCTTCACCCCTTTCGTGGGTGAAACTCGCAGAAATACATGGTCGCCAACTGAGAACTCTAGTGATCTGCGTCTCCGATCAGCATAACTCTTCTGGCGATCCTGCACCTCTGACATCCTCTGTCTGATAGTACGGACCAACTCTGCATCCTGCTGAACTCTATGAGGTCCCAATAGCTAGGCCTCTCCAACCTCATCCCAGAGGACGGGTGTCCGACAAGGTCTACCATACAACGCCTCAAACGGTGCCATCTGGATAGCCGAATGAAAGCTGTTGTTGTAAGCACACTCTACCAATGGCAAATGGTCCTCCCAACTGTCTCCAAAAATCCAATACACAAGACCTCAGCAAGTCCTCTAGAGTCGGAAAGGTCCTCTCTAACGGTCCATCTGTCTGCGGATGGAAAGTTGTACTGAAACAGAGCTGCGTGTCCAAGGTCTGCTGCAGTCTCTGTCAAAAACGAGACGTGAACCGGGGGTCTATCCGAAATAATAGTCAATGGAATACCACGTGATCTGATAATCTCCCGGCAAAATAGATCTACCAATCGATCCAGGAAATCAGTCTTCCGGACCGCTAACGAGTACGCGGATTTGGTTAATCGATCAACGATTACCCAAATCGCGTCATGGTCTCGTCGTGTCCTCGGCAAACCTACCACAAAATCCATAGTAACGTGTTCTCATTTCCACTCAGGATTAGGAATCTGCTGAAGTAAGCCGGCAGGTCTCTGGTGCTCGGCCTTTATTTGCTGACAGACAAGACATCTAGCTACAAAATCCGCGATGTCTTCTTTCATGTCGTCCTTCATGTCGTTCCACCAATAGAAACATCTCAAGTCTCGATACATACGGATCCCGCCTGGATGGATCGCAAATCGAGAGCGATGAGTCTCCTGAAATAGCTCCTGTAAGACCGGATGAGACTGAAGTACGCATAATCTCCTCGTCTCGTGTGAACTCGGTCTGCTGCCCGGAAGCTATCTGGCTGTAAATAAATTGCAAATACTGATCAGCAGCCTAGGGCTCTCGTATCCTCGTCTTGATCAACGACTGAGCACCCATGGTAACCAGAGTACCCTACTATGTCTGTCCTTACCCCTCAAGGACCAAATCGGAGGAACCTTAAATCAAGTCTGTGACCACAACTCGGTGGCAAACTAAAGTCCCCCCGGACTTCCTCCTAAGCGCATCGGCAACCACATTAGCTCTCCCCTGGTGATAGCTAATGGTACAATCATAATCCTTCAGGAACTCCATCCATCTCCTCTGTCGGAGATTAAGTTCCTTCTAAGTAAACAGATATTTGAGACTCTTATGGTCAGTGAGAATCTCAAATGTAACGCCATATAAATAATGTCGCCAAATCTTCATGGCAAAAATAATGGCGACTAGCTCCAGATCATGTATAGGGTAGTTCTTCTCATGCTACTTCAACCGACGAGAAGCATAGGAGACTACCATATCGTGCTGCATCAGAACAGCGCTCAACCCTGAATAGATGCGTCGGTGTAGAGGACATATCCGTCCTCTCCAGAAGGTAAAACCAAAATCGGAGCCGACACTAGCCTCCGCTTCAGCTCCTAGAAGCTGGTCTTGTCATCCTTAGTCCAAGTGAACTTCACGCCTTTCCAGGTCAAGCGTGTAAGTAGCATAGCAATCCGTGAGAAACCCTCAACGTATCCCCGGAAATATCGGCCAAACAAAGGAAGTTGCGAGCCTCTTCTATAGACTTCGTCTACTCCCAACGGTAACAACCTCGATCTCCTGTGGAACCACGGTATACTCCTACTGATGACCGTGTGTCTCAAACATCTCACAGAAGACAACCAAAATACGCACTACTGATCTTCACATCTAGACGTTTCAGTCGAAACATCTCTAGAACTATGCAAAGATAGTGTACGTGATACACCTCAGATCAGGAATAAAACACCACATCATCAATAACGATAACGAATTCTGATCCAATATCCTAGGGATACCCAAACCATCTAGTCCATGAAAACATCTAAGGCTCCATAAGCCCTAATGGTAAAACCAATACACATAATGTCCGTATCACAGACATTCCCAATCCATAAGATCCTCGACAATAAATCTGAAATATGATCACCAACGATATAAATCATCTAAGCATAGATCCTCCAGTGTGAGAGCAACGCTCCATCACAGAAAATACCACATATGAAATCCTCAATATGTAGGAGTAACACTCCACTACAAATAATCTATAACATGTATCTGCAATAGATATGGGAGCAATGCTCCGCTACAAGCAATCCGAAATATGTATATGTGGGAACTCCGCTCCACCACAAACGATCCATAAGTGTCCAAGGCACCTAACTATCCAACTAGAGGCTGCACGAGATCACTCAACCACATATCACTGTGGGCAGCCAAAGGTATAAACAACCTAGTAAACAAATCAAATCCATAGTCAACTCTATCATCATCCTAGTGGGTTGGTCACCCACTAATAGGAGAATTAGTTGACAGGGTTATACAACCAATAACATAATGTAGACTCTCAACATTCAGCATTCAACATTCAACATAGGTAGAATCATCATGATGCTACCCACTATACATCTGTCACAGATGCACACACAACATATGTATGATCGACATAATCCTCCAATTAGTAACACCAAGCATACTCACAACATAGGTATAAATCATCGTGATACCTCCAACAATGCACACCGAACCCGTGTGCATATACCAACATAGGTATAATCGACAAAACACCTCAAACAACACTCACATGACCTATATACCCATATGCCAAGAGTATAATCAACATAATACTTCCAACAAATCATAATCGACACAAGTATACTCTCATAACAATCATATAATGAACAAGATACCTCAAATATTACACCCAACACATCTGCACATATCACAACTCAGATTAGATCAATAAGATACATCCAATAAAACACTCAAACATATGCGCACATTCCACAACATAGTTTTTAATTGACAAATACCTCCAATAAACAATCAGACATGTATGTCTAACCACTCGGGTATAATCTACTAGAAACCCACAATAATCATATGTATAAAGGTGTACGACCCAAAAGATAAAGTCAGAATTCAAGAACATCAAGACACTCTCATATATTTTTTTATCCTAAAAAATATCAGCCCACATAATATCAGATGAATAAGTCTCTACTCCCCATGAGAGCAAATTAATATTCCAAACATCAAATCATTATTTATCCACATAGTCCAATATCAGAGGAAGCAAATATCAATTTTATCATCCTGTTAACTAACCACAACTAACCAGATTTATTAAAATTCATAGGCACACTCAACCGTAAATTCTCTAGCACCTGATCTATATCTGATCACCAACTATAATCATCAAATCTATGAATATCATACATGACACTTACTATATCACCATCAATGACAACCCAAATAATAGATCATCAAAATAGTTATCCACTAATAAATCATCAAAATAATATCTAGTAATAGATCATCCGACAACCACATAACATTTACTCTCATAAATCATTAGAAATCAACCTATCACAATATCTAATCTCACAATATCCCTCAACCTCAAACCTTTCTCAACAATGATCAAACATGATAACTCTCCAATGACCAATTTTCATCGTATCGGATACCCTAATATCCAAAAGATACGAGTATCAAAACTCTACTGGCTAAGTTCACAGGAATATATAGGTATCATCCATTACCCAACTAACAATAGCAGAGGCTTATATGTGCCTCCATCTCCTACTAGTAGTAACAGAAACTAAAACTACTGGTAGTAAGATATATAAAATCACCAGAGACTATAATCCTTAATTTTTATTAGGGTCGACCAAGATCAGTGGCTAACCCATCATATATAATATAGGCTACAACAACCAGACAGGTACTAAAGATAAAGTGCTAATACATGTCATAACTATCAAATTAAACATCATACCTATATGTCGTCTGGAGATGTTCCGTCGCTGTCCAGTCCCCAACTTCTGACCTCAAAATTCCGAACGAAAAAAAATCGCCGGAAATCCATATAAATCCGAAACGAAAATCCAAAACATAACCATATCGAAAATCCGAAAATGCCCAGTTTGACTCGCAAACCTGGCTAACCCAAATATCCAGAATACCAACAACAGGTATCCGATAAATCTCCAGAAAACCAAAAGCAGGTATCATAACCCGCTCTGATACCAAATAAATTGGTATTAGATAAACCTCGAAAATCCAAAATACAAAAATCCAACAAGTATCGCCAAACTTGGCGCTCTGATACCATATCAATAGGTATCAGGTTATCCCAAATATCTAAAATACGAAAAACAACGATCATAAAACTGCCCTCTGATACCAAATAAATTGGTATCAGAATAAATCTCGAAAATCCAAAACACATAACAAGTATCGTATACCTGCTCTGATACCACTAAATTGTCACGCCCCGGAGGAGTCCCTGACCAAAGAAATTTCGGCAGCATCTCCCCTGTACGGCGGACAATCTGAAACTTTCTACAAGCACTAAATACCTCAGCCACATGCGGCTGGAATAATAACAACAAAATAAACCATCACCACGCAGTTTATATAAGTAAACAGAAAGATAATACCCTGACTCGAAATCCACCCTACTCCACTACACTCGTAAAGCTCAAATCCGACGAACTCACCTCTTCTGCCGTCCAGGCAGGCATGTAGTAGAATAAAATCCAAATCATACCAAAAATCCATCAACATCTCAAAATCCATACAAAGTCCAAGTATCCAAACAAACCAAGTCTATAATATAGTCAAAAAGAAAACAAACAAAACCAGTAGATCCGTAAGTCTTAGGGTCTTCAGGGGACCAGCAACTAGAACTCTCTCCTGACAGCATCATCCTGAAATATAACAACAATGGAGGCGGGGTGAGTCCAACACTCAGCGGGTACAATTTCAATACGAGATGCAAATAAACAATCAATCAAACAGGTAACATGTATTGGGCAGTGATTAACCAAAACAAATAGGAAACACAATTAATGCAACATATTATTTTCATTACTAAGCATATCAAAGACAATAAGTCAAAAGTACCCGCCTCCAATCGAAATAAGATCAATCTGATCCAAACACGACGTCGAGATACGCGTCTCGCGTCAAAGTCCTGTAATATCAAATAGACAATGTATTTAGCTATATAGCTAAATAAAAATCTCCAAACCTATTTAATAATCTTATCCATTCCTTAATTCAACACATATACCTAGGTTAACATTAGTTATTAACCTATCTATCAACCATCGACAAAATGATCAAAACCCAATACCTTACCTCAATTCACAACCATTCTTGTTACCAATAAAGGGTTGTTTGCTGCTGTAATTCAAGGTAAGTAGCTGTTAGAACATAGTGAGCCAATCCGCTGTGATTCCGGGTCGAAGTGCGATCAAGCAACAACACCCAAACAGAAATCAAGCCCAAATTCACAGCTAGATACAATACTTACCTCTAATATCGCCGATCTGTTGTATCAAGGATCTGAAAAACCAAAAGATACAGATATAATGATATGATCCACAGTAGCTATAGAACAAGAACAGAACACTAGATCACGATCTAAACCCTCACCTTTCTGTCACAATATCGTATCACCAATGCTCTGAGGAGGAAGAAATGCTCAGAGCTAGGGCACGCAAGGTGAAACTTGGGCTCGGCTCTTGGCTCCTATCCGAAGCCAACTCAAACAGAAGTGGCAGTAGCGCGGGGTCGTACCTGCAGCCGGTAAAGAGGCCTCGGCAGAATTCTGGCACGGCTCGAGAAGAAGGAATAAGAGTCGATCGGCCCCGAACAGTGAAGGTGTCGGAAAGCAAGGAGTCGGCTAGGGCACAGATAAACCTCGGCCGGCAAGATGGCGTTGGGCACTAGAGTTCGGCTTCAGTGCTAGAGCACGGGTGAGGAGTTGGCGTCGCTGCAGGGAAGAGGGATTGGGAGGCAGAGGCTAGGGCACCGGCGATCGGAGTAAACACCGGCAATGAAACTAGGCATAGGAGCAGTCGGCGGTGTGCTCGACTAGGGCAGAGGATGGGTCGCCGGCGTCGGCCGAGAAGAGGAGGAAGAAACTGCCGTGGGCAGTTAGGGCTTCGGCGTGAGAGAAGAAGGGAAGAGGGCACGGGTTTTTGGCGAGAGGAGGCGCGTCGGTTGTCGGGGGAGGAGTGAACAGCGACACTATTAAAGGGAAATAAATAAAATAAAAAGAAAAGGAAATATAAACATTTCCTCTCTTAAATAGGGTAGCCTAAACAGACTTTCCTGGGCCCCATTTTTGTCCCTGTTAACTCGTCCATACGAGCTCCGAAAAATTCCCGAAAAATTTCCAAAAATTCCGGAAAATTCCCTTATTAATATTTTCCTATTTTCCGGTATTTTACAAGGTGAGGATGCGTTCCCCGATGAGGGAACAGTAGGTGTCAGTTCGACTTAGGATTTCTGGATGGAAATCCAAAGTCAGAACCGGACAGTCCAGTGACTGTCAAATATTTATCTTAATCTTATTTTATTGTGCTTAACTCTTTTTTGTAGGATATGTTTTGTATTTTGTACTAACGTATCTTGCAGGGAGTGAAAAAGAACTAAAAGGTCAGATGAACAGTGTCCGAGGCGCCCTCCATGGAGCTCGGAGGCGCCTCGGGTGCCTTGGCCGAAGCAACGCAGGAAGCAGGCCGAGGGCGCCCTCCATGAAGCTTGGAAGTTCCCTGGACACTGGATGGAGGGCGCCCTCCATGGAGCTTGGAGGCGCCCTGGACACTGAGCTGGAGGCGCCCTCCTTGGAGGTTGGAGGCACCCTCAGGCGGATAAGCTGCGAGCAGTACGGAGCTCATCCACATGCGGCTGACCTGAGGCTTGGAGGCACCCTCCATGCAGTTGGAGGCGCCCTCAATGACCTACTTAAGGTCGGTTCGAGCAGCAGCAAGGAGACAACTCGAAATTGCAATCTTCCTTCCGTGCTCTACTCAAAGAACGATCCGACAAAGCTGTAACATGACTCCGATGACCAGAAGCTTCAAGTTTACTGTTTTCCATTGTCGGTATAATTTTTATTACTATTTAAATATTGTACTTCAAATTGTAAAGAATTTATGAACTTATAGTGATTGCCCACCGAAAGTGATCAACGATCGCAAGCCTTGGAGTAGGAGTCGCCACAGGCTCCAAACCAAGTAAATCTTGGTGTTTGCATTATTTCTTTTATTTCTGCTGCATATTACTCGATATTTTTTTTTAAAATGACTTGAAAGCCACGAGCGCTATTTATCCCCCTCTAGCGCTTTCGATCCTACAGCAGGAAGTCCGGTTGGTCTGTGGGGCCTGACAGTTGGCTGAAGTTCAGTTATGTCTATGGACCTGACAACTGCCACGAAGACCTTGTGGATTGAGAGGCTAATCAATAGACTACAAGTTGGTAAGCGAAGGCAAGTCACTGGAGGAGAGAGTTTCGATGAGGATGAGTCCAAGTTTGGACTTTAGGCACTGGTTCAATTTAGATCTATTTTGGATCCCTAAACTAAGACTTTAACTAGTTCTTGGTCCTGGAAGGTCAGGAAGTAATTATTACTGCTTATTATTATTGTGCTAAATTTGTTTTATAGGTTAGATATTTTTATGTTGAACTAACACATTTTCTAGAGTAAAAAGAGCATAAAGTGCCTTGGGTGAACAGTACCCGAGGCACCTTCAGGAGCTTTGAAGGTGCCTTGAATATTGTTTATGGAAGGCGTCTTCGAAGGCTTGGAAGGAGCCTTCCATCGGATAAAATCAGACTTCATCGACGATAAGGTGCAAACTGTTCAGGATTAGATTTTATGCATTGAAGGCACCTTCAGCGCAATGGAAGGCTCCTTCTACACTCTATAAAGGAGATGTTCAACCAAGGCTTCATCATCAACTTTTCTATAAGCTTCTACACGTCCATTTGAAGTTTTGATTGCTCTGGCTTCCCGCTATTGCTCTGCCATGACGTTGCTATGTCCGACTACTACTGAGGAGTCATTCAACACTGAGCCTAAGCCAATCATCCTAAAAAAGTGTTGGGTAATGATAATTTAAATTCTGTACTTAATTTCTGCTGAAAAGGAAAGTGTAACATGTAACACTTGTCCTGTTTCTTTTATACTCGACTCCCTCTTCCAGTGGTTCCAGAAGAGGTCTTTAGTGAATTACCCATCGATAGGTTCACGAGCCCTAGGTCTTAGAGTAGGAGTCGTCGAAAACTCTAAACCAAGCAAACCACTTGCGTACTTGTGTTTTGACTTTTTGTTTCTATTTAATTTTGTTGTGTACTCACTTTTCAAAACAAAAGAGAAGTTTTTTTCAATCATCCTCGAAAAGTGTTGGGTAACGATAATTTAAATACTGTACTTAATTTCTGCTAAAAAGGAAAGTGTAGCATAACACTTGTCCTATTTTTTTGTACTCGACTCCCTCTTCCGGTGATTCCGGAAGAGGTCTTTAGTGAATTACCCATCGATAGGTTCACGGGATCTGGGTCTTGGAGTAGGAGTTGTTGAAGACTTTGAACCAAGTAAACCACTTGCGTACTTGTATTTTGACTTTTTGTTTCTATATTTTAATTTCGTTGTGTACTCACTTTTTTTTAAAAAAGAGAAGTTTCTTTAAAAAAAAAACGTGAGTCACCCCCCTCCCCCCCTCTCCTCACATGCTCATGATCTAATAAGTGGTATTAGAGCCAAATTAGCTTTGAATTGATGCAACCACCGATTGAGCAGGGGGATCATTGCTTTTTTGATTCTTCAATTTCTATCGCTTAATTATAAATACAATCTCTGTCGTTTTCCCACACTACTTACCCCAAGACCAAGTCTTGATATCTATCTTAAGTTCTCCTTTTAGAAAATTAATAGCCCAAACTGAGGGATCTAGCACCGTTTGTCCCCTGTTATTTAAATGAGATGACTTCCCTTACTAGAAGAGATAAATGGAAGTATACCTAAAGACCGACTTCGACCAGTGATTCAACGTCACCAAAGGATACAAGGCGCCAGTCGACCACAATATCGAAACTCTAATTGATATGGAAAATTAGAATCCGGATATGAAGAAGAAGGCCCAGATCAACTTTAAGGCCCTGAACATAATTCAATGTGGTCTAACGAAGGAGGAGCTGAACCGTGTCGAACCATACAAGAGCACAAAGGATTTGTGGGACAAGCTCATAGAACTATACGAAGGGACCAACGACGCAAAGGTAACTAACCCTCTGTTTGGATGGAGTGAGGAAGGTTCATTAACGGAAGGGGAAGAGAGGGGAAGGAAGGGGAAGTGAGGGGAAGTAAAGTATTTAACTTATCCTTGTTTGGGAGGGAGGCAAGGTTCATTAACTCTTATTTTGTTTGGGAGGAAAGGAAGGGGAATGAAGGTTAAATAGATAAAGTTACAAAAATACCCTTACTTTTTAAATTAGAAAATTTTCATAATATTAATATTTATTTTACAAATATAAATTAGATATTTTTAATAATAAAATTAATTTTTTATATTATCATTTAAATTAGCTATTTTTTTAATAAAAATTAATTTTTTATACTATTCATAACAAAACACTGAATTACCGATAATCAAGTAATTAAATGAGAAATAATGAAAATAATGATTTTAGAAATCTTAAATAAAAAATTTAAAAGATAACGCTGTTAACGAGAATTTCTATTCTTTAAAAACTTATTAAATTTTGATGGAAAATTTAAAAATAGTAGATATCCTTTTAAATTTTGACGACAAAAATAGTTTCTCCCTTCAATTCAATTAGAAGACGTGTCAGATCCCCTCCTCTAATAATCTGGTAGCAAGCGAGTTGTGAAGAAGGCGAGGAAATTGAACTTCGGCAACATAGTAAAATTAGAAATTGAAATATTTCTTAAACTATTAAGAACAAGGATAGAATTGGAATAAAAAATATTTTGTTTTCCCTTCTCCTTCCTTACACCCCAATTCGGGGTGTAAAAAAATCTCTCTTTCCATGGATAACGAAGGTTAAAGCTTATCCTTTCTTACCTTTCCTTCCCTTTCCTCACTTCTTCCCAAACGAGGTTCAAAGTTTCCCTTCTCCTTATTTCCCCTTCCTTCCCCTTCCCTCACCTCCTCCCAAATAGACCATAAAAGAGACCTATTTTTAAATAGGTTATTTAATATCAAAATACAGGAAGGAGAGATTGCAAATCAATTGCACGCAAGGATCAAGGACTTCCTCAACTGGCTCCACACAATCAGCCACCAGATGAAGAACCAAGATCTAATAAGGTATACTCTAAATGCATTTCCTTGAAATATACTATGGGTATCCATCATGGATGCCTATAAAATTTTGAGGAATCTATCTAAATTAAAATTAGACGAACTTTTTTGTAAACTAGAACTACAACAGACTAACGCCAAACTAGTCGAGAAGGTTATTGCTCTCATTGCAGGATTGTCCAAAGAAAAGTCTAAAACTAAACCAGAACCAAAAGATGAGTCTGACCCAGACTCAGATGATGATGAACACCTAGTGAATCTGGTAAGAAAAATGTTCACTAGGAGAAATAAAGACTTCACCAAAAAGGATCTGCAGAAGATCAAGCCCACTCCCAACAATAAGGCAAATGCCACGTGCTTTGGATACAACAAGAAGGAACACTAAAGCACGATTGCTTAAATCTCAAAAAGAAGAAAGCTCTCAAGGTGACTTGGGTCAAATTGTCTGCTGAAGAATCGGACAATAACAAACTGAAGCACACCAACTATCTCGCGCTAATGTCATATGGACCAGAATTGAAAAGTGAATCAGAAGATGAGTCTGAATCCGAATCAAGCCATGAGTTCGTACTCATTTCTGAAGGTTCCGACGAGGTACAATCTATTTTAAGTAAAAATATTTTCAAAATAATTGCATGTTTACATAGGAAATTTACTATTTCTGAAAATCAAATAAATGAACTAAATAAATATGAAATTAATCTAAACTCAAAATATAATCAAGTCAATTATAACTATAAAGTAAATTGACATAAACCTAAAACTTAAAATCCAAAGTTCAATAATTCAGTGGATGCTCCAAATTAGTTGACACCTCCAAATGTAACAATAATTTACCTAACTGGATAATTAGGACTATCTTAATTAGGGAGAAAAACTTAACTTGACAAATAGTACTAGAGAAGTTTTGGATAATAGTAGGTTAAGAAAGCTCTGTTTATGCATCTAGGAAGATATATTTTCGATCTGGTGCATTGGCTTAGTTGAACTAACTGAAACTACTCCTTATTAATCCTACCTGATTAGACTAAAGTTTTATACTAAGTTCAGTGAATAGGACTATTTAAAATTTTTTGAAAGCATGGTTACTTTAATGATGTCCAGGTGACTTACCACAGCTTAGACGTTTATTCAAAAAATATCTGCTTGTTGAACCTAAAGCTAAACTTTAATCTAATACAACTTAAACCAACCCTGATATTTAAATTAACTTATCTCACAAAATTACAGGATTCCCTAATTGAAAATATAGATCGGACGAGATGAATACGAATTAAAATAAAATAAAATAAAATAAATTAATTAAAATAAATTAAAATAAGTTCAATTAAATTAAAATAAATCAAATTAAATTAAATTAACTTAAAATTAAAATGAAATTTAAACTTAACTTAAAACTTTAAAAATTAAAATGAAATTTAAACTTAACTTAAAACTTTAAAAATTAAAATCAAATTTAAATTTAAACTTAAACTTAAAATTAAAATTAAAATCAAATTTAAACTTAACTTAAAAATTAAAAATTAACTTAAAACTTAAATCAAATTAACTTAACTTAAAATTAAAATCAAATTTTAAATCAAAAATTAAAATCAAATCTAAATTTAACTTAAAAATTAAAAATTAACTTAAATTAAAATTAAAATCAAATTTAAACTGAACTTGAAATTAAAATCAAATTTAAATTTAACTTAAAAATTAAATTAACATGTAAAACATAAAAAAAGGGCAGTATTGAAGGTGTCTCCGATTGTATCAGAGACGTCCTCGGAAGGGCGACAAAATTCCCGTACAATCGACTAAAGGTGCCTTCAATGTACTTGAAGATGCCCTCTATAACATATGGAAGGTGCCTTCCATCGGGCTGAAGGCACCTTCATCATGAATTTTTACAACGAATAGAGGCTTGCTCTATTCACATTTTCTTCATGGCAAGACACCTTCTTGTAGATTTTCCCTCCTATTTATCCACTTTTTCCTCCAAGATTCCCAACAATACTTCCTAGGTACCCTCTAACTCAATCTATCTAGTTGTTCTTCCTATTTTTCATGTTTTTTCTTGAATATTTGTATATATAAAAATTATTTTAGGGAGCAATAGAACATTATTCTAGGAAATAATGGGATATTATTCTGTCCCAGCCCAGTTCAAGTAGTGCCCCCTCTACCGATGCCAGATTTCCTCTGAGCGTCTTAGGCTAGATTACTTAGACCATTCATATATTACATTAAAATCTAGGTTTCTAAGTATGATGTTCTTTACCCGTTATTGTGCCCCTATTATAGAAGTTATAGATTATTATAAGTTAGATAGGTTAGTTTACTATAGTCGTCCAGTAAACTTAGACTTATATACTCAATTTTATGACAACGTAGTTAAGATCGATGACTTGACATACTCCACTAGAGTAGGTGGTAAGGACTTTAGGTTCTCACCTACTCTATTGTATGATAGTTTATGATTTAGGAGGTTTGCATGCCCTTTTTATGTTACCCTAGTAGGGATTTTCCATTTGACGAACCCTACTCCCATATTACATTGAATACTATCAATACGTACTTTTTTTTGGGAAGGAGAGAGTACCTACCGTGATTGACTTTAGGTCTCTCTCTCTTAGGGTCTAGGACTATGTCCTGTATAGAGTTATGACCACTTGCATTGTGCCTATCACATCTCGTGATGTTGCGATGATGTGACCCTCCCACTCTTTCTTCCTTTATGTACTATGCCAGCGCCTAGACATCAACATTGCATTACACATGTTTCAGAATGTCATCCATGCATCTAGTCTCATCACTAGGAAATAGGTTCATATGCTCTACTGTCACGTTCTGCCTTTCATATTTTCGACCATAGGGGTAGATATGACTCAGGGTACGCCCACTTCCCTTAGCGCATATGATGAGATTGGTCAGCGTCAACTTGCATTAGTACATATAGATGTTACTGCTCAGGGGGGGCTGGCTTTGAGAGTGGGACATAGACAGACATTCCAAACAAGGCCGAGGAGGATATGCCACCTATCATTCTGGACGAGGGGGAGGAGATGACAACATTTACGATGGAGGAGCTCGTTAGACCTCTTCAAACCTCGACCCGACCCTCAACCTTGACCTAGCCGTAGAGGACCGACTTGCTAGAGTTGAGGAGTCTTCTACACAAATCCGACAGTCAATCTCGGAGGGGTTCACCTCTCTCCATGGGGAGATGACCACCGGATTTACCTCTCTCTAAGAGGAGATGATCACCGTATTTCGGTAGCTAGGCCTACAAATGTAGTCAATACTTTGGGCTTTATGAATGCCTGATCAGCCCCCACCTCCACCTACCGATGATAACCAGACTTGATTGCATTCAGTGCACTTAAATATATTGTGTATCTGCTTGACTTGATCTATATATTCAGTTACTTTTTGACCACTTTATTTGGATAATATAGAAAATTACTTTTTAGAGTAGCATATATTTTTCCTTAAAACAATCTTCAAATGGTTTACAAATTCTAGGAAAATTCATTATGTTTTCTAAAAATTCCTATTTCCCTAGTATTTCAAAATTTATTTTGGACTTAGTCTAGGGCAATCCCCTAAAAAGCATGATCCTATAGATCTAGGTAATGAACATCACACAAACACATTAGGTCTACTTTGATTATGTATTTAACAAATCTAGAATGGCGTGAGGTGCATGGGCCTTTTACCTGGACTTTAGATGCTTATATCAGTGCATCAACATAAGTCTAGGTGATAAATACAATAGTATATGTTGGTCCCTTGGCGACCGGCTAGAGGGAGGGTGAATAACTTGCATATTAAAATGAAAAGACCTTTCTCGACTTATAGTTTTATCAAAATAAACACTCACATAAAAATTATTAAAAGACTAAAAAAAAGAAGAGGCTCAGAAAGAATTATTTGGTTATAATCAGAGACGTTGTTAATCCAAGGAAGATGAAAAACTTAGTAAAAATCTCCTTTGGGCAGAGAATCCTCTTACAACAATTAAATCTCGTAGCTAGAAAGTTAAACTCAAAAGTAATCGATTATAAGTATTGTTTATAGCTTCTAGGACCAGGGCTATATTTATAGCCCTGGTCGGGGGCGCTTGGAAGGGTTCTAGGAGTCTGAAGGGGGATAAAACTTTATCACCGTCGTAACGAATCACGTTTGACGTGTTCCCATAAAAATCCTGGTCCAGGCACTCGGAAGGGTTCCACGCGCCCGGAGTCTGGCGAGTCCGGGTGCTCGGACCAAGAAAGTCAACATCCTATTGACTTTCAGTCCCGATCTTTCGTTCCGGTTCCACTTACCTTGGCCCGGGTCTTTCGTTCTATCTCTGTTCACTTGGGTAATCTCGGCCATCCGAAATAGGGCTCACTCGAATCCAACTTCTGGCCTTCGAGCAATCTTTCGCTTTGGCTTCTCGTCCCTTGGAAATGCTGAGTGTCTCCTTCTTGTCCGCCCGCGTACTCTTCCGTAGCACCTCGTCCCTCAGACACATCGAGCCCGTCAGCTCTCTTCCGCGCTGTCCTTCTTGCTAGCTGCGTCTTTTGCTTGACTTCCTGTGCTCCTAAGTTCCTACATACTTAGACACAGGGGTTAAAAACTAACGGGACCTAACCTGACTTGGTTGATCACATCAAAACTACCTTGAGATACTAATGATCTCTCCCTTTTTGATGTGATCAAACCCAAGTTAGGGCAAACAAACATAAAGAAATAAGTGTAGGATCGTTGCGGCCGGCTAGAAGGGGGGTTGAATAGCCTACCGATTCAAAAACAAAAACACCCTTCTCGAACTTTCAACAGAACACTTGTATCAAATAAAGTAAACAGAAAATAGAGAGTAAAAGGCTCACAGAGAGTTGACTTAGTTACAACTGGGGAGGTTGTTAATCTAAGGAAGATGTCGTACTATTATCTCCTTCTGGCGGAGAAGCCTTTTTACAGCAGTGAAATGCTCAACTAGAGAAGCTAAACTAGAGAGAGCGTACAAGTGCTGTTGTAACGCCCGAAAATTCTCAAAGTAATTTTAGAAATATTCTATTATTTTTCCGGAATTTTAGGATATTTTTATGGAATTTTTAGAGTAGCGGAAGTAGTAAAAATAAATAGAAACGTAAAATAGCCTAAGCGGGAATTGAACCCGAGACCTATGAGACCCTATGTCTTATAGACAACTCTAGTAACCAGGAGGCCCCAGCAGGGGTGTGCTGAAAGAAGAGAGAAGCAATTATATTTAAGTTTAAGTTGGCCGAATAAACCACTTAATATAAATAGGGAAATAATTAAGTGAGGGTTTATTTTGGACCGGGATTTCTTCCTCTTCTCAAACCCTTACACGCTGCCCCTCTCCCTTCTCTTCTTCTCTTAGCACACCAAGCCAAAGGGGCTAGGGTTCCGTCCTGAGGGCTATAGGAGCACTTTCCGGCAACAACTCCGGCACGAGGATGCTCTCCTCCGCGAGAGGAGCACGTAGACGCAAGGAGATCGTCGAAAAGATCTTCTTCACCGGAAAACTAGCGACTAGAATCGTAAGAAAACTAGCGCAGGAGGTAAGAAACCCTTCACCTGCAGTATAAGTAGCTCTTTTCACAATTTTATACCTTAGTTTAGTTGTATACAGATTTTCAACACCTGGGGTGTGAATTAGTGCACACCAAATGTTTGATAAAATGCTTAGCTCAGTTAAATGCAACATAGGCATTTTTAATAGCTTAGATAAAATGCAATAGGAGCATTTTATAGCATACTTAGCCTTGCTACAACTTATATGGGACTACGGTCCAATGGGTGGGCTCCCACAGTCACCTCTAGGTTCAGATAACCTAGCTCTAGGTTCAGATAACCTAGAAATAGCAAGATAAGATAATTCAGTTATAAAATAGTATTTTACTTTTATCAGTGACACTGTACTGGACTTCAGTTGTCCTTGGGTTGGGCTCCCATAGTCGTCCCTAGGTTTAGATAACCTAGTAAACCCTACTAGATTTGGGACTAGCTACCTCAGGTCTAGTTAGGGATGCGCGCATAGCAAGTACAGTTGTCGGGCCCATTAGCAGCATGATTAGTATTTTCATCTATTTATGATAAATAGTTTTTCAAAGCTTCACAATTTAGTTATGTGATTACAGTTCAGAATTTGTATCAGCTTAGCATGAGTTTAATTAGCTATTGTATCAGTTTAGTTCTATCTTGTTGATACTAGAAGATATTGCCATGATCAACTATTGATTTATATATTTTGTATGATAGTATGCCATGTCATGCTCTAACATGCTCAGTATATATTTTAAATAGCATGTTTTAAAAGCATAAATTGCATCGTATGCATGTTTTGTGAGGTAGATGGTTTCTTACTAAGCTCCCAAGCTTACAGATACTTCTTTTCCTTATACTGCAGATAAAGGTAAAGGAAAAATGGATTAGCGGAGGCTGAAGGACAATGCGATGAAGATGTGTGTGGCAGGAACTTGGAATAAAAGATTCTTGGAAACTAGCCAGTTAAAAGAATAGAACTTCTTTATGTTTATTAATTTGCACCTTAGAATGTTAATAGGTATGAATTATGAAATTATGCATTATGCCATGCTTCGAGTACTAGTTAGTTGTTGTTAGGATGTTCCCCAGTCATTTTAGAACTTATGCATTAGAGTTGTACATGTGTAGTGCTGAAATCAGAGTTCAGCTGCGAAATCAGAAACCCCAATCGATCAGCCGATCGATTGGAAGGTCCTCAATCGATCGCTCGATCGATCGGGGAGCTGATTTCCACGAACAGTAAGCTTCTGAATCGACCAGCTGATCGATCGGACTAAGTTCAATCGATCAGCCGATCGATCGGAGCTATTGTCGCGAACAAAAAGTTAATGGATCGATCAATCGATCGATCGGGGAATTAGCCTCGCGAACAGAAAGCTTTGGAATCGATCACAGGATCGATTGACAAGCCTGGATCGATCAGCCGATCGATCCAGTATTGACCCCGTGCACAGTAGCGAGTTGAATCGATCAGTGGATCGATCCAATAGCTTTCAATTGATTGAGTTCGTTCCCAATCAATTGACCATAAGGGATGTAAGGTATGATAGGTACATCCTAGATTATACCCCTTAGCATATGATTGATGAAAGAAATAGTGATTTGAGTATTAGTTCCATATTTGTGGTAGTAATTAGCCAAGTTTTTAATTAGTGTAGCTTTCCGCACCTAGACTTTAGTAATGGTCAGGGAGTAAGTTAGCACAGCATAATGTGACGGTCCGGCCTCGCAGCCTAGTTAGTAGGAGGCGGGTCGTTACAACTGTTACAATGAGTTGTTCTGAATGAATTGAAAAGCTTCTGGACCAAGGCTATATTTATAGCCTTGGTCGGGTCACCTGAAAGGGTTCCGGGCGCCATGGGGGGATAAAACTTTATCCCCCAATGTTCAAATGAGCGAAAGACTTGATCTGATCAAAGATGGAACTCCGGGCGCCCGGACCCAAAGTCAACTCTGGTTGACTTTTGGTCCGGGCTCTCTGCTCTGGTTCAGCTCGCCTTTGGTCCGGGTCTTCCGCTCCGGATCCGCTCGCTTGAGTGATCTCTGCCATCCGGAAAAGGGCTCACCCAAACCCAACTTCCGGTCTTCTTGAGCGGGCTTCCCTCTGGCTTCTCGTCCCTCGGAATCGCCGCGTGTTTCCTTCTCGTCCATCGACATACTCATCCGCAGTTTTCGTCCCTCAGACGCCTCGCGTGTCGTCCTTCTCGCTAGCTGCGTCTCTTGCTCCCCGAGCAATCTTCCGCTCCGGCTTTCGTCCCTCGGAACCACCGCATGCTTCCTTCTCGTTCGTCGGTGTACTCTTCCGCAGCACCTCGTCCCTCGGACTACCGTCCTTCTCGCTAGCTGTGTCTTCCGCTAGACTACTTGTGCTCCTAAGCTCCTGCACATTTAGACACAAGGTTAGAAAACACACAGGACCTAACTTAAGTTGTTGATCACACCAAAACAACCTTGGGGTTCCAACAATCTCCCCCTTTTTGGTGTGAGCAATCAAAGTTAAGTTAGGGTAAAAATATACATAAAATAAACTTAACTAAATTTACAATTTTAATGCAAAAAAAATAAAAAGTTAAATTTTGGTGTACCTCCCCATTGACTTATATTTTCTTTTTCCCCCTTTGATCACAAAAAAATGGAGTTCCAAGAAAAAAATCTAAGAGTTAGAGACTTAGAAAATTTTGAAAGTATTTCTAAGTCAACAGGTTTCGAATATTGCAATCAATCAAACTTAATTAAAAGGAATTTTTAGATTTCTCCAAAAATAGTCTAAAAAATTCTAACTTAAAAAGTTTAAAAGAAATTGTTTTTTTAAAAAATGACTTAGGCAGTTTTATAGAAAAACAATTTCTAAGCAAGTTTTTAAAAAATGTTTGAATAACTTTTTTAAAGCACTACTTAATTTTAATCTTAATACTTTATTAGTAAGTTAATTAAACATTTATTTCAATATTTTGGCTTCTAGGTCGTGGCGAAGCACTATGCCTTCTTGGTTATTGGAGCAACAACCACTTCCTTGACAAAGCCTCATAAAGAAATTCTTTGTTTACTTCACTTAAAGCGCTAATTTTAATTTTACAATTTAGTTTAGGCATGATTTAGGAACCCAATATAGATTCCACCCTACTGGATTAATTAAAAAGTTTTTAGGGACATATTTTTTTAAAATGTTCCTAATTTGTCCAGGGTGATATTTAAAGTACCAATTTAAATTATTAAATCTTCTAAAATTAGTTTTAGATGGGCATGTATGGGTTTTCAAGTTTTCTACTTGAATTTTTAAATTTTGAATTTCTAACTTCAATTTTTCATTTTCTAGGTTTGATTTGTCTAACATTTCTAACGGGCAAGATTCAGCTAATATTTCTTTTAAATTTTTAATTTCTTTTTCTAACTTGTAGCAGTCTTTAGTTAGTAATTTAACAAATTTAAAAATTTTATCAGGAGGAAGTGAACGTACCTGACTTACCTTGTCGATATCGTTGTCTGTGTCTCCCCCTGAACTGCTACTTTCTTCCGACGAAGCTCCCCCTTCATCGATGCTTTCGATGCTTATCTCGGAAGAACTTGAATCGCAGTCATCGTCTTGATGACTCGCCATCAGTGCGAGTTCGGAGAATGCTTCGACTTCCGATTCGGGCGATGTATCGTCCCACGTCGCTTTTAGGGCCTTGCGCTTTTGAACAGGCTTTTCACCTTTATCTTTATCCTTGTTCTTTAGCTTGGGGCAGTTGTCCTTGACGTGCCCTTCTTCACGCAATGGTAATAACGGATCATTCTTTTCTTTCTACCCCGTGGATGGTTAGTTTTTCTAGAATTGTATAACTTCTTAAATCGTCTTACCATCATTACAATTTCCTCGTCGTCGAGAGAAGATTCCAACTCAAGTTCGTCTCTCGATGCTTTGAGGGCGACATTGTTCTTGGGCTCCTTCGAACCTGCGTATCTTGATTCGTGCACTTCAAATGTCGAGAAAAATTCTTCTAAATAAATTTTTTCTAGGTCTTTTGAAATATAAAAGGCATCTACTAGTGATGCCCATTTTGGATTTCTCGGAAAGGAATTTAAAGCGTACCTTAGCGAATCTCGGTTACTTACCTCTTCTCCGAGATTCGAAAGTCCGGTGATGAGCTCCTGTATCCTCGAGTGTAGATGTGCAATTGTTTCACCTTCTTCAAGACGGAGGTTGGTGAGTTGGTTGCGAAGTAAGTCCCGTCTCCCAAGTTTGGCTTCGGATGTTCCTTCATGTAGTTCAAGGAACTTCTCCCAAAGCTCCTTTGCCGAGTTGTAGGTGCCGACACGGTTGACTTCTTGTGGCGGAAGTACGCTTAGCAGATGGAATTCTGCTTTCTTGTTTGCCACGTAGTCGACCTGCTGTTTCTTCGTCCATTGATATTTTACTTTGCCTTCGGGAGCTTCAAAACCGAGTTCCATTGTTAATAATAAATCGAAATCAGTACCGAAAAATACCTCCATACGCTTCTTCCAGCTTGCGAAGTCCCCCTCGAATTTTGGCGGGTAGATGTTGGATCCGACCATCTCGTTGCTTTGTTCGGCGGTTAGTCCTCTTGAAGCGTCTCAGCTCTGATACCACTTGTAGGATCGTTGCGGCTGGCTAGAAGGGGGGTTGAATAGCCTACCAATTCAAAAACAAAAACACCCTTCTCGAACTTTCAACAGAACACTTGCATCAAATAAAGTAAATAGAAAACAGAAAGTAAAAGGCTCACAAAGAGTTGACTTGGTTACAACCGGGGAGGTTGTTAATCCAAGGAAGATATCGTACTATTATCTCCTTCTGGTGGAGAAGCCTTTTTACAGCAGTGAAGTGCACAACTAGAGAAGCTAAACTAGAGAGAGCGTACAAGTGATGTTACAATGAGTTGTTCTGAATGAATTGAAAAGCTTCTAGACCAAGGCTATATTTATTGTAACGCCCGCCCCCTCCTCCTGCTAAGGGAGGGGCAGGGTTACTTTCTTTCACTTAGACTTAGCAGACATAACATACATACAGCGGAAGCATATATATATATATATATATATATTTTCTAAAATCATACTAAGCATATGAACATGAAATAACATGGTTCAACTTAATAGTCATATTATTCATTTCTAACACATGCATAGGGAATCATGAAAGACATCAACATAACATAACATATTATTCATAAGTTCTTTTAAGCAAGTCATTTTATTTCTTTAGCCAAGTCACCATCACACATCTCTTGCCCCTTCCTGCTGCTCCTCTAGTTTATCCATCCTTTACCTTTATCTGTGGTACAAGGAAAAATATCTGTAAGCACTCAAGGCTTAGTGAGATCCTTTCCTACTCACAAAAACCAACATATCATGTAAAATCATCATATCATACATCATGGAGTAAATGACGCTCATATCATCATATAATTAAAAACATATCATATCATGACATGAATTTCAATAGTATCGTAACATAAAGTAAACAACATATTATGGCATAAATCTTATCATGGTATAAGTAACATCATATCATAGCATAAATCATATCATAGCATAAGTAATCATCATATCATGGTATAAATCATATCATAACATAAGAAATCATCATATCATGGTATACATCACATCATAGTATAAGTGTACATCATAGCATAAGTGAAAACATCATAACATTTCTTTTCATAACAGCAAGACATCATATCATATCATAACTGTAAGCATTATTTCACATCATATCGTAAGCATGGATGCAAGATGTCCTTTAAAACATGGTAATGTCATGTGCAATATGCCTTTCAAAACATGATTTATGTCATGGGTGAGATGTCTTAAAACAATATCATATAGTACTTGAAAATAATCTCAACATGAAAAGGGCCCGGCTTAGTACCACATACATACATAATGCGCGCATCCTAAGTAGACTCAAGGTAGCTAGTCTTGAACCTACTAGGAAACTAGGCCCGTAGCTCGGCCTAGGGGCACGTAAGGAGCCCACCCTTTACTAGGCCCGTAATTCGACCTAGGGGCGCATAAGGAGCCCACCCTTTTGGTACAAGCCATTCAAAGTAAAATACATGTCATATCATATCTTTATCATTTCATAACATATCCGTGTCATTCTTAGCATATCATATTCATGTCATTCTTAGCATATCATATTCATGTCATTCATAGCATATCATGTTCATGTCATTCATAGCATATCATGTTCATGTCATTCATAGCATATTACGTTCATGTCATTCATAGCATATCATGTTCATAACCTTCATGTCATTCATAAGGTATGCATAAATGGGCACATAGCCATGCATACTTGGGCACATAGCCATCATACTTGTCTTGGGCACATAGCCATCATATTTGGGCACATAGCCATTATAGGTATCATTCTCATGCATGGTTCATAAGCATACTTAAACGAGCAATATAATATATCATGGAAGGAAAAAAGAAAACATAATCATGCATGGATCACGAGTTAACTTTTTTTCTAATTCATATCATGGCAAAGGAAAGTACATAATGAGTCATAATTTAGTCTAAATCCTCAACCCACTAAGGGTGGCCGAAACATGCATAGGCTCATTTAGGTTACATGAAATCATACAAGCATATGAACCCAAATTCATTTCTATAACATTTATCATAAGGAACATCATAAGCATATTTGATTTAGGTTCTATGCTTCCTAGGTTTTGAAACCCACCTTGGCCGAAACATACAAGGTCCAAAACTTGGTTACAAATAGCATGTAAACATGTGAACCCTAAACAATTTCCATGCATTTATCATAGGCAACCACATGAGCATATTAGTTTAAAGTTTCAAGCTTCCTAAGTCCACAAACATAGGTGGCCGAATGCCATCAATGTGACTCTAAGGTTTTCAACCAAATATAAGCATGTGAGTACCTTACAAATTTCATAGCATATCATAGAGGAGAACATAAACATGTTAGGGTTGAATTTAGGCTTGCTTAAGCCCTACATTTCATGTTGGCCGAAAATTCATCATGTGACAACCTAACCCTAAACAACATGAAATCTCAAGTGCATTATGTTATCTTCATATCTTTTCATAAGGTAAAACATAAGCAAGCTAGATTTGAGGTTGAGCCTCCTTAAGGTATTTAATCCCTTCATGGCCGAAACCTTAAGGTAAGGTCCTACTAGTTCTAAGCAACCTAAAAGTATAAAACATCAAGAGAACATTCATAATATATTAAGGAAAACTTCATACTTGATACTTCTTCTAGAATTTACAAGCATGTGAGTACCTTATGAATTTCATAGCATATCATAGAGAAGAACATAAACATGATAGGGTTGAATTTAGGCTTGCCTAAGCCCTACATTTCATGTTGGCCGAAAGTTCATCATATGACAACCTAACCCTAAACAACATGAAATCTCAAGTGCATTATGTTATCTTCATATCTTTTCATAAGGTAAAACATAAGCAAGCTAGATTTGAGGTTGAGCCTCCTTAAGGTATTTAATCCCTTCATGGCCGAAACCTTAAGGTAGGGTCCTACTAGTTCTAAGCAACATACAAGTATAAAACATCAAGGAAATATTCATATCACATCATAGAAGAGATCATAAGCATGGTAGTTTTTAAATTGAGCTTTCCTAGGGTTTTAAGTCTCTTTATGTCCGAACCCTAAGGTAGGGTATTACCTAACTCCAAGCCACATACAAGCATGAAATATCAAGATCATATTCATAGCATATCATGGGGAAAAACTTAAGCATGTTGGTTTTGGTTTTAAGTTTCCATAAACCTTACAAGTGTCATGGCCGAAAGTTCCCATAAGAAACTCTAGGTTGTTAATCCATCTAAACTCAAACAAAAATCATATAACAACTTGTACCACAGGTGAGGGGATACTCACATCCTCTTGCTTGGTCTTTTTTTTCCTAAGAGAAGATACCCTTTGTGAAGAGAAAGAAGAGAGCTTCTCCTCCTAGTGCTCCTTTTTGCTTCTCTTGCTTGTGAGAGGTAGATCTTGAGGATTCCTTCTTGTGGTTTGGTTTTCTTAGGGAGAAAATCTTAGTTGGATTTTCGGAAAAAAAAGGAGAGGGGATGCTCTAGGTCACGACAATGGTGAGGAAAGGGAAAAAAATGAAATCCCTTATTTGTTTTTCCTCTTATGCTAGGTGGGAGTAAGAAGCAAAAAGAGACTTTGCCTTCCCTTCTTCTTAACTCATCCTTTATTCTCTTAATGATGAAGAAATGTCTTCATTCATCCCCTTTTTGCTCTCCAATTCCCTCATCTTATCATCCCACGAAAATGGAAAAAAAAAGAAGGAGAAGAAGACAATTTGTCTTTTTCTTGTTTTCTTCTTAATCAAGAGAAGGAGGAAGAAAGCTAATTGAATCTTTTTCTTGCTTCCTTCTTTTTATCATGCTCTTAACTTTATCTAGAGTTTCCATTCCTCCTTTAACAATAAATTATGATGGTCTAGTGGTAATTCCATAATCCTTAGCTTAAAAGGTTTAAGGTTCAATCCTTGACCAATTCCTTTTCTTTTATATATATTATTTTTTTTTGTTCTATCTTATCTTTTTATTCTAAGAGAAAATCTTCACATACTTAGCTTAAGGAATTCATGGGTGTTACATTTATAGCCTTGGTCGGGGTGTCTGGAAGGGTTCCAGGGGCCCTGGGGGGGATAAAACTTTATCCCCCAATGTTCAAATGAGCGAAAGACTCGATCCGGTCAAAGATGGAACTCCGGGCGCCCGGACCCAAAGTCAACTCTGGTCGACTTTTGGTCCGAGCTCTCTGCTCCGGTTCAGCTCGCCTTTGGTCCGGGTCTTCCGCTCCAGATCCGCTCACTTGGGTGATCTCTGCCATCCGGAAAAGAGCTCACCCGAACCCAACTTCCGGTTTTCTCGAGCGGGCTTCCCTCCGGCTTCTCGTCCCTCGGAATCGCCGCGTGTTTCCTTCTTGTTCACTGGAGTACTGATCCGCAGTTTTCATCCCTCGGACGCCCCGCATGCCGTCATTCTCGCTAGCTGCGTCTCTTGCTCCCCGAACAATCTTCCGCTTCGGCTTTCGCCCCTCGGAACCACCGCATGCTTCCTTCTCGTTCGTCGGTGTACTCTTCCGCAGCACCTCGTCCCTCGGACTGCCGTCCTTCTCGCTAGGTGTGTCTTCCGCTAGACTACCTGTGCTCCTAAGCTCCTGCACACTTAGACACAAGGTTAGAAAACACACAGGACCTAACTTAACTTGTTGATCACACCAAAACAACCTTGGGGTTCCAACAATAAGAAGGTAATAAATTTGTAACTTAAGAATTTGCAAAAAATTAAATTACCCTCCCCCTAGATTTAATCTTCCCTTCTCCCCCTTTGATCACATTAAATAGGATACTTTTAAAATGATTATGGGAAAAAAAATCTAAATTTAAAGTTTTAGTAAAATAAAAAACTCTTAAGTAAAATTTCAAGAATTTTGCATTTTGAAAAAGTTTTCTAATGGAAAATTTTTAAAAGAAAAAAAAATGTTTAGATAAGATTTCATATAAAAATAAATTTGCTAAAGTAAATCTAACAAGTATGATTTTTATTAAGTAAATTTTTAAGGATCAGAAATTTTGACAGACAATTTAAAGTATTTTTATAACTACTAAATGCTTAACATTAGTCAATTAAATATTTATTTCAATAATTGACTTTTAGGCTGTGGCGAAATATTAGTCCTTCTTGGATAGTGGAACAACAACTACTTTCTAGACAAAGTCTTTTAAAGAAATTGGATATTTAATTTACTCTCTGAAAGCCCTAAGTCCAAAAAATAATCAACTTAAGTATGTTTTTGACACCCAATATAGGTTCCTTTCTACCGGGTTAATTAAAAATTTTCAAAGAATATACTTTCTAGATAATTTTCTAATTTGACCATTATGATTTTTGAGATACAAATTAAGTCCTGAATAATTTCTAAAATTAGAAGGAATAATGTTTGAGCATGTATGACTTTTCAAATTTTCTATTTCCTTTTTCAATTTTTCATTTTCTAAGTTTACTTTATCGAAATCTTCTAATTAATAAGAACCAACTAAGGTTGATTTTAAATCCTTATTTTCTTTCTCTAATTTATAGCAATTTTTCGATAATAGTTTTTGATCCTGTTTAAATCCGATGAAATGAAGCGCTGGTGTTCCGATGGATGAAGAGGGTGAAGAAGATGAGTCTCGAGAATCTAAAGAAGCTCTGGTGCGGTGGATCTCCGACGAGACTCCAAGGGGTGACTAGGACGGCTGATGAGGAAGATCCCGATGCTGTTGATCTGAAGAATGAAACCTCTAATGAAGTAGATTTGAAGAAGATGATGTCCGGCGAAGTAGATCCGGTGAAGAAGAACTCTGACGAAGCAGATCTGCTAGAGGAGACCTCGCCTGCGCACCACGAGATCCGCCAACAAAGAGTTAGTGACCTAGGACTAAGATGGGAATCCCTGGCTAGGCCCTCCGACACTCCAGTCAGTTCTCTCCTTGAAAGATAAAATAAGAAGAAGAACAGTAAGAGAGTTTTTTTCTAGAGTTTGCTTACTGATCCCTCGATGATCCTGTGAGATGCCTTGCCTTCGGAGAGAATTTTCCTTTTTATACCACCTCATATAACCTCCGTAGTCATGAAGTGGACCCCGATTCATTAGAGTTTGTTAGAAGATGATGTCATCTATAATAATAGTTCAAGGAATCTTTTTTGTACCCCAGATGTACCTTTTTTGTCGTTTAGTTCACCTGCAGGAGACTTTAGAGAATATTTCCTGCCAAATGAAACAAGATGTCATATGATCACATATTGTTCATATATCATTAATATAATAGATGTATTTGTATAGTAAGAATATTTTCTGTTAAGCTAATTTTGGTTAGGTATACGTAAAGGATGTAACAAGGTTGTTTATGCCCGACCGGGTTTTGCCAGGTCGATCTTATACTAATAGCCTTAGAAAAGTGTGTGTCTATATGTCGTCCCAGAATTCTATTATCGAGCGTATTATGCCTATGCTCGAACGGATATTTCCAAGCCAAGCCCGTTCTGATAACCTTAGTAAGTTATATATATGCTCACTCGCTCGAGATTATATTACTAAGCGTGTTATGTTCATAATCGGCCAGACTTCTACTACCGAGTGTGTTATATTTATATTGTGTTTATACTCAACCGGGCTTTGCCTGCCCAGCATGTTTGAACCTTGTTATGTTCAGTCAGCTTTTATTCAGCCGATTATATGCTAGATATTACTTAAGCCTAAATGCCTTTTAAGCTTGGCCAAGCTTGGCCTGCCAAGCGCTCCTAGGTTCATTGGCACTCTGTTGCTTTAGTTTGACCAGTACTTTATGCTCGGTCGGAACTCGACTACCAAGCACATCTAAACGTACTAGTCCTTTGTCTGTTTTAGTTTAGTCGGACTTATATTCTCGATCGAGCTTATATTCTCGGTCGGGATTTCATGCTTTACCGAGGCTTGCCTGCTGGACGTATGTGCGCGTGTTAATACTTCACCTATTTCGGTTCGACCGGTACTCCATGCTCGGCCGGGATTTGCTTACCAAGCGCATCTATTTTGTCTAAGCCTCCCTATTTCTTCTTTCTTCTCCTTATATCCCTTTTCACATTATTGCATGGGATCCACTCCTTATAACCCATATTAGTTTTATAAATGCAAACATTTTATCCTGAGGTAGAGATCGTACCTGACTTACTTTGTCGATTCCATAATCTGAAGCTCCCCCTGAAGTACTGCTTTCTTTCGATGTCGCTCCCCCTTCATCAATGCTTTCGATACTCATTTCAGATGAGCTTGCTTCATCTTCATCTTCTTGGTGACTTGCTACTAGTGCAAGTCTGGTGAGGGCTTTTATCTCCGATTCGGATTACGTGCCGTCCCACGTCGCCTTTAGATTAAACTTGGGTTGGACTGGCTTCTTATTCTTTTCCTTGTCCTTGTCCTTACTCTTCAACTTTGGGCAATTATATTTAACATTTCCTTCTTCATTGCAGTGGTAGCATCTTACTTTCCTTTTTTTTTACCCTGCACTTGATTAAATTTATTAGATTTAAATAATTTTTTAAATTTTCTTACCATGTTGTTTCATCATCATCGAGAGACGATTCAAAATCTCTTTCATCCATCTTTTCCTTTAAGACAATGTTGAGCTTTGGCTCCTTCTTCAGATCTGCACATCTTATTTTATGGACTTCAAATATTGAAAATAATTCTTCTAAAGTAGTTATTCTAAATCCTTAGATATATAATAAGCATATACTAATGATGTCCATTCAGTACTTCTAGGGAATGCGTTAAGCGCGTACGTTAGCGAATCTTGGTTGCTTACATTTTCTTTGAGATTCGTGAGTCCGGTGATGAGCTCCTTGATCCTTGAGTGAAGGCGTGCAACGGTTTCACCTTCTTCTAGTTTAATGTTGCTGATCTAGTTTCTGAGCAGATCTCGTCTCGCGAGTTTCGCCTCCGAAGTTCGTTCATGTATTTCTAGGAATTTCTCCTAGAGCTCCTTGGCAAACTCATAGGCTCTGATCCGGTTGACTTCTTGTGGCGGTAAGACGCTTAGCAGATGGCTTTGCTATTTGCCATGAAGTTGACTTGTTCTTTCATAGTCCATTGGTATTTTTATTTTCCTTCGGGTGCTACAAAATCAAATTCCATTATTAAGAGTAAATCAAAATATGTCTTAAAGAATACCTCTATCATTTTCTTCCAGCTCATGAATTCCCCCTTGAACTTTAGTGGAAAGATGCTTGGTCTGGCCATCTCGAGTGCTTCGTTCGGCGGTTAGTCCTCCTGAAGTTGTTGGGCTCTGAAACCACTTGTTGGTCCCTTGGCGATTGGCTAGAGGGAGGGTGAATAGCCTGCACAATAAAACGAAAAGACCTTCCTCGACTTATAGCTTTATCAAAATAAACACTCGCATAAAAAGTATTAAAAGACTAAAAAAAGGAAGAGGCTCAAAAAGAATTATTTGGTTACAACCGGGGAGGTTGTTAATCCAAGGAAGATGAAAAGCTCAGTAAAAATCTCCTCTGGATGAAGAAGCCTCTTACAGTAATTAAATCTCACAAATAGAAAGCTAAACTCAAAAGTAATTGATTACAAGTGTTGTTTATAGCTTCTAGGACTAGGGCTATATTTATAGCCCTGGTCAGGGCGCTTGGAAGGGTTTCAGGTGCTTGGAGGGGGATAAAACTTTATCCCTATTGCAACGGATCACGTTTGACGTGTTCTGGATAAAAATCCTCGTCCGGGTGCCCAGAAGGGTTCCAAGCGCCTAGACTAAGAAAGTCAATATCCTGTTGACTTTTGGTCCCAGTCTTCCGCTAAGGTTCCGCTCGCCTTGGTCTGGGTTTTCCACTTTGACTCCTCTTGCTTGGGTGATCTCGACCATCCAGAATAGGGCTCACCCGAACCTAACTTCCGACCTTCGAGCAATCTTCCGTTCTGACTTCTCATCCCTCAGAAACATGGTGCGCCTCCTTCTCGTCTGCCCGCGTACTCTTCCACGGCATCTCGTTCCTCAGACACACCGAGCCCGTTAGCTCTCTTCCATGCCGTCCTTCTCTCTAGTTACGTCTTTTGCTTGACTTCCTATGCTCCTAAGTTCCTGCACACTTAGACACAGGGGTTAAAAAATAACAAGACCTAATCTGACTTGGTTGATCACATCAAAACTACCTTGGGGTACTAACAGTATATTGATCAAGTTAAGTAGTCCTTTTTCAGTAATTTCTTATTATACATTAGTACTTAACTTGACTAACCAAGTGAATACTACTATCTTCTGATAGTTAGTTTAGCAACTAACAATTAGATATTTAAAAATAATTTTTAGATGAATATTATTTTTATAATATGTTAGGTTCAGGAGGAGGATATTTGAAAACTACTTTCAAAATAATTTATTTTCTTTCTTACTACTATTTGAAAACTAAAAAAAGAGAATTTTGAAACTTAATTTTTTAAAAAAATATGTTTTGGTTAGATATTTCAACATTTGCTTTGAAACATTTAGTTTCAAAAGTTGCATTGACAAACAAACTCTAAAATCACTTTACTTAATATTTGTGAAAAATATTTTGTAAAATATTTTCAAAAATACCTTTCAAAACTTGCTTTGTGAAAATTGTTATACTTTTTCAAATATCTGATTTGAAAAAAATCAAATGTAAGTGTTTTGAAAGTTGCCTCAAAATACTTTGAAAGATGTTTTTAAAAATACTTTGAAAATTTTAGAAAACTCTTGCAAAAATTATCCTTTCACTTTGAAAACATTTTAAAATGTTTTACAAAATTCTTGCAATATTTTTTTTAAAAACATGTTTTAAAAACTATCTTTAAAATTAGTTTCTCAACTTCTTTCATAATTTAGCATTGCAAAATTCAATTTTCAAAATTTTGAAATCATCTAAAAATTTTGAAATCTCTTTCAAAATACGTTGGCAATTTTTCTTAACTCCTCCCTATAATTAACCTGCAAGTTTATTTATGCACACTTAGAAAAATTTCTTACTTGTTTTGTTTCTGCATTTTATTTTTTTGATAAATGCCAACGAGGGAGAGTAGGGGATGAAGTTAGAAAAAGAATGTGAAAAAGAATAGATGATCAAGAGAAGAAACAAAGAATAGACTTATGCATATCAAGTTATTCTATGCATTGTTTTTCTCTAACTACATTTTTATACACTTGTGTTTCCTAACTTTAACTTAAGTTGTCATTACATAAAAAAAAGGGGGATTGTCGGTGTAATTTATACTAACGGTTTAACTCAAATTTTGATGAATGATAAATGAGTTAAGTTATGTATTTTTATAATCTAATGCATTTATCGAGCGTGCAGGGATTGACAGGTCTAGGGGACCTGACATTAGGATGAAACCTAATTAGGTATGAGAATTCGATAGTTGGTGTAAATCCCAGATAGGTCAAATGGTCGACCTGATATCTAGCAGGAAGTTCAATTGGGTCCGCAGGGCCTGACAGCTGGTCGAGTCCAATTGGGTCTGCAGACTTGACAACTGGCGCAAAGACTTGGTGGGTCGAGAGGCAAGTCAATAGACTGCAAGTTGGTAAGTGAAAGTTAGTCACTCGAGGAGAGAGTTTGGGTGAGGACGAGTCCAAGTTTGGACTTTAGGCACTAGTTTAGTTTTGATCTATTTTGGATCCCTAAACTAAGACCTTAACTAGTTCTTGGTCATGGAAGGACAGGAAGTAATTATTATTATTGTGCTAACTTTGTTTGGTAGGTTAAATATTTTTGTATTGGACTAACACATTTTATAGGGCAAAAGGAGCATTAAGTGCCTCGGGTGAACAGTACTCAAGGCGCCTTCGGGAGCTTTGAAGGCGCCTTGAATACTATTTATGGAAGGCGTCTTCCATCAGATAAAGTCAGATTTCGTCGATGATAAGGTGCGAACTATTTAGGATTAGATTTATACATTGAAGGTGCCTTCAGCACTATGGAAGGACCCTTCCACACTCTATAAAGGAGCTGCTCGACCAAGACTTCATCATCAACTCTTCTACAAGATTCCACGTGTCCGTTTGAAGTTCTGACTATTCTGACTTCCCCTATTACTCCACTACGAAGTTGCTACGTTCGACTATTGCTAAAGAGCCATTCAACACCAAGCCTACTCCAATCATCCTCGAAAAGTGTTGGGTAACGATAATTTAAATTCTGTACTTAATTTCTATTAAAAAGGAAAGTGTAGCATGTAACACTTGTCCTGTTTCTATTGTACTTGACTCCCTCTTCCAACGGTTTTGGAAGAGGTCTTTAGTAAACTACCCATTGATAGGTTCGTGGGACCTAGGTCTTAGAGTAGGAGTCGATGATGGCTCCGAACCAAGTAAACCACTTGCATACTTGTGTTTTAACTTTTTGTTTCTGTATTTTAATTTCGTTGTGTACTCACTTTTCAAAATAAAAAGAGAAGTTTTTTAAAATTATAAAAATACGTGATTCACCCCCTCTTATGTGCTCACGATCTAATAGAACTTTCATCCCAAGTGGAGTTGAGATTCTTGTGCTTGGTTCGCCTTGGCCCTTTGTGTTTCTCCTTTTTAAGCTCTGGACAATCCTCCTTTATATGCCCTTCTTTTTGACAATTGTAGCATCAAACCTTTCTTTTATTTCTTAGATTTTTTTTATCTGCATTTCTTTAAACTTGTTTGATTTAAATTTTTTAAAAACATTTTTACTATATAAGCTTCTTGGTCTGTATTAATATCCGAGTCTGACTCGGGTTCGTCCATCTTGGTAGCTCTTAGTGCCAGGTTTTGGCTTGACTCTTTTCTTATACCTGCAATATGGATTCATGTAATTCTAAGGTTGAAAAAAGTTCTTCTAAGGTACTTACCTCCAAGTCCTTAGAGATGTAGTAGGCTTCTAAGATCGAGGTCCACAAGGCATTGAGTGCGTAGCAGACCAAGTCCCATTGGTCACTGTTTCACAGAGGTTGATCAGCCCAGTGATTAGCTCCTTGATCTTTGCGTGTAGTTGAACCATTATCTCAGCTTTTTTTAAGCAGAGGTTTTTAACCATCATCTCAGCTTTGCTTCAGATGTGACTTCATGGAGTTCTAGAAATTTCTCCTGGAGTTCTTTAGTCGAGGTATAACTTCTGATGCGGTTGACTTCTTGAGGCAGTAATACACTTAGCAAGCGGTATTCTGCTATGTTGTTGGCTACAAAATTACTTTGTTCCTTCTTCCTCCATTAATTTTCTTATTTCTCTTCTCCTTGTTGATCCTTAGGAATTACAAAATTGTACTTCATTATTAAAAGAATTTAAAAATATGTTCTTAGAAATACTTCCACTCGGCGCTTTTAGTGTATGAACTCTCCCTTGAATTTTGGCGGATTAAGGTTTGGTCTGTCCATCCATTTCTTTACTTCAGTCGGCGATTAGTCCTTCTGAAGCGTCCTCACTCTAATACCACTTGTTGGTCCTGTATGGTTAGCAAGATTGGGTGAATTGCCCTAAAAATACAAATATACCCTTTCCTGAAGTTCATGTTGGTTGGTCCTAGGAAGATCGTACCGGTTCCACTGTACAAAAATTTATACAAGTGTCGAACCTTTCCTAAACAACCTATTGTGTTTTTTAGAAATTAAAATAGGAATCACAAACGGAACTTAACATTATTGATTCCAAATTTAACTTATCTATTCTTAATGGTTTAGATTTGGATCGCAAGCGGAACATAACACTATTGATCCAAACCCGCCTATGTTATAAAGTTGATTAAATATTTATTTCTAAAATCAGCTCCCAGGTCAAACATGGCGAGGCACTAGGCCTTCTTGGGTATGGGATCATCCACCACTGCCTCGACAAAGCCTTTAATAGAAATTCAATATTTAATTTCTTAAAATAACATTAGGTTTAACCAAAAAGAACAATCGAATCACAAATCCGAAAAATAAAAAAAAAGAAACACAACTTTGAAACAAATCTGAAACTCTAGAATCATATGTCTCTTGTGTTTGGAATTCATACAATGAAGAACTAGCATGATGCGAAAAATAATTACTAGTTATACCTTTCTTTGTATACAATGACCTCTTGATCTTCTACCGTATTCCTCTTCTTATCCTGGACGTTGTGTGGGCAACGATCTACTGAGATGAGAACCACCTAAAGCCTTCTTCTCCTTGCAAGGTTCAGCCACCACAAGTACTCCAAGAATAGATGAGGTTCAATCATCACCACCAAGCTCCAAGGGATGCTTCCTTTCTCTCCTTCTTCTCCAAGCTAGAATCCGACCACCTTCAAGCTCTAAGAGTTGATGAGGTTTGGCCAATGAAGAAGAAAGAAAAGGAAGAGGGAAAAGCAATAGGGCCAACCACCACCAAGGAGGAAAAGAGAGGAAGAAATAGAATAGAATCGTTACCCATGAAGGCACCTTTACCCCCTCTTTTATAATCCTTGGTCTTGGCAAATAAGGAAATTTAAATAAAAATTTCCTTAATTCCTTTGCCATGAAAAGGAAAATTTATTTAATTAAAAAAATAATTTCCTTTTCATTATTAACATGGCCGACCACCTATTAGCTCCAATCAAGGTAAGTTTAATTTACACAAGAATTAAAACTTTTAATTTATTACCGAAAATTTATTAAAAATTTCTCTAATAATTTTTCCCTTCATGGTTGGTTATAAAAAGAAATTTTATAAATTAAAATCTTTCTTTTAAACATGTGAATGATTTCCAAAAAGGAAAGTTTTCTCTAAAATTAAAATCTCCTTTCAATCTATAAATAAGGAAAGATATCAAATCTTTTCTTAATCTTTTGTAGAAACTTATAAAAGGAAATATTTAATTTTAAAACTCTCTTTTTAAATCATGATCATAGTTACAAAAAAGGAAAGTTTTATCAAAATTAAAATCTTCCTTTCAATCTACAAATAAGAAAAGATATTAAATCTTTTCTTAATCTTTTGTAGAAAGTTATAAAAGGAAAGAATTTAAATTTTAAACTCCCTTTTAAAACCATGGAATCCACATAAGAAAAATTTAAAATAAAAATCCTTTTAATTTCCTTAGGGCCGACCACACCATGCTTGGACTCCAAGCATTGGCCTGCCCCAAACTTGGCTCAATCTTTGAGTCTTGGCTGACCCTAGCTTGAGCTCCAAGCTAGCTTGGCCAACCACCAAAGAGTGGATAAGAAAGTGGGTATAGGTGGGTATAATTCTCTATATACAAGAGGCTACGATAGGGACCGAGAGGAGGAATTGATTTTGGTCTCCCGATGAAATTAAGCTTCCCGTGTTTGCCCCGAACACTCAACTTAATTTCATCAATAATAATTTATACCACTAAAGAATTATTATTGAACTACCGCACTAATCCCAAATTACGTTTTGAGCTCCTTCTTATTATGAGTGTGTTAGTCTCCCTGTGCTTAAGATGTCGAATGCCCACTAATTAAATGAGTTACTGACAACTTACTTAATTAATATCTTAGTCCAAGAGTAGTACCACTCAACCTCATCGTCATGTCGGACTAAGTCCACCTGCATGGTTTAACATGACAATGCTTATGAGCTTCTCTTGAGGACATTCTCAACCTAGATTACTAGGATACAGTTTCCTTCTATAATCAACAACACACACTATAAATAATTTCATTTCCCAACTTATCGAGCCTTTTGATTTATCGAGCTAAATCACACCCTTTGATAAATCAAAGAAATAAATACTAAATATATGTGCTTATTATTATATTAGGATTAAGAGTACACACTTCCATAATAACTAAGATCTTTGTTCTTTTATTAAGTCAGTATAAAAAGAACTTATCTTAAATGGTCCTACTCAATATACTAAGAGTGTACTAGTGTAATTTATTAGTCAAGATAAACTAATACCTAATTACACTATGACTATTCCAACGGTTTGTTCCTTTCCATTTTTGTCATGAGCAACTGTTTATAATTTATAAAGAACTGATAACATGATCTTCTGTGTGTGACACCACACACCATGTTATCTGCAATATAAATTAATTGAACAACTACACTTAGCAAATAAATGTAGACTTTTGACCAAATGTGATTCTTTATTTCAAAACAAATGTTTACAAAAAGCTAGGCTTTTAGTATACACTTTAACAATCTCCCACTTATACTAAAAGTCTATGCTGATCCCAACCCTTCGAGCTTCAACATGCCCATCAAAAGCTCTTGCCTTAAGGGCCTTAGTGAAAAGATCTTCCCTGTTATCACTTGATGCAATCTAGGCGGCAACAACTTCTCCTCGTTATACGATTTCTCGTATTGGGTGGTACTTGCGCTCTATTGTGTTTACTTGCCTTATGGACTTATGGTTTCTTCGAGTTTGCTACTGCACCACTATTATTACAATAAATTGTAATAATTTTTGGGCAAACCAGAAATCATGTCTAAGTCCATCATGAAGTTTCTGAGCCATACAACTTCTATGGCTGCCTCAGAGGCTGCCACATACTCAGCTTCTATGGTGGAGTCCGAAAAAGCACCTATACTTAACACTCTTCCATAGTTATGACTTCACCTCCTAAAGTAAACACAAAACCCCAAGGTCGACTTACTATTGTCCCTATCTGATTGGAAGTCAAAAATCCATGTAACCCACAGGGATCAAATTATATGCCTTGTAAATTAGCATATAATCTCTAGTCCCTCTAAGGTACTTTAGTATATGCTTTACGACAGTCTAGTGTCCCGGTCCTGGGTTACTTCGATATCTGCTAACTATGCCCTGGGCAAAGCAGATATCCAGTCTCGTTCATAGCATACATTAGGCTTCGGATAGCCGAAGCATAAGGAATTGCCTTTATTTCTTCTATCTCTTTTGATGTCTTCGAAGACATCTCTTTAGATAAAGATACTCCATGTCAAAAAGGTAAAAAAACCTTTCTTGGAGTCTTGCATGCTAAAATGAGCTAGGATTGTATCGTTATATGAAGCTTGGGATAAGCATAACATTCTTTTCTTGCAATCCCTTTGATCCCAAGAATATGTGCGTATTTTCTCAAGTCCTTCATATCGAATTGCTTAGACAACCATACCCTTACTTCCAACAACACTTTGATATTGTTTCCAACTATAAAAAAATGTCATCTACGTATAGTACAAGAAATACCACCACGTTTCCATCACAGTTCTTATATATACAAAATTCATCCGGTCACTGAATAAATCCATAGGTCTGGATTACTTCATTTAATCGGATGTTCCAAGACCTTGAAGCTTTGCTTCAGTCCATAAATAGACTGATTGAGCTTACATACTAGATGCTCTTTGCCCTTTGCAATGAACCCCTCTGATTGCTTTATATGGATGATTTCCTCAAGACTTCCATTAAGGAAAGCTATCTTGACATCCACTTGCCAAATCTCATATCAATATGAGCAACAATAGATACAAGAATATAGATAGACTTAAGCATGACTATTGGTAAAAGGTTTCCCTTTTTCAACAAGCCTGCTTTGAAAGTTTCCACCTTCCCGTCTGTCCCTTTTTTTGTAATGCCCGAAAATTCTCAAAACTATTTTAGGAATATTATATGATTTTTCTGGAATTATTAGATATTTTTCCGAAAATTTTTCGAGTAGCGGAAGTAGCAAAAATAATTAGAAGAATAAAAAGGCTTAAGCGGGAATTGAACCCGGGACCTCTCGGGTCCGCTAAACCTTTAGTTAGCGTTAGTAACCGGTGAACCCAGCAGGGCCGTGCTGAAAGAGAAGGGAAACATTTATATTTATATTGGAGTTGGGCCTAGTTACCCACTTAATATAAATTAAGAAACTTAAGTTGGTTTGTGTTATTTCTTTTATTTGGTTCGGCAACTTCTCCCTCTCCAAACCCTCACCGACGCCAACTCCTTCTCCCTCTCTTTCTCTCGGCGCCAACACCCAAGCAAGCCTAGGGTTTCATCCCTAGGGCCATAGGAGTGCCTTCTGGTGACATCTCGGGCACAAGGACGTTCCCCTCCGCGAGTAGAGCACGTGGACGTCGAGAAGTCGTCTCCACCGGAATTTCTAGCAATTAGATTTGTAAGAAATCTAGCATACAAGGTAAGAAACCCCTCACCTGCAGTATAAGTAGCTCTCGCGTGTTTTCTTTTATTCATTAGATTAGTTTTATGGAATTTTGTCAGCATATAGTGTGTATTTTTACTATTCTCATAGATTTAAGGATTAGTGAGCATCTCTAGATGGGCCGAGCACGTGTATCCTCTGTAGATAGGGGTTTAGACGCTGCTGGGTACCTAGAGGTGGTCTCCCCGATCGAGAGGAGAGTTAGAGAGCGCCAAATGCTCGACAAAATGCCTAGCGCCGCCTTATGATACAGTGGGCATTTAGTTAAATGCCATAGAACATGTTAATTAGCATAATCAGTTTTATTTCAACTCTTATGAGACTAGATGTCCGAATGGGTGGGCTCCCACAGTCGCCTCTAGGTTCAGACAACCTAGTTCTAGGTTCAGATAACCTAGATTCAGCAAAATAGTATTAGCTATTACAGTATTTTACTTTCAGTGACACTGTACTGGATTAGATATCCATTGGGTTGGGCTCCCATAGTCGTCCCTAGGTTTAGCTAACCTAGTAAACCCTACTAGATTCGGAACTTGCAATCCCGGGTCTAGTTAGGGATGTGCGCACAGCAAGTATAGTTGCCAGGGCCCATCAGCAGCATGTTTAGTATTTTTACTTACTATATGTATATGGTTTTCAACCTTTCACAAATTAGTTCATGAATTCAGTACAGTCCTAGTAGTAGCTCAGTATTAGCTTAGCTCAATTCTAGTATCAGCTTAGTTCTTCATTGATACCATGTGATTGATATCATGATCAACTTTAGATATGCCATGATTGTATGCTTATATGCCATGCCATGTTTAGTTTATTCAGTATACTTAGCATATCCTTTTAAACAGCATGATTTAAAATCATATTTGCATCGTATGCATGTTTTAGTGAGGTAGATGGTTTCTTACTAAGCTTTTAGCTTACAGATACTATTTTCCTTATACTACAAATACAGGTAAAAGGAAAAGGACTAGCAGTGGAGGCTGGAGGTCAATGCAGGTGAAGATGTGTGTGGATGGAACCTGGAAGAAGGTCTTAGGGAACTTAACAAGCTTTATCTAAATACTAGAACTGTTTAGAGATTTAGCATTTTGCAATCTAGTTTGTTCATCATTATGAATTAGTTAATCATGACCTTATTATGTTTAGAACATTTCTTTCATGATATTAGAATGTTGGCAGATAGTGTTACAATGTTTTCCAGTTGTTGTAGAGTTTGTAGGAGTGATTGAGGCACGAAACAGTGCTGAAGTCAGAGTTTCAGTGCGAGATCAGAAACTCTGATCGATCCATGGATCGATCAGGGGGGGTCCCCAATCGATCCCCGGATCGATTGAGGGCCGATTTCGCGAACAGAAGGCTTCTGGATCGTTCAGCCGATCGATCCAGTCACACGCTGTCGCGAACAGAAGGCCTCTGGATCGATCGGTCGATCGATCCAAGCTATCCCTAGCGAACAGAAAGGTTTTTGATCGATCATGGGATCGATTGACTAGGTTGGATCGATCAGCTGATCGATCCAAATAAAGTCCCGTGCACAGAAGCACGCGGGATCGATCACTGGATCGATCAGTGAGCCGATCGATCCAGATTATCACCCGAGCACAGTAGCAGTCGGGATCGACCCATGGATCGATCCAACAGAAAGCAATCGACCCAGCTCAGTCTGGATCGATTGGGAAGTTCAGTTTTGACCAAGAAACTTAGCAGATCAGCTTCTAGCCCATAGGGGATGTGGGAGACACCTTGTATCCCTTAGATTACATGCACCAGTACCTGTAGAACCAAGAATGGTTATCAGTTAGCGACTAAAATTTAAATTAGATCAGTTTTTCCGCACAGTTAGCACAGCATAACTGTAGCGATAGGCCTTACAGCTCAGCTAGTAGAAGGCGGGTCGTTACAGAGTGGTATCAGAGCAGCGTTCCATACTTCCTACACACACATCAGCATTGAACCTGCAGCTTCCAAGTAAGAATACCTCTACTTTATTTATGCTTTCTGTTCCTTGCTATAGTTCATGTTTATAGATAAACTGCTGCATGATAGTATGTGATAGTATATAACATGATAACGATAGTTATACAATTATGATTGTAATAGTTATTCATGTTCTGCCCTCTATGTCTTTAGAAATGGCACGAGGACGCCCAGCTAGAAGGGCACTAGCTACTGAGCCCCAGCAAGAGGCAAGCAGTTCAGTGCCTCCTCCTGACCTTACAGCATTAGTGGCTCAGTTACAACAGCAGCTAGCTGAACAACGACAGGAAATAGCCACCTTAAAGGCTAATCAGTGATACCCCACAGTCACCGGAACCAAACCCGGCGACTCGAAGTCTTAGAGTTTCACCAGACCCTCTGACGCGATGCGGCCCAAGATGCGTCCGCGGTCCAGCTGAGTCAAGAAAGGAAGCCTATCATCCGGTGGCGTGAGTCAAGCGAGAACTTCTCGGGCACTAGTGAACCATGGGATGCACAAGCCTGGTCAAAACACTGGAGAGCACGATGGAGCCGGAGCCGAACACGAGAAGGTGAAGTGTGCCTCCTTCTGCCGGGAGACGCACGCATGTGGTGGGAAAGAATCGAGCAGCGCCCGGTGAACCGGATGTCATGGGTTGACTTGAGGAGTTCTTTCACATACAGTTCTGAACCGCCACTCGACGAGTTCGCCGAGTTTCGTCGGGGCAACCTTTCGGTTGAGGCGTGAAGAAATTCAACGGTTGGCTCGTCATGCCCGAGCTAGTCGACAGAGAAGGAGCAATCGGTTGATTCTCAAGATCTTGAGGCCGAGATAGCGATGAGCGTGGGCGGTGGCATACATAGGCCACAAACCACGGAGGAGTTAGTGAGCAGTGCCTTGACCACGGAGCATTACCGGAACAACATAAAGCAGTGAGCAAGTCTCCCGAGTCCAAAGGCCAAGGAAACTCTCACACTCAAAAGCAGCAAGGCCACAGCTCTAGCTGGAAAGGGAACTCCAGCAGCAAGCGCAAGTCGGGAGTGAACCAAAGGAGGACCATCTAGCAAGCCGGTTATCCAAAGTGTGCTACTTGTGGAAATTCACCTGGGGTTTGTCGCAAGGGCACACGAGGATTCTGAATGTGGACAAGAAGGGCACATGGCCAAGTGCCCGAACAAGACCGGTCTTCCTCGGCCAGATTGATGTGCACGGCCGGCCGCTTATATCGGATGCGAGCCGCTTTAGAAGGTCCACTTATCGCGGGGTAGATTAGAAGCCCCTCGGCTATGGCGAATCGAGGATCTACTCACTCACGGAAAGGGCGTAGTAATGCCTCGGCGGTTGTCACAGTCGATTAGCATTTTTCGTTATAGTGCAACTGTTCTATTTGATACTGGGGCAACCCATTCATATATAGCGAGGATGTTCTCCGAAAAGTTAGAAATACCCTCGGAGGTACTCGGTGGTCGGTTTATGGCACTACCTTGGGAGAGATCATGGCATCCAAGCCTTGGTTGAGGCGGTCTTGGTCATTATAGCGAGAGAGCTCTTTTGTGATCGATAGTGCTAGAGATGACCGACTATGACGTTATCTTTGGAATGGACTTTCGATCGATACGGTGCTACCATAGAGTCAAGCGAAGAAAGTCATCTTCCAACTGAAGCGGCGATGCAATTTGAATCCGATGGGGAACCAAGAAAGGCCAAGAAGTTTCTCTCAGCGAAGCTACTAGATTCGGGATGTCATGATTCCTAGCACACGTAGTCAACGCCGGAGACAAGAACCAGCATAGCGAGAGGTTCGAGTCGTATGTGACTACGCGGTCTTCTGAAGAGTTACGAGCTTAGCACCAGGAGATTGACTTTGAGATAGAGCTCATTCCCGGTACAAATCTCCAAAGCGCCTTATCGCATGGCTCAGCAGAACTCAAGGAACTTCGGGAGCAACTCAGGAGCTGCTCGACAAGGGTTTCATCCGCCGAGTCACTCACCATGGGGGCGCCTTGTATTGTTCGTGAAGAAGAAGGATGGAAGCATGCGTCGTGCATAGACTACGTGCCTTGAACCAAGTCACGATCAAGAACAGGTATCCTTCCCCATGATACGTTCGACCAGCTGAAGGGAGCAGCGGTGTTCTCTAAGATAGATCTCAGATCGAGTTATCATCGGTGAAGGTTAAAGAAGGGGATATACCCAAGACAACATTCAAGAGATACGGACACTACGAGTTCATAGTCATGCCCTTTGGCATGACCAATGCTCCAACTACATTCATGGATCTCATGAGCAGTATGGAGTATTTAGATAAGTTTGTTATTGTGTTTATCGGTGACATCCTTATCTACTCAGAACTCGGGAAGAACACTCGAGCACGAAACTAGTATTGCAGACCCTTGAAGAGAACCCGACTATCGCTAAGTTCACGAAATGTGAATTTTGGCTAGATCAGTGTCCTTCCAGGTCACATCATCTCAAAGGATGGTATTATGGTAGATCCCAGCAAGATAGAAGCGGTAAGTAACTGGAAGAGACCTAAGAATGCCAGTGAAATCGGGAACTTTCTGGGATTAGCAGGATATTACAGAAAGTTTGTAGAGGACTTCTCGGGATAGCCTCCCCAGCACTCTTACGGAAAGAACAGGAAATTTCGGTGGACGGAGATTGTGAGAACAGTTTTGAGCTAAAGGAGATTGACCGATGCTCCATTTTGGCTCTACCGGACAACACCACAGCTTTGACATCTATAGTAATGCCTCTAAGTTGGGTGGGAGCAATATTGATGCAAAGCGGCAAGGTGATCGCCTATGCCTCCGACAACTCAAGGATTATGAGAAGAATTACCCTACTCATGACCTTAAGCTTGCAGGTAGTGTTCGCCCTCAAATTTGGAGACATTACTTATATGGAGCTCGGTGCAGAGTGTATACAGATCATTGAAGTATTTCTTCACTCGAAGGATCTGAATATGCGATAGCAGATGGTTAGAGCTGGTCAAGGATTACGATATAGACATCCTCTACCACGGGAAAGCCAATAAGGTAGCCGACGCACTTAGCAGAAAATCCAGTGCTACCTTATTATCTCTTACAGCCATGTCACTGCCCCACAGAAGGAGATCGTAGATTTTGGTCTTGAACTCATCGTTGGACAGCTCTCTACTATGACCTTAGAGTCTACCTTGCTTGGTGATATCCCGTCAGCTCAGGAGCAGGACCCTGAAATTCAGAAAATCAAGCAAGGGCTAGCAGAATCAGAAAGTAGAGAATTCAGAATATGGGTGTTGTATTTTGGTGCAGATTCGTGTTCCAGATCGGGAGAAGCTACGGAGACGAATTTTAGATGAGGCTCACAAGACTCCTATACGATGCATCCAGGTTCCACCAAAATGTATCAAGACCTGAAGAACCATTTTTGGTGGCCTCGGATGAAGTGAGACATCGCCAGATATGTTAGCATCTGCCTCACCTGTCAGAGAGTCAAGGCGGAACATCAGCGACCAGGAGGAGTTCTGCAGCCTATACAGATTCCAGAATGGAAGTAGGAGGATATCTCTATGGATTTCATAGTGGGACTGCCCGGAACCACAAATGGTTTTGACGCCATCCGGGTAATAGTCGACAGGTTGACTAAATCAGCCCACTTCTTAGCTATCAAGATATCCTACTCCATGGAGAAGCTAGCTCGGTTGTATCTCCGTGAGATCGTCGGACTACATGGAGTCCCCGAACCATCATTTCGGACGAGACAATGATTCACATCACACTTCGGGAGTGTATGCGTCGATGTTGGGTACTAAGTTAAAGTTCAGACAACATTCCATCCTCGACGGATGGTCGGATGGAGCGAGTAAATCGAAGATATGCTCCGAGCGTGTGCCCTAGACTTCAAGGAAGTTGGTGCAAATATCCGAGCTAGCAGAATTCATACAACAACACCTACCAGCCACTATCGGCATGGCACCTTACGAGGCTCTCTATGGGCGGAGGTGTAGATCTCGATGGTATGAGAGTGGTGAGCAGAAAGAACTAGAACTTGAGACAGATCTAGTGGTAGATACCACGGCAGCCATACAGGAGATTCGCTAGAGGATAGAGACATCAGGCCGCGGAAGAGCTATCTTGATACACGCAGACCCTTAGAGTTTTCAGTTGGGGATTCAGTGTTCCTCAGAGTAGCTCCCATGAAGGGAGTAATGCGTTTTGGGAAGAAGGGCAAGCTAAGTCCCAGATATGTGGGACCTTACCTTATCAGCAGAAGAGTGGGCAAGGTAGCATATGAGCTACAGCTACCCCAGGAAATGTCAGCCGTCCACAACGTATTTCATGTCTCTATGCTGAAGAAGCATACCCCAGATGCCACCCAGGTGATTGAGCCCCAGTGGGTACAGATCTGCGAAGACCTCAGCTATGATAGTCGGCCTATTCAGATAATAGACCGAGCAGTTAAGAAATTGCGGAACAAGTAAGTACCATTAGTCAAAGTCGTTTGGCACAGTCACACAGCAGAAGAGGAACTTGGGAGACAGAAGCCAACATGAGACAGAAGTACCCAGAATTATTCTAAGTTCGAGGATGAACTTTTTATAAGGTATGGGGGATTGTAACGCCCGAAAATTCTGAAAACTATTTTAGGAATATTATATGATTTTTCTGAAATTATTAGATATTTTTCTGGAAATTTTCCGAGTAGCGGAAGTAGCAAAAATAATTAGAAGAATAAAAAGGCTTAAGCGGGAATTGAACCCGGGACCTCTCGGGTCCGCTAAACCTTTAGTTAGCGTTAGTAACCGGTGAACCCAGCAGGGCCGTGCTGAAAGAGAAGGGAAATATTTATATTTATATTGGAGTTGGGCCTAGTTACCCACTTAATATAAATTAAGAAACTTAAGTTGGTTTGGGTTATTTCTTTTATTTGGTTCGGCAACTTCTCCCTCTCCAAACCCTCACCGACGCCAACTCCTTCTCCCTCTCTTTCTCTCGGCGCCAACACCCAAGCAAGCCTAGGGTTTCATCCCTAGGGCCATAGGAATGCCTTCCGGTGACATCTCGGGCACAAGGACGTTCCCCTCCGCGAGTAGAGCACGTGGACGCGAGCGAGTCGTCGAGAAGTCGTCTGCACCGGAATTTCTAGCGATTAGATTTGTAAGAAATCTAGCATACAAGGTAAGAAACCCCTCACCTGCAGTATAAGTAGCTCTCGCGTGTTTTCTTTTATGCATTAGATTAGTTTTATGGAATTTTGTCAGCATATAGTGTGTATTTTAACTCTTCTCACAGATTTAAGGATTAGTGAGCATCTCTAGATGGGCCGAGCACGTGTATCCTCTGTAGATAGGGGTTTAGATGCTGCTGGGTGCCTAGAGGTGGTCTCCCCGATCGAGAGGAGAGTTAGAGAGCGCCAAATGCTCGACAAAATGCCTAGCGCCGCCTTATGATACAGTGGGCATTTAGTTAAATACTATAGAACATGTTAATTAGCATGATCGGTTTTATTTCAACTCTTATGAGACTAGATGTCCGAATGGGTGGGCTCCCACAGTCGCCTCTAGGTTCAGACAACCTAGTTCTAGGTTCAGATAACCTAGATTCAGCAAAATAGTATTAGCTATTACAGTATTTTACTTTCAGTGGCACTGTACTGGATTAGATATCCATTGGGTTGGGCTCCCATAGTCGTCCCTAGGTTTAGCTAACCTAGTAAACCCTACTAGATTCGGAACTTGCAATCCCGGGTCTAGTTAGGGATGTGCGCACAGCAAGTACAGTTGCCAGGGCCCATCAGCAGCATGTTTAGTATTTTTACTTACTATATGTATATGGTTTTCAACCTTTCACAAATTAGTTCGTGAATTCAGTACAGTCCTAGTAGTAGCTCAGTATTAGCTTAGCTCAGTTCTAGTATCAGCTTAGTTCTTCATTGATACCATGTGATTGATATCATGATCAACTTTAGATATGCCATGATTGTATACTTATATGCCCTGCCATGTTTAGTTTATTCAGTATACTTAGCATATCCTTTTAAACAGCATGATTTAAAATCATATTTGCATCGTATGCATGTTTTAGTGAGGTAGATGGTTTCTTACTAAGCTTTTAGTTTACAGATACTATTTTCCTTATACTACAGATACAGGTAAAAGGAAAATGGACTAGCAGTGGAGGCTGGAGGTCAATGCAGGTGAAGATGTGTGTGGATGGAACCTGGAAGAAGGTCTTAGGGAACTTAACAAGCTTTATCTAAATACTAGAACTATTTAGAGATTTAGCATTTTGCAATTTAGTTTGTTCATCGTTATGACTTAGTTAATCATGTCCTTATTATGTTTAGAACATTTCTTTCATGATATTAGAATGTTGGCAGATAGTGTTACAATGTTTTCCAGTTGTTGTAGAGTTTGTAGGAGTGATTGAGGCACGAAACAGTGCTGAAGTCAGAGTTTCAGTGCGAGATCAGAAACTCTGATCGATCCATGGATCGATCGGGGGGGGGGGGATCCCCAATCGATCCCCGGATCGATTGAGGGCCGATTCCGCGAACAGAAGGCTTCTGGATCGATCAGCCGATCGATCCAGTCACACGCTGTCGCGAACAGAAGGCCTCTGGATCGATCGGTCGATCGATCCAAGCTATCCCTAGCGAACAGAAAGGTTTTTGATCGATCATGGGATCGATTGACTAGGTTGGATCAATCAGCCGATCGATCCAAATAAAGTCCCGTGCACAGAAGCACGCGAGATCGATCACTGGATCGATCAGTGAGCTTGGATCGATCAGCCGATCGATCCAGATTATCACCCGAGCACAATAGCAGTCGGGATCGACCCATGGATCGATCCAACAGAGAGCAATCGACCCAGCTCAGTCTGGATCGATTGGGAAGTTCAGTTTTGACCAAGAAACTTAGTAGATCAGCTTCTAGCCCATAGGGGATGTGGGATACACCTTGTATCCCTTAGATTACATTCACCAGTACCTGTAGAACCAAGAATGGTTATCAATTAGCGACTAAAATTTAAATTAGATCAGTTTTTCCGCACAGTTAGCACAGCATAACTGTAGTGATCGGCCTTACAGCTTAGCTAGTAGAAGGCGGGTCGTTACACTTTTCCTATTGTAGACTTATTTTCACCCAATGACTTTTACAACATTTGGTGGTTCTATAAGCTCAATATTCATTTCTCTTTGCCAAGATGCTGCATCTTTATCTTGGAGTGCTTCATCATATATCCGGGAATCAGGTTCATGTTCATCAGGGATCAAATCCAAAAAACTCTCCCAAAACATGAATCTTTTAGGTTGCTTAACAACCCTCCCACTACGACGAGGCACTTTGTCCAATTGTGTATCATTTGTGATACGTGTTGCAGTTTCTTGTGATATCTCATCTTGTACAGTTGGTACTAGATTAGACGTGTCCTTTATTATTTCCTTAAGAACAAATTTACTTATGGACATGTGGTTCATTACATAGTCCTTTTCTAAAAATTGGGCATTGGTGCTAACAATGACTTTCTTATTTTTAAGACTATAAACCTCTTTTCATTTCTCTAGGATAACCCATAAACAAGTGAACTCTTGTTCTTAATTCTAACTTATCAGTGTCTCCCTTCAGCACATGTGCTGGACTACCCCAAATTCGAATATGCTTTAGACTAGGCTTACGCCTATTCTACAATTCTATGGGAGTAGAGGGTTCTGATTTAGAAGGTACTATGTTCACTTCCGTTTCCAGAGTATATCCTCAAAACAAATTTGGTAATAACTCATCATCGATCTAATTATTTCTATAAGAGTCCTATACCTTCTTTCTGCCACACCATTTTGTTGGGGTGTACCAGGTGCAGTTAGTTGGGATTTAATCCCGACTTTTGATAAGTGTCTCCTAAACTCTCCTAAGAGGTGCTTGCCACTACGATCTCACCGTAGTGTCTTGATACTTTTACCTTGACGTTTCTCCGCATCAGCCCTGTACTCTTTGAACTTATCAAAGTATTTAGACTTACGGTGCATCAAGTAAATATACTCGTATCTCGAATAGTCGTCTATAAAAGAGACGAAATATTCGAGACAACCTCTTGTCTGGATAGTCAAAGGTCCACACAAATCAGAATGAACCAATTCCAACATATCCTTGGCGCCATACCCCTTAGACTTAAAAGCTTCTTGGTTATTTTTCCTTCCAAGTAAGACTCGCAGGTTGGAAAGATTTCTACTACCAATGAACCCAAAAGTTCATCGGCTATTATCCTTTAAATCCTACTCAAGTTAATATAACCTAGCCTTAGATGCTAAAGATATGATTGGTTCATCTCCGAAGGTTGCTTTCTCTTATTAAAGTTAGAAGATGTGTTATTAATTTCCATTTGTTGCATCATGGGAGTTATTGAATTATAAATTGGCAACCAACGTACCAGAATAGATAACTTCACTATTTTTCTTGATAATGTTGGATCGAGAAGCGCTAGAGGGGGGGGGGTGAATAGCGCTCGTGACTATTTTGTTTCGATTATCGGAATTGTAAAGGCGTAAGAGTTAAAGCAACGGAATAAACAGAGAACAATCACACAGAAAGACGCAGGGGATTTTACTTCGTTCGGAGCCTAGATCGACTCCTACTCGAAGGCCCGTGATCCTTGATCGCTTTGTGTGGGCAACAACTATAAGCTCGATAAAAATGATTACAAGATGAAGTACAATACCTAACAATAAACAATTGAATTATACCGACGACAGTGAGAAAAACTGAAGTTTCGGAGCTCCGGGTCGTCGGGTGGTTGTCACAGCAGTTCGGGATCGCGTTGTTAGCAGCTGGTCGCAGAGAGATTACTTGGAATTGCTTGTTGTGAGCCGCTGGTCGAGATCCCTTATAAAGGGTGTTCAAGGCGCCTTCTACTGTTCACCAAGGCGCCTTGAATGAGTCGAGTCAGCCGCGGAGATAAGGGCTGAACTGGTCGAACCTTATCAGGTTCAAGGCGCCTTCAGCCTCTCCAAGGCACCTTCATCAAGCTGTCCAAGGCGCCTTGGCTTCCTTCAAGGCGCCTCCAAGCTCCATGGAGGCGCCTCGGTACTGTTCATCCGAGGACAATTTTATACTTTGGTCCCTGCAAGATATGTTAAACACAAAAATACCCTGCAGCACAAAGTTAGCTCATAACACATAAGTGATAGTATAAAAGTGAAAGTTTGACAGTCTCCGGACTATCCGGTCTGACTTCGGGTTCTAGGGTTTTTACCTTGCCTAACCACAGTTAGGTCTTTTCCTGAAACACTTAACACATTTGTTAGATCACTAAACATCTTAACTTTGAATCCTTTGTCATTATCAAAATACGAGTTCGATCGTCGGATGCTTCCCGCACCAATAATCTCCCCCTTTTTGATTATGACAATTCAAATTCAAAGTTAAGTAAACAGATATGCAAGTAAATCAAGCATAAAGAAAGAAAAATTTTTAAGGCGAGCAAAAATGATCTTGTAAAGCTCCCCCTTAAGTATTACTCCCCCTTTAAATGATATTTTGCGATTAATTTTGAATTGGCTACTTTTGAATTGGCTACTCTCCCCCTTTGCCATATATCAAAAATAAGTAATGGAATGCTTAGCTTTGGTAGAATAGACAATGATTTTCTAAAACCAATTGTTTGTTAGAAAGATAGAGAATTAAATAGCCAATAGATTTCTAAAGAGAGAAAGAGAATTTCAAAAACACTTAGCATTTTATAAGTGATTTCATCGTTTAGCTAAGTGAAACAAGGATCTTAGGCTAAGTGAAACAAAATAAGGGAGATTGCTTAGCTTAATGTTGAAAACACCTTTTAAACACATTTTATAAGTGATTATTGAAATAAAATTTTGAAAGCTAGATATCAAAATTTTTTAAAGATTGCAAAAATATGCTTTTTAATACTTTTAAGTAACGAATGATTCTGTGAGAAACCTTAGCTTAAAAAGTTAAAAAAATGAAAGTTGCTAGGTCTTTTGCAAACATTGAATTTCTAAAATATAGCTTAAGTTTAAAAAAACTTAGCTTAACTTGAATAACACAACACTTGATTTTGAAAATAGGGGTAAAATTAAGAACTTGTGAATATTTAGAACAAAGAGGGAGTAGCTAAAAATTGAGGTTAATTATTTAGTTGGTCCTTAAGTCCAAGCATGAGTCAAATTAAGGAAATTTCAAATTATTGAATATGATTTGGTTAGGTATCAAAGCCCTAAAGTACAAGCATGTTTAACCTTAATAGATCCGTTTCCTTCACCAACTGTCTAACCTGTAGCTACTTGCTGATTGCCTAGAGGACAACAACTTTCACTTAGTTAGTTGAGTTAAGTCATTTAGTCCAGTTAGATTTGACTAAGACTGGAAGACTTGACTGGATTACTATTAATAAAGTATTTAACGCCCAGACTCATATTGATGCACAGAAATAAGCATTCTTGAGTCCAGGCTGTACCCTATACATCTCACGCTGTTCTATGTTTTACAAATACAAGCAAGGTATACCTAGGTGTTTGTGAGATGCTCTGGCTTAAGTCTAGGGGAACATGATATCTAGGGGGAAAGCCTAGGCTAAGTCCAACTTCTGAAAAATCTAACAAATTGGGATTTTGAAATAAATATTTTCCTAGAGTTATTAAAAATAAGTAGACCCAGATTATTTGAAACTAAGTAAATTGTTGACTAGCAAGCATGCAAATAAGTAGATATCACTTCAAGAAGGTCTAACAAAACAAATAGATAGTGAAGTGTAAGTTTCCATAGTCAACAGTCCATAGTACAATGCGTAAAAGGGTCATATCAAAGAGTAGGATCATCTACTCGAGGAGCATCAGCTGGCGGGTCATCAGCGGGAGGTGGTGCATGGGGCTGCTCGGGTGCTAGCTGACCTAGACGTTGTATCTCGTCTCGGAGGGAGGTAAATCCGGTAGCCATCTCGGATCGAAGGGAGAGAACTATCCGTCGTGTCTGGATGGACTCGACCTCGAGTCGAGCAAGTCTATCCTCGACGGAGAGTGGTGCAGAGGTCGAAGGTCCGGCTGAGGTGGATGGCCTGGCAGACGAGGAAGGATCCACGAAAAAATCCTCAGCTAAGAAGTTGGCCCACTCCTCTCCCTCGCTTGGTATATCCTCAACCTCTGGAGCGATAGGGGCAGCGGCTGGCTGTGGTCGTCCTGTCCAGGCTAGAACTCCATCAGCGATGACCTCAGCATGGGTTAGTCTACAACTGCGGGACCCTAGCTCGTCATGTATGGTTAGAGGGATGACTGCCCCTCTGGTCACATCTATGCCCTCTATGGTCGAAAAGAAGCGTGTCAAAATATGACAATAGGGCATGTGTACTATACTGGAAGTGATTGCCCCAGATGCACAAATGATGTTCTGGAACATATGCAAGGCTATATCGATATCTAATCGATGACACAAGGCGTACAAGAAAAATGAGTGTGAGGACCGCATCTTCGGAACATCCCGAGATGAGATCGGCAGAATACATGCTGTTAGGACCCTATACATCATATAATCCTGAACCCGAAGAGAGACTGACCTGAACTCAGTCAGGCCAAGAGGTCTCTCTTCCCCGAAGAAATACGTATAGATAGTATCTAACGTAATATGGGAGTAGGGATCGCCAAATGGCAGTTCCCTACTGGGGTAGCATAGGAAAGTAGACTCTGAAGCCCTAAGTCCTAGGATGGTGCGTAACAAAGTGGGAGTAAGCTCAATGCCAGTACCAGCAACTTTGGTGGAGTACGTACTATCATCAACTCTCTCAATGTTGTGATAGAACTGTGCACATAATTCCTGATTTACTGTATCAGTGCAGTAAACCAGTTGGTCCAGCTGATAGTGCTCTATTATCTGGATAGATGGATGGCAAAACTGGGTAAAAAAGGACCTATTTACGTATCTAGGTTTGATAGGATCAAAAGTAAACCTAGCAAAGGTATCCCTAAGATGTACAGTAGGGAATCTGATATCTGCTGATGGAAGTCTAGCCGGAGTAGGATCAACGTGACGACGCTTCCTATTTTTAAGCATTTTACACAAATATTGGTAAAACAAACACAAATATTGTGTAAAAATTGATTGGAAAGTATTGAGATTATACCTAGGAGGCATTGCTAGGTGTAGGAGAGGAAAAACCAGGTTGAAGGCATCTTGGTTGCTAGAAATCGCACGCGGAAATCGTGTGGATCGCGGCCGGAAAATGCAACAGAAAGGATTCTGTTCGGGGAAAACTCTAGGTTGAAGGCGCCTTAGAATTGATGAAGGTGCCTTGAACGGTTTGTTTGAGGTGCCTCAGTTTGATCCGAGGCGCCTTAAGACGATGCGGCGGGAATTTTCCCGCCGCTTGCTAGGGCGCCTCCCTTTGGTGGGAGGCGCCTCTAATAAGCGCCACGAGGTTTTTTTTTTTTTTTTTAAATTAATTTTGAAAAGATTTTAAGTTAATGATTTCTAACAAATAATTTTAACCTAATTAGGTTTTGAAAATAATTTTAAGTTTATTAATTTTGAAAATAATTTTAAGTTTATTAAATATGAAAATAATTTTAAGATAATTAATTTTAAAAATAATTTTAAGTTAATTAATTTTGAAAATAATTTTAAGTTTATTAAATATGAAAATAATTTTGAGTTAATTAATTTTGAAAATAATTTTAAGTTAATTAAATTTGAAAATAATTTTAAGTTAATTAATTTTGAAAATAATTTTAAGTTAATTAATTTGAAAATAATTTTAAGTTAATTAATTTTGAAAATAATTTTAAGTTAATTAATTTTAAGTTAATTAAATTTGAAAATATTTTTAAGTTTATTAATTTTGAAAATAATTTTAAGTTAATTAATTTTGAAAATAATTTTAAGTTTATTAATTTTGAAAATAATTTTAAGTTTATTAATTTTGAAAATAATTTTAAGTTAAGTAATTTTGAAAATAATTTTAAGTTTATTAATTTTGAAAATAATTTTAAGTTAATTAATCTTGAAAATAATTTTAAGTTTATTATTTTTGAAAATAATTTTAAGTTTATTAATTTTGAAAATAATTTTAAATTAATTAATTTTGAAAATAATTTTAAGTTAATTAATTTTGAAAATAATTTTAAGTTTATTAATTTTGAAAATCATTTTAAGTTAATTAATTTTGAAAATAATTTTAAGTTAATTAATTTTGAAAATAATTTTAAGTTTATTAATTTTGAAAATAATTTTAAGAAAATAATTTTAAGTTTATTAAATATGAAAATAATTTTAAGTTTATTAAATATGAAAATAATTTTGAGTTAATTAATTTTGAAAATAATTTTAAGTTAATTAAATTTGAAAATAATTTTAAGTTAATTAATTTTGAAAATAATTTTTAGTTAATTAATTTTGAAAATAATTTTAAGTTAATTAATTTTAAGTTAATTAGATTTGAAAATATTTTTAAGTTTATTAATTTTGAAAATAATTTTAAGTTAATTAATTTTAAAAATAATTTTAAGTTTATTAATTTTGAAAATAATTTTAAGTTAATTAATTTTGAAAATAATTTTAAGTTAATTAATTTTGAAAATAGTTTTAAATTTATTAATTTTGAAAATAATTTTATGTTAATTAATTTTGAAAATAATTTTAAGTTTATTAATTTTGAAAATAATTTTAAGTTTATTAATTTTGAAAATAATTTTAAGTTGAAATAAAATATGTCTTCCCAATTTAATTTGAATTTTATGTTTATTCCAAATTTAATTTGAATTAATGTTTATTTTAATTAATTTTTATTCCTTATTCATCTCACCTGATCTAAATTTTCAATCAGGGTATCTTATAATTGTTGTGAGATGAATTATGATTGAATTTTAGGGTCTGGTTTAACTTTGTGTTAGATTCAGGTTTAGCTTTGGGTTCAACAAGTAGACATTCTTTGGATAAACTTCTGGGCCATGGTGAGTCGCAAGGACATCATTAAAGTAACCATGCCTTCGAAGTTTTCCAAATATTCCTACCCATTGAACTTAGTACTAAACCTTGGTCTAACTAGTTAGGATCCATTTGAGGGTAGCTTCGGTCAGTTCCACTTGGCCAAATGCACCAGGTCGAAGCCATATCTTCCTAGACATGCGATGCCCAAGCTTCCCCAACGTACTATCATCCAAAAACTTCACCAGTACCGTTGGTCAAGTTAAACCTAGCCCTATTTTTTCTAACCTTAATTACCCTGCCGGGTAGTCTACTCTTGTTTACCCATTTAGGGTAGATTAAGTTCGGTTACCCAATCGGGTAGTTTAGTTAGGGGTGCCGGCTATTCTGGATCATCTTTCTATATTTTTATTTGATTTAAATTGAATTTTTTGAGTTTAAGTTCGAATTTTTTAATTTAATTTTGAATTTTGAATTTAATTTTGAATTTTTAATTTAATTTAATTTTTAATTTTTAATTTAATTTAATTTTGAATTTTGAATTTAATTTTGAATTTTGAATTTTGAATTTTGAATTTTGAATTTAATTTAATTTCAATTTTGAATTTGACTTTGAATTTTAAATTTTAATTTTAATTTTAATGGTTTTTCTGTTAACTCCCCCTGGATCATAGCTTTGATATGACCTATCGAGGTAGTGTATTTGATCCTTCGGGACCCAGTATTGAACAAGTCCAACTTGATTAACCAATTTGGACTTGGGGACTCATGCTTGGATTACCTTACTATTTGGTTTGTTTATTAAGGATAAATAAGATTTATATTTCTTTTTGGTTTTGTATCCTAGCCCAGTTCTATTATAAACGGTTCTTTGTGTCCCAAGAATTAACTCAAGATTCTTGGAACCTAAAGAAAACCGTTCTAAAGTATTTTTTAAATTCTTGACCTGATTTTTCAGACCAGAGTTTTCTTCCTCAAGTTTTTGAACTTGAGTTAAATTTCCAGTCTAAACTTGGTCAGGTAATGATTTAGAGTTAGTCACTTCTTTAAGGACTACTGTTTCCTTTAGAAGTGACTTGACCTTAAGGTTCGACTTAGCTAGTTTGCGCAACAAATAATTGACTAGATTATTTAGACGAGGGATACTTACAGCGGGATCTGGCCCTTCAGAATCGGATACGGATCCGTGGCTTCGCTCGGACTCAACCTTCGACTCACTCTCGCTCTTGGAGCCGTCAACTTGGTCCCTGGCCATCAGAGCAAGTAGGCTTGTCTGATCAAGTTCGTCGTCGTCGTCTTCCGAAGAAGATTCGTCCCACGTCGCCTTCAGGGCCTTCTTCCTTCTCTTCTTCTTAGCTTCCTTTTGATTTGGGCAGTTGGCCTTGATGTGCCCCTTCTGGTTGCACCCGTAGCAGATGACTTCGAACTTACCTTTCGAACTTGGTTGAACCTCCTTGGTTTGTACCACCTTCTTTAGATCTTTCTTGTTGAAGTCATTCTTCTTCTTGTAGAGCTTCTTTACGAGGTTCACGAGCTCGGTTGTTAGTTTGTCATCTTCATCGTCTGAGTCGGGATCTTCTTCTGATTCAGGTTGAGTTCTTTGTCGTGCTCTCGGTTCACGTGTTCGACTGGCACTTGCAATCAAAGCAACCCCCTTCTCGGTCGGCTGTGCATTAGTCTGCTCATGTAATTCAAACTCACAGAATAATTCATCTAACTTTATTGAAGATAAATCCTTGGAGACTTTGTAAACATCTACCATTGATGCCCACAATGTGCTCCTCGGAAACGAGTTTAGTGCGTACCTTATGACGTCTCGATTCTCTATCTTTTGCCCGATTCCGTGGAGAGAGTTGTAACGCCCGAAAAATTCTCAAAAGACTTTTATAAATATCCTACTATTTATCTGGAATTTTAAGATATTTTTATGGAATTTTTAGAGTAGTGGAAGTAGCAAAAATAAATAGAAACGTAAAATAGCCTAAGCGGGAATTAAACCCGAGATCTATAGGACCCTAAATCTTAGAGATAACTCTAGTAACCAAGTGAACCCAGCAGGGCCGTGCTGAAAGAAAAGGGAATCAATTATATTTATATTTAAGTTGGGTGAATTAACCACTTAATATAAATAGGAAATTAAGAGGAGAATTATTTTTATCGTAACTTTTCCTCTCCCTCAAACCCTCACGCCGCCCTCTTCTCCTCCTCATCCTCTCGGCGCCCAAGTCCAAGGAAGAACCTAGGGTTCCATCCCTAGGGTCATAGGAGTATCTTCCGGCAACATCAAGGGTACGAGGACGCTCCTCTCCGCGAGAAGAACGCGTGGAAGCAAGAGGATCGTCGAGAAGATCATTTTTCCGGAAAACCTAGCGATCAGATCGTAAGGAAATTTAGCGCCAGAAGTAAGAAACCCCTCACCTGCAGTATAAGTAGCTATTCGTATGTTTTTATGCATTAGTTTAGTCGTATGCAGATTTTTAGTACGTAGGGTGTGTTCTAGTGCACACCAAGTGTTTGATAGAATGTTTAGCTCAGTAAAATGCTACCGTAGGCATTTTAATAGCTCAATAAATGTAGTAGAAGCGTTTAAAATAGCATAATTAGTCTTGCTTCAGCTTATTTGGGACTACGGTCCCATGGGTGGGCTCCCATAGTCGCCTCTAGGTTCAGATAACCTAGCTCTAGGTTCAGATAACCTAGTAAAAGCAAGACAAATTAATTAGCTTGTGATCCAGTATTTTACTTTTATCAGTGGTACTGTACTGGACTAGATGTCCTTGGGTTGGGCTCCCATAGTCGTCCCTAGGTTTAGATAACCTAGTAACCCTATTAGATTCGGGACTAGCTACCTCGGGTCTAGTTAGGGATGCGCGCATAGCAAGTACAGTTGCCGGGCCCATCAGCAGCATGATTATTATTTTAATCTACTTATGATAATAGCTTTCAAAACTTCACAAAACAATTTATGTGAATACAGAGCAGCTTAGCATCAGTTAGCAGTAGTGTAGCTCAGCTTTCACTTCAGTTTAGTTCCTTATGGATTCATATGATAGTTCTATGCTTAGCTATGATTGCCATGTATCGTATGTGATTATGCCATGTTTTAGAATCCATGTTTAGCAATGTTCAGCATATATTTCAAATAGCATGTTTTAAAAGCATAAATTGCATCGAATGCATGTTTTGTGAGATAGATGGTTTCTTACTAAGCTCCCAAGCTTACAGATACTTCTTTTCCTTATACTGTAGATAAAGGTAAAGGAAGGATGGATTAGCGGAGGCTGGAGGACAATGCAATGAAGATGTGTGTGGATGGAACCTAGAATAAAGATCTTGGAAGAACTAGAACATTTAAGAACTTAGCGTTTCTTATCATGTTACTCTTTGCTTACTTAGTTATCTAAATGCCTTGAATTGTGAAAGTATGTCTAGAATACTAGTTATCATGCTTAGAATACTAGTATCTGATATTAGAATATTGTCCAGCCACCTTAGAATTTATGTATGTGATTTGGGCACGAAACAGTGCTGAAATCAGACTCTTGATACGAAATCAGTAACCCCGATCGATCAGCCGATCGATTCGAGGGTTCCCAATCGATCAGCTAATCGATTGGGTAGTTTTTCAGCCGATCGATCCGGTCGCGTTTTGTTGCGAACAGAGAGCTTTGGAATCGATCACTGGATCGATCAACAAGTCTGGATCGATCAGCCGATCGATCCAGAATTTATCCCGTGCACAGTAGCAAGCTGAATTGATCAGTGGATCGATCAGACCATTCCAATCGATCCACCGATCGATTGGGAGGCCTGATAACAGTTGGAAACACCTCATTTCAGCCCTTGATCATATGTGAAGCCTAGATTACCCCCTTTAGCATAGGAATAGTATTCAAGATGTAGTTTAAACATGAATTTCAGATCTAATAGAAATTGGTAGAAGAAATTGTATTAGTTAGCAAAATTTTTAATTAACTCAGTTTTCCGCACCTTAGGATATAGCTTAGAACAGCATAATGTAACCCCCGGCATTACTGCTTAGTTAGTAGGAGGCGGGTCGTTACAGAGTGGTATCAGAGCAAAATTCCATACTTCCTACACACACAACAACATTGAACCTTCAGCTTCCAAGTAAGAACATCTCTCACTTCATTTATGTTTTGTTTGTTTTCATGTTCCTAGATAACTAAAGCATGCTTATATATGTATGATAGTACCTAACATGATAACAATAGTTATGCAATATGATCCTATTAGTTATGTATGTCCTCTATTTCTTTAGAAAATGGTACGAGAACGCCCAGCTAGAAAGACACCAACTACTGAGCCCCAGCATGAGGTAGGCAACTCAGTGCCTCCTCCAGACCTTACAGTAGTAGTGGCTCAAAACCTAACATGGCAACCCCAGCAGTTATAGCGGTTCCACCAGTCCAATCTGCAGCACCAGTAGCCCCAGCAGCAGGGGCATGGAGGGAAGACTATCTAATCCAGTGGTAGAAAATTAAGCCAGAGAATTTCTCAGGCACCAGTGAACCATGGGATGCTCAAGCCTGGTTCAAAACACTGGAGAGTACGATGGAGCTTCTGGACTGGCCAGAGTATGAGAAAGTGAAATGCGCCTCTTTCTGCCTGGTAGGGGACGCACGTATGTGGTGGGAGAGAATTAAAGCGAAGAGCCTAGTGAACCAGATGATGTAGGCCGACTTCGAGAAAGAATTCTTTGAAGAGTTCTTTCACATGCAGGTCACAAACCGCCACTACGACGAGTTCACTGAATTTCGCCAGGGCAACCTTTCAGTGGAGGAAGCCATGAAGAAATTCAACAGATTGGCTCGTCTATGCCCTGAACTAGTCAACACAGAAAAAGAATGAGTCCGGTTGATGCTTAAGATGCTAAGGCCGGAAATAGCAATGAACGTGGCCAGCGACGTCCATAGGCCGCAAACCACTGAAGAACTAGTCAGCAGTGCTCTGACCACCGAGCACTACCAGAACAATATCAAACAGTAGAAGCAAGTCCTCTCAGAGTCCAAAGGTCGTGGGCCACAGCTCCCACAGCTCTAACTGGAAAGGGAACTCCAGCAACAAACGTAAACCAGAGAGTTACCCAAAAGGAGGACCAGCCAGCAAACAGCCTAGTTATCCCAAGTGTTCTACTTGTGGGAGATTCCACCCAGGAGTTTGTCGCAAGGGCACACGAGGATGCTTCGAATGTGGACAAGAGGGGCATATGGCTAAGCAGTGCCTGAACAAGACCGGTTTTCCTCAACCACAGCCGATTTAGTATGGAGGCCAGCCAGCCCAGTTACACCACATCAGCCAGGGCAGACTAGAAGCCCCCTCAGCCACGACGAACGCGAGGATCTATTCACTCACCAGAGAGGATGTAGCGAATGCCTCGACAGTTGTTACAGGTCAGATCAGTATTTTACAACAAAGTACAACTGTCTTATTCGATACTGGGGCAACCCATTCTTATATATCCAGGGCATTTGTCGAAAAGTTAGCAATACCTCCAGAGGTACTCAGTGGTCAGTTTCTGACAACACTACCTTCGGGAGGAATTATGGCATCCACACACTGGCTCAGAGCAGTGCCAGTCATTATATCAGACAGAGAACTCTTTTGTGATCTGATAGTGCTAGATATGACTGATTACGATATCATTTTTGGAATGGACTTCCTGATCCGATACGGTGCCTCTATCGAGTGCCGTAAACAGAAAGTCATATTCCAACCTGAAGCAGGAGTACAATTTGAGTACAACGGAGAACCAAAGAGAAAAGCCAAGAAATTTCTTTCAACTCTGAAAGCACAGAAATTGCTAGATTCAGGATGTACGGGATTTTTAGCGCATGTAGTCAATACCAGTCAGGACAAGGACCAAAAGCTAGAAGGGGTCCGAGTTGTACGTGACTACCCAGCAGTCTTCCCTGAAGAGTTACCAGGCCTAGCACCAGACAGGGAGATTGAATTCGAGATAGAACTCATTCCCGGTACAAATCCCATCTCCAAAGCACCTTACCGCATGGCTCCAACAGAACTGAAGGAACTACAGGAGCTGCTTGACAAGGGCTTCATACGTCCTAGTCACTCACCATGGGGAGCGCCTGTATTGTTCGTGAAGAAGAAGGACGGGAGCATGCGCCTGTGTATAGATTACAGAGCACTGAACCAAGTCACGATCAAGAACAGGTATCCTCTTCCCAGAATAGATGACCTGTTTGATCAGCTAAAGGGAGCAGCAGTGTTATCCAAAATAGACCTCCGGTCAGGATATCACCAGGTTAGAGTTAAAGAAGGTGATATGCCCAAGATAGCCTTCAGGACCAGATACGGACATTATGAGTTCGTAGTCATGCCCTTTGGCGTGACAAATGCTCCAGCTACCTTCATGGATCTCATGAACAGAGTATTCAGGGAATCCTTAGATAAGTTTGTTATCGTGTTCATCGACGACATTATTATCTATTCCAGAACTTAGGAAGAACACGCAGAGCACCTGAAGACAGTACTATAGATCCTTCAGCAGAACCAGCTGTACGCCAAGTTCACGAAGTGTGAATTCTGGCTTGATCAGGTATCCTTTCTGGGTCACATCATCTCCAAGGATGGTGTTATGGTAGACCCCAGCAAGATAGAGGCTGTGAGTAACTGGAAAAGACCTAAGAACGCCAGTGAGATCAAAAGCTTCCTAGGACTAGCGGGCTATTACAGAAAATTCGTAGAGGACTTCTCCAGGATAGCCTCCCCACTGACAGCTCTTACCAGAAAGAACAGAAAATTTCAGTGGACAGAGGACTGTGAGAACAGATTGACCAGTGCTCCCATTCTGGCTCTACCAGAAAACACAGACAGCTTTGACATTTATAGTGATGCCTCTAAGTTGGGACTAGGAGTAGTACTGATGTAAAATGGCAAGGTGATCACCTATACCTCCAGACAACTCAAGGATTATGAGAGGAACTACCCTACTCATGACCTCGAGCTTGCAGCAGTTGTCTTCGCTCTCAAAATTTGGAGACATTACTTGTATGGAGCTCAGTGCAGAGTGTATACAGATCATCAGAGTTTGAAGTACTTCTTCACTCAGAAGGATCTGAATATGCGACAGCGCAGATGGCTCGAGCTGGTCAAGGACTATGATATAGACATCCTCTACCACCCAGGAAAGGCCAATAAGGTGGCAGACGCACTTAGCAGGAAGTCCAGTGCCACCTTACTATCTCTGGCAGCCATGTCACCATCCCTACAGAAGGAGATTACATATTTTGGTCTCGAACTTCTAGTGGGACATCTCTCTACGATGCCTTTAGCATCTACCATGCTTGGTGACATCCAGACAGCTCAGGATCAGGACCCTGAAATTGAAAAAATCAAGCAAGGGTTAATAGAATCAGAAAGTAGAGAGTTCAGGGTCTCAGATAGTGGGGTATTATATTTTGGTGACAGACTATGCGTTCCGAATCAGGAGGAACTACGGAGGAAGATTCTAGACGAGGCTCACAGGACTCCTTATGCGATGCATCCTGGTTCCACCAAAATGTACCAAGACCTGAAGAAACGATTTTGGTGGCCTGGAATGAAAAGAGACGTCGCTAGGTATGTTAGTATTTGTCTGACCTGTCAGAGGGTCAAGACAGAACATCAGAGACCAGGAGGAGTTCTGCAGCCCATTCAGATCCCAGAATGGAAGTGGGAGGATATTTCCATGGATTTCATAGTGGGATTACCCAGAACCATGAATGGTTTTGATGCCATCTGGGTAATAGTCGACAGGTAGACTAAATCAACCCACTTCTTAGCTATCAGGATATCCTACTCCATGGAGCAGCTAGCTTAGTTGTATCTTAAGGAGATTGTCAGATTGCATGGAGTCCCACAGACCATTATTTCAGACAGAGACGGTAGATTCACATCACACTTCTGGGAGTGTGTACAGTCAGCATTGGGCACCAAGTTAAAATTTAGCACAGCCTTCCATACTCAAACAGATGGTCAGACGGAGCGGGTAAATCAGGTACTCGAAGATATGCTCTGAGCATGTGCCCTAGACTTTAAGGGAAGTTGGTACAAATATCTGAGTTTAGCGAAATTTGCATACAACAATAGTTATCAGGCCACGATCGGCATGGCACCCTACGAGGCTCTCTATGGGTGGAGGTGTAGATCTCCAATCTGCTGGTATGAAAGTGGTGAACAGAAAGAACTAGAACTTCAGACAGATCTAGTAGCAGATACCACAGCAACTATACAGTAGATCCACCAGAGGATAGAGACAGCTCAGAGCCGCCAGAAAAGCTATGCTGATACATGGCGCATACCCCTAGAGTTTTCAGTTGGGGATACAATATTCCTCAGAGTGGCTCCCATGAAGGGTGTAATGTGTTTTGGGAAGAAGGGCAAATTAAGTCCCAGATATGTGGGACCATACCTTATCACTAGAAGAGTTGGCAATGTAGCATATGAGCTAGAGCTACTTCAGGAGATGTCAACTCTCCACAATGTATTTCATGTCTCTATGCTGAAGAAGCATATTCCAGATGCCACCCAGGTGATTGAGCCCCAGTCGGTACAAGTCCGCGAAGACCTCAGCTATGACAGTCGGCCTATTCAGATAATAGACCGAGCAGTTAAGAAATTGCGGAACAAGGAAGTACCATTAGTAAAAGTCATTTGGCAAAGTCACACAGCAGAAGAGGCAACTTGGGAGACAGAAGCTAGCATGAGACAGAAGTACCCAGAGTTATTCTAAGTTTGAGGACGAATTTTTTATAAGGTATGGGGGATTGTAAAGCCCAAAAAATTCTCAAAAGACTTTTATAAATATCCTAATATTTATCTAGAATTTTAGGATATTTTTATGGAATTTTTAGAGTAGTGGAAGTAGCAAAAATAAATAGAAACGTAAAATAGCCTAAGCGGGAATTGAACCCGAGATCTATAGGACCCTAAGTCTTAGAGATAACTCTAGTAACCAAGTGAACCCAGCAGGGCCGTGCTGAAAGAAAAGGGAATCAATTATATTTATATTTAAGTTGGGTGAATTAACCACTTAATATAAATAGGAAATTAAGAGGAGAATTATTTTCATCGTAACTTTTCCTCTCCCTCAAACCCTCACGCCGCCCTCTTCTCCTCCTCATCCTCTCGGTGCCCAAGTCCAAGGAAGAACCTAGGGTTCCATCCCTAGGGCCATAGGAGTATCTTCCGGCAACATCAAGGGTACGAGGACGCTCCTCTCCACGAGAAGAACGCGTGGAAGCAAGAGGATCGTTGAGAAGATCATTTTTCCGGAAAACCTAGAGATCAGATCGTAAGGAAATTTAGCGTCGGAAGTAAGAAACCCCTCACCTGCAGTATAAGTAGCTATTCATATGTTTTTATGTATTAGTTTAGTCGTATGCAGATTTTTAGTACGTAGGGTGTGTTCTAGTGCACACCAAGTGTTTGATAGAATGTTTAGCTCAGTAAAATGCTACCATAGGCATTTTAATAGCTCAGTAAATGCAGTAGAAGCGTTTAAAATAGCATAATTAGTCTTGCTTCAGCTTATATGGGACTACGGTCCCATTGGTGGGCTCCCATAGTCGCCTCTAGGTTCAGATAACCTAGCTCTAGGTTCAGATAACCTAGCTCTAGGTTCAGATAACCTAGTAAAAGCAAGACAAATTAATTAGCTTGTGATCCAGTATTTTACTTTTATCAGTGGCACTGTACTGGACTAGATGTCCTTGGGTTGGGCTCCCATAGTCATCCCTAGGTTTAGATAACCTAGTAACCCTATTAGATTCGGGACTAGCTACCTCGGGTCTAGTTAGGGATGCACGCATAGCAAGTACAGTTGCCGGGCCCATCAGCAGCATGATTATTATTTTAATCTACTTATGATAATAGCTTTCAAAACTTCACAAAACAATTTATGTGAATACAGAGCAGCTTAGCATCAGTTAGCAGTAGTGTAGCTCAGCTTTCACTTCAGTTTAGTTCCTTATGGATTTATATGATAGTTCTATGCTTAGCTATGATTGCCATGTATCGTATGTGATTATGCCATGTTTTAGAATCCATGTTTAGCAATGTTCAGCATATATTTCAAATAGCATGTTTTAAAAGCATAAATTGCATCGAATGCATGTTTTGTGAGGTAGATGGTTTCTTACTAAGCTCCCAAGCTTACAGATACTTCTTTTCCTTATACTGCAGATAAAGGTAAAGGAAGGATGGATTAGCGGAGGCTGGAGGACAATGCAATGAAGATGTGTGTGGATGGAACCTGGAATAAAGATCTTGGAAGAACTAGAACATTTAAGAACTTAGAGTTTCTTATCATGTTACTCTTTGCTTACTTAGTTATCTAAATGCCTTGAATTGTGAAAGTATGTCTAGAATACTAGTTATCATGCTTAGAATACTAGTATCTGATATTAGAATATTGTCCAGCCACCTTAGAATTTATGTATGTGATTTGGGCACGAAACAGTGTTGAAATCAGATTCCTGATACGAAATCAGTAACCCCGATCGATCAGCCGATCGATTCGAGGGTTCCTAATCGATCAGCTGATCGATTGGGTTGTTTTTCCGTGAACAGTAAGCTCCTGGATCGATCATCCGATCGATCCAGTCGCGTTCTGTTGCGAACAGAGAGCTTTGGAATCGATCACTAGATCGATCAACAAGTATGGATTGATCAGCCGATCGATCTAGAATTTATCCCGTGCACAGTAGCAAGCTGAATCAATCAGTGGATCGATCAGACCACTCCAATCGATCCACCGATCGATTGGGAGGCCTGATAACAGTTGGAAACCCCTCATTTCAGCCCTTGATCATATATGAAGCCTAGATTACCCGCTTTAGCATAGGAATAGTATTCAAGATGTAGTTTAAACATGAATTTCAGATCTAATAGAAATTGGCAGAAGAAATTGTATTAGTTAGCAAAATTTTTAATTAACTCAGTTTTCCGCACCTTAAGATATAGCTTAGCACAGCATAATGTAACCCCCGGCCTTACAGCTTAGTTAGTAGGAGGCGGGTCGTTACAAGAGTTGAGGATGTCTTGAATTCTTGCGTGTAGTGAACTCACCGTCTCACCTTCCTGCATTTTCAGATTATATAATTTATTAAGTAGTAAATCGCGTTTACTCACCTTTGTGTCGGAGGTTCCATCGTGAAGTTCAATCAGCTTTTCCCAAAGCTCCTTTGCTGATGAGAATGGACCAACTCTGTTGAGCTCCTCTTTGGTCAATCCACACTGGAGGGTGCAGGTAGCTCTGGCGTTGGCTTCCACTTTCTTGATGAGGGAGGTTTCCCAGTCTTCGCAGGGAGTAGGCACTACAACAAAAATCACTTTTCGCAGCGCGCTATTAACAGCGTACATTAAAAGCATGTCGTTAATAGTATTATTAACAGCGTGCATGTTGATGTGCGCTGTTAATAGTATGAACTTTGAAATAAAAAAAGGTATTAACAGCGCGCATTAAAAGCACGCCGTCAATAATATATTATTAACGACATGCATGTTAATGTATGCTGCGAATAGTTAATAATAATAACGTGTAAACGTAGTAAATAAAAAAATATGATTAAAATTTAATGATTAGTTTGGAAATAATAAAGAAAATGTAATAAAAAAATAAAGTTATATTAAACAAAATTAAATTAAAAAAAATACATGAAACGAAAACGTAACTTAATTTGTTAAAAAAATCAACAACTTGTAACTTGGTTAAAAAAGTCAACAACTTCTTGTGATTAGTTATATGCGTTCATTGTAATTAACTTGGTTAAATAAAGAGTAAGATTCTGCTAAATAAAAAAAACGCATAGGGCATATCCATCACCCGAAGCCTTCGCCGCAACCTCTCTACAATAGTTCTGCCTCTCTTCACTACCGTCGCCGTCGCCATCGCTGGACTCCTCTCTACCTCTAGGCACTCACCGCCACCAGCCGTAGGTATCCTCTCCGCCTCTCTGCACTGACCATCGCCGGCCGCACGACTCCACTCCGCCTCTCCGCACTCGCCGTCGCTGCAAGACTTCCTTCCATCTCTCTGTATCATAGGACCACAGCAAGAGTAAGCAAGCCCTTTGATAGCCACTCCACACTCTACATCAAGCCAAAAGCTCAAAGCAAAGGTAACCCTAATCTCTATGTCTCTAAACTTATTTGGGCGGCACTCTACAGCAAGTAGTTTTATTCATAAATTGGAGCTCGAGTGTATTTATATATTTTACGATTTTGTGTTCATTCTACTTACATTGAAGATTTTAATCTTGCATGGTCATATTGCCAGCACAACATTGTTCTATCAATTTTTTTCTTTGATCCCCATTCCAATTGTTTGACGTATTTATATTGTGGACCAGTCCCAGTTCATGAGTTTTCATGCCACTCTGGTCATGTATGCTAGAACTTAGTAGTTACATTTAATGCACATCTAGTTTTAGTCTGTATCAGATGTGTTTCCAGGATTTAGTTTCACCTCCAAGCAAATTGCATTATGTGATTCTGTTTGTCTGCTGTCTAATGTACCTGCTAAACTTTTGGGTTTCATATTTTAGACTATTCCTTTTCATACTTCCTAGAGCTAATCTCTATGCAATTTATTGCACTTCTATTAGTCGACAAATTTTTGACTTGTGATCTTCTGGAATATCATTGCCTGTCCTTTTTAGATTTATATGTGATCTTCTGGGTTTTATTAGTCGACAAATTGCATTATGTGATCTGTCGAACCAGTGGTATAAGTTTTTTTTTGGACTTATATCGAGAGAGATGTATTTCTTTAGTAGCTGAGAAGGTTAACTACTTCCTCCTTTCTTTCCTCTTATTTTTCTTAGAAATTATTTTGGAGTATAGTGTCTCAAATTGTTATTATTATTTTTCTTTTAAATTCTTCCCACAGCATAGATTAATTCTGATTTAATAGAATTGGTTAGGGATGATCAATTCTATAGAGTGCAGTGGAGGAGTTGGATTAATAATTACAATTTCGCATCCTCTTTTTGTGAGCAATTTATATAAAAGATTTTTTAGTTTCGATTGCTTAATGCTTCAATTTGTCTTACAATATTTGCGCTCCAAGAGTCATGCCTTTCTTCTTTATAAAATGATCAAGTATTTTACTAGTTTCAATTTACAAGCACGTTATCGATGGTATAATTCAACACCTCCCATTTTCTTATCTTGATAGTATAATTTAACACCTTCCATTTTCTTATTTTGATTTGGAACATGCTAATTAGATTAGAATTAACTGATCTTGTGTGTTACATGCATATATTAATACAATTCTATTAATTATGCTACCCTTGCTCTACATGAAATCCACATTATTTAGTTCTCACCATTGATATATTTTGCTTGATCTTTTGACACTAGTATATCATTAGAGACAATGATTGATACGTGTAACAAGAATGAATGGACACAAAAATAATGATTAAATATATTAAGCTAAAAAAGAAAAAAACAAATTATCAGTCTTTAAAGTGTGTGAATAATACTTTGACATGGCTAGTAGCAAGGAGTTTCCTTTGGAGCGTGCTTCATGACCTTATCAAATGAAGCAAGGAGATTCCTTTGGAGAACAGATGGATTATATTGAATAGAAGTTCCAACTATACCAAACTTAAATTCATCAGATTTTGTGAAGCTTATCAATCTTTGGCTCCTTTGGTTCTTTCATTAACCAACTATGTAAAGGAGCTTCATTCCACACTAACCAAACTTGCACGTGTTTCCAATCTCCATGCAGGAAATCTTCTTAAAGTAATTCTCAAGTTATAACTTCTTTGTGCTTAAGAATGTTGTTGGCCAACTTTAGTCATTCTTTCCTTTTGATTTTGAAGTCATCCAAATTTCATTTACAAATTCCAGAATTTCTGCTTTTACTTGATCATTTAGCTTGATATAGTTCTCTAAAGTTTGAATGAGCAAGTCATTCTGTTCAATGATGATAATTGTGGTTTTTATTGCAATATTGAGAAAACAAATGGACATACATTTACATAAACATAGATGTGCTCCTGGGCCTATACTAATTTCTTAGAATAATTATCTAAAACAATCAATTAGATCTTTTGTTGAAGTACGTACATGTGATTTTATTAAACTACGTGCATTCTATGTTGATTTCATTTACATGCATTATATGTTGATGTTCAGTATAGTCATCTATTATATTAATGATAATATATTGAAAGTTATTTTTTGTTGCAGAAAAAAATATTAGAATGTCCACCAGAATCTCAAAACACAACTAATATTGCTGATGATGCAATTAGCATTGTGTCTGGTAATGAAGCTCGAGGTAGAGTGCGTGGAATGGGCTTTTGGAGTAACACCATCGAAAGTTGGAGCTTCAGTGCAACAAAATGGAATGGTTCAACAACTTCAAACTATAGTACAAAATGTTCAACAACAAATGCAGGAAATGAGGCAACAAAATCAACTAAAAATGCAAGAAATGAGGTCTATGTTTTTACAAAGTATGAGACAACAAAATCATCCAGAACAGGTTAGTAAGTAAACAATATATATAAAATAAGTTTGATATGTACACTTAAATGCTTTTGAATTATCATGATGACATTGTTTGACATGATTTGGTTATAAAATTAGATTGCTAGTGGTGGTATTTGTAGCGGTATTGGGAATGAATTTGGTATCAATATCGATATTAATATTGGTGCCAAAAAAAGTGGTGATTTTGGTCATATTTTTCAGGTGATTATCATAAAATTATGTATTTCTGAATCACAAAATTATTACAAAAATATATATGATTGAATTAATAACTTTGTATTGTTTATTTACAGTCAAATTCGAGAAATGCGAGTCGTGGAGATATATGTGCTAATACTAAATGTAAGCTGCTTCATTGGTCTGCTGATGAATTAGTTGTTGCAGAAGGTCGAATTGCATCCACAGATCCAAATACAAAAGTGTATCACGTTATTCTTGGTGGATCATGTTGGAAAGTTTGGATTGATAAAGTTTTGGTGGAAAAGGTGGACCTAATTCGACCAAATGATGAAATACAGTTTCCTGATGACGCAATAGGAAGCACGGTTGCATGGTTATCGAAATTTATAATATTGTGTGATTGATACATAATATACTAATTTGTGTGGATTGTAAGTTTAATTGTTGTTATGTAATAACTAGTTTGATAGAGATTTTGTATCTTGTTTAAGATCTTTAAATTTTTTTGGTATAATGAAAAACTATGACTTTTATTAATTTTGTGAATTTATTTGCACTAAATTTATTGTAACATTTTGGTTTATTATTTTCATCAAATTAATATTTTTTTTAATATAGTTATGATTATCAACAGCGTACATTTATAAGCTGTAGATTATTATCCTTAGTGCATAAAAATGCTTTCCGCGGCGTGCTTTGCACGCTACGGATAATATTATCCGCAGCGCGCAAAGCACACCGCGGAAAGTATTATCCGCGGCGCACAATGCATGCCGCGGAAAGTATTATCCACAGCGCACAAAGCATGCCGTGGAAAGTATTATCCGCGACGCGCAAAGCATGCCGCAGAAAGTATTATCCGCAGCGCACAAAGTACGCTGTCAATAATTTAGGACTTTTAACAGCTTTTAATTGTGCAGCATGCAATGCGCGCTGCGGAAAGTGAATTTGCGCGCTGCGAAAAGCTATTTTTGTTGTAGTGAGGTTTGCCATCAGTGTCAGTCGGTAGTTGAAATCCAGTACGGATGATCATCCACATCTCGAACTGGATCTTTAGAAATGTCTCCATCCGTCCCTTCCAGTACTCGAAATCTTCTTCGGAAAAGAGCGGGGGACGGACTGTGCTGAAACCCTCTTCTTGGGACATTGAGAGAATATGCAAAAAGGAATAGAAAAAAAAATATGTCCCAAGACTATGTCTTGGATTAGCAGTGCGGGAGTAAAGACTTGAAAAGAGAACTAATTCGAGTGGTGTTGCACCAACCTCGAGCGAAATTGATACGAACGAACGAAAAAAAACTGGAATATAGTAATAGTACTAATTTCAATTGACTCCGAAAAATTTAAAACACCGCGAAAAATTACGTGATTGGTGGTTGCACCAGATCAACGCTACCCCACTCTGATACCAATTGTTGGATCGAGAAGCGCTAGAGGGGGGGTTGAATAGCGCTCGCGGCTATTTTGTTTCGATTATCAGAATTGTAAAGGTGTAAGAGTTAAAGCAGCGGAATAAACAGAGAACAATCACACAGAAAGACGCAAGGGATTTTACTTCGTTCGGAGCCTAAATCGACTCCTACTCGAAGGCCCGCGATCCTTGATGGCTTTGCGTGCGCAACAACTATAAGCTCGATAAAAATGATTACAAGATGAAGTACAATAGCTAACAATAAACAATTGAATTATACCGACGATAGTGAGAAAAACTGAAGTTTCGGAGCTCCGGGTCGTCGGGTGGTTGTCACAGCAGTTCGGGATCGCATCGTTAGCAGCTGGTCGCAGAGAGATTACTTGGAATTGCTTGTTGTGAGCTGCTGGTCGAGATCCCTTATAAAGGGTGTTCAAGGCGCCTTCTACTGTTCACCAAGGCGCCTTGAATGAGCCGAGTCAGCCGCTGAGATAAGGGCTGAACTGGTCGAACCTTATCAGGTTCAAGGCGCCTTCAGCCTCTCCAAGGCGCCTTCATCAAGCTGTCCAAGGCGCCTCCAAGCTTGCTTCGCAGCCAGCTCAGGTTTTGCACCCGAGGCGCCTCCAAGCTCCATGGAGGCGCCTCGGTACTATTCATCCGAGGCCAATTTTGCACTTTGGTCCCTGCAAGATATGTTAAACACAAAATACCCTGCAGCACAAAGTTAGCTCATAACACATAAGTGATTGTATAAAAGTGAAAGTTTGACAGTCTCCGGACTGTCCGAGTCTTACTTCGGGTTTCCATCTGGAAACCCTAGGTTGACCCGACGCCTACTGTTCCCTCTGCGGGGAACGCGTCCTCACCTACTCCACTCAGGAGATTTACCTGCTGCCAGTGCGATCCTCCAGATCGACTGGACTTTTGCTCAGTACTCGAAGCTTCCGAACTTTCTGCTGGACATCCGCTTCTCGGCTAGTCCAGTCTTTCACCTGGTTCGCGACACCAGGACTTTCCACCTAGGGTTACCACCCCCTAGGACTCTTGCCTGAACCCTTTGACTTGCCAAGACTTTCCACATAGGGTTACCACCCCCTATGACCTAGGGTTACCACCCCCTAGGGTTTTTACCTTGCCTAACCATAGTTAGGTCTTTTCCTGAAACGCTTAACATATTTGTTAGATCACTAAACATCTTAACTTTGAATCCTTTGCCATTATCAAAATACGAGTTCGATCGTTGGATGCTTCCCGCACCAACAGATAACAACTTTATCATCAAAATAGAATATCTATCCTTAATAGTTTTAGAAACTGAAATTTAGTTCTTTCTAAACTTGGTACGTAAAGACAATTTCTCAATATCCATATTTTATTCCTATCAGAGGATAAATATCTCCCACTGCAACAACTGCTACTTTTGCAGTTGTGCCCATGTAGATGGTATTTTCCCTTTCATATAGTTGTCAGGTTTTCTGGAACCTTGCAATAAATTGCAGACATGATTAGTGGCTCCTGTATCTACACACCAGGTACCGGTAGATAACACCACTAAACATGTTTCTACAACTAATGAATAAAATACACCTATATTGTTCTTAGTTCTGAGAGGACAGTCCACCTTAATGTCCAAGTTTTGTTTCCAATCATTATTGGGACTACTAAGTCTATCTATAGTATAACAGCTAGGGGATTGACAAACATTTGAAATCCTAAGAATCTCAAAAATATTTGGTCAAGACCAACACCTCAAAATCCTTGTGATTTATCCATTAATTTTATTATCTTGTTAACCTAACTTTATGACAAATAAAATTAATAGTTGGGTTGCCTTTGATAAAAAATTTGGTCAAAACTTTTGAATTTAAAATAATATTGATTCCTCAAAACAATATCATTTAAATTCACCAACACCTCTAACACCGTGAATTTTGTATGCCACGTTAGTGTGGACGTATACAAAATCAAACATTTGTAAGAGGAGGGTCTTACCCATTAATTATCTTGTCAACCTTAAATTATCACAAACACCATGAATTTTGTATGCCACGTTAGTGTGGACGTATACAAATTCAATTATTTGTAGGAGGAGGTTTTACCCATTTTATTTTGTCAATCTAACTTTATGACAAATAAAATTACCTCAAACACTGTGAATTTTGTATGCCACGTTAGTGTGGATGTATACAAATTCAGACATTTGTAAGAGGGGGTTTTACCTAGCTTTATGACAAATTAATAGTTGGTATTCCTTTGGTCCCGCAAAACAATAGCAGTGACTTCGTTGGGGAGGATACTATTGAATGCGTCTAAGTGTATACCATTACTTGATACTTAGTCCATTAAATAGGATTATGCCCCTTCAGTTGGAGAAGATCACACGCTCCTAAATAATTTCCTATAACATCCATAAAGGAAGTTTGATCTAGTGATCCGCAACAAACCCATCCGTTGTGGAGGGAGGCACTCAGAGCCAACACACAATCTTGTTGCATCACTTACAAACCAGTAATAGAGACTGTGGAATTTATTTAAAAATCCCTCTCCCACTTAGTTATTTAAGGTGAGGAATTTTAACCTAGCAAGCACACATCACACAAATCTCAGTAAATAAAAGCAATAAATATGGAAATTAATTTTCCAACTATTATGGCCTTTTCAATCATTGTCCTTCACGTGCTGCCAGCCCTAGGGTTCATGCCGTCGGGTCCATCGAGCTTCCTTTTCCGCTGCGCCTCTGGTCCTCCAATAGTACCACGCCTCGCAAGGATACGATCCATGACAGAAAAAATAAAATTTTACATACATTGATCCTATATTCCACAAGGGAATGCACATAAGGTCTAGATCAAACATAAATGTAAAATCCTAGGGCTAATACAGATCCTACTGCATTAGTTAAATACAATCATGCACACACAATAAAATGCCCTTGACATGTCCAAGGGTCTAATCACACACAACATCTATAAGCCATAATAGTTGGAGCCTACAACCATAGAGTTAGCGCATCCTACTATTATCCTGCCTAAATTATGTATGACATGTGCATAATCTATTTGAAAACCAAAACACACAGAGGCAAACCCTAGCTCTGATACCAATTGTTGGTTGGTCCTAGGTGTTGGTTGTTCCTAGGAAAATGTACCGGTTCCACTGTACAAAAAGTTTTTGTACAAGTGTCGAACATTTCCTTAAATAACCTATTGTGTTCTTTAGAAGTTAAATTAGGAATCGCAGATGGAACTTAACATCATTGATTCCAAATTTAACTTATATGTTCTTAATGGTTTAGATTTGAATCGCAAGCGAAACTTAACACTATTGATTCAAATCCACCTATGTTATTAATTTCATTAAATATTAATTTCTAAAATTGGCTTCCAGGACTGCATGGCGAGGCACATGGCCTTCTTGGATATGGGAGCAACCACCACCACCTAGACAAAGCCTTTTAAGGAAAGCTAATATTTAATTTCCTTAAATAACTCTAGGTTAACCAAAAAGAACAATCGAATCACAAATTCGAAAAAGAAGAAAACACAAACTCGAAAAACTAATTCAAAAAACTAGATCTAATGCCTCTTGTGTTTGGTATTTCCAAAAATAACTATACAAAGAAAACTAGTATGACGCGGAAAATAATTACTAGATATATCTTTCTTTGTAAGCAAATAACCTCTTGATCTTCTACCGTATTCCTCTTCTTATCCCGGACGTTGTATGGGCAACGATCTACCGAGATGAGAACCACCCAAGCCCTTCTCCTTTCTTCCAAGTTTCGGCCACCTTCTTTTCTTCAAGGGATGAAGAACTTAGACCACCAACCAATCTCCAAGGGATGCTAGGAAACAAAGAATCCTCCTTCTTCTTCCTCAAGTAAAATCTAGCCACCAACCAAGCTCCTAGAGAAGTAGCCGTCGACCACAAGAAGAAGAGAAGAGGGAGAAGCTAGGCCCGTCCACCAAGGAGGAAAAGAGAGGAAGAATAGAATAGAGTCGTTAGCCATGAAGGCACCTCTACCCCCTCTTTTATAATCCTTGGTCTTGGCAAATAAGGAAATTTAAATAAAAACTTCCTTAATTCTTTTGCCATGATTAACAAAAATTAATTAATTAAAAAATAATTTTCTTTTCTTAAACATCATGGCCAGCCACTTTAAAGCAATAAACAAGGAGAGTTTTAATTAATTAAAACTTCCTAATTTGTCTCCGAAAATTTATAAAAATTTCTCCCTTAATTTTTCCCTTCATGGTGGATTATAAAAAAGAAAATTTTATAAATTAAAATCATTTTTTTAAACATGTGGATAATTTTCAGAAAGGAAAGTTATCTTTAAAAATTAAAATCTCCTTTCATTCTACAAATAAGGAAAGATATTAAACCTTTTCTTAATCTTTTCTAGAAACTTATAAAAGAGATATTTAATTTTTAAACTCTCTTTTAAATCATGAACATGGCTAAAAAAGGAATTTTTTTTTAAAAATTAAACTCCACCTTTCAATCTACAAATAAGGAAAGATTTCAAATCTTTTCTTAATCTTTTGTAGAAAGCTATAAAAGGAAAGATTTAAATTTCAAACTCTCTTTTAAAACCATGATATCCACATAAGAAATAATTTTAATAAAATCCCTTTTTATTTTCTAGTGGCCGACCACCTAAGCTTGGAACCCGAGCTTTGGCTGACCACCTAAATTTAGCTTCACCATTAGCTTTGGCCGACCCTAGCTTGGGCTCCAAGCTAGCTTGGCCGGCCACCTTAAGGTGGGTAGAAAGGTGGGTATAGATGGGTATAATTCTCTATATACAAGAGGCTACGATAGGGACCGAGAGGAGAAATTGGTTTTTGTCTCCCGATGAAATTAAGTTTCCCGTGTTCGCCCCGAACACACAACTTAACTTCATCAATAATAATTCATACCACTAAAGAATTATTATTGAATTGCCACACCAATCCCAAATTACATTTTGGGCTCATTCTTATTATGAGTGTGTTAGTCTCCCTGTGTTTAAGATGTCGGATGTCCACTAATTAATTGAGTTACTAAAAACTCATTTTAATTAATATCTCAGTCTAAGAGTAGTACCACTCAACCTTATCGTCATATCCGACTAAGTCCACCTGCAGGGTTTAACATGACAATCTTTATGAGCTCCTCTTGGGGACATTATCAACCTAGATTTCTAGGACACAGTTTCCTTCTATAATCAACAAGACACACTATAAGTAACATCATTTCCCAACTTATCAGACATTTTGATTTATCGAGCTAAATCTCACCCTTTGATAAGTCAAAGAAATAAATATTAAATATATGTGCTTGTAATTATATTAGGATTAAGAGCACACACTTTCATAATAACTAAGGACTTGTTCTTTTATTAAATCAGTATAAAAAGAATTTTCCTTAAATGGTCCTACTCAATACACTTAGAGAGTACTAGTGTAATCTATTAGTCAAGATAAACTAATACCTAATTACACTACGACTATTCCAATGGTTTGTTCCTTTCCATCTTAGTCGTGAGCTACTGTTTATAATTTATAAAGAATCGATAACACGATCTTCTGTGTGTGACACCATACACTATGTTATCTACAATATAAATTAATTGAACATCTACATTTGGTATATATAAATGTAGACACTTGACCAATGTGATTCTTATAAATGTTTATACAAAAGCTAGGCTTTTAGTATACACTCCAACAATCTCCCACTTATACTAAAAGACTATGTTGCCATAAATGCTGGCATACATCTGATTCCCATCCATTCAACATGTCCATCAAAAGCTCTTGCCTTAAGGACCTTAGTGAAAAGATCTACAGGTTATCACTTAATGCAATATAGGCGGCAACAACTTCTCCTCGTTATATGATGTCTCGTATTTGGTGGTACTTGTGCTCTATTGTGTTTACTTGCCTTATGGACTCATGGTTTCTTCGAGTTTGCTACTGCACCACTATTATTATAATAAATAGTAATAATCTTTGGACAAACCAGAAATCATATCTAAGTCCATCTTGAGGTTACTGAGTCACTCAGCTTTTATGGCCGCCTCTGAGGTTGCCACATACTCAACTTCCATTGTAGAATCTGAAAAGCACCTATGCTTAACACTCCTCCATAGTTATGACTTTACCTCCTAAAGTAAATACAAAACCCCGAAGTTGACTTATTATTGTCCCTATTCGATTGGAAGTTAAAATCCGTACAATCCACAGGGAGCAAATTATCTGCCTTGTAAGTTAGCATATAATCTCTAGTGCCTCTAAGGTACTTTTATATATGCTTTACAGCAATCCAATGTCCTTGTCCAGGGTTACTTTGATATCTGCTAACTATGCCCTTGGCAAAACAGATTTCTGATCTCGTGCATAGCATACATTAGGCTTCCGACAGCCGAAACATAAGGAACTGCCTTCATTTCCTCTATCTCATTTGATATCTTCGGAGACATCTCTTTAGATAAAGCTACTCCATTCTGAAAAGGTAAGAACCCTTTCTTGGAGTTTTGCATGCTTAAAATGAGCAAGGATTGTTTCGATATATGAAGCTTGGGATAAGTAAAATATATTCTTTTCTTGTGATCCCTTTGATCCCAAGAATATATGGATTCTCTCAAGTCCTTCATATCAAATTGTTTGGACAACCATACCCTTACTTCTGACAACACTTTGATATTGTTTCCAACTACCAAAAATGTTATCTACGTATAGTACAAGAAATACCACCACGTTTCCATCACACTTCTTGTATACACAAAACTCATTCGGTTATAAAATAAATCCATAGGTCTGGATTGCTTTATTAAACCGGATGTACCAAAACCTTGAAGCTTTACTTCTGTCCATAGACTGATTGAGCTTACACACAAGATGCTCTTTGCTCTTTGTAATGAACCCTTCTGGTTGCTTTATATGGATGTTTTCTTCAAGACTTCCATTAAGGAAAGTTGTCTTGACATCCACTTGCTAAATCTCATAGATAAAAGAATCTGGATAGACTTAAGCATGACTACCGGTAAAAAAGTTTCCTTATTCAACAAGCCTTGCTTTGAAAGTTTCTACCTTCCTGTCTATTCCTCTTTTCCTATTGTAGACTTATTTTCTGTAACGCTCGAAAATTCTCAAAGTAATTTTAGAAATATTCTATTAATTTTCCGGAATTTTAGGATATTTTTATGGAATATTTAGAGTAGCGGAAGTAGCAAAAATAAATAGAAATGTAAAATAGCCTAAGCGGGAATTGAACCCGAGACCTATGAGACCCTATGTCTTATAGACAACTCTAGTAACCAGGAGGCCCCAACAGGGGTGTGCTGAAAGAAGAGAGAAGCAATTATATTTAAGTTTAAGTTGGCCGAATAAACCACTTAATATAAATAGGGAAATAATTAAGTGAGGGTTTCTTTTGGACCGGGATTTCTTCCTCTTCTCAAACCCTTACACGCCGCCCCTCTCCCTTCTCTTCTTCTCTCGGTGCACCAAACCAAAGGGGATAGGGTTCCGTCCCGAGGGCTATAGGAGCACTTACCGGCAACAACTCCGGCACGAGGACGCTCTCCTCCGCGAGAGGAACACGTAGACGCAAGGAGATCGTCGAAAAGATCTTCTTCACCAGAAAACTAGCGACTAGAATCGTAAGAAAACTAGCGCAGGAGGTAAGAAACCCCTCACCTGCAATATAAGTAGCTCTTTTCACGATTTTATACCTTAGTTTAGTTGTATACAGATTTTCAACACATAGGGTGTGAATTAGTGCACACCAAATGTTTGATAAAATGCTTAGCTCAGTTAAATGCAACATAGGCATTTTTAATAGCTTAGATAAAATGCAATAGGAGCATTTTATAGCATACTTAGCCTTGCTACAACTTATATGGGACTACGGTCCCATGGGTGGGCTCCCACAGTCGCCTCTGTAACGACCCGCCTCCTACATCCTAGGCTGCGAGGTCGGACCGTCACATTATGCTGTGCTAACTTATTCCCTGACCATTGCTAAAGTCTAGGTGCGGAAAGCTGCACTAATTAAAAACTTTGCTAGTTTCTACCACAAATCTGGAACTAATACTCCAATCACCATTTTTTTTATCAATCATATGCTAAGGGGTATAACCTAGGATGTACCTGTCATATCTTACATCCCTTATGGTCAAGGAACTGAACTACAAGGTTTCTTGGTCGAAACCCAGCTTCCCAATCGATTGGGATCGAACTCAATCAATTGAAAGCTATTGGATCGATCCACTGATCGATCCAACTCGCTACTGTGCACGGGGTAAATTTTGGATCGATCGGCTGATCGATCCAGGCTCGCCAATCGATCCAGTGATCGATTCCAAAGCTATCTGTTCGCGAGGCTAATTCCCTGATCGATCGATCGATCCATCCATTAACTCTCTGTTCACGACGACACACTACCGGATCGATTGGCTGATCGATCCAGAAGCTTACTATTCGCGACAATAGCTCCGATCGATCGGTTGATCGATTTAGAAGCTTATTGTTTGCGAAAATCAACTCCCCGATTGATCGTGCGATCGATTGAGGACCTTCCAATCGATCGGCTGATCGATTGGGGTTTCTGGTTTCGCAGCTGAACTCTGATTTTAGCACTGTTTCGTGCTCAACTCACTTATATCAACTCTATAAGCAAAAACAAAGCTACTAGACCTATCATTACTCATGGCTAGCTAACTAAGATCATGACAATCAGTAATCTAAGCATAACTATTGCAATTCAAGACACTTAATTAATTAAAAGTGCAGAAAAGTAACACTACAAGAAATACTAAGTTCTTAAGTTGCTAGTTTCTCCAAAGATCTTTATTCCAAGTTCCTATCCACACATATCTTCATCGCATTGTCCTCCAGCCTCCGCTAATCCATCTTTTCTTTACTTTTATCTACAGTATAAGGAAAATAAGTATCTGTAAGCTTGGGAGCTTAGTAAGAAACCATCTACCTCACAAAACATGCATACGATGCAATTTATGCTTTTAAAACATGCTATTGAAATATATGTTGAACATGCTGAAATATAGATACTAAACATGGCATAATCACATAAAACACATGGCAATCCTAACTAAGCATAGTATTATAGTGTGAATCCATAAGGAACTATACTGAAATGAAAGCTGAGTTAAACTAGTGCTAACTGATGCTAAGCTGCACTGTTTTCACATAACATATTTTGTGAAACTTTGAAAACTATTTATCATAAATAGATGAAAATACTAAACATGCTGTTGATGGGCCCGGAAACTGTACCTCCTATGCGCGCATCCCTAACTAGACCCGAGGTAGCAAATCCCGAATCTTGTAGGGTTTACTAGGTTATCTAAACCTAGGGACGACTATGGGAGCCCAACCTAAGGACAACTGAAGTCCAGTACAGTGCCACTAATAAAAGTAAAATACTATTTTATAACTGAATTATCTTATCTTGCTATTTCTAGGTTATCTGAACCTAGAGCTAAGTTATCTGAACCTAGAGGCGACTGTGGGAGCCCACCCATGGGACCGTAGTCCCATATAAGTTGTAGCAAGGCTAAGTATGCTATAAAATGCTCCTATTGCATTTTATCTAAGCTATTAAAAATGCCTATGTTGCATTTAACTGAGCTAAGCATTTTATTAAACATTTGGTGTGCACTAATTCACACCCTATGTGTTGAAAATCTGTATACAACTAAACTAAGGTATAAAATCGTGAAAAGAGCTACTTATACTGCAGGTGAGGGGTTTCTTACCTCCTGCGCTAGTTTTCTTACGATTCTAGTCGCTAGTTTTCCGGTGAAGAAGATCTTTTCGATGATCTCCTTGCGTCTACGTGTTCCTCTCGCGGAGGAGAGCGTCCTCGTGCCAGAGTTGTTGCCGGAAAGTGCTCCTATAGCCCTCGGGATGGAACCCTAGCCCCTGTGGCTTGGTGCACCGAGAGAAGAAGAGAAGGGAGAGGGGCGGCGTGTAAGGGTTTGAGAAGAGGAAGAAATCCCGGTCCAAAATAAACCCTCACTTAATTATTTCCCTATTTATATTAAGTGGTTTATTCGGTCAACTTAAACTTAAATATAATTGCTTCTCTCTTCTCTCAGCACACCCCTGCTGGGGCCTCCTGGTTACTAGAGTTGTCTATAAGACATAGGGTCTCATAGGTCTCGGGTTCAATTCCCGCTTAGGCTATTTTACGTTTCTATTTATTTTTGCTACTTCCGCTACTCTAAATATTCCATAAAAATATCCTAAAATTCTGGAAAAATAATAGAATATTTCTATAATTACTTTGAGAATTTTCGGGCGTTACAATCCCCCATACCTTATAAAAAGTTCGTCCTCGAACTTAGAATAACTCTGGGTACTTCTGTCTCATACTAGCTTCTGTCTCCCAAGTTGCCTCTTCTGCTGTGTGATTTTGCCAAATGACTTTTACTAATGGTACTTCCTTGTTCTGCAATTTCTTAACTGCTCGGTCTATTATCTGAATAGGTCGTCTGTCATAGCTGAGGTCTTCGCGGACTTGTACAGACTGGGGCTCAATCACCTGGGTGGCATCTGGGATATGCTTCTTCAGCATAGAGACATGAAATACATTATGGATAGCTGACATCTCCTGGGGTAGTTCTAGTTCATATGCTACTTTGCCAACTCTTCTAGTGATAAGGTATGGTCCCACATATCTGGGACTTAATTTGCCCTTCTTCCCAAAACGCATTACTCCCTTCATGGGAGCCACTCTGAGAAATACTATATCCCCAACTAAAACTCTAAGGGTCTGCACCGTGTATCAGCATAGCTTTTCTGGCGGCTCTGAGCTGTCTTTATCCTTTGGCGAATCTGCTGTATAGCTGCTGTGGTATCTGCTACTACTGTTCACCACTTTCATGCCAGCAAATTGGAGATCTACACCTCCGCCCGTAGAGAGCCTCGTAGGGTGCCATGCCGATGGTGGCCTGATAGCTGTTGTTGTATGCAAATTCTGCTAAACTCAGATATTTGCACCAACTTCCCTTGAAGTTTAGGGCACATGCTCAGAGCATATCTTTGAGTACCTGATTTACTCGTTCCGCCTGACCATCTGTCTGAGGATGGAAAGCTGTGCTAAATTTTAACTTAGTGCCCAATGTTGACTGTACACACTCCCAGAAGTGTGATGTGAACCTACTGTCTCTGTCTGATATAATGGTCCGTGGGACTCCATGTAGTCTAACGATCTCCTTGAGATACAACTGAGCTAGCTGCTCCATGGAGTAGGATATCCTGATAGCTAAGAAGTGGGCTGATTTAGTCAATCTGTCGACTATTACCCAGATGGCATCAAAACCATTCGTGGTTCTGGGTAGTCCTACTATGAAATCCATAGAAATATCCTCCCACTTCCACTCTGGAATCTGAATAGGCTGCAGTACTCCTCCTGGTCTCTAGTGTTCTGCCTTGACCCTCTGACAGGTTAGACAGGTGCTGACATATCTAGCGATGTCTCTTTTCATTCCCGGCCACCAAAAACGTTTCTTCAAGTCTTGGTACATCTTGGTGGAACCAGGATGCATCGCATAAGGAGTTCCGTGAGCCTCGTCCAAGATCTTCCTCCGTAGTTCCTCCTGATCTGGAACACAAAGTCTGTCACCAAAATATAATGCCCCACTATCAGATACTCTGAACTCTAGACTTTCTGATCCTGCTAGCCCTTGCTTGATTTTTTGAATTTCAGGATCCTGTCCCTGAGCTGTCTGGATGCCACCAAGCAAGGTGGATTCTAACGTCATAGTAGAGAGCTATCCCACTATAAGTTCGACACTGAAATCTGTGATCTCCTTCTGTAGGGGCGGTGACATGGCTGCTAGGGATAGTAAGGTGACGCTGGACTTCCTGCTAAGTGCGTCTGCCACCTTATTGGCTTTTCCTGGGTGGTAGAGGATGTGTACATCATAATCTTTGACCAGCTCGAGCCATCTATGCTGTCGTATATTCAGATCCTTCTGAGTGAAGAAATACTTCAGACTCTAATGATCTGTATACACTCTACATTGAGCTCCATACAGGTAATGTCTCTAAATTTTGAGAGCGAAGACAACTGCTGCAAGCTCAAGGTCATGAGTGGGGTAGTTCCTCTCATAGTCCTTGAGTTGTCTGGAGGCATAGGCGATCACCTTGCCATTTTGCATTAGTACTGCTCCTAGTCCCAACTTAGAGGCATCACTATAAATATCAAAGCTGTCTGTGTTTTCTGGTAGAGCCAGAATGGGTGCACTGGTCAATCTTCTTTTTAGCTCGCTGAAGCTGTTCTCACAGTCTTCTGTCCACTGAAAGGCTATCCTGGAGAAATCCTCTACGAATTTCCTGTAATAACCTGCTAGTCCCAAAAAGCTTCTGATTTCACTGGCGTTCTTGGGTCTTTTCCAGCTGCTCACAACCTCTATTTTACTGGGGTCTACCATAATACCATCCTTGGAGATGATGTGACCCAGGAAGGCCACCTGATCGAGCCAAAATTCACATTTCGTAAACTTGGCGTATAGCTGGTTTTGCTGAAGGATCTGCAGTACTATTTTCAGGTGCTCTGCGTGTTCTTCCTGAGTTTTGGAATAGATAAGAATGTCGTCGATGAACACGATAACAAACTTATCTAAGTATTCTCTGAATACCCTGTTCATGAGGTCCATGAAACTAGCTGGAGCATTCGTCACGCCAAAGGGCATGACTACGAACTCATAATGTCCGTATCTGGTCCTGAAAGCCGTCTTGGGTATATCACCTTCTTTAACTCTAACCTGGTGATATCCTGATCTGAGGTCTATCTTAGAGAACACTGCTGCTCCCTTTAACTGATCAAACATGTCATCTATCCTGGGGAGAGGATACCTGTTCTTAATCGTGACTTGGTTCAGTGCTCTGTAATCTATGCACAGGCGCATGCTCCCGTCCTTCTTCTTCACGAACAATACAGGTGCTCCCCAAGGTGAGTGACTAGAGCGTATGAAGCCCTTGTCGAGCAGCTCCTGTAGTTGCTCCTAAAGTTCCTTCAGTTCTGCTGGAGCCATACGGTAGGGTGCTTTGGAGATGGGATTTGTACTAGGGATAAGTTCTATTTCAAATTCAATCTCCCTGTCCGGTGCTAGGCCTGGTAACTCCTCAGGGAAAACTGCTGGGTAATCACATACAACTCGGACCCCTTCTAGCTTTTGGTCCTTGTTCTGACTAGTACTGACTACATGGGCTAGGAATCCCGTACACCCTGAATCTAGTAGTTTCTGTGCTTTCATAGCTGAGAGAAACTTCTTGGCTTTTCTCTTTGGTTCTCCGATGTACTCAAACTGCACTCCTGCTTCAGGTTGGAATACAACTCTCTGTTTACGACACTCTATGGAGGCACCGTACTTCATCAGAAAGTCCATTCCCAAGATGACGTCGTAGTCAGCCATATCTAATACTATCAGATCACCAAAAAGCTCTCTGTTTGCTATACTGACCGGCACTGCTCGGAGCCAGTGCATGGATGCCATAATTTCTCCCGAAGGTAGCGTCGTCAAAAACTGACCACTGAATACCTCTGGGGGTATTGCTATCTTTTTAGTGAATGCCCTGGATATATAGGAATGGGTTGCCCCAGTATCGAATAAGACAGTTGCACTTTGCTGTAAAATACTAATCTGACCTGTAACAACTGTCGAGGCATTCACTACATCCTCCCTGGTGAGTGAGTAGATCCTCGCGTTCGTCGTGGCTGAGGGGGCTTCTAGTCTGCCTTGACTGATGTGTGGACCATCTATAGCAGCCTGCATCTGATGTAACTGAGCTGGTTTGTCTCCGTACTGAATCAGCTGTGGTGGAGGAAGACTGGTCTTGTTCGGGCATTGCTTAGCCATATGCCCTTCCTGGCCACATTCGAAACATCCACGTGTGCCCTTGCGACAAATTCCTGGGTGGAATTTCCCACAAGTAGCACACTTGGGATAACTAGGCTGTTTACTAGCTGGTCCGCCTTTTGGGTAACTTTCTGGTTTGCGTTTGTGGCTGGAGTTCCCCTTCCAGTTAGAGCCGTGGCCCTGGTGCTTCTGAGTGCCTGAGCCTCCTTGGCCTTTAGACTCTTAAAAGGCTTGTTTCTGCTGCTTGATGTTGTTCTGGTAATGTTCGGTGGTCAGAGCACTGCTCACTAATTCTTCTGTAGTTTGTGACCTATGAACGCCGCTGGCCACATTCATTGCTATCTCCGGCCTTAGCATTTTGAGCATCAACCGAACTCGTTCACTTTCAGTGCTGACTAGTTCAGGGCATAAACGAGCCAGTCTATTGAATTTCTTCATGGCTTCCTCAACTGTAAGGTTGCCCTGTCGAAATTCAGTGAACTCGTCATAGTGGCGGTTTGTGACCCGCATGTGAAAGAACTCTTCGAAGAATTCTCTCTCGAAGTCAGCCCATGTTATCTGGTTCACTGGGCGCTTCGCTTTAATTCTCTCCCACCACATACGTGCGTCTCCTGTCAGGCAGAAGCTCCATCGTACTCTCCAGTGTTTTGAACCAGGCTTGAGCATCCCATGGTTCACTGGTGCCTGAGAAATTCTCTGGCTTGATTTTCTGCCACTAGATCAGATAGGCTTCTCTTTTTGCCCCTGCTGCTGGGGCTACTGTGCTGCAGGTTGGACTGGTGGAACCTCTATCACCACTGCGGTTTCTAGGTTAGGTTCTGGAGTGATAGTGGGAGTGTTCTGCTGATTAGCCCTTAGGGTGGCTATCTCCTGTTGTTGTTCAGCTAGCTGTTTCTGTAACTGGGCCACTACTGCTGCAAGGTCTGGGGAAGGCACTGAGCTGCCTGCCTCATGCTGGGGCTCAGTAGCTGGTGTGTTTCTAGCTGGGCGTCCTCGTACCATTTTCTAGAGAAATAGAGGGTATACATAACTAATGCTATCATATTTGCATAACTATTATTATCATGTTAAATGCCATCATATATAACCATGTTTTAATCATCTATGAACATGAAAGCAAGAACATAATAAAGTAAGAGGTACTCTTACTTGGAAGCTGCAGGTTCAATGCTGATGTGTGTGTAGGAAGTATGGAACTTTGCTCTGATACCACTCTGTAACGACCCACCTCCTACTAACTAGGCTGCGAGGCCGGATCGTCACATTATGTTGTGCTAACTTACTCCCTGACCATCGCTAAAGTCTAGGTGCGGAAAGCTGCACTAATTAAAAACTTTGCTAGTTGCTACCACAAATCTGGAACTAATACTCCAATCACCATTTTTTTTATCAATCATATGCTAAGGGGTATAACCTAGGATGTACTTGTCATATCTTACATCCCTTATGGTCAAGGAACTGAACTATAAGGTTTCTTGGTCGAAACCCAGCTTTCCAATCGATTGGGATCGAACTCAATCGATTGAAAGCTATTGGATCGATCCACTGATCGATCCAACTCGCTACTGTGCACGGGGTAAATTCTGGATCGATCGGCTGATCGATCCAGGCTCGCCAATCGATCCAGTGATCTATTCCAAAGCTCTCTGTTCGCGAGGCTAATTCCCCAATCGATCGATCGATCCATTAACTCTCTGTTCACGACGGCACACTACCGGATCGATTGGCTGATTGATCCAGAAGCTTACTGTTCGCGACAATAGCTCCGATCGATCGGTTGATCGATTTAGAAGCTTACTGTTTGCGAAAATCAGCTCCCCGATCGATCGTGCGATCGATTGAGGACCTTCCAATCGATCGGCTGATCGATTGGGGTTTCTGGTTTCGTAGCTGAACTCTGATTTCATCACTATTTCGTGCTCAACTCACATATATCAACTCTATAAGCAAAAACAAAGCTACTAGACCTATCATTACTCATGGCTAGCTAACTAAGATCATGACAATCAGTAATCTAAGCATAACTATTGCAATTCAAGACACTTAATTAATTAAAAGTGCAGAAAAGTAACACTACAAGAAATACTAAGTTCTTAAGTTGCTAGTTTCTCCAAAGATCTTTATTCCAAGTTCCTATCCACACACATCTTCATCGCATTGTCCTCCAGCCTCCGCTAATCCATCTTTCCTTTACCTTTAACTACAGTATAAGGAAAAGAAGTATCTGTAATCTTGGGAGCTTAGTAAGAAACCATCTACCTCACAAAACATGCATGTGATGCAATTTATGCTTTTAAAACATGCTATTGAAATATATGCTGAACATGCTGAAATATAGATACTAAACATGGCATAATCACATACAACACATGGCGATCCTAACTAAGCATAGTATTATAGTGTGAATCCATAAGGAACTATACTGAAATGAAAGCTGAGTTAAACTAGTGCTAACTGATGCTAAGCTGCACTGCTTTCACATTTTCACCTAATGGCTTTTACAACATTTGGTGATTTTATAAGCTCCCAGACACTATTAGAATACATATATTCTAATTCTGTATTCTTTGCAAAGATGTTGCATCTTTATCTTAGAGTGCTTCGTCATATCTCCGGGGATCAGGTTCATGTCTACCAGGGATCAAGTCCAAAGACTCTCCCAAAACATGAATCTTTTAGGTTGCCTAACAACCCTCCCACTACGACGAGACACTTTCTGCAATTGTGTATCATTTTTTATACGTGTTGCAGTTTCTTGTGATATTTCATCTTGTACAGTTGGTACTAGATTAGACGTGTCCTTTAATTTCCTTAAGAACAATTTTTACTCATGGGCTTGTGGTTCATAATATAGTCCTTTTTCTAAAATCGGGCATTGGCGCCAACAACGACCTTCCGATTTTAAGGACTATAAACCTTTTTTCGTTTTTCTAGGATAACTCATAAACAAGTGAACTCATGTCCAACTTATCAATGTCTCTCATGTGCTAGACCACCCATATCCGAATATGCTTCAGACTAGGATTACACCCATTCTGCAATTCTATGGGAGTAGAGAGTTTTGACTTAGAAGGTACTACGTTCACTTCCGTTTCCAGTGTATATCCTTAAAACGAATTTGCTAATTTTCTGAATAACTCATCATCGATCTAATTATTCTATAAGAGCCTTATACCTTCTTTCTACTACACCATTATGTTGGGGTGTACCAGGTGCAGTTAGTTGGGATTAAATCCCGACTTCTGATAAGTGACTCCTAAACTCTCCTAAGAGGTACTCGTTACTACGATTTCACCGTAGTGTCTTGATACTTTTACTTTGATGTTACTCCTCATCATCCTAGTACTCTTTGAACTAATCAAAGCACTTAGACTTATGGCGCGTTAAGTAAATGTATCCTTATCTCGAATAGTCGTCTATAAAAGAGATGAAATATTCTAAACAACCTCTTGCCTGGATAGTCAAAGGTCTACACAAATCAGAATAACCAATTCCAACATATCTTTGGCTCCATACCCCTTAGACTTAAAAGTTTCTTGGTTATTTTTCCTTCCAAGTAAGACTCGCAAGTTGGAAAGATTTCCACTACCAATAAACCCAAGAGTTCATTGGTTATTATCCTTTGAATTCTACTCAAGTTAATATAACCTAGCCTTAGATGCCAAAAATATGATTGGTTCATTTCCGAAGGTTACTTTCTCTTATTAAAGTTAGAAAATGTGTTATTAATTTCTATTTATTGCATCGTGAGATTTATTGGATTATAAATTGTCAACCAACGTACCAGAACAGATAACTACCTATTTCCTTGATAACAATTTTGTTACCAAAATAGACAGAATAGTTTAGAAACCGAAATCAAATTCTTTCTAAACTTAGTACGTTAAGATAATTTCTTAAAATCCATATTTTATTCTTATCGGAGGATAAACATCTTCTACTGCAACAGCTGCTACTATTACAGCAGTGCCATTGTAGACGGTGATTTATATAGTTGTCGGGTTTCCTGGAACCCCTGTAATGAATTGCAGACATAATCAGTGGTTCATGTATCTACACACCAAGTACAGGTAGATAACACCACTAAATATATTTCAACAACTAATAAAATACACCATTATTGTTCTCAGTTCTGAGAGGACAGTCTACCTTAATGTCCAAGTTTTCTAATCATTACAATTGGGACTACTAAGTCTATTATATAGTATAACAACTAGGGGATTGACTAACATTTGATATCCTAAGAATCACAAAAATATTTGGTCAAGACCAACATCTCAAAATCCCTGTAAATTTTGTATGCCACGATAGTGTGGACGTATACAAATTCTAAAAGGAGATTTTATCCATTAATTTTATTATCTTGTCAACTTATGACAAATAAAATTAATAGTTGGTCTTTCTTTAATCAAATATTTGGTCAAGACTCTAAATTTAAAATAATATTGATTCCTCTAACAGTACTATTTAAATTTACCAACACCTCAAAACACCGTGAATTTTGCATGCCATGTTAGTGTGGACGTATACAAAATCAACATTTGTAAGAGGAGGGTTTTACCCATTAACTATCTTGTCAACGTAACTTTATGACAAATAAAATTATCTCAAACACCGTTAATTTTGTATGCCACGTTAGTGTGGACGTATACAAAATCAATCATTTGTAAGAGGGGTTTTAACCCATTAATTTTATTATCTTGTCAACCTAGTTTTATGACAAATTAATAGTTGGTTTCCTTTTTGGTCACACAAGTAATAGCAGTGACTCTATTGGGGAGGATACTATTAGATGCATCTAAGTGTATACCATTACTTTGATACTAAGTCCATTAAATAGAATTGTGCCCCTTCAGTTGGAGAAGATCACACACATCCTAAATAATTTCCTATAACCATCCATTAAGGAAATTTGATCTAGTGATCAGTACACAAACTCATCCATTGTGGAGGGAGACACTCAGAGCCAACACGCAAGTGTTAGGATGTATACCAAAAGCCTAGCTTTTGGTATAAACATTTATCTAGAAATAAGAATCACATTGGTCAAATGTCTACATTTATGATAAATGTAGTTGCTCAATTAATTTATATTGTAGATAACATGGTGTGTGGTGTCACACACAGAAGATCATATTATCGGTTCCTTATAAATTATAAACAGTAGCTCACGACCAAGATGGAAAGGAACAAACCATTGGAAGGTCGTAGTATAATTAGGTATTAGTTTATCTTAACTATATAATTACACTAGTACACTTAAAGTGTATTGAGTAGGACCATTTGAGGTCGTTCCTTTTATACTGACTTTATGAAGGAACAAAGACCTTAGTTATTATGGAAGTGTGTGCTCTTAATCCTAATATAATAACAAGCACATATATTTGATATTTATTTTTTTAATTTATCAATGGGTGAGATTTAGTTCGATAAATCAATAAGCCCGATAAGTTGGGAAATGATATCACTTATAGTGTGTGTTGTTGATTATAGAAGGAAACTGTGTCCTAGTGATCTAGGTTGAGAATGTCCCCAAGAGGAGCTTATAAGGATTGTCATGTTAAACCCTGCAGGTGGACTTAGTCCGACATGATGATAAAGTTGAGTGGTACTACTCTTGGAGCAAGATATTAATTAAGTGAGTTGTTAGTAACTTACTTAATTAGTGGACATTTGTTATCTTAAACACAGGGAGACTAACACACTCATAATAAGAAGGAGCCCAAAATGTAATTTGGGATTGGTGTGATAGTTCAATAATAGTTCTTTAGTGGAATGAATTATTATTGATAAAATTAAGTTGTGTGTTCGGGGCGATGCTTAATTTCATGGGAGACCAAAACCAATTCCTCCTCTCGGTCCCTATCGTAGCCTCTAGTATATAGAGATTTATACCCACCGCATACCCACCTTCTTACCCATCCAATGGGGCCGGCCAAGCTAGCTTGGAACCCAAGCTAGGGCCGGCCAAGACCAAGTGGATAAGCCATGTAGGTGGCCGGCCAAAGCTTGGGTCCCAAGCTTAGGTGGCCGGCCACTAGAATATTAAAAAGGATTTTTATTAAAATTATTTCTTATGTGGATATCATGATTTTAAAAGAGAGTTTAAAAATTAAAAATTTCCTTTTATAGCTTTCTACAAAAGATTAAGAGAAGAGATTAATCTCTTTCCTTATTTGTAGTTTAAAAGGATGGTTTTAATTTTTGGTTAAAACTTTTCTTTTTTGTAAATCATCTACATGTTTAAAAGAGAGTTTAAAATTTGAAATCTTTCCTTATTTGTTGATTAAAGGAGGATTTTAAATTTTAAGAAAACTTTCCTTTTTAATCATGTTCATGATTTAAAAGAGAGTTTAAAATTAAATATTCTCTTTTATAAGTTTCTACAAAAGATTAAGAAAAGATTTGATATCTTTCCTTATTTGTAGATTAAAAGAGATTTTAATTTATACAGATAACTTTCTTTTTATCCACATGTTTAAAAGAAAGATTTTAATTTATTAAATTTCCCTTTTATAAACCAATCATGAAGGGATAAAAATTATTAGAGAAATTTTTATAAATTTCCGGAAGCAAATAAGGAAGTTTTAATTTGTGTTTAAAATTTTATTTGCTTGGAGATTTTATTTGTTGTGGCCGGCCATTGTAATTTGAAAAGAGAAAATTATTTTAATTAAATAAATTTTCCTTTTCAATGGCAAACGAATTAAGGAAGTTTTTATTAAATTTTCCTTATTTGCCAAGACCAAGGATTATAAAAGAGGGGGTAGAGGAGACTTCAAGGCTAAGGACTCTATTCTATTTTTCTCCCTCTTTTCCTTGGTGTGGTGGCCGACCCTTCCCTTTCTCTTCTCTCCTCTTGTTGTGGCCGAAATCTATCATCTCTTGGAGCTTGGAGGATGTGGCCGGATCAAGGAAGGAGAAGAAGGAGAGAAAGCATGCATCCCTTGGAGCTTGGTTGGTAGAAAATTCTTCATCCTTTGGAAGTTCTTGTGCTTGGCCGAAACTTGAAGGAAGAAGGAAGAAGGTGCCTAGGTGGTTCTCATCTTGGAAGATCGTTGCCCACACAACGTCTGAGGTTAGAAGAGGAATACGGTAGAAGATCAAGAGGTCTTTCTAAAAGGTATAACTAGTAATTTTTCTTTCCGCATCATACAAGTTATTTTGGGAAATAATACTAAATACAAGAGGCATACGATTCTAGTGTTTCGAATTTATTTTCGATATAGTGTTCTTTTGTTTTTCTTTTCCTTGTGATTTGATTGTTCTTTTTGTTGATACAGTCTGACCTGGATGTTGTTTTGATGTTGACACTGATTTAAGTTTGAATCAGATATTAAATTAACTCAGATTAATTACTAATCAAGGTTGACTTGGTTAACCTGATTGACCTGATTGGGAAAAGTCCAAGCGAGGAGCTTGGCACGGGAAAGTCCTGGTGAGTGAAGCCAGGCAGTGGGAAAATCCTAACTGGGATGTTAGGCAGTTGGAAAGTCCTGGTGAGTGAAGCCAGGCAATTGGAAAGTCCTTGTGAGTGAAACCAGTCAATTGGGAAGTCCAAGTGTGGAAGCTTGGCATGTATGGTCGGAGAGGGTTCGGTAGCACGCTCTCTGGACCGTCAGGGGTGAGGGCAGCAAGCTTGGAAGCTTGACTCGAGACTCACAGCTTTGGATCGGTCTGAGGCCGATCCGGTGCATGCGGCTGATCGATGCCCGATCCGGTTACTGATCGATCAGCAACACTCGATAACTGTATCGATCGGTCGGGACCGATCGGGCAACACTCGATAACACATCGAGTGTATCTTGATCGGTCGAGGACCGATCGAGCAAACTCGAGCACATGGATACTGATCGGTCCGGGACCGATCGATGATCCGATGCGCGAGTGGATCTTGACGGTCTACGGACCGATCCGGTGAGTCTGATCGGTCCACGCACCGATCGGGCTTGTGCCGATTCACGTGAAGGGTGGATCGGTCTTGGGACCGATCAGACAAGCACCGATCGGTCACCAGACCGATCGATGGAAAATCAGGGTCTGCTGACCGATCCACAGTATGGCTTGTTTTGCATGCGCTTTCTCTTATTGTTTCTGATTCGCAATTGCTTTTACCTATTTCGTTTCTAACCATCTGCTGTAAGCTTTCTCGAAGTTACAGGTTACAGATTACTTGATGTTGGGTGAATTCAAATTAAGGATCATTAGTAGAAGGCGACGAAAAAGCTTTTGCTGTGTCTCGCTGCGGACAAACCAGTTTTGGTAGCAACGTCTCGTTTGCGATCTGCTGGCAGCCGTTTGGTCGAAATCAGCTTGACTTGTGCTGATAGGTTCAAGCTCAGAGGTTCCAGTGGAAACGAGGATGCCATTGGTGGGAGCTGAGACAATCAGACAAGGAAGAAGCGTGATTGGCGACGTCGTGGACGGTTGCAGGGATTTGCTGCAGGTTTGGCAGAGATCCGTTACAGAGCAGAGAGGCATATGAAGGTGGAGAGGAGAGGCTCTCGTGACAATGCTTTTTGTGCTCTTGCTGTGAAAAACACTGTGGAGAAAAACTCTCTGGAAGATTGAAGCAGTGTGCTTGTTCTTCGCTGATTGTGGCTGTGAGCTTCCTTTGATCATTTCACTTGAGCCACTACTGTAAGTCTTGTGCTTAATTTCTTACTGCTGTTAAAGACTTTGTGGAGAGGTTACTCCACCGAGAAGGAGAATCCTTTAGCCGGATAGCTCCCGGGGTGTAATCTACCGGGAGAACGAGAGGATTCGTCCCCCTTACGGACACGCCGAGGAGTAGGGGCAAGTTATCCCCGAACCTCGTAAATCTCTGAGTTAGTGTGCTGTGCTTTCTTGTTTTAGTTTTCTAATTCCGCTGTGCTAACAAAGTTCTTGAAGAAATTTGTGTTTAGTGTTTTTCAAAGAGGCTATTCACCCCCCTCTAGCCATCTAAGGTCCCAACAAGTGGTATCAGAGCGAGGTTCTCTTCATTTCGGCTTAACAACCCGAAGAGCAAAACAATGGCCATGAAGGAGGGATTTAGCACCAACCGTCCACCTTACTTCGAAGGAGCAGATTTTCAATATTGGAAGGGCCGCATGGAGTACTACCTCAAAACCGACATAGCCATGTGGTTCTTAGTCAAGGAAGGTTTCACACCACCAAAGGATGAAGAAGGTAAGGAACTCGAGTCGTCAAAGTGGTCTACCGAACAACTCCGCAAAGCACAAGCCGATGCCAAGGCTATGGTCACCTTGCAATGTGGAATCGCCAAGGACCAACTCGTCAAGGTAGGTCCGTTCTCAAGTGCAAGAGACCTATGGAACAAACTCATCGAGCTCCAAGAGGGAACTCGAGATTCTCGGATTGCCAAGAGGGACCTATTCTTGAATCATCTCCAAAATCTAACCATGAAGGACAATGAAACGGTGAGTGAACTTCATGGGAGATTCAAGGAGATCATCAATGGTCTCCACTCCGTGGATGAACGGGTAGAAAACCGTGACCTAGTAAGGTACGCTCTTAAATCTTTTCCTAGGAATGCCTTGTGGTCATCCATGGTAGATGCCTACAAGGTATCCAAGGATCTTTCCATTGTTAAACTAGATGAATTTTTCTGTGAGATGGAACTTCATGAGCTTGCTAACAAAGGTCAAAAGAGAAGGGTATTGCTTTATTTGCAGGACCAAAGAGCAAGGATGGAAGAAGGAAGAAGGAAAAGAAGAAAGAAAAGGAGATTTCCTCATCCACCTCTTCTTCCGAATCCGATGATGAAAGTGGATCATCATCAAGCGAGATGGCGAACTTCGTAAGGAGGATTATGAGAAGAGGCCGAAGATACAAAGGAAAAGGTAAAACTAATGATCAAAATTTTGATAAATCTAATGTTACATGTTATGAGTGTAGCAAGAAAGGACACATTCGGAGCGAGTGTCCGAAACTAAAGAGGAAGGAGGAACGAGCCAAAAGGAAGGAGGAAAGAGCCAAGAAGAAGAAGGCTCTCAAGGCCACTTGGGATGAGTCCCCATCAAGCTCATCGGAGGAAGAAGAGAAGATGGAAAAGAGCACTCGGCAATTGGCACTCATGGCAAGGGAAGAGTCAGAATCCGAGAGTGATGACTCAAGCGCTTCAACCACGGCTTCATCATCTTCGGATGATGAAGAGGTAACCTCTTCTCATATAGAAAAGTGTTATAAAACTATCACTCACTTATCTACATTGCTTAAAAAGTCAAAAACAGAAAATAAATTGTTGAAAGAAGAAGTAAAAACCTTAAGGACCCTTAGGGAAGATGAGGTCGATGACCTACATCTAGAAGTCCTTGAGGATGAGAACAAGGCCTTAAAGGGTGAGGTTGAGAAACTCAAGAAAATGCTTGAGAAATTCTCAACTAGCTCTAAGACTCTAGACATGATTCTAAATGCCCAAAGGGCAGTTTACAACAAAGCCGGGTTAGGGTATCAACCCAAGGAGTCGAGTTTCATTTCTCTAATGTCTAGAACTCAAAATAGTAGATCACATGTTTCTAGAGTTCATGGAACTAGGAAAGGTATGACCAAGGCATGAGTTCCTAGGTCTTTCGTTGTAGAAGCATTAGGTCCCAAGATTTGGGTACCTAAAACCTCTATTTTTCGTGTATTGTAGGCATTGGTCGAGGGGGAGCATCTATCAACTTGGTTTGTTGATAGTGGATGCTCCAAGCACATGGGAACAAATCACTGTTTACTACCATTCAAAACAAAAGTAGAGGTAATGTGTCTTTTGGTAATAATGGTAGCCTTAAGGTTGTAGGAATTGGAGACATTCATATATCCGAATGTCTTCATATCAAGAATGTCCTTCTAGTCAAGGGGATGACTTTAATCTCCTAAGTGTCGATCAATTGTGTGATACGGGTTACACAATTGAATTTCATTCAAGTCAATGTTTGGTTAAACACATTGACACACTTGACACTGTACTAGTAGGCACAAGGGTTGACAATATTTATCAAGTATCATTTAAAAGTGCTACTAATGCTTTGATTAAGTGTTTCATGTCGAAAGAAGAAGAGTCTTGGTTATGGCATAGAAGATTGGCACATGTAAACATGAAGAACATCTGGAAGTTGGCCAACCAAGGATTAGTGCGAGGCTTACCAAGCATCAAGTTCCACAAGACCAAACTATGTGATGCATGTCAAAAGGGTAAGCAAACAAAAGCTGTCCATAAAGGTAAAAGCAATGTAAGTACATCTACTGCTTTAGATTTATTGCACATGGACCTATTTGATTGCAGTAGTGTAATATCATTGAATGGAAGTAGATATTGTTTGGTAATCATTGATGATTTTACTAGATACACATGGACTTTCTTCTTGAAACATAAGGACCAAACTATAGATATTTTATTTCCTTTTGTAGAAGAACTGAAAATGAAAATCGACAACAATTAAAACCATTAGAAGTGATCATGGTGGGGAATTTCAAAATCATAGGTTTTTAGAGTTTTGTCAAGAAAAGGGATATAGGCATGAGTTCTCTACTCCAAGGACCCCACAGCAAAATGGGGTTGTGGAGAGAAAGAACCAAGTCCTACAAGAGGCTGCACGAAGCATGCTTCATGAGTACTCACTACCGAGCTACTTATGGGCTGAAGCTGTGAATACAGCTTGCTATGTGCAAAATCGAGTTTTAATACATAGGTTTTTAGGAAAGACTCCCCATGAACTTTGGTTTGGGAAACCGCCTACAATTAAACATCTTAGGGTGTTTGGTTGTAAAGTGTTTATCTTAAACACCAAGGATCATCTTGGGAAGTTCACGGCTAAGGCTGATCAAGGGATACTGGTCGGGTACTCTCTTACCAGCAAAGCCTATCGAGTCTACAATGAGAGGACTAAATTGATTGAAGAGTCCTCAGACGTAGCATTTGAAGAAATCCCTAAATCAAATGATCAATCAAGGGATGTAGGAGAAATTCAATTCGAACTTAGAAATCTAAGTTTGAATGATCAAAACATTGGAAGAGTCGAAGTTGACTCTGAAGATGATGAGCAAAGGCAAGAAAGGGCTCAATCTGATCTCTTGCCTGTGCCGAGTGAGACCACTCATGAGGCACCGCCAACTCCAAGGTAATCTAGGATAGTCTCTAGTCATCCACAAGACCAGATTGTGGGAGACATCCAACAAGGGGTTAGGACTAGATCATTCTTCAGAAATGAGTCGAATGAGGTTGCTTTGATCTCAGAAATCGAACCTAAACTAGTTGATGAGGCATTGCATGATCCTGATTGGGTCATAGCTATGCAAGATGAGTTAGGTCAATTTGAAAGAAGCCAAGTGTGGGACTTGGTTCCTAGACCTAAGAAGACCACCATTATTGGAACTAAATGGGTCTTCAAAAATAAGTTAAACCAAAAAGGAGAGGTAGTAAGAAACAAGGCAAGACTAGTAGCCAAGGGCTATAGTCAAGTTGAAGGCCTCGATTATGATGAGACCTATGCTCTTGGCACGATTGGAGTCCATTCGTTCAATGCTAGCTTTTGTTGCACATAGAGGTTTCAAGCTCTATCAAATGGACGTTAAATCGGCCTTCTTAAATGGTTTCATTAAAGAAGAAGTCTACGTTGAACAACCACCGGGGGTTGTGAATACCGAAGCTCCAAACCACGTGTTCAAGCTCAAGAAAGCTCTTTATGGGCTAAAACAAGCACCTCGAGCTTGGTACGAAAGGTTGTCGACTTATCTATTAGAAAAGGGTTTTGTAAGGGGTCAAATAGACCCAACACTATTTCTTCGTCGAGATGGTGAAAATATTTTTGTAGCCCAAGTATATGTCGATGACATAATTTGTGGCTCAAATAACAAGGGCTATTTAAATGAATTTATCACTCACATGGAAAGTGAGTTTGAAATGAGTCTTGTGGGAGAATTGACATTCTTCCTTGGACTAGAAATCAAACAAACTAGAGATGACATTTATGTCCATCAAGCAAAATACACTCAAGAGATGCTTAAGAAATTCAAAATGAGTGATTCTAAGGAAGTATCCACTCCTATGGCGACGAGCACTCGTCTTGACAATGATGAGAGTGGAAAATCAGTTGATCTAACGCAATATAGAAGCATGATCGGTAGTCTTCTATATCTCACAGCTAGTCGACCGGACATACTCTTTGCTGTGGGCATGTGCGCTAGGTATCAAGTCTGTGCCAAGGAATCTCACTTAATTGCAGTTAAGAGAATTCTGAGATACCTTAAAGGCACAATTAGAGTAGGTCTTTGGTACCCTCGTACTGAATCATTTGACTTGATAGGTTATACCGACTCCGATTATGCTGGGTGCAAATTGGATCGGAAAAGTACGAGTGGGGGTTGCCAATTTTTAGGTTCATGTTTAGTTAGTTGGTCAAGTCGGAAGCAACATTGTGTTGCTCTCTCCACGACCAAGGCTGAATATATTGCCATGGGAGAGAGTGTATCACAGTTGTTGTGGATGATACACACCCTAGAGGATTATGGACTCCCTTATAAGGGTGTACAAGTGCTATGCGACAACATTAGCACAATCAACCTAACTAAAAATCCAGTCCATCATTCGAGGACCAAACACATTGAAGTGCGTCATCACTTCATAAGAGATCACGTAGCTAGGGGAGACATTGTGCTCACATATGTTGAGTCAAAATCAAACCTAGCCGATATCTTCACAAAACCCCTTCCGGAGAATGAATTTAGTCATTTAAGGAGGGAGTTGGGAATGTGTTTGGCTCCTTAGGTCATTAGAACTTCACCATGATCAATAAGGACTATTAAAATGACAAGAGTAATTGGGAAACTGATTTGGGCAATTTGGGGACATCTCACACAAACGATAAGGTTTAACAAATTGTTTTTGTTTGCTAGAAATGGGGTGAGATGCTAGGAACAACCAATTTATTCAAAATGTACTATGCATCCCTTGAATAAGTAGGTTGAAGAGACATAAATTGAGTATGGGGAAGGTCATTACATAATTCATGTGTATTTGACTCCTAGATCTTACTCATATATTCCAACCAAGGAATCTTGGTTGGACTTTTGTCTAGAAATTATCTAATCATGATTGATGTGTTGATTGATACTTTGGATTGGTATCTTTAATGATAAGATGAGTTGATAATGTAAGAATAGTAATTTAGGATATATTTTGATAAATTTGAAACTAAACATGACAGGGTTGGATATTTCAGGTTTTGAAACTCTGAAATGTCTGAAACTAACTTGTAACTTAATAAAAAAAAAATAAAAAAAAACCTAGAATGTTAGGACTTTCAGAGCTTGCAATTAGGAAATGTTCTTGCTCGTAGATGTTTAAGTTCTGTGTTCTGAATTTGAGAAGTTCTGAATTTTCAGAATTCTCGAGAGAAACGACTGCGAAATCAGTTGCTCGAATTCAGATATCAGAAATCTGAATTATCAGACACTGATCGGTCTCACGACCGATCAGGAGACTCTCTGATCGGTCCACAGTCCGATCAGGGGTCCTCCAGATATCTTCGTGCTTTCTGTTGGCTCACTGATCGGTCCAGGGACCGATCAGGAGGTTCTGGCACGCGACAATCACAAATGTTCGGTCCAGGGACCGATCAGGAGGATCTGGCACGCATTCACATCTGATCGGTCCGAGGACCGATCAGGAGATACTGGACCGGTCTGTCGACCGATCCAGATCGAGTCCATAACTCTTCGATCAGTTCTATGGTTCGCAGGAAGGCTACCTGATCGGTCTCCAGGACCGATCAGAGGGTTTCCTGATCGATCCAAGGGACCGATCAGACCTTTTTGTGCGTTAAAATCGATCCTGATCGGACAGCCGTCCGATCAGATTACACTGTGCGCTACCCCCTCATTAAATCCTCCTGACCTCCTCTCTTCCCGATCTTCTTCTTTCTCACAACCCTAGCCGACCGACGCCCCGACGCCCCTTTCTTCCTCCCGTATTCTCGACCCATCGTCTTCTAAAAGCCGAAGGTCAAAATGGCACCGAGGTAATCTCTCGATCTCTAATCTCTACTGTTATTGTCTTTGGCAGTTCACGTTATCATGTTTCTTACGGTGACTGTGGTTTGTGTTTGGTGGTTTGCCCATGGCCGGTGCTCTCTCTTTGTTTCCCATTGTTTAAATGGTTAGGAAGAAACCCACTAGTGGTGAGGGTACCTCTAAGGAACCAACCGAGAAATCCAAATCCAAGTCCAAAGCTCCTGCTACCTCCCGACCTCAACCGGCTAGTTCGGGGAGATTCCCCAACCAACAATTTGAAAAATCATTTAAGGAGAGGACTTTCAAATTACTCCCTTGTCGATCTGTTGATAAGAAGTTCATGCAGGAATCTTGTCCCTCTATTTTAGAAACCATTGCCTACTACAAGCTCGATTCTTTGGTTTTTCTAGAAAGGGACATCAACTTTGATCTAGTATCTGAATTCTATAACAACCTTCATCAGACTCCTGATGGTAGTTATAGAACAAGAGTGGCTAAGCAAAACGTTGATCTCAACATAATTGCCTTCTTTGAGTATTTAGGTTGTCGTTTGTGTTCGGGGACGGTGTTCTCCATCTATCCTGTTTTGCCTGAACCCGTACCTCATCCTCTTAATGTCTCTTCTGACTCAATCCATGAGTACTTCTTTGGTCATCCGAGACTGGATGGTTTAGATGAGTTAGATGACGACTTTCCTACATTTGCAGCCCTTAGACTCTCTGCTCCTGACTACATCCTTTTCAAAGTTGTCACACAATGTCTTCTACCTATCACCTCTAAACCGTTGGCAGAAATTCGACCATATCACTGTCTGATGCTTTATGGGTTACGTCGACGTCTAGATTTTGATATTATGTCGAGTGTCTATATGTCTATCATATCCCATAGCGAACCGAGCGGCGACAACATCTATATGCCTTTTGGGCATATAATTACTGGTTGGCTCGAGTCCATGGGTATTGACGTCTCTAGGGGGAGGATAGTGAAGATGGTCAGGCAGGATTGTCGACTTGGGAAACGTGCATTTTCCAAGTCCGGAATCCTAAGTCAGGATGGGCCGGTTAGGTGGAAGGATGGGAGGGCACTGGGTGAGCTACCACTTCCACGACAGGTTGCTCGTCCTCCTGCTGCTGCTGCATATGGCGAGGAGGATCCAGATCTGCGCTGGCAGATCGCTGAGCTGGAGAGCCGGTTTGACCGCCACGAGGAGATGGTGGCTGCAGAGTTCGATGGCCTGCGCCTCCAGATTGATCAGCGCTTCGATACTCTACAGAGACAGCAGTTGGCGACACATCAGGCATTTCTAGGATGGATGGCCGGCCATCCACCTCCTCAGCACTCCGCGGGCGAGCTACCCTCAGGCAGCAGCATGCCTCTTCAGGATTCCACTCTTCCAGCTGATGCTGCGGATGATCCTCTTGATGAGGATGTTGGCTGACATTCTCTATGTTTTGATTGTTTTGTTGATACTATGTCTTTGATACATTTATCTGAACTGGATGTTAGCTGTGTTTCTTATATTCATGCTATTTATGATGCTTCACTATTCATGATACACTTATGATGTTTCATATGCCATTGTTTTTCATATACCGTATTTTTTTATGTGGATTAAGATTGAGGCGTTATTGGTTAAAAGGGGGAGGTGCTTGTCAGTCTTATTCATTATTTTACACCTTTTCGGTGTTTGACAAAGGGGGAGAGAATAATTAAGTTTAGAGACGATTTGACCTCTTTGAATCAATAAAAAAAGAGGAGAAGGTAACTGAGTTATATCCATCTTAGGGGGAGATCTTAATTTCCCTGAAATTATGGATATGAGAGTTTTTCTGATCTAAACTTAAATTGTGTTGTCAAACAACAAAAAGGGGGAGATTGTTGATACAGTCTGACCTGGATGTTGTTTTGATGTTGACACTGATTTAAGTTTGAATCAGATATTAAATTAACTCAGATTAATTACTAATCAAGGTTGACTTGGTTAACCTGATTGACCTGATTGGGAAAAGTCCAAGCGAGGAGCTTGGCACGGGAAAGTCCTGGTGAGTGAAGCCAGGCAGTGGGAAAGTCCTAACTGGGATGTTAGGCAGTTGGAAAGTCCTGGTGAGTGAAGCCAGGCAATTGGAAAGTCCTGGTGAGTGAAACCAGGCAATTGGGAAGTCCAAGTGTGGAAGCTTGGCATGTATGGTCGGAGAGGGTTCGCTCTCTGGACCGTCAGGGGTGAGGGCAGCAAGCTTGGAAGCTTGACTCGAGACTCACAGCTTTGGATCGGTCTGCAGACCGATCCAGTGGCATGATCGGTCAGATCGATCCGGTTACTGATCGATCCGATCGAGGCAACACTCGATAACATCGAGTGTATATCGATCGGTCGGGGACCGATCGAGCACATGTATCTTGTCGGTCGAGGGACCGATCAGGCAAAACTCGAGCACATCGGTGGATACCGATCGGTCCGGGACCGATCGGATGATCCTCGATGGCGAGTGGATACCGATCGGTCTTACGGACCGATCCAGCTGAGTCCTGATCGGATCAGGCTTCGGTGCCAGATTCGCGTGAAGGGGTGGATCGGTCTTGGGACCGATCGACAAGCACCGATCGGTCACCGCACCGATCGATGATGATAATAGAGCGTGGATCGGCTGACCGATCCACAGATGGCTTGTTTTGCATGCGCTTTCTCTTATTGTTTCTGATTCGCAATTGCTTTTACCTATTTCGTTTCTAACCATCTGCTGTAAGCTTTCTCGAAGTTACAGGTTACAGATTACTTGATGTTGGGTGAATTCAAATTAAGGATCATTAGTAGAAGGCGACGAAAAAGCTTTTGTTGTGTCTCGCTGCGGACAAACCAGTTTTGGTAGCAACGTCTCGTTTGTGATCTGCTGGCAGCCGTTTGGTCGAAATCAGCTTGACTTGTGCTGATAGGTTCAAGCTCAGAGGTACCAGTGGAAACGAGGATGCCATTGGTGGGAGCTGAGACAATCAGACAAGGAAGAAGCGTGATTGGCGACGTCGTGGACGGTTGCAGGGATTTGCTGCAGGTTTGGCAGAGATCCGTTACAGAGCAGAGAGGCATATGAAGGTGGAGAGGAGAGGCTCTCGTGACAATGCTTTTTGTGCTCTTGCTGTGAAAAACACTGTGGAGAAAAACTCTCTGGAAGATTGAAGCAGTGTGCTTGTTCTTCGCTGATTGTGGCTGTGAGCTTCCTTTGATCATTTCACTTGAGCCACTACTGTAAGTCTTGTGCTTAATTTCTTACTGCTGTTAAAGACTTTGTGGAGAGGTTACTCCACCGAGAAGGAGAATCCTTTAGCCGGATAGCTTCCGGGGTGTGATCTACCGAAAGATCAAGAGGATTCGTCCACCTTACGGACAAGCCGAGGAGTAGGGGCAAGTTATCCCCGAACCTCGTAAATCTCTGAGTTAGTGTGCTGTGCTTTCTTGTTTTAGTTTTCTAATTCCGCTGTTCTAACAAAGTTCTTGAAGAAATTTGTGTTTAGTGTTTTTCAAAGAGGCTATTCACCCCCTCTAGCCATCTAAGGTCCCAACACTTTTCGGTTGACCTAAAGTTATTTAAGGAAATTAAATATTAGCTTTCCTTAAAAGGTTTTGTCTAGTCGGTGGTGGTTGCTCCCATATCCAAGAAGGCAATGTGCCTCGCCACGTCAGTACTGGGAACCAATTTTGGAAATAAATATTTAATGGAATTAATAACTTAGGTGATTTGGATCAAACGTGTTAAGTTCTGGAGGAGATCCAAGTTAAAACCTAAAAGAACAAATAGATTAAGTTTTGGATCAAACGTGTTAAGTTTCGCAGGCGATCCAAAATTTAATTTAAAAGAACACATGGTAGCTAGGAAAAGGTTCAGACCTTTGTACAAAATTTTTGTACAGTGGAACCTCTAGGTTTTCCGAGTATCAACCAACAATTGGTATCAGAGCTAGGGTTTTGCCTCTGTGTATTTGGTATTAGTTTAATTATGCACATGTTATACATAATTTAAGCAGGATAATAGTAGGATGTGCTAACTTTGTGGATGCAGGATCCAACTATTATGGCTTATAGTTATTATGTGTGTGATTGGACCCTTGGACATGTCAACGACATTTATTGTGTGTGTATGATTGTATTATAAAATACAGCAGGAGCTGTATTTAGTTTTATTAGGATTTTATTTTTTTTGATCTAGTTTACATGTACATTCCTTCGAGGAATATAGGATCTAAAAATGTAAAATTCTATTTATGTCGCGGATCAAATCTTGCAACGCGTGGAACCTTTTTGAGGACCAGAGGCACAGCGGAACAAGGAGCAAGATGGATGTGACAACTAGACCCGGTGGCGGTGGCCAAAGATGGCAGCAGCTAGGGTTAGCGACACACGGAGGACAACAATAGATAAAAGTCATAATAGTTGAAAATTAGTTTTTCTATTTATTGCTTTTTATGCTGTGTTGTGTGTGCTTGTTAGTATGCATGTTAGGTAGACTAGCATAGTCAAAATTCCTCACTTTAAATAACTGAGTGGGAGAGGGATTTATTTTAAATAAATTCCACGGTCTCCATTACTGGTTTATAAGTGATGTAACAAGTTTGCGCGTTGGCTCTGAGTGCCTTCCTCCATATCGGATGAGCTTGTTTACAGATCACTAGATTAAACTTCCATTTTGGATGACTATAGGAAATTAATTAAGAGCGTGTGATCTTCCCCATCGGAAGGGGCATAATCTTATTAATGGACTTAGTGTCAAGTAATGGTATACACTTAGGCACGTCTAATAGTATCCTCCACATCGGATTCACTGCTATTATTTGTGTGACCGAAGAAAACCAACTATTAATTTGTCAAATAAATAGGTTGACAAGATAATTAAAAACCCCTCTTACGAATGTTTGATTTTGTATATGTCCACACTATCGTGGCATACAAAATTTACGGTGTTTGAGATAATTTTATTTGTCATAAAGATTTATTGACAAGGTAATTAATGGATAAACCCCTCCTCTTACAAATGTTTAATTTTGTATACGTCCACACTATCGTGGCATGCAAAATTCACGATGTTTGAGGTGTTGGTGAATTTAAATAATATTGTTTGAGGAATCAATGTTATTTTAAATTCAAAAAGTTTTGACCAAATATTTGATCAAAGACAGATCAACTATTAATTTTATTCATCATAAAATAAAGTTGACGAGATAATAAAATTAATGAATAAAATCTCCTCTTCGATTTTGTATACGTTCACACTATTGTGGCATACAAAATTCATGGGGATTTTAAGGAGTTGATCTTGACCAAATATTTTTATGATTCTTAGGATGTTTGTCAATCCCCTAGTAGTCATACTATAGAAAAGACTTAGTAGTCCCAATTGTAATGATTGGAAATAAGACTTGGACATTAAGGTAGACTATCATCTTAGAATTAAAAATAATATAGGTGTATTTAATTCATTAGTTGAAACATGTTTAGTGGCGTTATCTACCAGAACCTGGAGTGTAGATACAGATGTCATTAATCATGTCCGCAATTCATTGCAGGGTTCCAGGAAACCCGGCAACTAAATGAAAATTAAAACACCGTCCACATGGGCACTACTGTAAAAATGGTAGCTGTTGCAGTGGGAGATGTTTATCTTTTGATAAGAATAAAACAGGGATTTTTGAGTAATTGTCTTTACGCACCAAGTTTAGAAAGAACTAGTTTTCAGTTTCTAAACTATTCAAAGAACTTGATATTCTGCCTCTTTTAATAACAAAGTTGTTATTAAGAAAAAGAGGGAAGTTATCTGTTCTGGTATGTTGGTTGGCAATTTATAAATCCAATAACTCTCATGATGCAACAAATGGAAATTAGTAACACATCTTCTAACTTTAAGAGAAAGTAACATTCGGAAATGAACCAATTAAATCTTTGGCATCTAAGGCTAGGTTATATTAAACTTGAGTAGGATTCATTGGTAGCTGATGAACTTTTGGGTTCATTAGTAGTGGAAATCTTTCCAACCTGCGAGTCTTACTTGGAAGGAAAAATAACCAAGAAACTTTTAAGTCTAAGGGGTATGGAGTCAAAGATATGTTGAAATTGGTTCATTCTGATTTGTGTGATCCTATGACTATCCAGACAAGAGGTAATATTGAATATTTCGTCTATTTTATAGACAACTATTCAAGATACAAATAAATTTACTTAATGTACCGCAAGACTAAATACTTTGATTAGTTCAAAGAGTACAAGGCTGATGTAGAGAAATGTTAAAGTAAAAGTCACTATGGTAAGATCGTAGTGGCAAGTACCTCTTGGGAGAATTTAGGAGTCACTTATTAGAAGTAGGGATTCAATCTCAACTAACTGCACCTGGTACACCCCAACAAAATGGTGTAGATAAAGGAAGGTATAGGACTCAAGTAGATTGATGAGTTATTTAGAATATTACCAAAATCATTTTAAGGATATACTCTGGAAACGGAAGTGAATATAGTACCTTTCAAAGACAGAACTCTCTACTCATATAGAATTGCTGAATAGGCGTAAGCCTATTTTGAAGCATATTCGGATTCGGGTAGTCCATCACATATGCTGAAGAGAGACAATGATAAGTTGGATAGGAATTCACTTGTTTCTGGGTTATCCTAGAGAAATGAAAGTAGGTTTATAGTCTTTAAAATCAGAAGGTCATTGTTAGCATCAATGATCGATTTTTAGAAAAGGACTATGTAATAAACCTCGTGTCCATAAGAAAATTTGTTCTTAAGGAAATAATAAAAGACATGTCTAATCTAGTACCAACTGTACAAGATGAGATACCACAAGGAAACTGCAACACGTATCACAAATGATACACAATTGCAGAAAGTGCTTCGTCGTAGTGGGAGGGTTGTTAGGCAACCTAAAAAGATTCATGTTTTGGGAGAGTTTTTGGACTCGATCCCTGGAGGACATGAACCTGATCTTCGGACATATGACGAAGCACTCCAAGATAAAGATGCAGCATCTTGGCAAAGAATAATGAATAAAAAGAATTAGAATATATGTATTCTAATAAAATGTGGAAGCTTGTAGAACCACCAAATGGTGTAAAAGCCTTTGGATGTAAAAAGGTCTATAATCGGAAAAGAGGGATATACAGGAAGGTAGAAACTTTCAAAGCAAGGCTTGATAAAAAAGGAAACTTTTTCATTGGCAGCCATGCTTAAGTCTATCCGGATTCTTTTATCTATTTGGAAAGTGTATGTCAAGACAGCATTCCTTAATGGAAGTCTTAAAGAAAGCATCCATATAAAGCAACCAGAAGGGTTCATTACAAAGGGCTAAGAGCATCTTGTGTGCAAGCTCAATCAGTCTATGGACAGAGGCAAAGCTTCAAGGTCTTGGAATATCCGGTTTATCAAAGTAATCTAGACCTATGGATTTATTTAGTAACCGGATAAGTCTTGTGTATACAAAAGGTGTGATAGAAACGTGGTGGTATTTCTTGCACTATACGTAGATAACATTTTTTGTAGTTGGAAACAATATCAAAATGTTGTCAGAAGTAAGGGTATGGTTGTCCAAACAATTCGATATAAAGGACTTGGGAGGATGTATATATTCTTGAGATCAAAGTAATCGCAAGAAAAGAATATTTTACTTATCCCAAGCTTCATACATCGGAAAAAATCCTTGCTCGTTTTAAGCATGCAAAACTCCAAGAAAGGTTTCTTACTTTTTTAAACATGGAGTAATTTTATCTAAATATATGTCTCTGTGGACATCAAAGGAGATAAAGGAAATAAAAGCAGTTCTTTATGCTTCGGCTATCGGAAGCCTAAAGTATGCTATGCACGAGATCAGAAATCTGTTTTGCCAAGGGCATAGTTAGCAGATATCAAAGTAACCCTGGACAAGGACAGTGGACTGCAGTAAAGCATATATTGAAGTACCTTAGAGGCACTAGAGATTATATGCTAGCTTACAAGGCAGATAATTTGGTCCTTGTGGGTTGCATGGATTTTGACTTCCAATCAGATAGGGACAATAATAAGTCAACCTCGGGGTTTTATGTTTACTTTAGGAGGTAAAGTCATAACTATGGAAGAGTGATAAACATAGGTGTTTTTCTGGACTCCACCATAGAAGATTAGTATATGGCAAGCCTCTGAGGTAGACATAAAAGATGAATGACTCAATAACCTCAAGATAGACTTAGATATGATTTCTGGTTTGTCCAAAGATTATTACAATTTATTGTAATAATGTTGGTGCAGTAGCAAACTCGAAGAAACCATAAGTCTATAAGGCAAGTAAACACAATAGAGCGCAAGTACCACCTAATACGAGAAATCGTATAAACGAGGAGAAGTTGTTGCCACCTAGATTGCATCAGGTGATGACCTATAGATCCTTTCACTAAGGTCCTTAAGGCAAGAGCTTTTGATGGGCATGTTGAAGGGTTAGGAATCAGATGTATGGCAGCAGATATAGCAGCTTTGTCTTTTAGTATAAGTGGGAGATTGTTAGGATGTATACTAAAAGCCTAGCTTTTGATATAAACATTTATCTAGAAATAAGAATCACATTGGTCAAATGTCTACATTTATGATAAATGTAGTTGCTCAATTAATTTATATTATAGATAACATGGTGTGTGGTGTCACACACAGAAGATCATATTATCGGTTCCTTATAAATTATAAACAGTAGCACACGACCAAGATGGAAAGGAACAAACCATTGGAAGGTCGTAGTGTAATTAGGTATTAGTTTATCTTAACTATATAATTACACTAGTACACTTAGAGTGTATTGAGTAGGACCATTTAAGGTCGTTCCTTTTATACTAACTTTATGAAGGAACAAAGACCTCAGTTATTATGGAAGTGTGTGCTCTTAATCCTAATATAATAACAAGCACATATATTTGATATTTATTTCTTTAATTTATCAATGGGTGAGATTTAGTTCGATAAATCAATAAGCCCGATAAGTTGGAAAATGATATCACTTATAGTGTGTGTTGTTGATTATAGAAGGAAACTGTGTCCTAGTGATCTAGGTTGAGAATGTCCCCAAGAGGAGCTCATAAGGATTGTCATGTTAAACCCTGCAGGTGGACTTAGTCCGACATGATGATGAAGTTGAGTGGTACTACTTTTGGAGCTAGATATTAATTAAGTGAGTTGTCAGTAACTTACTTAATTAGTGGACATTTGTTATCTTAAACACAGGGAGACTAACACACTCATAATAAGAAGGAGCCCAAAATGTAATTTGCGATTGGTGCGGTAGTTCAATAATAGTTCTTTAGTGGAATGAATTATTATTGATAAAATTAAGTTGTGTGTTCGTGGCGAACACGGGATGCTTAATTTCATCGGGAAACCAAAACCAATTCCTCCTCTCGGTTCCTATCGTAGCCTCTAGTATATAGAGATTTATACCCACCGCATACCCACCTTCTTACCCATCCAATGGGGTCGGCCAAGCTAGCTTGGAACCCAAGCTAGGGCCGGCCAAGATCAAGTGGATAAGCCATGTAGGTTGCCGGCCACTAGAATATTAAAAAGGATTTTTATTAAAATTATTTTTTATGTGGATATCATGATTTTAAAAGAGAGTTTAAAAATTAAAAATTTCCTTTTATAGCTTTCTACAAAAGATTAAGAGAAGAGATTAATCTCTTTCCTTATTTGTAGTTTAAAAGGATGGTTTTAATTTTTGGTTAAAACTTTTCTTTTTTGTAAATCATCTACATGTTTAAAAGAGAGTTTAAAATTTGAAATCTTTCCTTATTTGTTGATTAAAGGAGGATTTTAAATTTTAAGAAAACTTTCCTTTTTAATCATGTTCATGATTTAAAAGAGAGTTTAAAATTAAATATTCTCTTTTATAAGTTTCTACAAAAGATTAAGAAAAGATTTGATATCTTTCCTTATTTGTAGATTAAAAGAGATTTTAATTTATACAGATAACTTTCTTTTTATCCATATGTTTAAAAGAAAGATTTTAATTTATTAAATTTCCTTTTTATAAACCAATCATGAAGGGATAAAAATTATTAGAGAAATTTTTATAAATTTCCGGAAGCAAATAAGGAAGTTTTAATTTGTGTTTAAAATTTTATTTGCTTGGAGATTTTATTTGTTGTGGCCGGCCATTGTAATTTGAAAAGAGAAAATTATTTTAATTAAATAAATTTTCCTTTTCAATGGCAAAATAATTAAGGAAGTTTTTATTAAATTTTCCTTATTTGCCAAGACCAAGGATTATAAAAGAGGGGGTAGAGGAGGCTTCAAGGCTAAGGACTATATTCTATTTTTCTCCCTCTTTTCCTTGGTGTGGTGGCCGACCCTTCCCTTTCTCTTCTCTCCTCTTGTTGTGGCTGAAATCTATCATCTCTTGGAGCTTGGAGGATGTGGTCGGATCAAGGAAGGAGAAGAAGGAGAGAAAGCATGCATCCCTTGGAGCTTGGTTGGTGGAAAATTCTTCATCCTTTGGAAGTTCTTGTGCTTGGCCGAAACTTGAAGGAAGAAGGAAGAAGGTGCCTAGGTGGTTCTCATCTTGGAAGATCGTTGCCCACACAACGTCTGAGGTTAGAAGAGGAATACGGTAGAAGATCAAGAGGTCTTTCTAAAAGGTATAACTAGTAATTTTTCTTTCCGCATCATACTAGTTATTTTTGGAAATAATACTAAATACAAGAGGCATACGATTCTAGTGTTTCGAATTTGTTTTCGATATAGTGTTCTTTTGTTTTTCTTTTCCTTGTGATTTGATTGTTCTTTTCGATTGACCTAAAGTTATTTTAGGAAATTAAATATTAGCTTTCCTTAAAAGGTTTTGTCTAGTCGGTGGTGGTTGCTCCCATATCCAAGAAGGCCATGTGCCTCGCCACGTCAGTACTGGGAACCAATTTTGGAAATTAATATTTAATGGAATTAATAACTTAGGTGATTTGGATCAAACGTGTTAAGTTCCGCAGGAGATCCAAGTCAAAACCTAAAAGAACAAATATATTAAGTTTTGGATCAAACGTGTTAAGTTTTACAGGCGATCCAAACTTTAATTTAAAAGAACACATGGTAGCTAGGAAAAGGTTCAGACCTTTGTACAAAATTTTTGTACAGTGAAACCTCTAGGTTTTCCGAGTAGCAACCAACAGCAAGCTTGTTGCATCACTTACAAACCAGTAATGGAGACCGTGTGATTTATATACTAATCCCTCTCCCACTTAGTTATTTAAAACGAGGAATTTTAACCTATGCTAGCATATAACACTTGCACACACATAATAAATAAAAGCAATAAATTTTGAAATTAATTTTCTAACTATTATGGCATTTTCATCACTGCCCTCCGTGTGCTACAACCCTAGCTGCTGCCATCTTTAGCCACCGCCATCGGGTCGAGTTGTCGTATCTATCTTGCTTCTTATTCTGCTGCGCCTCTAGTCCTCCGATAGCACCACGCCTCGCAAAGATACGATCCGCGACAAATATAGAATTTTACATACATCGATCCTATATTCCATAAAGGAATATACATGAATTCTAGATCGAACAAAAATAAAATTCTAAAAATAACACAGCTCCTGCTGTATTTGATACATACAATCATGCACACAAAATAATGCCCTTGACATGTCCAAGGGTCCAATCACACACAATATCTATATGTCATAATAGTTGAACCCTGCAACCAAAGAGTTATCATGTCCTACTATTATCTTGACTAAATTATGTATGACATGTGCATAATCTATTTGAAAACCAAACACACAGAGGCAAACCCTAGCTCTGATACCAATTATTGGTTAGACCTAGGAAAACGTACCGGTTCCACTGTACAAAAATTTTTTGTACAAGTGTCGAACCTTTCCTTAAATAACCTATTGTGTTCTTTAGAAGTTAAATTAGGAATCGCAGACGGAACTAAACATCATTGATTCCAAATTTAAATTATATGTTCTTAATGGTTTAGATTTGAATCGCAAGCGGAACTTAACACTATTGATTCAAATCCACCTATGTTATTAATTTCATTAAGTATTAATTTCTAAAATTGGCTTCCAGGACTACATGGCGAGGCACATGGCCTTCTTGGATATGGGAGCAACCACCACCGCCTAGACAATGCCTTTTAAGGAAAGCTAATATTTAATTTCCTTAAATAACTCTAGGTTAACCAAAAAGAACAATTGAATCACAAATTCGAAAAAGAAGAAAACACAAACTCGAAAAACTAATTCAAAAAACTAGATCTAATGCCTCTTGTGTTTGGTATTTCCAAAAATAACTATATAAAGAAAACTAGTATGATGCGGAAAACAATTACTAGATATACCTTTCTTTGTAAGCAAATAACCTCTTGATCTTCTACCGTATTCCTCTTCTTATCCCGGACGTTGTGTGGACAATGATCTACCGAGATGAGAATCACCCAAGCCCTTCTCCTTTCTTCCAAGTTTCGGCCACCTTCTTTTCTTCAAGGGATGAAGAACTTAAACCACCAACCAATCTCCAAGGGATGCTAGGAAACAATGCCTCCTCCTTCTTCTTCTTCCACAAGTAAAATCTGGCCACCAACCAAGCTCCTAGAGAAGTTACCGTCAGCCACAAGAAGAAGAGAAGAGGGAGAAGCTAGGGCCGACCACCAAGGAGGAAAAGAGAGGAAGAATAGAATAGAGTCATTAGCCATGAAGACACCTCTACCCCCTCTTTTATAATCCTTGGTCTTGGCAAATAAGGAAATTTAAATAAAAACTTCCTTAATTCTTTTACCATGATTAAGAAAAATTAATTAATTAAAAAATAATTTTCTTTTCTTAAACATCATGGCCGGCCACTTTAAAGCTATAAACAAGGAGAGTTTTAATTAATTAAAACTTCCTAATTTGTCTCCGGAAATTTATAAAAATTTCTCCAATAATTTTTCCCTTCATGGTGGATTATAAAAAAGAAAATTTTATAAATTAAAATCATTCTTTTAAACATGTGGATAATTTCCAGAAAGGAAAGTTATCTTTAAAAATTAAAATCTCCTTTCAATCTACAAATAAGGAAAGATATCAAACCTTTTCTTAATCTTTTCTAGAAACTTATAAAAGAGATATTTAATTTTTAAACTCTCTTTTAAATCATGAACATGGCTAAAAAAGAAAAGATTTTTTTTAAAAAGTAAACTCCACCTTTCAATCTACAAATAAGGAAAGATTTTAAATCTTTTCTTAATCTTTTGTAGAAAGCTATAAAAGGAAAGATTTAAATTTCAAACTCTCTTTTAAAACCATGATATCCACATAAGAAATAATTTTAATAAAATCCCTTTTTCTTTTCTAGTGGCCGGCCACCTAAGCTTGGGACCCAAGCTTTGGCCGACCACCTAAATTTAGCTTCACCATTAGCTTTGGCCGGCCCTAGCTTGGGCTCCAAGCTAGCTTGGCCGACCACCTTAAGGTGGGTAGAAAGGTGGGTATAGGTGGGTATAATTCTCTATATACAAGAGGCTACAATAGGGACCGAGAGGAGAAATTGGTTTTGGTCTCCCGATGAAATTAAGCTTCCCGTGTTCACCTCGAACACACAACTTAACTTCATCAATAATAATTCATATCACTAAAGAATTATTATTGAACTACCGCACCAATCCCAAATTACATTTTGGGCTCCTTCTTATTATGAGTGTGTTAGTCTCCCTGTGTTTAAGATGTCGGATGTCCACTAATTAATTGAGTTACTAACAACTCATTTTAATTAATATCTTAGTCCAAGAGTAGTACCACTCAACCTTATCGTCATATTGGACTAAGTCCACCTGCAGGGTTTAACATGACAATCTTTATGAGCTCCACTTGGGGACATTATCAACCTAGATTTCTAGGACACAGTTTCCTTCTATAATCAACAAGACACACTATAAGTAACATCATTTCCCAACTTATCGGGCATTTTGATTTATCGAGCTAAATCTCACCCTTTGATAAGTCAAAGAAATAAATATTAAATATAGTGTGCTTGTTATTATATTAGGATTAAGAGCACACACTTTCATAATAACTAAGGACTTGTTCTTTTATTAAATCAGTATAAAAAGAACTTTCCTTAAATGGTCCTGCTCAATACACTTAGAGAGTACTAGTGTAATCTATGAGTCAAGATAAACTAATACCTAATTACACTACAACTATTCCAATGGTTTGTTCCTTTCCATCTTAGTCGTGAGCTACTGTTTATAATTTATAAAGAACCGATAACACGATCTTCTGTGTGTGATACCACACACTATGTTATCTACAATATAAATTAATTGAACATCTACATTAGATATATATAAATGTAGACACTTGACCAATGTGATTCTTATAAATGTTTATACAAAAACTAGGCTTTTATTATACACTCCAACACTAGGAAGATCGTACCGGTTCCACTGTACAAAAATTTTGTACAAGTGTCGAACCTTTCCTAAACAACCTATTGTGTTATTTAGAAATTAAATTAGGAATCGCAAATGGAACTTAACATTATTGATTCCAAATTTAATTTATTTGTTCTTAATGGTTTAGATTTGGATCGCAAACAAAACTTAACACTATTGATCCAAACCCGTCTATGTTATAAAGTTGATTAAATATTTATTTCTAAAATCGGCTCCCAGGTCAAACATGGTGAGGCACTAGGCCTTCTTGGGTATGGGATCATCCACCACTGCCTCGACAAAGCCTTTAATAGAAATTCAATATTTAATTTCCTAAAATAACATTAGGTTTAACCGAAAAGAACAATCAAATCACAAATCTGAAAAACAAAACAAAAGAAACACAACTTTGAAACAAATCCGAAACTCTAGAATCATATGCCTCTTGTGTTTGGAATTCATACAAAGAAGAACTAGCATGATGCGAAAAATAATTACTAATTATACCTTTCTTTGTATACAACGACCTCTTGATCTTCTACCGTATTCCTCTTCTTATCCTGGACGTTGTGTGGGCAACGATCTACCGAGATGAGAACCACCCAAAGCCTTCTTCTCCTTGCAAGGTTCGGCCACCACAAGTACTCCAAGAATAGATGAGGTTCGGCCACCACCACCAGGCTCCAAGGGATGCTTCCTTTCTCTCCTTCTTCTCCAAGCTAGAATCCGGCCAATGAAGAAGAAAGAAAAGGAAGAGGGAAAAGCAATAGGGCCGACCACCACCAAGGAGGAAAAGAAAGGAAGAAATAGAATAGAATCGTTACCCATGAAGGCACCTCTACTCCCTCTTTTATAATCCTTGGTCTTGGCAAATAAGGAAATTTAAATAAAAACTTCCTTAATTCCTTTGCCATGAAAAGGAAAATTTATTTAATTAAAAAAACAATTTCCTTTTCGTTATTAACATGGCCGACCACCTATTAGCTCTAATCAAGGAAAGTTTAATTCACACAAGAATTAAAACTTTCTAATTTGTTTCCGGAAAGTTATTAAAAATTTCTCTAATAATTTTTCCCTTCATGGTTGGTTATAATAGGAAATTTTATAAATTAAAATCTTTCTTTTAAACATGTGAATGATTTCCAAAAAGAAAAGTTTTCTCTAAAATTAAAACCTCCTTTCAATCTACAAATAAGGAAAGATATCAAATCTTTTCTTAATCTTTTGTAGAAACTTATAAAAGGAAATATTTAATTTTAAAACTCTCTTTTTAAATCATGATCATGGTTACAAAAAAGGAAAATTTTATCAAAATTAAAATCTTCCTTTCAATCTACAAATAAGGAAATATATCAAATCTTTTCTTAATCTTTTGTAGAAAGTTATAAAAGGAAAGATTTTAAATTTTAAACTCCCTTTTAAAACCATTGAATCAACATAAGAAAAATTTAAAATAAAAATTCTTTTAATTTCCTTAGGGCCGGCCACACCATGCTTGGACTCCAAGCATTGGTCGACCCCAAACTAGCTTGAGCTCCAAGCTAGCATGGTCGGCCACCAAAGAGTGGGTAAGAAAGTGGGTATAGGTGGGTATAATTCTCTATATACAAGAGGCTACGATAGGGACCGAGAGGAGGAATTGGTTTTGGTCTCCCGATGTAATTAAGATTCCCGTGTTCGCCCCGAACACTCAACTTAATTTCATCAATAATAATTCATACCATTAAAGAATTATTATTGAACTACCGCACCAATCCCAAATTACGTTTTGGGCTCCTTCTTATTATGAGTGTGTTAGTCTCCCTGTGTTTAAGATGTCGAATGCCCACTAATTAAATGAGTTACTGACAACTCACTTAATTAATATCTTAGTCCAAGAGTAGTACCACTCAACCTCATCGTCATGTCGGACTAAGTCCGCCTGCAGGGTTTAACATGACAATCCTTATGAGCTCCTCTTGAGGACATTCTCAACCTAGATTACTAGGACACAGTTTCCTTCTATAATCAACAACACACACTATAAGTAATATCATTTCCCAACTTATCGGGTGTTTTGATTTATCGAGCTAAATCACACCCTTTGATAAATCAAAGAAATAAATACTAAATATATGTGCTTGTTATTATATTAGGATTAAGAGTACACACTTCCATAATAACTAAGATCTTTGTTCTTTTATTAAGTCAGTATAAAAAGAACTTATCTTAAATGGTCCTACTCAATACACTAAGAGTGTACTAGTGTAATTTATTAGTCAAGATAAACTAATACCTAATTACACTACGACCATTCCAACGATTTGTTCCTTTCCATTTTTATCGTGAGCAACTATTTATAATTTATAAAGAACTGATAACATGATCTTCTATGTGTGACACCACACACCATGTTATCTATAATATAAACTAATTGAACAACTACACTTAGTAAATAAATGTAGACTTTTGACCAAATGTGATTCTTTATTTCAAAACAAATATTTACAAAAGGCTAGGCTTTTAATATACACTCTAACAGTTCCGACTTTAGATTAGAAAAATACTTTAATAAACAAAACTGCAATGCATAAAAATAAGTACGAGACAAAAAGATTTACTTGCACATGTAGTTGAAGCATAGTAGTAGCACGAACAGAGAGAATGAGAATGTTGCTTAGAAAAAGTTATTATTGGTTCAAATCTTGGGGTCCTTTTATAAGCCATGTTCGGTCGACCAAAAAGTTATTTTGGTCGACTGATCCTTTCGACCTAATCCATTTATCGATTAATGCCTTCATCACCGAGATCCAATCTTCATGTCATTAATGCCATTTAATGTTCGGTCGATTGATCACTTGATCGGTCGATCGATCCCTAAAACTTCCTTCTTTGTTGCGATCCGAATCTGCCACTATATATACCAAAATAGGTTCAGTCGACTGATCCCTAAGTTTGGTCAATCAATCCACTTGAATTCTATCTTTTCTTTGTGGATCTCAACCCTGCCACATCATCTTGGTTTGTTCAACCAATCCCTTTAGTTTCTATAAAACAAAGTTAGTTCCATAGTAAAAAAATATCCCTGCAACACAAAGTTAGCACAGTAGTATAATGTTGCATGAGTAAGAAAAGATAGTAGGATTTATCATGATCTTAACTTGGAAACCTTTTAGTTTCTTCAGTTGGATCAGCGAACTAGGGTTTGTCTCTTTTCAAGGGAACATGATTTCCCTGTCACTCCACTTCAGTTGCTTACCTCAACTTACCTACTAAACATTTAGTCCTCCAGACCTGTTTGGACTTTCCCTGCTCAGTGTCTAATCGCCTGATCCACTAAGACTTTTCCTGCAATACTAAATTATCCAACAACAAAAATAGTAATGCAAAATACTATGGTAAAAATAAAATTAGATTTACTAAGATCCGTTGGTCAGGTCGACCACACACGGTCATCTGAAAATCTTTCGATCAACCTTGCTTGGAGTTTACTCCTCCAAGACTTCTCGTTACCTAAGGTTACCTCCCTCTTGGGTTTTCTCCACTTGGCTTTACTCACTAAGACCTAGGGTTACTTCCCCCTAGAGTTTTCATAACCTGGTATCACTCACTAGGACCTAAGGTTACCTCCTCCTAGGGGTTTCACCACCTGGCTTCACTCACCAAGACTCAGGATCGAATTGGCCTACTAGGGATTCAATATCAGGTCCTCCTGACTTATCAAATCCTACATGGTTTCCATGATTTGCCTAGATTTCCCTTGCCTAGCTGTAACTAGGACTTCTCTTACCTAATCACAATTAGGACTTCCCTTGGTAAACTTCTCACCCCTGCTAGTCATCCGGTCAACCTTGAACTGACTAGATTCCATTAAATATATTGTTAAATAAACATCAAAATCCTGGAGTCAATTACACCAACACAATATATCATAGTTACCATTTCTAGTCTACCATGCCATAAATTAGAAGACTCAAGCTATACATAGAAGAGCTTTCAATTTTATTTATCTTAGGCCAATTGACCTTCACATTAAGGTTATTTACATAGTCTATTCCTATAAACATTCCATATTTAGATAACATAATCCTATTTGACTCAAAAACAATCTAGAATCCATGATTACTGAGAAGCGATCAAGATATTAGATTCTTTCGAATCTCATACAACACCTTGTTCAGAGTTAGCTCTTTGCCTGAGGTCATCTTCAGCACCACTTTTCCTTGGCCCTTTATCTCTGAGGTTACTGAATTCCCCATGAATAGCTTGTCTTCATCTTTGACTTCTTCAAAGTTGTAGAGCATCTTTTTATTATACAAAACATATCTAATGACACCAGTATCAATCCACCATTACCGCTGGTTTGAACCTATCAGGTTTACTTCAGAGACCACGACACAGAGGTCCATGTATGGTTCCTCATTCAGGTTAGCCTCTTGCTTTTTCTTTGACTTTTTACACTTCGAATATTTATGACCAACTCAGTCACAATTGTAACATTTTTAAGAGAATTTCTTTTTTTTTAAACTAAAGGATCATAGGCACGTGAGAGGAGGGTGAATCACGTGATTTTAAAAACATATCTTTTTCAAACTTTTAAAAACAAATGTGTAGCAAAAGAAAATAGAATAAGAAAGAAAATAACACACGTTCAGTTTTACTTAGTTCGAAGCTTTTGGTAACTCTTACTCTAAGACTTAGGTCTTTTGGACCTTTCTAATGAGTAATTCACTATCAAATTACTTCTTTATAAAAGATAGGTTGGTAACAAGAGTACCAACCTTATAATATAATATGTAGAAAGAAAATGAGAGTAATATAAAATAATAACTATATGTTACTCAAGTCTAGGCTCATTTGAGTATGTAGTGTCATCGTGTCATCCTTGCATCGTTGAGGCTTGAATGTGATAAAGTATCATCATTTTGGAAGCATAACGGAGCTTGAAGCATAGTAAAAATTGTTGTCTGAGGCTATTGTCCGAAGATCTTGTTAGGCATTTCCGGGCACCTGGACCTCTCTCGAGCACTTGGACTAAGGTCTATTCAATCCTACTTTGTTCAGATTATCTACCTCTGAGCACCTGGACCATCTCTAGGTGCCTAGACCATCTTCGGGTGTCTGGATCGCTGATGTGACTGCACCTTTGTGAACATTTATCCAGTAACCTCTATCCACTCCCAGGCATGTAGACCACTCCCGGGCATCTCGACGCAGGCGTGTGCCGGCTAATCTGAGTGTGCCAACTCATCTATACAAGTGGTTGGGTTCGGGCCAATCTAGGTGCCTAGACCCACTCGGAGTGTTCGGACCTTCGGACGCTTGGACTCTACCTGGGTGTCTGGAAGCCCTTTTTCAACTTTCACTTTCCTACACCACAAAGTTAGCACAACAAGAAATAATATGAAAATTAAGTAGTAATATTTTAACAGTCACAGGATTGTTCGGTCCTGACTTTAGGTTTCACTGAAATCTTAGGTCGGACCGACACCTACTGTTCTCCCAACTAGGAATGCATCCTCACTAGATCTCTCTTCCAATTCTTATCTCCACTTACTTATCAAACATCTAGTCCTCTAGACCTATTTGGACTTTCTTTGATACTGCTTAGTGTCTAATCAATCTGATCTACTAAGACTTACTTGTAACACTAAGTTAGCACAATATATATAAAATAATAAAGTAAAACAGTATTCATAGTATTAAGAATTCGTTGGTCCGGTTGACCTTACACATGCTTGGAGTTTACTCCTCCAAGACTTTTCATTACCTAGATGATCCGGTGGTAAGAACGGGGGACCCCCTTTCTGGAAGTCAACGCCATGGGGAGGTCAAAGTATCCGACATTCGACCGGAGAAGCGAAGACCGGTCGGCCGAACGAGGTCCCAGCTGAACCAAAGACGACCCAACGGGACTAGGGGTTCCGACGCTCGTTGAACAGAGACATATGGCCGAGCGGATACTGCGAACAGTCTCCACAAGAGCACACTATTGTGAAGCTCCTAAGTGGACCAGCACGAACGACCGGTCGGACGATGCCCATGACTGCCGACCGGTAGGACGCTCGGTGCAGGAACAGAAGATACAAAAGGACAGAGAAGCATATTCTGACAGCGAGCATGTTCGACGATTGGACCATATGCAGGATCTTATGAAAGCAGGTTCCCTTGTCACATCATAGACGTGCTCGGACTGTAGCAGTATGGTGTCAGGTAAGCTTGTCTGACAAGCACATATCGAGGTATGGGCTAAGGACACGTATTTGCCTCGGTAGGCATGCGTGAGCTCCTTCACAGCTCTATATAAGGAGCCTTATACTTCGCCGGAGGTATGCATTCTACGATATTTGGAGCCACTTCTTTGTTGTCGAGCTTTGCCTGACTTGAGCGTCGGAGGGTCGTCGCCGGGAACCCCTTCCCAGCCCGACTTCCTTGCAGGTTCGCTGGAGGTTCGTACGACCGGTCAGAGATCTACGTCAACGACTCGGAGAGTGCCACGTGCCCTGCGTCCGTTGATTCAGCTTTCGGACAGGATCAATTTGGCACCGTCTGTGGGAACGCTCCTGCATCCGATCGGAAGCAATGGACGAAGCTGGACGACAGCACTCGGTGATGCTCTCCATAGAGGAGCTTGACGCTCTGATCGAGACATGAGCAACTAAACTTGTGGAACAAAGGCAGAAGTCACAAGCCAAGCGGATTGAGCAGCAAGCAACATCAGCATCGGGTGGCCGAGCGGAAGCACCGCCGGCCACAGTTCCATTCCATCGGGCCCTATTTCGCACTCCTGAAGCCGCAGCAGTTAATCGTGATCGAGGATCTTCTTCAGATGAAGTGCCAAGACGAGACAGCAGAAAAGGCAAAGCCCCCCGAGCGGACGCCTCGCCCGAACGGATCAACCGTCAATTCTCAGAGGCTATTCTACGAGACCCTCTGCCAAAGCACTATGTGCCTCTGGCGATCGGTGAATACAACGGAACCACCGATCCAGATGATCATTTAGGTAAATTCGACAACACAACTACTCTTCATCAATACACAGATGGAGTGAAGTGTCGAGTTTTTCTTACCACCCTCTCGGGATCGGCTCAACGGTGGTTTCGGAGGCTTCCGGATGGATCCATCACAAGTTTTAAAGACTTCCGAACGGCTTTCCTCCACCACTTCGCAAGCAGTCGACGCTATCAAAAGACTAGTGTTAGTCTGTTTGCCATCAAACAAGAAGCCCGCGAATCGCTCCGAGCCTATATCCAGCGGTTCAACAAGGTGGCCATGGATATTCCTACGACCACCTCGGAGACCATGATGAATGCCTTCACACAAGGCCTCGTGGTGGGGATTTCTTCCGATCACTCATTCGGAAGCCTCCCCGAGACTACGACCACATGCTACACCGGGCCAACGAATACATCAACGTGGAGGAAGCCCAAGCGGCCCGAAAAAAGGAAACACCTATCGAGCGGGCTCCTCCTGCCGAGCGGAAGCCGCACACGGCTCATCAGCCGCCCAGAGGACCTAGGGCCGAAGCAATCCGCTCCCCCCATGCTAGGTCCCATGTGCAAGAGGTAGCTGCAGAACGGCCTAGACCGAAGAAAAAGGTGTGGACCCCTATGTTTTGCTCATTCCACCGGACGGACACGCACAACACAAGAGATTGCCGGAGTCTTCCCTTGATCGCTCATCCCGTTCCCCGGAGTGGCGGTCGTCGGTCGCCGTCATCCGACAGGCGACAGAGAACTCATGAAGCCGATCGGACGATACCCGACCGCCGAAAAAGACAGAACCCCGAGCAGCATCATACTCCCAGGCGTGAGAATCTCCGGATGTCTAGGGAGCGGCCTCGACCGTCCGCTCGGGAAGAAGAAAATAGAAGTAACACTTCCCGAGGCGAAATCAACATTATAGCGGGCGGGCCAACCGGAGGTGACTCTAACCGAGCAAGGAAGGCGAGCGTCTGACAACTCCAGATCCATGCGGTCGGCTGCAGCCAGGAACGGGCAAGCGGACCCGAAATCAGCTTCGGGCCCAATAACTTGGAGGGAGTCGAAGTGCCACACGACGACGCTCTTCTCATCAAAGCGGTAATAGCCAATTACACTATTCACCGCGTTTTTATTGACACAGGAAGCTCAGTCAATATCATATTCAAAAAGGCCTTCGATCAACTACAAATTGATCGAGCCGAGCTGCTGCCCATGACAACCCCCCTCTATGGGTTTACGCGTAATGAAGTTCAGCCGGTCGGACAGATCCGGCTGGCCATTTCGCTGGGAGAGGAGCCGCTCAGAAGGACGCGGACTGCAAACTTCGTTGTGGTGGACTCTCCGTCGGCGTACAATGTCATATTGGGACGACCAGCTCTCAGTGAATTCTGAGCGGCCGTCTCCACCTTCCACCAGAAAATCAAGTTCCCGGTTGAAGATAAAGTGGGAGAAGTACGAGGAGATCAACTAGCAGCTCGGCGATGCTACGTCGAGATGGTCCGAGCAGAAGCCAATTCCGCTCGGAAGACGCCACGGATCGAGGTGAACGCTATAACTGAAAAACCTCCCTCTTTGGTTTATGAAGAAAAAGAGGAAGTGCAGATTCACCCGACCCGATCGGAGGCCACAACGTTCATTGAGGTCGATCTGGAGGCAAGCCAGAAAGAGGAAGTGATCAAATGCCTCCAGAGAAACCGTGATGTCTTCGTCTGGTCGACGCATGAGCTGGCCGGAATCTCACCGAGTATAGCGCAGCATGAGCTCCATGTCCGACCGGACGCTCGGCAGGTGAAGCAGAGAAAGAGGGACTTCAGCGCCGAACAAAATACAATCATCCGAGCGGAAGTCGAAAAACTCCTGGAGGCCGGCCACATATGCGAGGTCCAGTTCCCCAGCTGGTTGGTGAACGTGGAACTAGTCTCCAAGCCGAGCAACAAATGGAGAGTGTGCATCGATTTCCGGGATCTTAACAAGGCGTGCCCAAAAGATTTTTATCCTCTGCCCCGGATCGATCAACTGGTGGATTCTACGGCCGGCTGCGAGTTGATATGCATGCTCGACGCATATCAAGGCTACCATCAAGTGCCGCTCGCCCGAGAAGATCAAGAAAAAGTCAGCTTCGTTACAGCCGACGACACCTATTGCTATAATGTGATGCCGTTCAGATTAAAGAACGCGGGAGCCACTTATCAGCGCTTGATGAACAAAGTGTTCAAAGAGCAGATCGGGCGAAATCTGGAAGTATACGTGGACGACATTCTCATCAAGTCTGTCCGAGCGACCGATCTCTTTGAAGACATGGAAGAGACTTTCCGAACGCTGCGGAAATATGGAGTTAAGCTGAACCCTCAGAAGTGCCTGTTTGGAGCAAAAGGCGGGTGTTTCTTAGGATACATAGTGACTAAGCGGGGCATCGAGGCAAATCCCAACAAAGTTAAAGCATTACAAGATATGTCGCCCCCAAGAAATCTGAGGGAAGTGCAGCGCTTGACCGGTCGGATAACTGCTTTGTCCAGATTCATCTCCAAGACCGCCGACCGGAGCCTACCTTTTTTCAAAATCTTGCGCAAGGCCACTAAGTTTCACTGGGATGAAGAATGCGATCGGGCGTTCGAAGATTTGAAGACGTACTTGAACTCTCTACCTGTGCTAGCCAAGCCGACTGTGGGTGAGCCACTTTGTATCTATTTATCTTCAAGCGGAGAAGAACCTGTATATTTTCTAAGCCATATTTTAAAAGATGCTGAGTCTCGCTACACTGGGCTCGAGAGGCTGGCTCTCGCTCTGGTCCTCGCTGCTCAGCGCCTCCGTCCCTATTTCTTTGCTCACACTATCATCGTCCGGACGAATAGCCCATTGGGAAGAGTGTTGTTGAATCCCGAAGCGTCCGGACGACTCATCAAATGGACAACGGAGTTGAGCGAATTTGACATTGAATATCAGCCCCGTTCGGCGATAAAGGCGCAGTCCTTGGCGGATTTTATCATCGAAGTGCAAAGGCCAGAGCCCGAAGCTATGTGAAAATTATTTGTGGACGGATCGTCCACCCGGCTTGGGAGGGGGATTGGCGTGCTATTGCTCTCTCCCCAAGAAGAAAAGATGCACTTATCCATCCGATTGGATTATAGAGCTACAAATAATGAAGCAGAGTATGAAACCCTTATAGCCGGTTTACAGGCCGCCCGGCATGTGGGAGCCGGACGGGTGACGCTGCATTCAGATTCTCAGTTGGTCGCTCAGCAACTCTTAGGTACTTTTGAAATTAACAACGCTTGGCTCAAACTCTACGCTGAGGCCTTCGAAAAGCTTAAAGACAATTTCAGAGAAATCATTATCTAGAAGATACCCCGCGCAGAAAATCAGGCGGCAGATGAGTTAGCCAAACTCGCAAGTTCAATAACGCCAGTCGTCATCCAGCAGCCAATTGAACAAGTATCTTTGGTGGCGCACGTCAACCGGATGGAAGGCCTTGCGTTTCCGAGCGATTGGAGGACACCCATTATGGAGTTTCTCCGCTCAAGTGCTACACCGTCCGATCGGGATGAAGCCCAGCTATTAAGAAGGAGATCCGGTCGGTTCACGCTTATTGGAGATCAACTCTACAAAAAGGCTTTCTCCGGCCTGCTTTTGAAATGCGTGAGCTCAGAAGACGCAGTGTACATCCTCCAAGAAGTGCACCAAGGATCATGCGGAGAGCATCCGGGCGGACGATCACTGGCTAAAAAGATTCTGTTGGCCGGATACTTCTGGCCAACCCTGCAAGCAGATGCTGCTCGGACCGTGTCGACGTGCCTTTCCTGCCAGAAGTATCACAACTTCTATCACCGACCGACGGAGGAAATGAAGGCAGCTACCGTATCATGTCCGTTCGACCAGTGGGGAATGGATATCGTGGGTCCTTTTCCTATGGCGACCGGTCAGCGGAAGTTTTTGCTGGTGGCTGTCAACTATTTTTCCAAATGGGTGGAGGCCGAGCCATTGGCCAGGATCACCGAGCAGATGGTTAAAAAGTTTATATGGCAACACATCATCTGCCGGATCGGCATCCCTCATCGACTTGTTTCCGATAACGGGCGGCAGTTTGCGGGAAAGTTGCTCGAAGATTGGTGCAAAAGCTACGGCATCGAGCAACACTTCACGTTTGTGGCGTATCCCCAAAGCAATGGTCAAGCTGAAGTAGCCAACCGGGAAATTCTTCGCATTCTGCACGCTCAGCTCGACCATTTGGGAGGAAGCTGGGTGGATGAAGTGCCTGGCGTCTTATGGGCCATCCGCACGACCCCAAAGGAAGGAACGGGCGTCACGCCTTTTCATCTGGTGTACGGCGGTGAAGCGGTTATTCCTGTCGAAGTAGGCGTCGAGTCCATCCGGATCCAGAACTATGATGATGGCAATGCCGAGCGGAGGAACATGGAGCTGGATTTGGTCGACGATGAGCGAGCCAAGGCGTCCGTCCGGCTGATGGCATACCGGCAATGGATGAAGTAAAACTACAACCGGCGCGTAATCCCTAGAGCATTCCAGGTTGGCGACCTTGTCTGGAAGAAAGTAAAGCCGGTCGGCGACGTTGGCAAGCTGGAAGCTCCTTGGGCGGGCCCCTTCAAAATCATCGAAAAGCTCCGCTCGGGTGCATATTATTTGGAGGATGAAGACGGGCGGCAGCTGGATCGACCATGGAGCGCGAATCATCTCCAACCGTACCGAGCTGGGTAAGAGGTGCGCTGATGTCACGCCCCAGAGAAGTCCCTGTCCGAGAAAATTTCGGCAGCATCTCCCCTGTACGGTGGACAATCTGAAACTTTTCTACATCTCACAAATACCTCAGCCACAGACGGCTGGAATAATAACAACAAAATAAAACATCACCACGCAGTTATATATAATCTATTCAGCCTCTGACTGTCACAACCACGCAGTTAAGATAATTAAACAGTAAAATAATACTCTGACTCGAAATCCACCCTACTCCACTACACGTAAAGCTCAAATCCGACGAACTCACCTCTTCTGCCATCCAGGCAGGCATGTAGTAGAATAAAATCCAAATCCAAATCCATCGCAATAATAAAATCCATACAATATCCATAAGCAGAAATAATCCAAAACATATCATGTTCAAAACAGTCTAGAACAGAAAAGAAAACCAAAGAAAACCAAACATATCCTGGAGGTCTGCAGGGACCAGCACTACGTGCAGTGAGGACTAGCGACTGGAACTCCCTCCGGACAGCATCAACCTGAAAATTACAACAATGGAGGCGGGGTGAGTCCAACACTCAGCAGGTACAATTGATATACAAAGTAAAGAAACAACACCTAGCACTAATCATGCATACAGTCTCCTGATAAGAAAGATAAAAAAAATGCATCTGAAGTAAACAGGAGAATACTGTACTAACCAGGTCTTGAGTATAAGGTCAAACAGTCCGAGGGATAAGGAAATCCTGTATGCATGTCAAACATAGGTATCCAAACAATATGCAGCAAATAAATGCAGCAAACACAAACACAAGCAATAAATGCATCATGCATATGATGCCAATGATGCGTCCTGGTCACCCCTGACGCCAGTCATCATCTCACACACAATAGTGAGGCCGAGTGGGTAGGGTTGTGACAACCGTGCACTCTGTCGTCACTACTCCTGATGAGTGACCGAGTGGACGGGATGCTGTCGGAGTACACCTATCCTCCTACCCCAAATCATAAATGGGGGAGCGCAATGCTCTCAACTCCTGGCACACGATGACGGGGAGGAATCCCTGCCGGATAACACCCATGAGCGGACTAACGGTGCCTAACAGAGTCCTTGCTGCAACACACTCTGCCTGAATCGACCACTAACCCATGAGTGGTGGTGTGTGCAGATCCATGTAACTGGCGATGTGCTCAACAATAATGGAGCGGACTATCGCACAGCATGCAATCATGCAAATGATGCATGGCAATAACCATATAAACATCCTGACCTAATCCATATATATAGAAAAATGCACCCTAGGTCAACGAATCATATCGAATCAAAGGTACACAGAAGGTATAAAACCTAGGTCCTGAACATGGTCAAGCATGGTATATCACTACCCACTATAAGCATGTATAAATAGGTAAAATATACATGAGATGCAAATCAATCAATCAATCAAGCACGTACCAAGATTTTGGTAGTAATTAACCGAAACAGATAAGAAACACAATTGATGCAATATGTTAATTTCATTACTAAGCATATCAAAGACAAAAAGTCAAAAGTACCCGCCTCCGACAAAATGGTCCAAATCCGACGTCGAGATACCGTCTCGAATCAGAGCCCTGTGTAAACAAAAAAATACCTTTTCTTTTATTTAGCTAGAATACAAAAAAAACAGCTAAATAAATCCTAAATAGAAATTTAGGGATAAACCCTAAATCATTTCCCTCAACCTTTCTAACGGTTAATTAGGGTTAATTACCTTAACCCCAAACAACCTTTTTATAAAAATCCAAAACCTAAATCCATATCACCTAATTATTCTACACAAACTAATGATGAATTAATTATCAATAGGTATCAAGATCATACCTAAACATGGATTAATCCAATATATTCCTAATCCAATACATGAATCCAACTCATCAACACGTAACAATTACTCTACTTCTTACCTTACTTCTCAATCGCTCCTATTAGTCCACAACCAAGGAAGTTTGTTGTCGGAAAGGATTAGTCGCTGCTGGAGACCAAAAGCAATCCCACAACAAGTCCTACTTCATCTCACGATCAAAATTCCAACACCACAGTATCAACCCACAGCACACAATCCTGTTGAATAAACCCTCACTGCTGAAATCAAACATATAAAGAAGAAGATAGTGCTAGGGCACAAGGGAAAATCGGCAGCACTTGGGCAGAGAGGTTGTCAACTTGGTGTCACTGCTCGGGGCTCTGGCCGGCAGTAAGAGGAGAGGAGATGTGTCGGCGGCGGTGCTAGGGCACGGCGACGGCGGACTAGGGCGGAGGAATTCGCGGCGGTCGGCACAAGGGGTGCGGCGCTGCTTTTCGGGGTGGCTTGGTGCGTCGCCGGTGGCTAGGGCACCGAGACAGAGAAGAGGTGAGGAGATGGCCAACGGTGTCTCGGGAGGGTTTGGCGTCGCGGTAAAATAAGGGGAGAAGGAGGAGAAACTGCTCCAAGTAGTTAGGGCTCTCGTCGCCGGCGGTTAGAACTCCGGCGGTTTGGGGCTCGGAGAAATCGGCGAGGGGCGAGGCTCGGCACAGGTCTGCTCGAGGAGAAAAGAGAACGGCGAGGAATAAGGAAAATATAAAGAAAAAGAAAAACAAAAAGAAAAGGAAAAGAAAATAAAAACTTTTCCTCATTTAAATGGGGTAACCTAAACAGGCTTTTCCGGACCTCGTTTTTATCCCCGTCAACTCGTCCGTACAAGCTCCGAAAAATTCTCGAAAAATGTCCAAAAATTCCGGAAAATTCCCTTATTCATATTCGCCTATTTCCGGTATTTTACATTCTCCCCCACTTATAAAAATTTGGTCCCCGAATTTCGTTAACTACCATCAGCAAGTACCAATAACAGATATAGAGTATAAATGCTGAACGGTAAATAAACCACATACCTCAAGTGAAAAGATGGGGTATCGAGCTCGGATAATGTCCTCGAGCTCCCAAGTAGCCTTCTCGTCCGAATGATACTGCCATCCGACTTTAACCAGCCGGATAGTCTTGTTCCGCAACTGACGCTCTTTCCGGTTGAGAATCCGTACCGGAACCTCCTCATAAGTAATGTCAGGCTGAACTGGAACTGGGTGGAATACATCATGTACGCCTGACAGGGACGGTGGCAGTGCTAACCGGTAAGCTACGGCTCCGATCCTCTCCAAGATCTTGAAAGGGCCAATATATCGCGGAGCCAGCCTACCTCTGAGGCCAAATCTCTTCACCCCTTTCATGGGTGAAACTCGCAGAAATACATGGTCGCCAACAGAGAACTCTAGTGGTCTTCGTCTCCGATCAGCATAACTCTTCTGGCGATCCTCCAACTCTAACATCATCCGTCTGATTATACGGACCAACTCTGCCTCATGCTAGGCTCTATGAGGTCCCAACAACTGGCCTTCCCAACCTCATCCAGAGGGTGGGTGTCCGACAAGGCCTACCATACAACACTTCAACGGTGGCATTTGGATAATCGAATGCAAACCGTTGTTGTAGGCGAACTCCACCAATGGCAGATGGTCCTCCCAACTGCCTCCGAAATCCATTACACACGACCTCAGCATGTCCTCTAGAGTCTGAATGGTCCGCTTTGACTATCCATCTGTCTGAGGATGGAAAACTATACTAAACAAAGTTGCGTGCCAAAGGCCTACTGCAGACTCTGTCAAAAACGAGACTTGAACCGGGGTCTCTATCCGAAATAATAGTCAACAGAATACCACGTGATCTGACAATCTCCCGGCAAAACAGATCTACCAATCGATCCAGGAAATCAGTCTTCCGGATCGCTAACGAGTACGCGGATTTGGTTAATCGATCAACGATAACCCAAATCGCGTCATAGCCTCGTCGTGTCCTCGGCAATCCCACCACAAAGTCCATAGTAATATGTTCCCATTTCCACTCAGGAATAGGAATCTGCCGAAGTAATCCTGCAGGTCTCTGGTGTTCAGCCTTCACCTGCTGACAGACAAGACATCTAGCTATGAAATCCGTGATGTCTTTCTTCATGCCGTTCCACCAATAGGAACGCCTCAAGTCTCAATACATTCGGGTCCCGCCTGGATGGATCGTAAATCGAGAACGGTGTGCCTCCTGTAGTAGCTCTTGTAAGACCGAGTGAGACTGAGGTACACATAATCTGTCTCGGAAGTATATAATACCCTCCTCGTTGCGTGTGAACTCGGTCTGCTGCCCGGAAGCTATCTAGCTGTAAATAAACTGCAAATACTGATCAGCAGCCTATGGCTCTCGTATCCCTGTCCTGATCAACGACTGAGCACCCATGGTACCAAAGTACCCTACTCTGTCTGTCCTTACCCCTCAAGGACCAAATCGGAGGAACCTTAAATCAAGTCTGTGACCACAACTCGGTGGCAAACTAAAGTCCCTCCGGACTTCCTGCTAAGCGCATCGGCAACCACATTAGCTCTCCCCGGGTGATAGCTAATGGTACAATCATAATCCTTCAGGAACTCCATCCATCTCCTCCGTCGGAGATTAAGTTCCTTCCAAGTAAACAGATATTTGAGACTCTTATTGTCAGTGAGAATCTCAAATGTAACGTCATATAACTAATATCGCCAAATCTTCATGGCAAAAATAATGACGACTTGCTCCAGATCATGTACAGGGTAGTTCTTCTCATATTCCTTCAATCGACGAGAAGCATAGAAGACTACCATATCGTGCTGCATCAGAACAGCGCTCAACCCTGAATAGATGCGTCGGTGTAGAGGACATATCCGTCCTCTCCAGAAGGTAACACCAAAATCGGAGCCGACACTAGTCTCCGCTTCAACTCCTAGAAGCTGGTCTTGTCATCCTTAATCCAAGTGAACTTCACGCCTTGCCAGGTCAGGCGTGTCAGTGACATAGCTATCCGAGAGAAACCCTCAACGTATCTCCGGAAATATCGAGCCAAACAAAGGAAGTTGCGAGCCTCTTCTATAGACTCCGTTTACTCCCAACGGTAACAACCTCGATCTCCTGTGGAACCATGATATACTCCTACTGGTGACCGTGTGTCTCAAACATCTCACAGGAGACAATCCAAATACACACTACTGAACTTCACATATAGACGTTTCCATCGAAACATCTCTAGAACTATGCAAAGATAGTGTACATGATACACCTCAGATCAGGAACAAAACACCACATCATCATTAACGATAACGAATTCTGATTCAATATCCTAGGGATACCCAAAGCATCCAGTCCATGAAAACATCTAAGGCTCCGCAAGCCCTAATGGTAAAACCAATACACATAATGTCCGTATCACAGACATTCCCAATCCATAAGATCCTCGACAATAAATCTGAAATATGATCACCAACGATATAAGACATCTAAGCATAGATCCTCCAGTGTGAGAGCAACGCTCCATCACAGAAAATACCACATATGTGGGAGCAACGCTCTACCACAAGAAATCCTCAATATGTAGGAGAAACACTCCACTACAAATAATCTGAAATATGTATCGCAATAAATATAGAGGCAATGCTTCGCTACAAGCAATCCGTAATATGTGGGAGCAACTCTCCACCACAAAATAATACATAAGTACCCCAAGGAACCTAACTATCCAACTAGAGGCTGCACGAGATCACTCAACCACATATCACTGTGGGCAGCCAAAGGTATAAACAACCTAGTAAACAAATCAAATTCATAGTCAACTCTATCATCATCCTAGTGGGTTGGTCACCCACTAACAGGAGAATTAGTTGACAGGGTTATACAACCAATAACATAATGTAGATACTCAGCATTCTACATTCAACATAGGTAGAATCATCATGATGCTACCCACCATACACCTGGTACACATGCACACACAACATATGTATGATCGACATAATCCTCCAATTTGTACACACCAAACACACTCATAGCACAGGTATAAATCAGTGTGATACCTCCAACAATACCTATCAAACCCGTGTGCATATATCAACATAGGTATAATCAACAATACACCTCAACAACACTCACATGACATATGTACACCTATGCCAAGAGTATAATCAACGTAATACTTCCAACAAATCATACTCGACACGAGTATACTCTCAAAACAATCATATAATAAACAAGATTCCTCAAATATTACACCCAACACATCTGCACATATCACAACTCAGATTAGATCGATAAGATACATCCAATAAAACACTCAAACATATGTGCACATTCCACAACATAGTTTTTAATTGACAAATACCTCCAATAAACAATCAGACATGTATCTCTAACCACTCGGGTATAATCTACTAGAAACCCACAATAATCATATGTATAAAGGTATACGACCCAAAAGATAAAGTCAGAATTCAAGAACATCAAGACACTCTCATTTTTTATCCTCAAAATTATCAACCCACATAATATCAGATGAATAAGTCTCTACTCCCCATGAGAGCAAGTTAACATTCAAAACATCAAATCATTATTTATCAACATAGTCCAATATCAGAGGAAGTAAACATCAATTTTATCATCCTGTTAACTAACCACAACTAACCAGATTTATTAAAATCTCATAGGCACTCTAAACTATAAACTCTCTAACACCCGATTTATAATCTGATCACCAACTATAAACATCAAACCTGTGAATATCATACATGACACTCACTATGTCACCATCAACAACAACCCAAATAATAGATCATCAAAATAGTTATCCACTAATAGATCATCAAACAACCACATAACATTTACTCTCATAATTCATTAGAAATCAACACATCACAATATATGATCTCCCAATATCCCTCAACCTCAAGTCATTCTCAACAATGATCAAACATGATAACTCTCCAATGACCAATTTTCATCGTATCGGATACCCTAATATCCAAAAGATACGAATATAAAAACTCTACTGGCTAAGTCCACAAGAATATATAGGTATCATCCATTACCCAGCTAACAATAGCAGAGGCTGGTATGTGCCTCCAACTCCTACTAGTAGTAACAGAAACTAAAACTACTGGTGGTATGATATGAAAAATCACCAGAGACTATAATCCTTGATCTCTATTAGGGTCGACCATGATCAGTGGCTAACCCATCATATGTAATATGGCTACAACAACCAGACAGGTAATAAAGATAAAGTGCTAATAGATGTCATAACTATCATAAAATAAACATCATACCTATTTGCCGTCTGGAGATGTTCCATCACCCCAACTTCGACCTCAAAATTCAACGAGAAAATCACGAAATCCATATCGAAACGGAAATCCAAACATAACCATATCGAAAATCTGAAAATGCCCATTGACTCGCAAACTGCTAACCAAATATCCGTAATACCAACAATGTATCCGATAAATCTCCGTAACACCAAAAGGTGTATCATATTCCGCCCGATACCAATAAATTGGTATCGGATAAATCTCGAAAATCAATACAAAATCCAATAAGTATAGCCAAACTTGCGCTCGATACCAAGTAAATAAATTGGTATCAAGTTATCCCAAACATCAAAAATACGAAACAAAAGATCGTATACCTGTGCTCGATACCAATAAATTGTCACGCCCCAGAGGAGTCCCTGTCCGAGAAAATTTCGGCAGATCTCGGTGGACAATCTGAAACTTTTCTACATCTCACAAATACCTCAGCCACAGGCGGCTGGAATAATAACAACAAAATAAAACATCACCACGCAGTTATATATAATATATTCAGCCACTGGCTGTCACAACCACGCAGTTAAGATAATTAAACAGTAAAAATAATACTCTGACTCGAAATCCACCCTACTCCACTACACTCGTAAAGCTCAAATCCGACGAACTCACCTCTTCTGCCCTCCAGGCAGGCATGTAGTAGAATAAAATCCAAATCCAAATCCATCGCAATAATAAAATCCATACAATATCCATAAGCAGAAATAATCCAAAACATATCATGTTCAAAACAGTTTAGAACAGAAAAGAAAACCAAAGAAAACCAAACATATCCTGGAGGTCTGCAGGGACCAGCACTACGTGCAGTGAGGACTAGCGACTGGAACTCCCTCCGGACAGCATCAACCTGAAAATAACAACAATGGAGGCGGGGTGAGTCCAACACTCAGCAGGTACAATTGATATGCAAAGTTAAGAAACAACACCTAGCACTAATCATGCGTACAGTCTCCTGATAAGAAAGATAATAATGTACTAACCAGGTCCTGAGTATAAGGTCAAACAGTCCAAGGGATAAGGAAATCCTGTATGCATGTCAAACATAGGTATCCAAACAATATGCAGCATATAAATGCAGCAAACACAAACACAAGCAATAAATGCATCATGCATATGATGCCAATGATGCGTCCTGGTCACCCCTGACGCCAGTCGATCATCTCACACAATAGTGAGGCCGAGTGGGTAGGGCTGTGACAACCGTGCACTCTGTTGTCACTACTCTGAGTGACCGAGTGGACGGGATGCTGTCGGAGTACACCTATCCTCCTACCCCAAATCATAAATGGGGGAGCGCAATGCTCTCAACTCCCGGTACACGATGACGGGGAGGAATCCCTGCCGGATAACACGTTGTGTCACACTACCCATGAGCGGACCAACGGTGCCTAATAGAGTCCCTGCTGCAACACACTCTGCCTGAATCGACCACTAACCCATGAGTGGTGGTGTGTGCAGATCCATGTAACTGACGATGTGCTCAACAATAATGGAGCGGACTATCGCACAGCATGCTATCATGCAAATGATGCATGACAATAACCATATAAACATCCTGACCTAATCCATATATATAGAAAAATGCACCCTAGGTCAGCGAATCATATCGAATCAAAGGTACACAGAAGGTATAAAACCTAGGTCCTGAACATGGTCAAGCATGGTATATCACTACCCACTACAAGCATGTATAAACAGGTAAAATATACATGAGATGCAAATCAATCAATCAATCAAGCACGTACCAAGATTTGGGTAGTGATTAACCGAAACAGATAAGAAACACAATTGATGCAATATGTTAATTTCATTACTAAGCATATCAAAGACAAAAAGTCAAAAGTACCCGCCTCCGACAAAATGGTCCAAATCCGACGTCGAGATACCGTCTCGAATCAGAGCCCTGTGTAAACAAAAAAATACCTTTTCTTTTATTTAGCTAGAATACAAAAAAAACAGCTAAATAAATCCTAAATAGAAATTTAGGGATAAACCCTAAATCATTTCCCTCAACCTTTCTAACGGTTAATTACCATAACCCCAAACAACCTTTTTATAAAAATCCAAAACCTAAATCCATATCACCTAATTATTCTACACAAACTAATGATGAATTAATTATCAATAGGTATCAAGATCATACCTAAACATGGATTAATCCAATATATTCCTAATCCAATACATGAATCCAACTCATCAACACGTAACAATTACTCTACTTCTTACCTTACTTCTCAATCGCTCCTATTAGTCCACAACCAAGGAAGTTTGTTGTCGGAAAGGATTAGTCGCTGCTGGAGACCAAAAGCAATCCCACAACAAGTCCTACTTCATCTCACGATCAAAATTCCAACACCACAGTATCAACCCACAGCACACAATCCTGTTGAATAAACCCTCACTGCTGAAATCAAACATATCAAGAAGAAGACCAGGACTAGGGCTCGGCAGAACCTGGTGGCCGGAATGCAAAGGTGCGGCGGCGGCTGGGATGCACCCACTGTGCCGGCGATAGTGCTAGGGCACCGAGTGGTCCACGGTGGCGCCGGCACGGTCGGCACAAGGTGTGCGGCGCTGCTTTGCTGAGGACAAACGGCCGGCGTCAGTGGGCAGAGAGGAAGATGATCGGGGTGGCTTGGTGCGTCGCCGGCGGCTAGGGCACCGAGATAGAGAAGAGGTGAGGAGATGGCCAACGGTGTCTCGGGAGGGTTTGGCGTCGTGGTAAAATAAGGGGAGAAGGAGGAGAAACTGCTCCAAGTAGTTAGGGCTCTCGTCGCCGGCGGTTAGAACTCCGGCGGTTTGGGGCTCGGAGAAATCGGCGAGGGGCGAGGCTCGGCACAGGTCTGCTCGAGGAGAAAAGAGAACGGCGAGGAATAAGGAAAATATAAAGAAAAAGAAAAACAAAAAGAAAAGGAAAGGAAAATAAAAACTTTTCCTCATTTAAATGGGGTAACCTAAACAGGCTTTTCCGGACCCCGTTTTTATCCCCGTCAACTCGTCCGTACGAGCTCCGAAAAATTCCCGAAAAATGTCCAAAAATTCTGGAAAATTCCCTTATTCATATTCGCCTATTTTCGGTATTTTACAGCTGATGTAATTTTGCATATGCTTTGGTCGCCTATGTACTTGTAATGCAGGTAGCAAAAATGATAACAAGGAAGACAAATAACTTCGCCGAACGGCAGTATTAATGTTAGCCTTAAAGGCCGTCGAGCTCCGACGTTAAAAATCGCGAGACGAGCCGGCGTCTATAAACCCTCCGAGCGGATGACCGTCGAGCTCCGACGTTAAAGATCGAGAGACGAGCTGGCGTCTATAAACCCTCCGAGCGGAAGACCGTCGAGCTCTGACGTTAAAAATCGAGAGACGAGCCGACGTCTATAAACCCTCCGAGCGGAAGATCGTCGAGCTCTGACGTTAAATATCGAGAGTCGAGCCGGCGACTATAAACCCTCCGAGTGGAAGACCGTCGAGCTCTGACGTTAAAAATCGAGAGACGAGCAGGCGTCTATAAACCCTCCGAGCGGAAGACCGTCGAGCTCCGACGTTAAATATCGAGAGTCGAGCCAGCTACTATAAACCCTCCTAGCGGAAGACCGTCGAGCTCTGACGTTAAATATCAAGAGACGAGCCGGCGTCAATAAACCCTCCGAGCGGAAGACCGTCGAGCTCCGACGTTAAAAATCGAGAGACGAGCCGGCGTCTATAAACCCTCCGAGCGGAAGACCGTCGAGCTCCGACGTTAAAAATCGAGAGACGAGCCGGCGTCTATAAACCCTCCGAGCGGAAGACTGTCGAGCTCCGACGTTAAAAATCGAGAGTCGAGCCGGCGACTATAAACCCTCCGAGCGAAAGACAGTCGAGCTCCGACGTTAAAAATCGAGAGTCGAGCTGGCGACTATAAACCCTCCGAGCGGAAGACTGTCGAGCTCCGATGTTAAATATCGAGAGTCGAGCCGGCGTCTATAAACCCTCCGAGCGAAAAATCGTCGAGCTCCGACGTTAAAAATCGAGAGACGAGCCGGCGTCTATAAACTCTCCGAGCGAAAGGCCGTCAAGCTTCGACGTTAAAAATCGAGAGACGAGCTGGCGTCTATAAACCCTCCGAGCGGAATAAGGCAATAAAAAAGACTTGCGAACAAATATCCAGAGGTATTTGCCCCCGATAATCGTTCGACCGCCTCTACGTACCGCTCGGCCCAGTACCCAAAGGTATTTCCAACGTCCAGCGAACAACATCTTCTGTCGAAGCAAGACATGTTCATCCGAGTGGAATACATACTCAAAATACTTCGTAAAAATCCCTTTCGAATACGAGAGGTGTGATAAGAGGCGAGCGGACAGCACACATATTGACTAGCAAAAGGGAAAAACAAGCAAAAGGAGATTATATTAAAGAAACTAAGGCCGAACGGCCGAATTACAAAAGGCGATAGTTTATCGCCGAGCGGCTAGACTACATTTAAGCTTCCTACTCTAAATAATCGTAAAGATCCTTCGGGATGTTATCAAGGAGCGCCACTTGATCTGCGGCTGGGATGATGGCGAACTCGGGAAGGTGCCCCTTGGACTTCAGATAGGTCACCGTGGCGGTCATGGCAAGGTCAAACGCAGTATACATCCGCTCGCAAACCTTTTCCAAAAATTCAGGCGAGCGGATGTAATTCTGTGTCAGGGCGGTGACCCGGCTCGGCTCGGCCTCCTGATATTCTATGAAGACCGCTTGGGATGCAGCGAGGGATTCTTGCAGAGTTTTCAGCTCATCCTTATGCTTGATTGCATCGGCCGAGCAGCCCGCCTTCTCTTTATCGAGCTGCTCCATCAACTCCTTGACTTTCTACTCCAATCCCCGAGCCTCGACATTCTTTTTCTCCAGATTGGAGATGGCCATGTTTTTTCGAGTGGTGGCCAGGGTTATTTTTGTGTCAAGCGACTTGATTTGCCGCTCGGACTCGGCCAAGGCGTGGGCCTGATCGGCCGTCTTCTTTTGCTCGGCCGCCAGCAAATCCTGAGTCTTTTTGAGCACCTTCTGAATCTCGGCATACGAAGGGCCTTGCGGAGGAGCGCCGCCCGAGCTCCGTAGCCTTTTAAGCTCCTCGTCCACCATGGCAAGCCGATTGGAAACGACGATCTCCTCCACCCATCTCTGACAAAAGAAAATTTATTATAAGCCGATCGGAAAGAATGTGCGAGGGAGTTGGAGAAAATACACCTACCCCAGTAGCCTGTTGCATGTGGCTATCGGCCAAGTTGCGGAGCGGAATCAGTGCCACACGCGCCCGAGCGTCGGGATCGATCGGCCTCGGGCAATAGTTCTTCGGTCGGGAGGTGGAGTGAGACTCGGATGGTGCGGCGCCGACCGGGGGTCGTCTGGGCGGAACCCGGAGAAGGAGCGGAAGCCGGCGTAGAAAATTGGGACAAAATTATAGAACGATGGACCTGGTGGGGAGCGGGCGGAAGGACACTGACTGGAACTGCCTCAAGAGGGTCCGCAGACGCGTCGAGTTGGGAGGGAGTCCGATCAGACGAGATCGCCTCGATCTTTGGAGCTGTACCTCGAGAAGTGGCGGTAACCCGCTCGGATGGATGTATAGCTGAAGCTGCCGAGCGGAGTGGCGTTTCCTCCCGGCGTCTTTTTTGTCGGAGGGGGCGCTCTTCCTGTTGCGCCGAGCCCTCTTCCCGAGCGGAAGGCTCTCGACTAGCAGTTGCGCCAGTCACTTTCTCTGGAAGAGAAGCTTGAGCAGCCGACTCCCCAGCATGGGTCCCGCTCTCCCCCTCATTAGATCCGACCGGTTGGATGCCGAGCGTCTCCATTTCTTTGGCCACTGTGGCTTCGAGCTGTTGGTTGCTACTCGGAAAACCTAGAGGTTCCACTGTACAAAAATTTTGTACAAAGGTCTGAACCTTTTCCTAGCTACCATGTGTTCTTTTAAATTAAATTTTGGATCGCCTGTGGAACTTAACACGTTTGATCCAAAACTTAATCTATTTGTTCTTTTAGGTTTTGACTTGGATCTCCTGCGGAACTTAACACGTTCGACCCAAATCACCTTAAGTTATTAATTCCATTAAATATTAATTTCCATAATTGGTTCCCAGTACTGACGTGGCGAGGCACATGGCCTTCTTGGATATGGGAGCAACCACCACCGACTAGACAAAACCTTTTATAGAAATCTAATATTTAATTTCCTAAAATAACTTTAGGTTAACCGAAAAGAACAATCAAATCACAAGGAAAATAAAACAAAAGAACACAACATCGAAAAAAATATTCGAAATACTAGAATCGTAAGCCTCTTGTATTTGGTATTATTTCCATAAATTACTAGCATGATGCGGAAAAGGAAAAACTACTAGTTATACCTTCTAGAAAGACCTCTTGATCTTCTACCGTATTCCTCTTCTAACCTCGGACGTTGTGTGGGCAACGATCTTCCGAGATGAGAAACCACCAACCACCTTCTTCTCCTCCTAGCTAGGTTCGGCCACAAAGAAAGAAGCTTCACCAAGGAAGAAAATCAAAACACTAACCAAGCTCCAAGAGATGCTAGCTTCCTCTCCTTCTTCTTCTTCTTCTCCAAGTAGTATCCGGCCACCACAAGAGCTCCAAGGGAAGAGAGAGGTTCGGCCACCACAAGAGGAAGAGAGGGAAAGGATGGCCGGCCACACCAAGGAACAAAAGAGGGAGAGAAATAATAGAGGGTTGTATCTCATAAAGGCACCCTCACCCCTTCTTTTATATTCCTTGGCCTAGGCAAATTAGGAAATTTAATTACAATAAAATTTCCTTAATTTCCTTGACATGATTTAATTAAGAAAAATAAAATAAAATTTCCCCAATTAAATTCAAGTGGCCGGCCACATCATGAGAAACAAATTGGACAAGTTTCAATCAACAATTAAAACTTCCTAATTTGTTTCCGGAAATTTTAAAATTAAAATTTCTCTTCAAAAATCTCTTCATGGTTGATAAAAAGAAATTTCCATAATTTTAATTTTACAACATGTGAATAATTTTTAAAGAGAAAATAAAATATTTCACCAATCTACAAATAAGGAAAGAGATCTAATCTCTTTCTTTAATCTTTTGTAGATCTTTTACAAGAGAGATAATTTAATTTTAATTCTCTTTAATAAATTATTTCTTCCATATAATAAAAATTAAAATTAAAATTCTTTTTTAATTTAATTTGGCCGGCCCCCACTAGCTTGGGTTCAAGCTAGGGCCGGCCACCCAATTTTATACCTAGGCCGGCCCTAGCTTGGTTCCTAAGCTAGCTTGGCCGGCCCCCTATTGGTGGGTATAGAAGGTGGGTGTAGGTGGGTATAGTACTCTATAAATAAGAGGCTATGATAGGGACCGAGAGGAGGAATTGGTTTTGGTCTCCCGATAAAATTAAGCATCCCGTGTTCGCCCCGAACACACAACTTAATTTTATCAATAATAATTCATTCCACTAGAGAACTATTATTGAACTACCGCACCAATCCCAAATTACATTTTTGGGCTCCTTCTTATTATGAGTGTGTTAGTCTCCCTGTGTTTAAGATATTGAATGCCCACTAATTAAGTGAGTTACTGACAACTCATTTAATTAATATCTTAGTCCAAGAGTAGTACCACTCAACCTTATTATCATGTCGGACTAAGTCCACATGCAGCGTTTAACATGACAATCCTTATGAGCTCCTCTTGAGGACATTATCAACCTAGTATCTCTAGGACACAGTTTCCTTCTATAATCAACAACACACACTATAAGTGATACCATTTCCCAACTTATCGGGCTTATTGATTTATCGAACTAAATCTCACCCATTGATAAATTAAAGAAATAAATATCAAATATATGTGCTTGTTATTATATTAGGATTAAGAGCACACACTTCCATAATAACCGAGGTCTTTGTTTCTTTATAAAGTCAGTATAAAAGAAACGACCTCAAATGGTCCTACTCAATACACTTTGAGTGTACTAGTGTACTTATATAGTCAAGATAAACTAATACCTAATTACACTACGACCTTCCAATGGTTTGTTCCTTTCCATCATGGTCGTGAGCTACTGTTTATAATTTATAAGGTACTGATAATATGATCTTCTGTGTGTGACACCACACACCATGTCATCTACAATATAAATTAATTGAACAACTACATTTATCATAAATGTAGACATTTGACCAATGTGATTCTTATTTCTAGATAAATGTTTATACCAAAAGCTAGGCTTTTAGTATACACTCCAACAATCTCCCACTTATACTAAAAGACTAAGTTGCTATATCTGCTGCCATACATCTGATTCCTAACCCTTCAACATGCCCATCAAAAGCTCTTGCCTTAAGGACCTCAGTGAAAGGATCTATAGGTCATCACCTGATGTAATCTAGGCGGCAACAACTTCTCCTCGTTTATACGATTTCTCGTATTAGGTGGTACTTGTGCTCTATTGTGTTTACTTGCCTTATAGACTTATGGTTTCTTCGAGTTTGCTACTGCACCAATAAATTGTAATAATCTTTGGACAAACCAGAAATCATATCTAAGTCTATCTTGAGGTTATTGAGTCATTCAGCTTTTATGGCTACCTCAGAGGCTTGCCATATACTAAGCTTTTATGGTGGAGTCCAAAAAAACACCTATGCTTATCACTCTTCCATAGTTATGACTTTACCTCCTAAAGTAAACACAAAACCCCGAGGTTGACTTATTATTGTCCCTATCCGATTGGAAGTCAAAATCCATGCAACCCATAAGGACCAAATTAACTGTCTTGTAAGCTAGCATATATTCTCTAGTGACTCTAAGGTACTTCAATATATGCTTTACTGCAATCCACTATCCTTTTCCAGGGTTACTTTGATATCTGCTAATTATGCCCTTGGCAAAACAGATTTCTGATCTCGTGCATAGCATACATTAGGCTTCCGACAGCCGAAGCATAAAGAACTGCCTTTATTTCTTTTATCTCCTTTGATGTCTACAAAGACATATCTTTAGATAAAGTTACTCCATCCTGAAAAGTTAAGAAACCTTTCTTGGAGTTTTGCATGCTTAAAACGAGCAGGGATTTTTCTGATATATGAAGCTTGGGATAAGTAAAATATTCTTTTCTTGTGATCACTTATTACTTTAATCTCAAGAATATACATTCTCCCAAGTCCTTTATATCGAATTATTTGGACAACCATACCCTTACTTCTGACAACATTTTGATATTGTTTCCAACTACCAAAAATGTTATCTACGTATAGTACAAGAAATACCACCACGCTTCCATCACACCTTTTGTATACACAAGACTTATCCGGTTACTAAATCCATAGACTTTGATAAACCGGATGTTCAAAGACCTTGAAGCTTTACCTCAGTCCATAGACTGATTGAGCTTGCACACAAGATGCTCTTAGCCCTTTGTAATGAACCCTTCTGGTTGCTTTATATGGATGCTTTCTTCAAGACTTCCATTAAGAAATGCTGTCTTGACATCCTCTTGCCAAATAGATAAAAGAATCCGGATAGACTTAAGCATGGCTACCAGTGAAAAAGTTTCCTTTTTCATCAAGCCTTGCTTTGAAAGTTACTACCTTCCTGTCTATCCCTCTTTTCCTATTATAGACCTTTTTACACCCAACGGCTTTTACACCATTTGGTGATTCTACAAGCTTCCAGATTTTATTAGAATACATATATTCTAATTCTGTTATTCATTACTCTTTGCCAAGATGCTACATCTTTATCTTGGAGTGCTTCATTATATGACCGGAGATCAGGTTCATGTCCTCCAGGGATCGAGTCCAAAAACTCTCCCAAAACATGAACCTATTTAGGTTGCCTAACAACCCTCCCACTACAACAAGGCACTTTCTGTAATTGTGTATCATTTGTGATACGTGTTGCAGTTTCCTTGTGGTATCTCATCTTGTACAGTTGGTACTAGATTAGACATATCTTTTATTATTTCCTTAAGAACAAATTTTCTTATGAGCACATGGTTTATTACATAGTCCTTTTCTAAAAATCGGTCATTGATGCTAACAATGACCTTCTGATTTTTAAGACTATAAACCTACTTTCATTTCTCTAGGATAACCCATAAACAAGTGAATTCCTGCCCAACTTATCATTGTCTCTCTTCTGCATATGTGCTGGACTACCCGAATCCGAATATGCTTCGAAATAGGCTTACGCCTATTCAGCAATTCTATATGAGTAGAGAGTTCTGTCTTTGGAAGGTACTATATTCACTTCCGTTTCCAGAGTATATCCTTAAAATGATTTTGGTAATATTCTAAATAACTCATCAATCTACTTATTTCCATAAGAGTCCTATACCTTCCTTTTTCTACACCATTCTGTTGGGGTGTACCAGGTGTAGTTAGTTGGGATTGAATCCCTACTCTTGATAAGTGACTCCTAAATTCTCCCAAGAGGTACTTGCCACTACAATCTTACCATAGTGACTTTTGCTTTAACATTTCTCCGCATCAGTCTTGTACTCTTTGAACTAATCAAAGTACTTAGTCTTGCGGTACATTAAGTAAATTTATTTGTATCTTGAATAGTTGTGTATAAAATAGACAAAATATTCAATACTACCTCTTGTCTGGATAGTCATAGGATCACACAAATCAGAATGAACAGATATCTTTGACTCCATACCCCTTGGACTTAAAAGCTTCTTGGTTATTTTCCTTCCAAGTAAGACTCGCAGGTTGGAAAGATTTCCACTACCAATGAACCCAAAAGTTCATCAGCTACCAATGAATTCTACTCAAGTATAACCTAGCTTTAGATGTCAAAGATATAATTGGTTCATTTCCGAAGGTTGCTTTCTCTTAAAATTAGAAGATGTGTTACTAATTTCCATTTGTTGCATCGTGGGAGTTATTGGATTATAAATTGTCAACCATCATACCATAATAGATAACTTCCCTATTTTTCTTGATAACAACTTTGTTATCAAAATAGACACAATATCTATAATAGTTTAGAAACTGAAATCATGTTCTTTCTAAACTTGGTACGTAAAGACAATTACTTAAAATCCATATTTTATTCTTATCAAAGGATAAACATCTCCCACTGCAACAGCTACCACTTTTACAATAGTGCCATGTGGACGGTGATTTACCTTTCATTTAGTTGTCGGGTTTCCTGGAACCCTGCAATAAATTGCAGACATGATTAATGGCATCTTGTATCTACACTCCAGGTTCTGGTAGATAACACCACTAGACATGTTTCAACTAATGAATTAAATACACCTAAATTGTTCTTAGTTCTAACAAGATACCTTAATGTCCAAGTCCTATTTCCAATCATTACAATTGAGACTACTAAGTCTTTTCTATAGTATGACTACTAGGATTGACAAACATCCTAAGAATCACAAAAATATTTGGTCAAGATCAACTCCTTAAAATCTCCATGAATTTTGTGTATACAAAATCGAAGAGGAGATTTTATTCATTAATTTTATTATCTCGTCAACTTTACTTTATGACGAATAAAATTAATAGTTGATCTGTCTTTGATCAAATATTTGGTCAAAACTCTTTGAATTTAAAATAACATTGATTCCTCAAACAATATTATTTAAATTCACCAACACCTCAAACACCGTGAATTTTGCATGCCACGTTAGTGTGGACGTATACAAATTCATCATTTGTAAGAGGAGGGTTTTACCCATTGACTATCTTGTCAATATAACTTTTTGACAAATAAAATTACCTCAAATACCATGAATCTTGTATACCACGTTAGTGTGGACGTATACAAATTCTAACATTTGTAAGAGGGGTTTATTAATTTTATTATGTTGTCAATCTAGTTTTATGACAAATCAATAGTTGGTTTCCCTTTGGTCACACAAGTGATAGTAGTGACTCCGTTGGGGAGGATACTATTAAATGTGTCTAAGTGTATACCATTACTTGACACTAAGTCCATTAATAAGATTATGCCCCTTCCGTTGGGGAAGATCACACGCTCTTAATTAACTTCCTATAGTCATCCAAAAATGGAAGTATGTTCTAGTGATCTACAAACAAGCTCATCCGTTATGGAGGAAGGCACTCAGAGCCAACGCGCAAGCTTGTTTGCATCACTTACAAACCAGTAATGGAGACCATGGGATTTATTTAAAAATCCCTCTCCCACTTAGTTATTTATAAACCAGGAATTTTAACTATACTAGTCTACTAGTCATGTATACTAACATGCACACACAACACAATATAAAAGCAATAAATAGAAAATCTAATTTTCAACTATTATGGCTTTTATCTATTGTTGTCCTCCGTGTGTCACCAACCCTAGCTGCTGCCATCTTTGGCCACCGCCACCGGGTCTAGTTATCGCATCCATCTTGCTCCTTGTTCCGCTGCGCCTCTGGTCCTCAAAAGGTTCCACGCCTTGCAAGATTCGATCCGCGACATATATAGAATTTTTACATTTTTCGATCATATATTCCTCGAAGGAATGTACATGTAAACTAGATCGAACATAAAATAAAATTTACATCCATCGATCCTATATTCCGTAAAAGGAATGTACTTGTTTCTAGATCAAAAAATAAAATCCTAATAAAACTAAATACAGCTCCTGCTGTATTTTATAATACAATCATGCACACACAATAAAATGCCCTTGACATGTCCAAGGGTCCAATCACACACATAATAACTAAAAGCCATAAGAGTTGGATCCTGCATCCACAAAGTTAGCACATCCTACTATTATCCTGCCTAAATTATGTATGACATGTGCATAATTAAACTAATACCAAATACACAGAGGCAAAACCCTAGCTCTGATACCAATTGTTGGTTGCTACTCGGAAAACCTAGAGGTTCCACTGTACAAAAATTTTGTACAAAGGTCTGAACCTTTTCCTAGCTACCATGTGTTCTTTTAAATTAAATTTTGGATCGCCTGCGGAACTTAACACGTTTGATCCAAAACTTAATCTATTTGTTCTTTTAGGTTTTGACTTGGATCTCCTGCGGAACTTAACACGTTCGACCCAAATCACCTTAAGTTATTAATTCCATTAAATATTAATTTACATAATTGGTTCCCAGTACTGACATTGAGAGACACATGACCTTCTTGGATATGGGAGCAACCACCACCGACTAGACAAAACCTTTTATAGAAATCTAATATTTAATTTCCTAAAATAACTTTAGGTTAACCGAAAAGAACAATCAAATCACAAGGAAAATAAAACAAAAGAACACAACATCGAAAAACATATTCGAAATACTAGAATCGTAAGCCTCTTGTATTTGGTATTATTTCCATAAATTACTAGTATGATGCGGAAAAGGAAAAACTACTAGTTATACATTCTAGAAAGACCTCTTGATCTTCTACCGTATTCCTCTTCTAACCTCGGACGTTGTGTGGGCAACGATCTTCCGAGATGAGAAACCACCAACCACCTTCTTCTCCTCCTAGCTAGGTTTGGCCACAAAGAAAGAAGCTTCACCAAGGAAGAAAATCAAAACATTAACCAAGCTCTAAGAGATGCTAGCTTCCTCTCCTTCTTCTTCTTCTTCTCCAAGTAGTATCCGGCCACCACAAGAGCTCCAAGGGAAGAGAGAGGTTCAGCCACCACAAGAGGAAGAGAGGGAAAGGATGGCCGGCCACACCAAGGAACAAAAGAGGGAGAGAAATAATAGAGGGTTGTATCTCATAAAGGCACCCTCACCCCTTCTTTTATATTCCTTGGCCTAGGCAAATTAGGAAATTTAATTACAATAAAATTTCCTTAATTTCCTTGTCATGATTTAATTGAGAAAAATAAAATAAAATTTCCCCAATTAAATTCAAGTGGCCGGCCACATCATGAAAAATAAATTGGACAAGTTTCAATCAACAATTAAAACTTCCTAATTTGTTTCCGGAAATTTTAAAATTAAAATTTCTCTTCAAAAATCTCTTCATGGTTGATAAAAAGAAATTTCCATAATTTTAATTTTACAACATGTGAATAATTTTTAAAGAGAAAATAAAATATCTCACCAATCTACAAATAAGGAAAGAGATCTAATCTCTTTCTTTAATCTTTTGTAGATCTTTTACAAGAGAGATAATTTAATTTTAATTCTCTTTAATAAATTATTTCTTCCATATAATAAAAATAAAAATTAAAATTCTTTTTTAATTTAATTTGGCCGGCCCCCACTAGCTTGGGTTCAAGCTAGGGTCGGCCACCCAATTTTATACCTAGGCCGGCCCTAGCTTGGTTCCCAAGCTAGCTTGGTCGGCCCCCTATTGGTGGGTATAGAAGGTGGGTGTAGGTGGGTATAGTACTCTATAAATAAGAGGCTACGATAGGGAACGAGAGGAGGAATTGGTTTTGGTCTCCCGATAAAATTAAGCATCCCGTGTTCGCCCCGAACACACAACTTAATTTTATCAATAATAATTCATTCCACTAGAGAACTATTATTGAACTACCGCACCAATCCCAAATTACATTTTTGGGCTCCTTCTTATTATGAGTGTGTTAGTCTCCCTGTGTTTAAGATATCGAATGTCCACTAATTAAGTGAGTTACTGACAACTCATTTAATTAATATCTTAGTCCAAGAGTAGTACCACTCAACCTTATTATCATGTCGGACTAAGTCCACATGCAGGGTTTAACATGACAATCCTTATGAGCTCCTCTTGAGGACATTATTAACCTAGTATCTCTAGGACACAGTTTCCTCCTATAATCAACAACACACACTATAAGTGATACCATTTCCCAACTTATTGGGCTTATTGATTTATCGAACTAAATCTCACCCATTGATAAATTAAAGAAATAAATATCAAATATATGTGCTTGTTATTATATTAGGATTAAGAGCACACACTTCCATAATAACCGAGGTCTTTGTTTCTTTATAAAGTCAGTATAAAAGAAACGACCTCAAATGGTCCTACTCAATACACTCTGAGTGTACTAGTGTAATTATATAGTCAAGATAAACTAATACCTAATTACACTACGACCTTCCAATGGTTTGCTCATTTCCATCATGGTCGTGAGCTACTGTTTATAATTTATAAGGTACTGATAACATGATCTTCTGTGTGTGACACCACACACTATGTCATCTACAATATAAATTAATTGAACAACTACATTTATCATAAATGTAGACATTTGACCAATGTGATTCTTATTTCTAGATAAATGTTTATACCAAAAGCTAGGGTTTTAGTATACACTCCAACACGAGCGCCGCCGCCTTTTTCTTCAGAATGCCAGCCATCACTGACTCCATGACGGTGTTCGCTGCAAAGGAAAACAGAGAAAATCAGTTAGCAATTAAAATGAATTTACCAAGTTAAATTCTTACCGAAGCCGTTCGGTAGTGGGGCTCTGATCGGACTCAAGCCGAAGATGTACATAACCCCTTCTGGAAGGAACTTGTTGATGTCAAGCCGCAGACCGGATAGCATGTTGGCGGCGTGGAGATAATCCGGTCGGGTCTTGAATCTTTTGAGTTCTGGGGAGAGTGGATTTCCGACCTGCCATTGGGTTCGGAAGGGAGCCCGCTCGGGAAGGCGAATATAAAAATAGAATTCTTTCCAATGCTTATTGGAAGAAGGAAGTTTATTGAAGAAATCAAACCAGGCCGAGCTGGAACATGTAAGTGCCCGGCTCGGACTGTTTTGGGTAATAGAAGAAGTAGAAGACCTCCGGTCGGAGGGGAATGTTATGGATTTTAAAGAGGACGACTACACCGCATAAGAGGCGGAAAGTATTGGGGACTAGGCTTCCAAGCGGAATGCCGAAAAAGTTGCAAACTTCTACAAAGAAGGGATGAATGGGGAGTCGCAGACCGGCCATGAACTGGTCACGGAAAACACAAAATGCTTCGCGCGGCGGTTTGTTTGGCCGAGCGGAATCTGTGGGTAATATGATTTCAAGGTTGGAGGGGATCTCAAAAGTATTAATTAGAAGGTCGGCGTTACGCCGATCGAATCGCGACTCCATGGTAGTGTACCATGGGCCGAGGGCTTGTTCTTCGGGTTGAGAAGATTGGGCCATGGTCTGGACGGACGAAATCAAAAGAGAAGGAAGAAGATGGCAAAGAAATAGTAGCCCAAGAACGAAAACTTAGGAAAGAAAAGCAACGGAAATGCCAGAAACAAAGAGAAAAAGAAGCAAAAAGAAGCAGAACCTTACAACGGAGAGGAGGATCGAGGGAAGAGCACCGGTGACCGCCGGAAACAGAAGCGCAAGATCGCTGGAAGTCTGGAACGCAAGAGGAATTGGGAGGCACGCGACAGTAGACGTGAGGTGAAGGAAAGAAAACGAAGCTTTTATAGGGTGGAGCCCGAGCGTGTTGGGTTTTTCGGGCCGCGAAAACCGCTTTTTCGCGTCGCGGAAACCCTGAATCACCCTAGCCAACGGATCTCGTGTGAAGAGTATAGAACAAAATTTACGAGTACGAGTTTACAACTTAGATCTACTCCTAGATCTTCATGAAGAAAAACTTTTATACCTTTGAAGCGAAGCCCTTCGCGTTCCCGCTCGTCCAAACGGTGCCGGATCTCAAGAGTATCAAGATAGATACTCCTCTAGAAGTATCCACACGAACACGTAGGTGGAGAAAACCACACAAAAGGTGTGCTAGCACCTATGTATGGTTCGGCCAAGTTGAGGAGGAGAGGGAGAGATTGAGAGGAAGAAGGTAGAAGATACACACTTGAATGAAAAAAAATGAATTCTCATTCAAACCAAAAGTGGCCGGCCACTCTCTATTGTGAAACTCCCAAATTAATTGCATTAATTGCAATTAATATGAAGCCATTAAAGGGAATGGCTTTGTAACTTCTATGAGGTGGCACCCATGATGATGTGGAGTAACATCATTGGTCCACATCAATGCCTACTCACCAATGAGGTGGCATAAAGTCAAGTCAAACTTGACTTTTAATCTTCCTCTCAAGTCAAGTCAAACTTGACCAAATCTCTTCCATGGTTAATCGAATCCAACCATTTGATTCAAGCCAACTTAATATAATGAATCTAATTCATTTAATTAAATTGATTCAATGAGTCAAAATCTAAATTAGACTTATTAAACACATGAATCAACTTGAGTCAAACTCAAGTTAGCTCAATTAGGATTACTCTTAATCCAATTTGATTCATCAAATGAATCTAATCCTCTTGGTTCATCATATGAACCTAATCTCCATCTAATTGTCCTAAGTGTGTGACCCTATAGGTTCTTGTAACGTTGGCAATGCCCTAAACCCATTTAGGAGCATAAGTAATGAGCGGTATCTAGCAACACATCATTACTACCCAAGTTACAAGAAATGTCGAGATCCAACATCACCTTGTGACTACTAATTGTGACTCATCACAATTTGTGACATTGTCCTTCTATCCTAGACACCTAGATTGATCAATGTGAGGCATAGACCGTGTCATCCTCTAATCAATCTAAATCTTGAACTCCAAGTAGACTCACTCGATCAAATGAGCTCAACATCTCATGTTGACTCATTTGGGCATGGCCATGCACTTCGTGGTCTAACTCTATCAAGAATACCGATGTCGCTCCCGTCATATGGGAGGAATAGATCTCATCTACATCACTCACATCCCTCTGCATAATTCGTTATATACCCAGTAATCGCCTTTATAGTCCACCCAGTTACGGGTGACGTTTGACGAAACCAAAGTACATAACTCCTTATGTAGGGAATCATGGTGACTTTAGGTCTAAGGACCAATAGTCATACTAATAGTCACATGAGAAAGTATATGACACTCATATAACGATCCATGATACTTTCTCATGGCGGGTCATTCAGTATACATTCTCCAATGCATACCCATGTGTCAACTTGATATCTCCATATCCATGACTTGTGAGATCAAGTCATCGAGTTGACCTACATGCTAGTCTTATTGCATTAACATTGTCCCTGAATGTTAATACACGACTAGGAATGATTAAGAGTAGTGTTCCCTATATCATCTCACTATCGGTTCAACTAACCGATTGATATAGGTGAGAACCATCTACTCAAGGACATTATTATACTTAGTTTATTTGGCACCAATACAAGTAAGTATAATAACCAAAATCCAAATGCCTTTATTTATATAGAATATGATACAATAAGTCCAAAATACAATCATCAAATGATTGGCTCTAGGGCTCTAGCTAACAATCTCCCACTAGCACTAGTGCCAATCAGTGTAGGCTCTAAGCCCAAATGACCTAGTGTGACCATCATGCTTCCTCTGTGCCAAAGCCTTGGTCAAGGGATCTGCAATGTTAGCCTCTGTAGGTACTCTGCAAATCTTCACATCTCCTCTCTCGATGATCTCTCGAATGAGATGGAAGCGCCGTAGTATGTGTTTGGTCCGCTGGTGTGAGCGAGGTTCCTTCGCCTGTGCTATAGCTCCATTGTTGTCACAATAGAGCTCAATGGGGTCAGCAATGCTAGGAACCACCCCAAGTTCAGTGATGAACTTGCGGATCCAAACTGCCTCCTTTGCTGCCTCTGATGCAGCAATGTACTCGGCTTCTGTTGTAGAATCAGCTACTGTATCCTGCTTCGAACTCTTCCAGCTGACAGCACCACCATTAATGCAAAATACGTTCCCTTTGAAAAAAATATAGTTATCCTGGTCGGTCTGGAAGCTAGCATCACTGTAACCCTTTACGCCTAGCTCATCATTGCCTCCATATATCAAGAAATATTCTTTAGTCCTTCTTAAGTACTTAAGAATATTCTTGACCGCTATCGATGACTTTCACCTAGATCTAGTATCTTCTCGTCATGCTCAAAGTATACGAGACATCGGTCGAGTACATAGCATGGCGTATATGATCGATCCTATGGTCAAGCATAAGGGATCTGATCCATGCGGTCTCTCTCTCTCTAGAAGAGGGACCTTGAGTCTTCGAAGACTCACGCCATGTGACATCGGCAAAAATCCCTTCTTGGAGTTCTGGCAAACCGAAGGAGTACCTTGTCAATGTATGTACTCTGACTTAGGCCAAGCAATCTCTTAGATCTATCTCTATAGATCTGTATCCCAAGAATGCGGGATGCCTCACCTAAGTCCTTCATTGAGAAGCAACTCCCTAGCCAGGTCTTGATAGACTGAAGCATAGGGATGTCCTTCCCAATGAGTAGTATGTTATCCACATACAATATGAGGAAGATAACTATGTCCCCTACAACCTTCTTGTAGACACAAGGCTCATCTTCATTCTTGATGAAACCAAACTATTTGATTGCATCATCGAATCGAAGATTCCAGCTCCGAGAAGCTTGCTTTAGTCCATAAATGGACCTATGCAGCTTGCATACTCTGCTAGTATGCTGTGGATCTACAAAACCCTCAGGTTGTGTCATATACACATTCTCGAGTAGGTTTCCATTCAGAAATGTGGTTTTGACATCCATCTGCCATATCTCATAGTCATGGTAGGCTGCAATAGCAAGCATGATCCGAATAGACTTAAACATCGCTACTGGAGAAAAGGTTTCATCATAGTCAATACCATGAATCTGCTTGAAACCTTTAGCTACCAAACGACCCTTATAGATAAGTCCATCCATGTCAGTCTTTCTCTTAAAGACCCACTTACACCCAATGGGTTTTACCCCTTCAAGTGGATCAACCAAAGTCCATACTTGGTTGGTGTACATGGAATCCATTTTGGATCTCATGGCTTCTAGCCATTTCTCGGAATCTGGTCTCATCGCAGCTTCCTGATAGGTGGTAGACTCATCCTCTATGAGCACAATGTCATCATGGTCAGACAAGAGAAATGAGTATCTCTCAGGCTGAGGACTTACCCTATCAGATCTGCGAAGAGGTATGTCTACTTGAACTGGTTGTTGTTCCTCAACTCCTTGTGGAACAATATCATCCACAACACTTTGTGGTTCCAGTTCAACTTCCATCGAGGCTTCAGTGCTATTGTTCGCATCTTGAACTTCTTCAAGATCGAACGCGCTCCCACTAGTCTTTCTAGAAACAAAGTCCCTTTCTAGAAAGACCCCAGTCTTTGCCACAACTACCTTGTGCTGACTGGGAATGTAGAAGTAATATCCCTTAGTTTCCTTGGGATATCCAATGAAATAACACTTGTCGGATTTGGGTCCTAATTTGTCTGAGACTTGACGTCGTACGTAAGCCTCACAACCCCAAATCCTCATGAAAGACACCTGGGCATCTCTCCCAGTCCATATCCTATATGGTGTCTTTATCACGACCTTTGATGGAACTCGGTTGAGTATGGAAGCTGCTGTGTCTAGAGCATATCCCCATAGATATGTCGGAAGATCTGTGTGAATCATCATAGATCGTACCATATCTAATAAGGTACAATTCCTCCGTTCGGATACACCATTCCACTGTGGTGTTCCAGGAGGAGTGAGTTGGGATAGAATCCCACACTCAGCTAGATAGTCACGGAACTCATGGCTAAGGTATTTGATGTGCGTAGATTATATACTCTTTTACGCATGTTTTTACGCACATTTACATACTTTGAGCATGCTTGATCTATACATTTTTATACTTCCAGCTTTCCTTTTAGCATATTTACTCTTTTGGTTCGGAGATCTGCTTTTTGTGCATTTTCTGCACACAGGAGTCGAAATTGGTGAAGATTATGCGTCCTCGGGCAAGCTTGGAAGTAATTGAAGAGAGAGAGCATCAGGCCGTGTACCACACATGGTCGTGTAGTCTTAACAGGAAGGGAAGAGGACATGGCCGTGTGAATCTCACACGGCCATGTGAATCTCACACGGCCGTGTCTTGATTTGAAGAAATCAGAGCAAATGCCTTACATGGCCGTGTGCATCTACACGGCCGTGTGAGGTTTCCAGAGGCCAAGCAGGTGGTGGCCGTGTGCATCACACTGCCGTGTGAAGTTTCCAGAGACCAAGCAGGTGGTGGCCGTGTGCATCACACTGCCGTGTGAAGTTTCCAAAGACCAAGCAGGTGGTGGCCGTGTGCACCACACGGCCGTGTAGCACTTCCAGAGAACAGTAGGGTCCTGGCCGTGTGGAGTCACACGGCCGTGCAGCTTTGGCAGAGAGGGAACTGAACATGGCCGTGTGAATCTCACAGGGCCGTGTCGTGGGGTCGTGTGGCTCCCGATTTCCTCCTCTATTTAAACCTTCCTTCATGAATTGAAAGGGGATCTCTCCCCCTTTGGGAGAAGGCAAGATTTGGTGGTTTCCTCCCATTCTTGGGAGGATTTCTGGGCGATTCTAAGGGAGTTCTTGACGATTTCGACTCCGGAGCGAGGATTGGATCCGAAGACGAGGCTTCTTCGTAGATAAGTTTTCTCTTTCCCCTTTTCTTGGTTTCTTGGATTGGGGATTTAAGAAATGCTTGTAATCTTTATTTCTTCGGGTATTCTTCCTCGATTCATGGAGTAGATCTTGTATTCTAGGATTAAGGGAGTATTTGTATGATGGATTGATGTAATCTCTTATGGATTTGCCATTTTCTTGTTTCAATGACATTGTCTTGCTTGTATCAATTAGATCTTGAATGATTAATGGTGATTTGTGCTTAATTCTCATTCTTGATTGATTGTTTGGATTTCTTGTGGACTTAGCAGAGATAAACTCTCACTCGATCATCCGAGGGATCCACGTGACAGGTGCAAGCCCGTGTAAGGACGTTTGAGAGATAATCTTGAAGAGGAAATAGGAATATTCAAGAGAGTAGGATGGATTTTGTGATTAGTTTCTTGTATCTTGATAGATTAATAAGTTGTGGGCTTCTATGTTGATATCCGAGGAAGGCATAGTAATAGGTGCGCTTCTGTGTAAGGACAACGTATGTTCACGTCTAATTGATCATATTTAGATACATTTCTCAGTCCTTAGCCGGTTATCTATTGCAAGAGAGAACCGGCAACTTTCTACAAGTGTTTGGCAATTGAGGGATAAGAATTGGTGAACCATTTACATTCAAGAAACCTTACAAAGAAACCGAAACTCCTAGAATCTCCCTTTATCATAACCCAAAACACTAAACTCTTGTTTGTTGATCTTTAATATTAGATTTGTTTACCTTCACTTTGCATTTGTAACGATTGGATAGTTGTTTAGCTAATTTGCATTGAGACATTTCTAGTGCTTATTCCAGTCCCTGTGGATACGATAATCTTTTATATTACTTGTGACATTTCCGTACACTTGCGGATTGTAACAGTATTCTCCACCTCGATCGGATCGAAGTATTTTAATACTCTTGCCAAGCTGGTTCTGTACTTCATTCTTGAATTCTTTGAACTTTTCAAAGGATTCGGACTTATGTGTCATCAAGTACACATAACCGTATCTACTGAAGTCATCAGTAAATGTGATGAAGTACCTATAACTGCCTCTAGCAGCGACATTGAAAGGGCCACATACATCACTATGTATGAGTCCTAACAAATCAGTCGCTCTCTCGCTGTGCCCACTAAAGGGAGTCTTGGTCATCTTGCCTCGTAGGCATGACTCGCATACCTCATATGATTCAAAATCAAATGAGTCCAGCATACCATCCTTATGGAGCTGGGATAAGCGCTTGTCATTTATATGACCTAAGCGACAGTGCCAGAGGTAGGTTTGGTTCATGTCATTTGACTTGAACCTCTTGGTATTTATGTTATAGATAGGGCTCTCAAGGTCTAGAATATAGAGTCCGTTTATCAGAGGTGCACTACAATAGAACATATCGTTTAAATAGATGGAACAACATTTGTTCTTTATAGTAAACGAGAAACCTTTCTTGTCCAAACAAGAAACTGATATAATGTTCTTAGTTAATGCATGCACATAACAACAATCGACTAACTCTAGTACAAGCCCAGAGGGCAGAGATAGAAAGTCCCTACAACAACCCGTGCTCCATTGCCTACTCGTAGGTCCACCTCGCCCTTTGTCAATGCCCCGCTATTTCTCAGCACATCAGTACAAATGTGAGAAGCACATCCAATATCTAATACCCATGATGTAGAAATAAATAGATTGACTTCTATAACATATCTCACTTCGCTTCTTCTTAAGATCCTCCAAGTATACCTTGCAGTTCCTCTTCTAGTGTCCGGTATGACCGCAGTGGAAGCAGGTAGCATCCTTGGCGACCCCTCCTTTAGGCTTCAGTGCCTTGCCTTTGCCCTTGGCTTGGGACTTTCCCTTGCCTTTGGGCTTGCCCTTGCCCTTATGTTTCTGAAGCATCAGAACAGTGTTGGGCTTAGCCTTCTTAAGGTTTAGCTCAAAAGTTCTTAACATGCTAAGCAGCTCGGGCAGTGGCTTGTCAATCTCGTTCATATTGTAGTTTAGAATGAATTGACTGTAGCTATCCGGCAAGGATTGCAAGATTAGGTCAGTAGCCAGCTCTTGGCCAAGAGGGAACCCCAACCTTTGTAGGTTCTCTATGTACCCAATCATTTTGAGTACATATGGGCCTACTGGAGCCCTTGCACTGAAATAGTGCCCTTGAGATCTCAAATCTCTCATGCCTCGCTTGACCTTGATACAGATTGACGAAGATGTTCAACCATATCGTAGCGCCCATTAACTCGTGTTGCTTTTGAAGCTCGAGTTCATGGTCGCGAGCATTAGACACATCTAATTCGCCATCTTGATGCTTCTTGAAAGCATCTCGGTCAGCTCGGCAGGAGGAGCCTCGGAATGGGCTGCTAGAACGTCGATTACGTTCTCGAGTGAGAACTATTCTCGTGTTCTGCATCCGAAGTTTGCTCCGTTGAGCTTGTCCTTCTCAAGGACAGATCGCAGGGAGAAGGTGTTCGTATTTGACGTCATGGTTATCTACAACAGAATAAAAGCAGAAATAAATATCATATTCTTAATCATTTAATTAGGCCTTTAACTAAATTATGCTCCCACTGAATTCTATAATTCATGTGGGACAAGATCCACATCATACTAACCCTTGAGTTAACTTTGGCTAATACGCCCAAGACTTAGTATGATCGGTAGGTAACGATTACCAATTACATCTCTATGCAACTCTTGTTTATAGAATCAAAATCCGCATTTATATTAAAACTCGAGTTAGCTTTGGCTAATACGCCCGAGAGTTAATATATATGTGATTTTGACCTAACTTTCCAACCGTTGGAAGAATGTCTATAGTTATACTCGATCCAACCGAGTTAACTAGGAATACTCAATCTAATTGAGTTGTACTCACCCATGCATTGATAGGTGGGGCCAAGATTGTCCCTCCACACCCTACCAAGATAGTATGCGTTGCTCTGCTTTGGCAGATTCAACAACATCATGCGATCGAGGTAGTGATGGGTATCACGGCATGGTAGGCATTTTGAGTTGTCGTGATTTAGATCTAATCTAAATGATGTTATATCATATACTCGAAATAGATCTAATCTAATCGATAGAGTGCATCTTGTACACGATGTAGATCTAATCTAATCGTAAGGGTGCATCTTGTGCACGATTTAGATCTAATCTTAATCGCTAGGCACTAATTAATTACTTAATTAAACATGCATCATATACACAAGTAATTAACTAAGTTTTGTGATTATTCATGGCCCTACTACGATCTTCTCAAGCCAATGAGAAGATCGGATGGTCAACCTAAGGTCAACTTCTCAAGCGCCTTCCTTTTGACCACCTTGTTTTGCTCGCGCCTTCCTCGTAACTCCGTCTCGAGTGGACCTTCCACAGCTCCAAATTTGTACATTACAATTTTTGAAACTCAAGTTACATTCGAGTCTAAATCTAATTTACAATCAGAATAATAGAAAGGCACAACGCGCAGGTCACGAAAATAAAATAAAAATAAAATACAAGCACGCACATCACATCACGGCGCGCAGGCTGTATTATGAATTACAACACATATTGTCCAATCAAATTGGGTCTTTGGGCCATGACTATCACAAAATTAATATATAATTCAAAATTATATATTTCTATAATTTTTCATAATTTTACAGATTTTATGAGTAAATTTTTTATCCCGGTGGTCCCGATTAGCGATTTCGGGCGCAATCGCGGAGCAAATCCCCTTGCGGGGTTAGGGGCAGTACCCTTACCCGCGATCTAACCATCGTGAGTTGCTCCTAAGCGATCCAAGAGTGCCTTATCCTGCTATCCCAAAAAGATTTGGGTCGAAACGATGCCGTTTCGGGAAAAACTTCTCGGTAGTCGAAGCCTACAAGTGTATAAACACTTGTGCTTCGCTTCTACGAGAAAAATTACTCTTAAAACTATAAAAACCATAAATTTACAGAAATGTACAAAAGCTTTAATTTTTCATAAAAATCAAATTAAACTCGTACAAGCTTCGCACGTGGCTCTCGCTTTTTCGCGTCGCGGAAACCCCGAATCACCCTAGCCAACGGATCTCGTGCGAAGAGTATAGAACAAAATTTACGAGTACGAGTTTACAACTTAGATCTACTCCTAGATCTTCATGAAGAAAAACTTTTATACCATTGAAGCGAAGCCCTTCGCGTTCCCGCTCGTCCAAACGGTGCCGGATCTCAAGAGTATCAAGATAGATACTCCTCTAGAAGTATCCACACGAACACGTAGGTGGAGAAAACCACACAAAAGGTGTGCTAGCACCTATGTATGGTTCGGCCAAGTTGAGGAGGAGAGGGAGAGCTTGAGAGGAAGAAGGTAGAAGATACACACTTGAATGAAAAAAATGAATTCTCATTCAAACCAAAAGTGGCCGGCCACTCTCCATTGTGAAACTCCCAAATTAATTGCATTAATTGCAATTAATATGAAGCCATTAAAGAGAATGACTTTGTAACTTCCATGAGGTGACACCCATGATGATGTGGAGTAACATCATTGGTCCACATCAATGCCAACTCACCAATGAGGTGGCATAAAGTCAAGTCAAACTTGACTTTTAATCTTCCTCTCAAGTCAAGTCAAACTTGACCAAATCTCTTCCATGGTTGATCGAATCCAACCATTTGATTCAAGCCAACTTAATATAATGAATCTAATTCATTTAATTAAATTGATTCAATGAGTCAAAATCTAAATTAGACTTATTAAACACATGAATCAACTTGAGTCGAACTCAAGTTAGCTCAATTAGGATTACTCTTAATCCAATTTGATTCATCAAATGAATCTAATCCTCTTGGTTCATCATATGAACCTAATCTCCATCTAATTGTCCTAAGTGTGTGACCCTATAGGTTCTTGTAACGTTGGCAATGCCCTAAACCTATTTAGGAGCATAAGTAATGAGTGGTATCTAGCAACACATCATTACTACCCAAGTTACAAGAAATGTCGAGATCCAACATCACCTTGTGACTACTAATTGTGACTCATCACAATTTGTGACATTGTCCTTCTATCCTAGACACCTAGATTGATCAATGTGAGGCATAGATCGTGTCATCCTCTAATCAATCTAAATCTTGAACTCCAAATAGACTCACTCGATCAAATGAGCTCAACATCTCATGTTGACTCATTTGGGCATGGTCATGCACTTCGTGGTCTAACTCTATCAAGAATACCGATGTCGCTCCCGTCATATGGGAGGGATAGATCCCATCTACATCACTCACATCCCTCTACATAATTCTTTTATACCCAGTAATCGTCTTTATAGTCCACCCAGTTACGGGTGACGTTTGACGAAACCAAAGCACATAACTCCTTAATGTAGGGAACCATGGTAACTTCAGGTCTAAGGACCAATAGTCATACTAATAGTCACATGAGAAAGTATATGACACTCGTATAACGATCCATGATACTTTCTCATGGCGGGTCATTCAGTATACATTCTCCAATGCATACCCATGTGTCAACATGATATCTCCATATCCATGACTTGTGAGATCAAGTCATCGAGTTGACCTACATGCTAGTTTTATTGTATTAACATTGTCCCTGAATGTTAATACACGACTAGGAATGATTAAGAGTAGTGTTCCCTATATCATCTCACTATCGGTTCAACTAACCGATTGATATAGGTGAGAACCATCTACTCAAGGACATTATTATACTTAGTTTATTTGGCACCAATACAAGTAAGTATAATAACCAAATCTAAATGCCTTTATTTATATAGAATATGATACAATAAGTCCAAAATACAATCATCAAATGATTGGATCTAGGGATCTAGCTAACAGAGCGGCCTCCACCGTTGGATCCAGGTCGCGAGAATCGGAGCACGCATCGCACCGTTCATTTCGAACCGCCTCGATCCCATCAAAACCCACGCCGTCGCCGTACGATGACGGCAGCACCGCCACGTGGCATTCAACCACTGGAATGCATTTAATGAGCGCGTGCTCGACCTTAATGATGGAGATTGGTGGAAAATTTGAAGAGACGCTAAGGAAAGTTGTCGTTGACTGGCGTTTTGGCCACCCCCTTTGTTTCCGAGCGGATGGTATTCTCATGGCGCCGCTCGACCCAACTGATGGTCCAGTCATTCGGACTAATCGCCTCCTTCGACTAGACTTGAAGGGGAGGCAAGTGATCCGGCGGTAAGAATGGGGGACCCCCTTTCTGGGAAGTCAACGCCACGGGGAGGTCAAAGTATCCGACGTCCGATCGGAGAAGCGGAGACCGGTCGGCCGAACGAGGTCCCAGCTGAACCAAAGACGACCCAACGGGACTAGGGGTTCCGACGCTCGTTGAACAGAGACATATGGTCGAGCGGATACTGCGAACAGTCTCCACAAGAGCACACTACCGTGAAGCTCCTAAATGGACCAGCACGAACGACCGGTCGGACGATGCCCATGACTGCCGACCGGTAGGACGCTCGGCGCAGGAACAGAAGATACAAAAGGACAGAGAAGCATATTCTGACAGCGAGCATGTTCGACGATTGGACCATACGTGGGATCTTATGACAGCAGGTTCCCTTGTCACATCATAGACGTGCTCGGACTGTAGCAGTATGGTGTCAGGTAAGCTTGTCTGACAAGCACATACCGAGGTATGGCTAAGGACACGTATTTGCCTCGGTAGGCGTGTGTGAGCTCCTTCACAGCTCTATATAAGGAGCCTTATACTTCGCCGGAGGTATGCATTCTACGATATTTGGAGCCACTTCTTTGTTGTCGAGCTTTGCCTGATTTGAGCGTCGGAGGGTCGTCACCGGGAACCCCTTCCCGGCCCGATTTCCTTGCAGGTTCGCCGGAGGTTCGTACGACCGGTCGGAGATCTACGTCAACGACTCGGAAAGTGCCACGTGCCCAGCGTCCGTTGATTCAGCTTTCGGACAGGATCACTAGAATTATCTCCCCCTACGATTGTCTAGTTTTACTCACTAGGACTTTCATTGCCTAACTTTACTCACTATGACTTTCATTGTTTGACTTCATTCACCAGGACTTTCATTGTCTGGCTTCATTCACCAGGACTTCCATTACCTAGCTTCACTCACTAGGGCTTAGCTTCATTCACCAGAACTTCCATTGCCTTGTTTCACTTATCAGGACTTTCACCACCTAGCTTCACTCACTAGAACTTCCATTGTCTAGTTTCACTCATTAGAACTTCCACCATATAGCTTCACTCACTATAGCCTAACTTCACTCATTAGGGCTTTCATTGCCTAGCTTCGCTCACTATGACTTTCCTTTGCCTAACCTCCAGTTAGGACTAGTCACTCAGTAGAATTTTCACTTGCCTAACCTCCAGTTATGACTTATCTCTTGTCTAACCTTTAGTTAGGACAAGTCACTTAGTAGACTTTTCACTTGCCTAACCTTCGGTTAGAACTTACCCTTGCTAGTTATCTTGTCTTGACTTGACTTCACTCTTCCAAACATCAAGTTCTGTTTAGATTAACCCTTAGTCAACCTGATCTGACATTAGTATATTATCAAATATTGAAATCCTAGAGGTTGATTGCACCAACAAAAATTACCTCCTTTAGGTCTCATCTTGAAAGACTTGGGGTTCTTTCATTTTGAGTTTTGACCATGTTTGACTACGTTGACTTTCATAGTAGTATGAGAGAATAGTTTCCTCTCTAAACTCTTGTTGTCTTCCTTAATTCGAAGTCTAACAATAAGTTTTTCCACATTCATCTCATTCCACTTATACTTTAGGTAGTTTATAAATTCCTTTCAACCAAAAAATAGCTTCTCAATGATCACTGCCACCTAGAAGGTTTCACTTAGCACCATGCCTTTTGAGTGATTGTTTTGTCAGAGAACCTAAAACTCCTAGAATTGGCTGATTACTGACTTGGAGTCAACCATTTTATAGTCCAAGAAGCGACCAACAATGAACTTTTTTGTCTCAACATCCTCTAATTTGTATTTCTTATCTAGGGAATCCCACATCTCCTTTGCAGTTTTCTACATACTGTACACAACAAACAACAAATCGACAAAACAGTTGAGGATATAGTTTCAACTTAAGAACTTAGACTAGTTCCATGTGTCCACTGTAGTGATAGTTTTTAAATCACTTACATTCTTAGCATATTTGGAAGGTTCCTCGATCAAGATCCATGTCAAGTTTAGCATGGTCAGGGTGGAAGAGGTTGACACATGTTGAGTTTGTTGCATCTTAACATCTTCTGTCGTCATCTCAATAGAATGAATCCATTTTAAGATTGTTGGATTTCTATCCATAATTTTCCAAAGAGACAAAGTATACTTATCTATCAAGATGACTTAAGCTGATTACTTTATCTGAGTGGATACAAAGCTAGGACACTGAGTACCACTGAGAGTCAAGTGTTTCAAGTGTCAAGTCAGTGAAGCCAATGTTGAAGGCTTGGGATGGATGCTGAACAAACCAGAACCCTAAGTCAGAGTGGGTTGCGCGAGGAACATCGCCTGAGGCCATGTTACAACACCAAGTTCTACAGTAAGATAGTCTCCTTAAAATAGATTCGTCTCTTTTGGTGATACTAAGAGGTCACGTTTAGACATATGTTTCCTAAGATAAAATGACAAAACCACGAACATAACCTACCACGCGTTATCGTGGTGAACTAGCATATACCTGAACACTACTATAGATATCTACCGAGTAAAAAATTACATGACCAAGTGAAGGAGGAAGAAACGAAGAGATTAAACTCTTCTCTTAAAACTTTCTCTCTTGCTTTCTTCGGTACGAAGAAGTGCTTCTTTTGGTTTTGATCGTGTTTCTGTGTTCATCGTGATCAAAGCCCCTCCCTGTATAGGAGCTTCTCAAGCACCATGCACCAACATGTGTCACATAAGAGCACCATGCAACATCATGTGTCATTCTTTAATTATCCCTTTACAATTTTTGTTAGTTAAAAAAAATATAATAAAAATTTAAAACTAAACCCAAATTAAATTTTACAGAGACCCTTCTTTAATTATTTATTTCTTACTTATAAAATATTTACATTTAAAAAATAATATACAACAACAAAAATTAAAATCCCTAAACCCAATGCTTAGTTTCCCAAAGTCAAATCCCTAATTCTACTTTTCCTTACATCTTACCAGGTTACCCTCTCAACAACAACCGATTCATTTTCTTAAGTTCTTGTCATCTTGTCTTGGTGGCCACAATTTCTTCAATCTTGGGTTGGGTGGTCACAAAAGTGGGAAGAAGATAAGATATAATCTCATCTCTCGACTCTTTTGACTTTCATCACTTTTAGCTTTCTTTAACTTTATGTTTTATATTTTTTGCATTCTTTAATTGTCTTTATTTTTATGGGATATTAAATTATAATGTCTCCATTTACATGACCTATTAAATTAATGTGATCAATTTTTTTTTGAATTTATGCATGTCACAATGAGTAACAGGAAAATTAATTCTTATTTTAAGAAATAGTATTTTGAAAATATTGTTTGTGCCAATTTTTCTATCCAGGAGACCTCGCCAATCAACTCGAACAATAATTCTCCTATTGTCACGCCCCAGGTAGTCCCTGTCCGAAGAAATTTCGGCAGCATCTCCCCTGTACGGGTGACAATATGAATCCAGAATACATATATCTATACCTCGGCCACACACGGCCAGAACAATACAATACAAATAAGAAACAAACCACGCAGTTTATATCAACATTCCACACAGTCCAACATATAATCAATTCACGCAATTTAATAAGGAAGAAAATATATAGAATCCTCAAAGATATATGTAAACATCCTACTCCACTACAACGAAGAAAACAAATCCACGAAGTAATGAGAAAATCCGCAGCGGAAAACAAAAGTAGCAAACCCGAATGTTCAATGTCCACAATACAAACTCACAATACAAGTATATAAAATGCAAAAGCAAAATATAATCCAACAACGAAAATCCTCGCGATAATGGGGCTAGCGACTAGAATATCTCCCGACGGCCTCAACCTGAAAAATAGTAACAACGGGGAGAGTTCAAAGAACTCAGCAGGTAATCCAATAGATATGTACAGCAACATATAATCACCAGTAACATCCTATGGTACAGTACACTAAACCATAGAGCCTACAGTACAGTTTTCTAACAGTACAACCTACGGTACAGTCTCCTAATAGTATAACAGATATGCATAGCTGAAATAAACTGTAATAACCAGCAATAGGCATAAAGTACAGTCTATAGCAAGAATAATAAGAAAATGCATAACTGAAATAAACTGTACTCACCTGCGAGGCTTGGGCAAATGACTGTGGACATACACAGACAAAGATAGTCAGAGCAAATAAGCATGTATCCTGTATGCATGTCAATCATATGCAGTCACCCAAGTGCATCATCCAATATGCAACAATCACAATAAATGCAATCTGTGCATATGATGCAATATGACATGGTCACTGATAACGATGTCTGTCACACTCGTAAATCAAATTAACAAATGTATGTCCACTGAACCCCTTAATTTTGCAATAGCGTTGTAGTAACGAGCCCATGATCGATCTCTCGAGGAACAAACGGTAGGATGTAATCTTAAGATCGTATTTTATTCTTATTTTTGGGGTTTTCGATATAAAAATGGAGTTGGGGGTTTTAAAGCTTTGAATATAAATCTACAAAGGAAAACAGAGCAGTAAAGAAATTAATCTAAAGCATAACTAAAACCTACCTATGTGCCAACAATCAAATCTTAACGCATTGTCACTCCTACATTGAGATTAAATCATTGACATACTCTTAAACTAAGGAATGAAATATAAGATGCAAATAAATCTGATCTAGAACACCAATTAAAACCCTAGCTTGAATTTAAACTCTAAACACTTAACCAAGCAACAAATTAAAATTAAACTAAGCTTCAACAAGGAAAGAAATGCTAAATACTTGCATAAAAATATAACAAAACATAAAAGTAATCTGTTCTAAGTTACAAAACAATAATAAAAGTGAACTAAACCCTAACCAATCCAACTCGCAACCAATCTCACCAAACTTCACACTCAAGCCATCACACAAGAGTGCCAAAGTCGAGACCACCCAATTTCGGACCTCAGTGGAGCATCTCTACAGCGTATCAGTTCCAAGATTGCTCAAGAACGTCGACGAACCACCCCCGACGAGCTAAGAACATCCCAAAACCCATAAATTCCGAAAATGATGGAAATCTACATCCCGGAGCTCTCTGGATCTGAAGTGAAAATGTGGACTGCGGATGAGCGTCGGATGAAGCTCAATAACACCGGCGGACCACCTCCAAGTGTCACTGAATGGAATCGGAGCGCAGATTTGGAAGACCACCTCCAAATCTGGCGAAAACAAAGAAGTCGCCGTGAGCAGATTTCCGTTGGAGAGAACACTCTCCGATGGCTCCAGATGATCGGGATGATACCGTCGAGAAGTTCTCCACTGAGATTGAAGCTCGGGAAATTGATCGGAGAAGGAATGGGGCCGAAATCCGAAAGATGCCGCGCCACGGGACGAAGAACAGCGCAGGGGATCGACGAAGAAGCTGGGTACTGTAGCTTCTCATTTGAATCAGATCTGGATCTGGAATGGACGGTTGAGATGATTCCGGGCTAAATCAGCGGTGAAAAGTAATCCAAAATCTGATCCGAAGGTACTGTTGTTGATCTAGGGTCTGGATCTACCCACCCGTAGGTCGGATCGATCAGATCATCAATAGATGGCCCAGATCGGCCCAGTCTTCATTGAACGGCCCAGATTAATTCGGCTTGATCAATGGCTAGATGAACTCAGATCTGGATCAAAACTTCTGGATCTTCATCAATGGCTCAGATCTGCTCCCCATTAAGTTGAATCGGCCATATCTTCAACGGATGGTCCAGATCTGTCCTATTCTTGATGAACGACCCATAATGCTTCAAAGCTTGATATTCTCGTTTGAACTCCGATTCGAGCCCAATTTCGGTCCAAATAGATCCAAATCCAAGATCCTTTGATACCTACAAAATAAAAATCAAATATTAGTATCAAATAACACCAAAAATAATATAATTTGCAATTAAGTCAAAAAATACACACTATGCACAAAATGTGATGTAACCATGATTTAAACTATGAAATCAACATCAAACCATGCATATATGAATCAAAATAATGCAGTAAAATCATGGTTATCAAATCCCCCACACTTAATCTTGAACGTCCCGTGAAAGTAAAGAAAACTAAAAATCATCTCTATAGAAAATTCCCTAGCAATACCTAGAAGATAGTAAAAAGTGTTAGGACCAAAAGTAGCTAGAGGGGGGGGGGGGGTGAATAGCTCGTCGCGTTCGCTCGTTGCTCGGCGTTGCTCGGCGTTGCTTGTTTCTTCAAGAATATGCAGCGGAAAATACAGAAACAAATAAACAACGCTAACACGGTTGGTTTACTTGGTATCCACCTCACAAGAGGTGACTAATCCAAGGATCCACACCAACACACACACCCTCCACTAAATAAAACTCTCCTTTATGGTAACTACCAAGGGCGGAGAAGCCCTACAAGACTCTCGATACAAGAAGAAGGAAAGGGAAACAAAATACAAGCGCAAAGCTTACAATGAATGCAGAAAACCCTAACCCTAGCTTCTCTTCTTGCCTTTGATCCGCCTCTTGACTCGGAGAGCTTCCAAGAACCATCAAGAACTGGCGATCACGAGCTTTGAGAGTGCTGTGGAGGAGCTGGCGAAGATATGAGATGAAACCGTAAAGAGATGTCGCAGCCATCACACGCCTGCAGCTATAAACGACGCCAACGGTCGGATCCCGATCGATTCGAATATTCCCAATCGATCGGGGAGGCTTTGGATCGATCCACGGATCGATCCAGCGCTTAAAAGCGCCTGGATCGATCCACGGATCGATCCAGCGCTTATCGCGCGAAGCAGCCGCGTCCCAATCGATCCACTGATCGATTGGGACCTCTGGATCGATCCACGGATCGATCCAGAGGCTCTCTGTTCGCTGGGACAGGTCTGGATCGATCCACTGATCGATCCAGCACTTGATTTTTTTCCAAAACCAAGTCCCAAACCTCCCAAACCAACATCCGGTCAACCTTGACCTGTTGGTATGTCATGCCTAGCATCTAGTCACTCCCTTGACCTGCTAGGACTCCCTTACTAAGTGTCCGGTCAATCCCTTTGATCCACTTGGACTTTTCTCTGTGCCAAGTATCCGGTCAATCCCTTTGACCTACTTGGACTTTTCTTTCATGCCAAGTATCCAGTCAATCCTTTGACCTACTTGGACTTCCCAGCACCAGATGTCCGATCATCCTTGATCCATCTGGATTTTCCCTTGCCTGGCTTCACTCACCAGGACTTTCACCTAGCTTCACTCACTAGGGTTTTCCATCTGCCTAGCTTCACTCACTAGGACTTTCACCTGGCTTCACTCACCAGGATTTCCATCCGCCTAGCTTCACTCACCAGGACTTCCTTCTACCGGCTTCACTCACCAGGATTTTCCATCCGCCTAGCTTCACTCACTAGGACTTTCACCTGGCTTCACTCACCGGGATTTTCTCTGCCTGGCTTCACTCACGGACTTTCACCTGGCTTCACTCACCAGGACTTTCATACTGCCTAGCTTCACTCACTAGGTCTTTCATTTTGCCTAACATCCCAGTTAGGACTTCCCAGTCAAGTATCCGGTCAACCTTGACCTACTTGACTCTTCTTCAATCAATATCTTATTGTCAAACATCTAAACTCAAACCAAGACTCAGCTTGGTTACCCAGGTCAACCTTGACCTGAGGGATATTGCACCAACAATCTCCCCCTTTTTGATGTTTGACAATACCACAATAACACTTACAATCCCATATGTAAGTTAGGCTAATCCCATAGCCTCCTTCTTCATGCCACTAGATAATGAAAGCATAAATTAAGCTCTTCATTCTCCCCCTAAGAGGGCAAACTCCCTCTAGGTAATGAAAGCCTAACTTACTCCCTTTCATGAGTCCTTTCATTCTCCCCCTATGACCTTCCCATAGGTAATGAAGGCCTAAGCTTAACCATACATTCTCCCCCTATTGGCACACATCAACCCATCGTTGGACACACATCAACCTATGCTCCAATTCTGGGCACACTTCAACAAATCCATTTGTTGAAGACTCTCCCCCTGAAGAGTTACTCATCATTGTTCACAACATCACTCGTTGTGATCAACACGATAATGAAGGTCCCATACCCTTCATTTATCCTTAACTTCTCCCTCAATGTAGACAAATACCCAACCTTGAGCATTATCTAACCACTTGAGTTCCCACTTGAAATAATGAGGATATCCACTCCCCATTTCAAGTTCAAAAGCTCATACATGAGCATTTTCTTTAAAGAAGGTTAACCACCGTCCAAGGTGCAGGAGAAGTAAGTTTTCATGTCTTTAAAGAGTCCCTCCCCCTAAAGACATGGTGGTGACTTCTGTCATTGCACCAACAATGACTTGGAATCCCTAAACCTTTAGGAAACCCAAATTTAGAAGTTTTGAGGTTCAAATACTCAAAATTTGAAACAAACCTCAACCTAAACTTCAATGAAGCCTTCCTTAACCAATCCATCCTTGTTTTCTCATGAAAACACCCTTTGTATGTATACAAATGTATTTTAGGGGTTTGGAATGGTTACCTAGACTCAAAGAGGTTCAAAGATGCTGAAATCAAGCCTTCCCAACAAAATCAGCAACTTGGATCGATTGGAGTTGGGTTCCAATCGATTGACCTTTTCAATCGATCCACCGATCGATTCAGACTATCCCGATCGAGTTACTGCTCGCGAGACTTGCCTTCTGAATCGATCCACGGATCGATTCGGGCACTCCAATTGATCCATGGATCGATCGGAGCTCTGATAGTTGCTGAAATTCCATTTCAGTCAACTTCAGAAACCCCTAGAAAATTCTACAAAAATCCAAAAATCATGAAATTTCGTGTAGACATTATTTAGGGCATATACTATCAAAGAAAAATAGTTTTCTATGAAAATACATCATATTTTCAAAGATTGACACAAACTTGAAAACTTGCAAAAACTTTAGTGTTTTTCTTCAAGTTTGTGTCTAACTATTCAATGGTGATTACTATCAAAAGATAGCCTTCACCAAGGTTTTCCAAAAACATTTTAAAAACATTTTCCAAACCAATATCCCATCACATTCCTTGGGCTTAAAGCACATGACTTGTACATTAGCTTTCCCAATGATGGGAAAACACATAACTGTGTGTTTTGATGAACCTAAAAACTCAAAAGAATGCACTAAATCAACATGTTGAGTTTTGTTCATCATCCTAGCATCTCACTTGTATCTATTGTGGACAAAACACATACAAGTCACCTTATAGTCTTTGTGAGATGTAGATTTTGGTTTTTGCCCTAATCTAGGGATCATGCATATCTATCTAGGCATTTTAGAAATATTAGACATCCACCTAGGATGTCACTTGTCAATAAGTGTCGTTAAATGCCATTTGTCCTTAATTATAAGGAATTAAACTTAATGCATGATTATGTTATGGCATACATCAAAAGAAAATAATTTTCAAAAGAAAATATCCTATTACTACATGATGTATGAATGTCATGACATGGTATTTTTGGATTTTTCATAATAAAACATGAATGTAAAACTAGACATGATGTCATGGCATATGATGGGCAAACAATCATGGCAAGATTTAGCATAAATAAAATATACCTAGATTAACTATCTAAGTATCCTTAAAGTCTTAGCTAAACTTACACCTTAAACCTAGATTGCCCTAAAGTGCTTCAAGAGAATGCCACAGCCTAAATTGGCATTTCTAATTTCCTTGATTTAATGTATGCCAATTGAAAATAAACATGTCCTCAAATGTTGGCATATTCCATTTTTTCATAAGAGTAGCACTTTTAAATTAAGGCCCGGATTGCCTTAAATTGCCTAAGAACATACCAAAATCCCAACTTGATAGTTCTTATGAATTTCCCAATATGTGCCATTTAAGATTAAAATCAATTCTTCCACCAATAGGCACATTTTACTCTTTCAAGGAGTAATCAATAGGTCCATTTCATTTTCAAAGGTTAACTAAAACCTTGAAAATGCTCCTTGAGTGTCAATTTCCTCAAAGTTGGGTTAACTACCCTTCTAATCAGAGTTGACACTCTCTAACCCATCTATGGGGTAGAGAAGATGCTCCTAGGAACCCAACACCTATTGGTGCTCCTTGGATGCTCTAGGTACTCACTAGGGATAACTTCCCTACATACCTTCCTAGTGACCTTGTTGGGCTTCTTAGAAGCCTTGGTCACATTTTCTAGGTCAACTCTAGGGATAGCTTCCCTTGTAACCTTCTTTGTGACTTTCTTGGACTTCTTAGAAGTCTTAGTCACATTTATTGCAAAAATACTCTTAGGGATGACTTCCTTAGTGTTCTTGGCTTGACCACTAGACCTAGGGTTTGTTCCATAACTATATGGAACTCTATGGTAAGAGGGCACATCCTTCTTAGCCTTTGGTTTGTATCCCAAACCTCTATGGCCATTAGATGACCTTTGTGCTCCTAGACCTAGGCTATGCTCATTTTGCCCTTTTAGGATATTTTCCATCCTTTTTAGGGTCCTTTCCATTTTATCAAGCCTTGACCTCAAGACTTGATTTTCTATCACTAAGTCCTTAGTTTTAGATTTTTCATTTGATTCATGAGCATATTTGTTCTTGGGCTTGTATCTAAAATCCTTAGAGTTCTTGCCCAAGTGTCTATCTACCTTCCTAACCTTAGGTTGGGTAGTTTTGGCATGTAGGGCCACATGTTTTTCCTTAAAGCCCTCATGCTTTCTATTCTTATGGTAAATTGCATTAAAATGATAAAAGTTAGAACTATCATGCTTTTCACCATAATGTAAGGGGGTAGGCTCAATAAATGTTACCTTTTTACCTTGAGGCTCCCCCTTGACGAATGCCTCCTTGAGCCTTGACCATCTTCTTCCCTTGGGGCATTGACTTCGGTAATGCCCTTTTGATTGCAAGAGAAGCACACAATGTGCTCCTTGCTCTTCTTTGTTCCGGGGATGGTCTCCTTGGGCTTCGCCTTGCCCTTTTGTGCCACTTGGCCCTTCTTCTTGGCCAATTTAGGGCACTTGCTCTTGTAGTGCCCATGTTCCCTACACTCAAAGCATATAATATGATTTTTATTTTTAATTGAAATATTTATACCTTTGCTTGTAGGGGTGGCATCTTTTCCTTTGGATCCGGAGGTAGAAGCTTCCTCTTGATCCGATCTTGATTCTCCTCCATTTGATTTTTCTTGACTCGTGGAGGTAGAAGCTTCTTCAATCTCTTCATCTCTTGACCCGGATGTAGAAGCTTCTCCTTCTTCTTGATCCGGTGTCACCAAGGATTGCTCCCCCTCAATCCTAGAGGTGGAGGCTTCATCATCTTGAATATGAAACAAGGAGTATGCTCCCTCCTTGTTCCCTTCGTTGCATTCCCTTGAAGATGAAGCTTCTTCTTGAACTTCTTCTTCGGAGGTTGAGCATCTCTCAACCTCGGAGTCCTCCTCTTGGTCTTGATCCAATGAGTCGCCCTCTTTGGATTCTCCTTGATCTGGTACAGTGGAGGGGATCTCATGAATTCTTGCCAATTTGCTCCAAAGCTCCTTGGCATCTTCAAACTCTCCAATTTGTTCCAAGATGTTGCTTGGCAATAAATTGACCAAAAGCTTGGTCACTTTGTCATTGGCCTCACATCTATGGATTTGGTCTTTGCTCCACTTGCTCCTTTTGAGTACTTTGCCCTTGGAATTTGTGGGAGCTTCAAAACCTTCCATGAGAGCAAACCATTGCTCTATCTCCATCATAAAAAAATTTTCGATTCTTGAATTCCAAGAATCGAAGCTTGTAGATGAATATGGTGGAGCCACCCTTGTGTCAAATCCAAGTCCATCTTGGAATTGCATCTTGAAGTTGAGTTTGATAAAATCTTGAACTTGAAGAATTTGCTCCAACTTCTTCACCCCTCTAGCTTTTCTTGTTATGCTTGACCCTTCCGGCGATGATTCCGGTGAAGAGCGGCCTTGCTCTGATACCACTTGTTAGGACCAAAAGTAGCTAGAGGGGGGGTTGAATAGCTCGTCGCGTTCGCTCGTTGCTCGGCGTTGCTCGGCGTTGCTTGTTTCTTCAAGAATATGCAGCGGAAAATACAGAAACAAATACAACAACGCTAACACGGTTGGTTTACTTGGTATCCACCTCACAAGAGGTGACTAATCCAAGGATCCACACCAACACACACACCCTCCACTAAATAAAACTCTCCTTTATGGTAACTACCAAGGGCGGAGAAGCCCTACAAGACTCTCTGTACAAGAAGAAGGAAAGGGAAACAAAATACAAGCGCAAAGCTTACAATGAATGCAGAAAACACTAACCCTAGCTTCTCTTCTTGCCTTTGATCCACCTCTTGACTCGGAGAGCTTCCAAGAACCATCAAGAACTGGCGATCACGAGCTTTGAGAGTGCTGTGGAGGAGCTGGCGAAGATCTGAGATGAAACCGTAAAGAGATGCCACAGCCATCACACGCCTGCAGCTATAAACGACGCCAACGGTCGGATCCCGATCGATTCGAATATTCCCAATCGATCGGGGAGGCTTTGGATCGATCCACGGATCGATCCAGAGTGCCTCTGTGCTCTGGAAAAGCGCCTGGATCGATCCACGGATCGATCCAGCGCTTATCGCGCGAAGCAGCCGCGTCCCAATCGATCCACTGATCGATTGGGACCTCTGGCTGGGACAGGTCTGGATCGATCCACTGATCGATCCAGAGCCTGGATCGATCCACTGATCGATCCAGCACTTGATTTTTGTCAAAAACCAAGTCCCAAACCTCCCAAACCAACATCCGGTCAACCTTGACCTGTTGGTATATCATGCCTAGCATCTAGTCACTCCCTTGACCTGCTAGGACTCCCTTACCAAGTGTCCGGTCAATCCCTTTGACCCACTTGGACTTTTCTCTGTGCCAAGTATCCGGTCAATCCCTTTGACCTACTTGGACTTTTCTTTCATGCCAAGTATCCAGTCAATCCTTTGACCTACTTGGACTTCCCAACACCAGATGTCCAATCATCCTTGATCCATCTGGATTTTTCCTTTCCTGGCTTCACTCACCAGGACTTTCACCTAGCTTCACTCACTAGGGTTTTCCATCTGCCTAGCTTCACTCACTAGGACTTTCACCTGGCTTCACTCACCAGGATTTCCATCTGCCTAGCTTCACTCACTAGGACTTCCTTCTGCCTGGCTTCACTCACCAGTACTTTTCTTCTGCCTAGCTTCACTCACTAGGACTTCCTTCTTCCTGGCTTCACTCACCAGGACTTTTCTTCTGCCTGGCTTCACTCACCAGGACTTTCCTTCTGCCTGGCTTCACTCACCAGGACTTTCATACTGCCTAGCTTCACTCACTAGGTCTTTCATTTTGCCTAACATCCCAGTTAGGACTTCCCAGTCAAGTATCCGGTCAACCTTGACCTACTTGACTCTTCTTCAATCAATATCTTATTGTCAAACATCTAAACCCAAACCAAGACTCAGCTTGGTTACCCAGGTCAACCTTGACCTGAGGGATATTGCACCAACAAAAAGAATTTAACTAAGACCATCTAAAGATCACTAACAATCATGAATACAATCCAAACAATAATCAGTAGGTATGGTAGTTTCAATTCAATTGAAAAATTAAGCAAGTTGCAATCTCACAAGGTTTTTACCTATTCTACTCTCACACTCAAAAATGTGTATAAGTGGAGCTCACTCAATGCAACTCACAACATTTCACTACCATAAGCTTGCTTATTTTCTAATTCTCCACCACTATAAACATAGCATACATGAATCAAAAGGATTTTATCAACAAGAATTGAAATGAAAGCAAAAGAACAATTAAAGTGGATGAAATAGGCAAAAGAAAAGGCAATAATGAAGAAAATTTAGAAGATAAGAGTATTGGAGGAATATACTTGATGAGTTGACCATTTTGATGTGAAAAGAGATGAATACCATTTGTTTTTATCAATTCAAAAGACCAAGCTAACCTCCCCTTCAATTTGATGGCAAACAAAGAATCTCGATACTCTATCTCCTCATTTGATACTCTCTTGATGTGCCAAATTTTTTTTTCTCACTGTTTTTACTGAATTTCCACTTCAATTCTATCACTTCAAAGCTAAAACCATCTCATAATAATTAATCAACAAGAATCCCCTCCCCCACACTTAAAATTTGGCCGTCTCGGACAATAAAGAACCACATGCTTTCTAATTCTTAACACACTTCAAAAACCACTGTTTACTCTGTTACTGCTGCAGAATTCTTTACTTTCTCTGCATATCCGAATACAACATGAACAAATAACATTACAAATTGGGCATTTAACTTGGATTAGTCATTGTCCAAGAAGTACATAAGAGAAGGTGGCACAAAATAGGATTGGTCGTGCATATTCTGAAATCTGAAATTTAATTCTGCAAACAGATTTTCAGAAATTCATTGTTATTATCACAGCTTCAATCTGATCAGTGATTCCATTATCCCAGCAGAATTCAGTTACAACTCCAAGCTGTCAACAAACTTCAAACATAAGTTGCACAATACAATCAGATTTAAAAGAATTCAATCCCAAATTCCAGTGATCATGATGTCCCGAAAATTTCAGCTCTCTGCATTCTTCTATCTTATTCCTGATCTTAAGAACACACTCTAATCATTTAAGAGCTTTTCAACTTCATTAACAGCAAGGTAATTCCAGCTTGAGTATGAAAATTTCAGGAACTTCACTATGGAAGCTATCTATTCATCTTGTCTTCATTTCTGCAGCTCTTTAAACTCTTAATTCCTGCTGCCTAATTTTTTTCTGGATTGATCTTTCTAAATCTGATTTTTGATACACTTTTGGCACAAAGTTCAGTATCCTCAGCATTCAGATACATTCAGCAGCAGTCAGTAATTCAAGACTTCAAGTTAAGATTTTAATAGCAATAACAATCCACCTCAGAAATCACTGCATTACAGTTTCAGAAATCTGCCATTGTACAGATATTGCACAAACTCCATAAATCGCAAACCATAACAGTAATTTTGGAACTTAAAGATCTTCAATTCTGCATTTTGTTTAAAGGCTCAGCTCCTCAATTTTGTATACTTACAGCAGCTCGAACACAGAATTCAATCATGTTTCTAAACAAATTCTGCTCTTCTCTATTTCTGCTTTCACTGCTTCTAGCATTGAAATCTAGCTCATACTTTCAGAATTTCATCCATTGGCACTGAAATACAGATTTCTGAAACTAGCCTTCAGCTCCAGAATTTAGACAGCATTATTGTCATCAACAGCAACAATCAGAAATTCAGCCTTTCAATTTGATCAGCAACAACGAAGTTGGCACCAATTCCTTGAAAAAAAATTCCAGCTTTATTTCTGATTCTGTCAGCAGGAAATTATTCAGATTAAGTATCAGCTTTTAATTTTCAGAACTGCACAATGTTTAAAGAACTTAGTTCCAATTCTGAAATATCTGAATTTGAAAACTACAGCTTAATCAAATTGCTGGAATTTTGTGCAAGCTGCAGGATTAAAATCTGAAGCATTGACAAACTTGATACAGCATCGTTGTGAAACCAAGAAGCCTTTTGTTCTATGAAAATCAGAACTGAAACCAAGCTCTGATATCTAATTTATCACCACTTCAGTATCAGGAAGCTGCCAACTGCAGAGAATCAGGTTTTGGCTTTTGAAACACTGCTGTGAATTCAGTTTAGCATGCAACATTCCAGTGAACTATTGAGTTTGCCACAAATTAGAACTATGTGAACTCTTGGCTCATAATTGATACAATAATTCAGAATCTTCTCTGCTGATTCTAAAATTGAAGTTGTATTCAGTTAAAGAATTCCGGAATAAGTTGGCACAAACTAGCACCTCTCCTGTATATCTTCTCATTGCTCAGCTTATAACATTCTCCATTCCTGCACATATTAGATGGCCCAACATTTAATCCCTTCAAATTCTCAATTCACATAACCTTATTACAGATTCTGTCCAGCAGGTTGTGAAGAAATGGAAAGGAAGTGAACAACATCTAGATAATCACAGTAGTCTTTACATCCCATTCTAAACCAATCTACAGCATCTAGATTTAGCAATCACTTCACTCTGAATTCCTGCATTTCTGCACAGATTGAGGTTCTGAAAATTTCAGCTGGAATTCTGGATTCTGGAAATTAGGAATTCAGAATTCAATTCATCTAGAATTCAGCTATAATCGGCATAGTTCCAACAACTTCAACTGATTCTGATTTCTCATTTATGTTTCTTATTTCTTGCACATCAGATTTTTTTTTTTTTTTTGAATTCTTGTAGTCTAATAGCTTCTCTTTTCTGATTTCTGCAATGCACTTTCCAGCAGATTTTCTTCAATTCCATGTGATGGATAGTTCCAATATCCTGCTGCTCCAGAATTTCAGCAACCGTTAAGTTGCTTAACTGACATTTCAGAAGGTGTTTTCATGGTTCCAAATCCAGTCAATCCAACAAGTTAATAACCAAATCAGTGGATTTTATCTTTCTGTGGTTTTTCTTCATATTAAAACTAATGTGCAGCTGACCAATTCCAGAAATCAGCACTCTTTCTCAGCAAATTAGATTCAGCAAACCTACCTTTATCACCACTGTTTCCTTATAAAGATTGAAGCACGCCATTTGTCATTGAGCATACAATACATTTGCTTGAATTTCTCCATGATTTGAGAATTTAAAGAGAAAGTTGGCACAAAAGTGGCACAAACCAGTGTACGCAATTTTCAGCTTCAATACATGTTATTCTTCTAGCTTCTACACTGCTTTTCCACTGCACCTGAATTGCAACATTGTTTATCCTCCCATAGAGCATTTCTTTGAATTGACTCCTTTTCTTCTCTTGCTCATTTCACTCACTTCTTCAATTTCAGAAATTAACTTCCAGAATTTTCATGGAGAAGTTGCAAATTGAATTTGCCATGTGTACTTGATTCTCAATTTGATACACTTCCTTTGTGCATGCCACTCATTTCAGCTTTCTTCATCGTTCAGGTCATAAGTTTTGCAATTCCTGCACTGAAAACACAGATTGAGGTTGCAGCAATACAGTTCCCATCTTGCTGATTTCTGAAACTTCATGATACTTATTTATGTTCAACTGAAAAGGACATATTTCTCCTACAATTTCTACTTAGAACAATGTTTCAGATTCAAACAACTTCATAAATTCAGTTCTTCATCAATACTTAATTTCAGCACATGCAGATTTCAGCTTCATTTCATATCTTTCTGCAGATTAAGCACATCAACATCTTCTTGCCACATATGTCTCCTAGAGTTTTGAATGTATCAACATAGTACCAAGTTTTAAGATTCAAAACAATTGTAGCTTGCTCTTAACATGATAAAACTCAAGAAATGGACACATTTAGCATAGAACATTAGAGCCATTCTTCCACAAACGAATTTTCAGAGTTTTGCACCATAAACACCTCCTAAAATCAGCCCTTGCTCAAACAATTTCCAAACCTTGATCCATTTCTGGATTGTACAGAATTCATACACCTCCCCCACACTTTATCCTTTGTCCATCTAGTCAATCACTCATCAAGCTAATCACCCAAAACTCTTATTGAAATGAATGACAAGCAAAGAAGATCAAGAATAAGAATGCTAGATGAAAATGTTTCAAGAAAATTATAAGGAAAGGAATTGGAAAGTATGGGGAACAAAAATTAGAACAATTCTTCTTTTCCATGCACACATATGCTATTGTGATTTTGAAAAGAAGATAAGCAAGTTCTAGAGTTTAATTTGCTATGAGTGCATGCCACACAAAAATAAAATGGTGTTTAGGCTTATAGTGGTCCTCTCTAGGTATTTTCATGCAATCAAGCTCAATCAATCAAAATGGAATTCACCACCAATTTAACCAATATCATGTAAGTAGAGTATCCAATCATGTCAAACGACCTAAAATTGATGATCAAATTAAAAAGACTTTTACCATCTTAAAAGTATTACTAAACAATTCCACGAAGAATTTTATTCAAATGACATGCTATGTATACTAAACAAAATGCAAAGTATGAAAATAAAATGCAAATGCATAAACAAAGTGCAAATGCAAAGTATAAATCTAAAGAAATGCATAAAGAATTTATTAACAAAACATGAATTAAAATGCAAAAGAAAGCTAAATTAGAACAAACTCCCCTTGAATTCCCAGTGGTTGAAGAAGGTTTAAAAGAAGAAGCCACCCTAGAAGTGGAGTAATCGTAGTTCCACTCAAATTCTTCTTATTACTCATTTTTCCTTTCAGAATTCTTTCTGGAGGTCTGAGTCGGTTCAGTTTAAGTACCCACTCTGGAAGCTTATGTTCTCCTACAACATCCATAAAAGAAAACACCTCCCACATGTTAGAGTGTATACTAAAAGCCTAGCTTTTGGTATAAACATTTATCTAGAAATAAGAATCACATTGGTCAAATGTCTACATTTATGATAAATGTAGTTGCTCAATTAATTTATATTGTAGATAACATGGTGTGTGGTGTTACATACAGAAGATCATGTTATCGGTTTCTTATAAATTATAAATAGTAGCTCATGACCAAGATGGAAAGGAACAAACCATTGGAAGGACGTAGTGTAATTAGGTATTAGTTTATCTTAACTATATAATTACACTAGTAAACTTAGAGTGTATTGAGTAGGACCATTTGAGGTCGTTCCTTTTATACTGACTTTATAAAGGAACAAAGACCTCAGTTATTATGGAAGTGTGTGCTCTTAATCCTAGTATAATAACAAGCACATATATTTGATATTTATTTCTTTAATTTATCAATGGATGAGATTTAGTTCGATAAATCAATAAGCCCGATAAGTTGGGAAATGATATAACTTATAGTGTGTGTTGTTGATTATAGAAGGAAACTGTGTCCTAGTGATCTAGGTTGAGAATGTCCCCAAGAGGAGCTCATAAGGATTGTCATGTTAAACCCTGCAGGTGGACTTAGTCCGACATGACAATGAAGTTGAGTGGTACTACTCTTGGAGCTAGATATTAATTAAGCGAGTTGTCAGTAACTTACTTAATTAGTGGATATTTGTTATCTTAAACATAGGGAGACTAACACACTCATAATAAGAAGGAGCCCAAAATGTAATTTGAGATTGGTGCGGTAGTTCAATAATAGTTCTTTAATGAAATGAATTATTATTGATGAAATTAAGTTGTGTGTTCGGGGCGAACACGGGATGCTTAATTTCATCGGGAGACCAAAACCAATTCCTCCTCTCGGTCCCTATCGTAGCCTCTAGTATATAGAGATTTATACCCACCTTCTTACCCATCCAATTGGGTCGACCAAGCTAGCTTGAAACCCAAGTTAGGGCCGGCCAAGACCAAGTGGATGAGCCAAGTTGGTGGCCGACCACTAGAATATTAAAAAGGATTTTTATTAAAATTATTTCTTATGTGGATATCATGTTTTAAAAGAGAGTTTAAAAAATTAAAAATTTCCTTTTATAGCTTTCTACAAAAGATTAAGAGAAGAGATTAATCTCTTTCCTTATTTGTAGATTAAAAGGATGGTTTTAATTTTTGATAAAAACTTTCCTTATTTGTAAATCATCTACATGTTTAAAAGAGAGTTTAAAATTTGAAATCTTTCCTTATTTGTTGATTAAAAGGTGGATTTTAAATTTTAAGAAAACTTTCATTTTTAACCATGTTCATGATTTAAAAGAGAGTTTAAAAATTAATAATTCTCTTTTATTAGTTTCTACAAAAGATTGAGAAAAGATTTGATATCTTTCCTTATTTGTAGATTAAAAGAGATTTTAATTTTTAGAGATAACATTCTTTTTATCCACATGTTTAAAAGAAAGATTTTAATTTATTAAATTTCCTTTTTATAAATCAATCATGAAGGGATTAAATTATTGGAGAAATTTTATAAATTTCTGGAGACAAATTAGGAAGTTTTAATTAATTAAAACTCTCCTTGTTTGTAGCTTTTATGTGGCCGACCAAATAAAATTGAGAAAGAAAATTATTTTAATTAAATAATTTTTCCTTTTCAATGGAAAAAGAATTAAGGAAATTTTATTAAATTTTCCTTATTTGCCAGGATCAAGGATTATAAAAGAGGGGGTAGAGGAGGCTTCAAGGCTAACGACTCTATTCTATTTTTCTCCCTCTTTTCCTTGGTGGTGTGGCCGACCCTATTTCTCTCCTCTCCTCTTGTTGGCTGAAACTTATCTCTTGGTGGAGCTTTTGTTAGTGGCCGGATCAAGGAAGGAGAAGAAGGAGAGAAAGCAAGCCTCGTTTCTAGCATCCCTTGGAGCATGGAGGTGGTTGCCGAACCTCTTCATCCTAGAAGATGTTTTGATGGCCGAAACTTGCAAGGAAGAAGAAGGTGATTGGTGGTTTCTCATCTCGGAAGAACGTTGCCCACACAACGTCCGAGGTTAGAAGAGGAATACAGTAGAAGATCAAGAGGTCTTTCTAGAAGGTATAACTAGTAATTTTTCCTTTCCGCATCATGCTAGTTATTTATGGAAATAATACCAAATACAAGAGGCTTACGATTCTAGTATTTCGAATATGTTTTTCGATGATGTGTTCTTTTGTTTTATTTTTCCTTGTGATTTGATTGTTCTTTTCGGTTAACCTAAAGTTATTTTAGGAAATTAAATATTAGCTTTCCATAAAAGGTTTTGTTTAGTCAGTGGTGGTTGCTCCCATATCCAAGAAGGCCATGTGCCTCGCCACGTCAGTACTGGGAACCAATTATGGAAATTAATATTTAATGGAATTAATAACTTAAGGTGATTTAGGTCGAACGTGTTAAGTTCCGCAGGAGATCCAAGTCAAAACCTAAAAGAACAAATAGATTAAGTTTTGGATCAAACGTGTTAAGTTCCGCAGGCGATCCAAAATTTAATTTAAAAAAACACATGGTAGCTAGGAAAAGGTTCAGACCTTTGTACAAAATTTTTGTACAGTGGAACCTCTAGGTTTTCCGAGTAGCAACCAACAATTGGTATCAGAGCTAGGGTTTTGCCTCTGTGTATTTGGTATTAGTTTAATTATGCACATGTCATACATAATTTAGGCAGGATAATAGTAGGATGTGCTAACTTTGTGGATACAGGAGCCAACTATTATGGCTTATAGTTATTATGTGTGTGATTGGACCCTTGGACATGTCAAGGGCATTTTATTGTGTGTGCATGATTGTATTATAAAATATAGCAGGAGCTGTATTTAGTTTTATTAGGATTTTATTTTTGATCTAGATACATGTACATTCCTTTTATGGAATATAGGATCAAAATGTAAAATTCTATTTATGTCGCGGATCGAATCTTGCAAAGCGTGGAACCTTCTAAGGACCAGAGGCGCAGCGGAATTAGGACAGCTAGACCCGGTGGCAGTGGCCAAATATGGCAGCAGCTTGGGATGACAACACACGGAGGACAACTAGAGATAAAAGCGATAATAGTTGAAAATTAGATTTTCTATTTATTGCTTTTATATTGTGCTGTCTGTGCATGTTAGTTTACATATTTAATAGGCTAGCATAGTTAAAATTCCTCATTTATAAATAACTAAGTGGGAGAGGGATTTTTAAGTAAATCCCATGGTCTCCATTACTGGTTTGTAAGTGATGCAAACAAGCTTACGCGTTGGCTCTGAGTGCCTTCCTCCATAACGGATGAGCTTGTTTGTGGATCACTAGAACAGACTTCCATTTTTGGATGACTATAGGAAGTTAATTAAGAGCGTGTGATCTTCCCCAACGGAAGGGGCATAATCTTATTAATGGACTTAGTGTCAAGTAATGGTATACACTTAGACACATCTAATAGTATCCTCCCCATCGGAGTCACTGCTATTATTTATGTGACCAAATGATACCAACTATTAATTTTATTTGTTAAAAAGTTAGGTTGACAAGATAATAAAATTAATGGGTTAAAACCCTCCTTTTACAAATGTTGAATTTGTATACATCCACACTAACGTGGCATGCAAAATTCACGATTTTTGAGGTGTTGGTGAATTTAAATAATATTGTTTGAGGAATCAATATTTTTTTTTAAATTCAAAAGTTTTTGACCAAATATTTGATCAAAGACAGATCAATTATTAATTTTATTCGTCATAAAGTAAAGTTGACGAGATAATAAAATTAATGAATAAAATCTCCTCTTCGATTTTGTATATGTCTACACTATCGTGGCATACAAAATTCATAGGGATTTTTAAGGAGTTGATCTTGACCAAATATTTTTGTGATTCTTAGGATTTAAATATTTGTCAATCCCCTAGTAGTCATACTATAGAAAATGCTTAGTAGTCCCAATTGTAATGATTGGAAATAGGACTTGGACATTAAGGTAGACTGTCTTCTTAAAACTAAGAACAACATAGGTGTATTTAATTCATTAGTTGAAACATGTTTAGTGGTGTTATCTACCAGAACCTGGAGTGTAGATACAGATGTCATTAATCATGTCCGCAATTCATTGCAGGGTTCCAGGAAACCCGGCAACTAAATGAAAATTAAAACACCGTTACATAGGCACTATTGTAAAAATGGTAGTTGTTGCAGTGGGAGATGTTTATCTTTTGATAAGAATAAAACATGGATTTTTGAGTAATTATCTTTATGCACCAAGTTTAGAAAGAACTAGTTTTCAGTTTCTAAACTATTCAAAGAACTTGATATTCTGCCTCTTTTAATAACAAAGTTGTTATTAAGAAAAAGAGGGAAGTTATCTGTTCTGGTACGTTGGTTGGCAATTTATAAATCCAATAACTCTCACGATGCAACAAATGGAAATTAGTAACACATCTTCTAACTTTAAGAGAAAGTAACCTTCGGAAATGAACCAATTATATCTTTGGCATCTAAGGCTAGGTTATATTAACTTGAGTATGATTCATTGGTAGTTGATGAACTTTTGGGTTCATTAGTAGTGGAAATCTTTCCAACCTGCGAGTCTTACTTGGAAGGAAAAATAACCAAGAAGCTTTCAAGTCTAAGGGGTATGGAGTGAAAGATATGTTGAAATTGGTTCATTCTGATTTGTGTGATCCTATGACTATCCAGACAAGAGGTAGTATTGAATATTTCATCTATTTTATAGACAACTATTCAAGATACAAATAAATTTACTTAATGTACCGCAAGACTAAGTACTTTGATTAGTTCAAAGAGTACTAGGCTGATGTGGAGAAACGACAAAGTAAAAAGACACTATGGTGAAATCATAGTGGCAAGTACCTCTTGGGAGAATTTAGGAGTCACTTATCAGAAGTAGGATTCAATCCAAACTAACTGCACCTGGTACACCTCTACAGAATGGTGTAGTAGAAAGAAGGTATAGGACTCTTATGGAAATAAGTAGATTGATGATGAGTTATTTTACCAAATTCATTTTAAGGATATACTCTGGAAACGGAAGTGAACATAGTACCTTCCAAAGTCAGAACTCTCTACTCATATACAATTGCTGAATAGGCGTAAGCTTATTTTGAAGCATATTTGGATTCGGGTAGTCCAGCACATATGCTGAAGAGAGACAATGATAAGTTGGACAGGAATTCACTTGTTTGTGGGTTATCCTAGAGAAATGAAAGTAGGTTTATAGTCTTAAAAATCAGAAGGTCATTGTTAGCATCAATGACCAATTTTAGAAAAAGGACTATGTAATAAACCATGTGCCTATAAGAAAACTTGTTCTTAAGGAAATAATAAAAGACATGTCTAATCTAGTACCAATTGTACAAGATGAGATACCACAAGGAAACTGCAACACGTATCACAAATGATACACAATTGCAGAAAGTGTCTTGTCGTAGTGGGAGGGTTGTTAGGCAACCTAAAAAGATTCATGTTTTGGGAGAGTTTTTGAACTCGATCCCTGGAGGACATGAACCTGATCTCCGGACATATGACGAAGCACTCCAAGATAAAAATGCAATATCTTGGCAAAGAGTAATGAATAACAGAATTAGAATATATGTATTCTAATAAAATCTGGAAGCTTGTAGAACCACCAAATGGTGTAAAAGCCTTTGGGTATAAAAAGGTCTATAATAGGAAAAGAGGGATAGACAGGAAGGTAGAAACTTTCAAAGCAAGGCTAGATGAAAAGGAAACTTTTTCACTGGTAGCCATGCTTAAGTCTATCCGGATTCTTTTATCTATTTGGTAAGTGGATGTCAAGACAGCATTCCTTAATGGAAGTCTTGAAGAAAGCATCCATATAAAGCAACCAGAAGGGTTTATTGCAAAGGGCTAAGAGCATCTTGTGTGCAAGCTCAATCAGTCTATGGACTGATACAAAGCTTCAAGGTCTTGGAACATCCAGTTTATCAAAGTAATCCAGACCTTTGGATTCATTTAGTAACTGGATAAGTCTTGTGTATACAAAAGGTGTGATGGAAGCGTGGTGGTATTTCTTGTACTATACGTAGATAACATTTTTGGTAGTTGGAAATAATATCAAAATGTTGTCAGAAGTAAGGGTATGGTTGTCCAAACAATTCGATATAAAGGACTTGGGAGAATGTATATATTCTTGAGATCAAAGTAATAAGGGATCGCAAGAAAAGAATATTTTACTTATTCCAAGCTTCATACATCGGAAAAATCCTTGCTCGTTTTAAGCATGCAAAACTCCAAGAAAGGTTTCTTACTTTTTTAGGATGGAGTAACTTTATCTAAAGATATGTCTCTATAGACAACAAAGGAGATAAAGGAAATAAAGGCAGTTCTTTATGCTTCGGCTATCGGAAGCCTAATATATGCTATGCACGAGATCAGAAATCTGTTTTGCCAAGGGCATAGTTAGCAGATATCAAAGTAACCCTGGACAAGGACAGTGGACTGCAGTAAAGCATATATTGAAGTACCTTAGAGGCACTAGAGATTATATGCTAGCTTACAAGGCAGTTAATTTGGTCCTAGTGGGTTGCATGGATTTTGGCTTCCAATCGGATAGGGATAATAATAAGTCAACCTCGGGGTTTTGTGTTTACTTTAGGAGGTAAAGTCATAACTATGGAAGAGTGATAAGCATAGGTGTTTTTCTGGACTCCACCATAGAAGCTTAGTATATGGCAAGCCTCTGAGGTAGCCATAAAAGCTGAATGACTCAATAACCTCAAGATAGACTTAGATATGAATTCTGGTTTGTCCAAAGATTGTTACAATTTATTGTAATAATGTTGGTGCAGTAGCAAACTCGAAGAAACCATAAGTCTATAAGGTAAGTAAACACAATAGAGCGCAAGTACCACCCAATACGAGAAATCGTATAAACGAGGAGAAGTTGTTGCTGCCTAGATTGCATCCGGTGATGACCTATAGATCCTTTCACTAAGGTCCTTAAGGCAAAAGCTTTTGATGGGCATGTTGAAGGGTTGGGAATCATATATATGGCAGCTGATATAGCAGCTTAGTCTTTTAGTATAAGTGGGAGATTGTTAGAGTGTATACTAAAAGCCTAGCTTTTGGTATAAACATTTATCTAGAAATAAGAATCACATTGGTCAAATGTCTACATTTATGATAAATGTAGTTGCTCAATTAATTTATATTGTAGATAACATGGTGTGTGGTGTTATATACAGAAGATCATGTTATCGGTTCCTTATAAATTATAAACAGTAGCTCATGACCAAGATGGAAAGGAACAAACCATTGGAAGGTCGTAGTGTAATTAGGAATTAGTTTATCTTAACTATATAATTACACTAGTACACTTAGAGTGTATTGAGTAGGACCATTTGAGGTCGTTCCTTTTATACTGACTTTATAAAGGAACAAAGACCTCAGTTATTATGGAAGTGTGTGCTCTTAATCCTAGTATAATAACAAGCACATATATTTGATATTTATTTCTTTAATTTATCAATGGGTGAGATTTAGTTCGATAAATCAATAAGCCCGATAAGTTGGAAAATGATATCACTTATAGTGTGTGTTGTTGATTATAGAAGGAAACTGTGTCCTAGTGATCTAGGTTGAGAATGTCCCCAAGAGGAGCTCATAAGGATTGTCATGTTAAACCTTGCAGGTGGACTTAGTCTGACATAACAATGAAGTTGAGTGGTACTACTCTTGGAGCTAGATATTAATTAAGCGAGTTGTCAGTAACTTACTTAATTAGTGGATATTTGTTATCTTAAACATAGGGAGACTAACACACTCATAATAAGAAGGAGCCCAAAATGTAATTTGGGATTGGTGCGGTAGCTCAATAATAGTTCTTTAGTGAAATGAATTATTATTGATGAAATTAAGTTGTGTGTTCGGGGCGAACACGGGATGCTTAATTTCATCGGGAGACCAAAACCAATTCCTCCTCTCGGTCCCTATCGTAGCCTCTAGTATATAGAGATTTATACCCACCTTCTTACCCATCCAATGGGGCCGGCCAAGCTAGCTTGGAACCCAAGCTAGGGTCGGCCAAGACCAAGTGGATGAGCCATGTAGGTGGCCGACCAAAGCTTGGGTCCCAAGCTTAGGTGGCCGACCACTAGAAAATTAAAAAGGATTTTTATTAAAATTATTTCTTATGTGGATATCATGATTTTAAAAGAGAGTTTAAAAATTAAAAATTTCCTTTTATAGTTTTCTACAAAAGATTAAGAGAAGAGATTAATCTCTTTCCTTATTTGTAGTTTAAAAGGATGGTTTTAATTTTTGGTAAAAACTTTCCTTATTTGTAAATCATCTACATGTTTAAAAGAGAGTTTAAAATTTGAAATCTTTCCTTATTTGTTGATTAAAGGAGGATTTTAAATTTTAAGAAAACTTTCCTTTTTAACCATGTTCATGATTTAAAAGAAAGTTTAAAAATTAATAATTCTCTTTTATTAGTTTCTACAAAAGATTGAGAAAAGATTTGATATATTTCCTTATTTGTAGATTAAAAGAGATTTTAATTTTTAGAGATAACTTTCTTTTTATCCACATGTTTAAAAGAAAGATTTTAATTTATTAAATTTCCTTTTTATAAATCAATCATGAAGGGATTAAATTATTGGAGAAATTTTATAAATTTCTGGAGACAAATTAGGAAGTTTTAATTAATTAAAACTCTCCTTGTTTGTAGCTTTTATGTGGTCGGCCAAATAAAATTGAGAAAGAAAATTATTTTAATTAAATAATTTTTCCTTTTCAATGGAAAAAGAATTAAGGAAATTTTTATTAAATTTTCCTTATTTGCCAGGATCAAGGATTATAAAAGAGGGGGTAGAGGAGGCTTCAAGGCTAACGACTCTATTCTATTTTTCTCCCTCTTTTCCTTTGTGGTGTGGCCGGCCCTATTTCTCTCCTCTCCTCTTGTTGGCCGAAACTTATCTCTTGGTGGAGCTTTTGTTAGTGGCCGGATGAAGGAAGGAGAAGAAGGAGAGAAAGCAAGCCTCGTTTCTAGCATCCCTTGGAGCATGGTGGTGGTGGCCGAACCTCTTCATCCTAGAAGATGTTTTGATGACCGAAACTTGCAAGGAAGAAGAAGGTGATTGGTGGTTTATCATCTCGGAAGAACGTTGCCCACACAACGTCCGAGGTTAGAGGATGAATATGGTAGATGATCAGAGGTCTTTCTAGAAGGTATAACTAGTAATTTTTCTTTCCGCATCATGCTAGTTATTTATGGAAATAATACCAAATACAAGAGGCTTACGATTCTAGTATTTCGAATATATTTTTCGATGATGTGTTCTTTTGTTTTATTTTTCCTTGTGATTTAATTGTTCTTTTCGGTTAACCTAAAGTTATTTTAGAAAATTAAATATTAGCTTTCCATAAAAGGTTTTGTCTAGTCGGTGCCGGTTGCTCCCATATCCAAGAAGGCCATGTGCCTCGCCACGTCAGTACTGGGAACCAATTTTGGAAATTAATATTTAATGGAATTAATAACTTAAGGTGATTTGGGTCGAACGTGTTAAGTTCCGCAGGAGATCCAATTCAAAACCTAAAAGAACAAATAGATTAAGTTTTGGATCAAACGTGTTAAGTTCCGCAGGCGATCCAAAATTTAATTTAAAAAAACACATGGTAGCTAGGAAAAGGTTCAGACCTTTGTACAAAATTTTTGTACAGTGGAACCTCTAGGTTTTCCGAGTAGCAACCAACACCACACGCATGTGGGATTAAAAGAAAATAGGAGAATATTAGTGTAGGTAAAACATATATCAAGAAATGCATCACATCTAATAAAATCAATAAATGGTACCTCTATGAAATTCTCTAATGTATCACAAAAAATACTCACCTTGTCATGTTGAAAGGTACCTGGAGTGGTGATTGTTACCTCCTTATCATCAAATAACGACTCAACCTCTTGTTCTGGTGAAGGTTCAACTTCATGTAGTGATTCTTGGGTGCTTGGCTCCATAGCACAAGTCCCTACACTTACATCCTCCATTCTTGGTGATTCTTGAGGTAATGCTTCCAGTAAGCATTCCCCTACACTTATATCATCTTCTGCAACAATACCTGCATCATTCTCAACATCTAAAGCAACATCATTAGTAGTATTAGGAATTTGAACAACTACATCATCATTACTAATTAAACTAGAAAATTCTTGTGAAGAAATGGAAGTAGGGTCAGGCCTGACAGAATCTCTACTATCCATCTCTCCACTGCAGTTCTGTGCTTGTAACTGATTAATGGATGACGCAATTTGATCTAACTGACTCTGAATATTCTTTATCCTTGAGAATTGTTGCTCTTGATGCTTACTCATTTGATGCATAATTTCATTGAATTTCCAAACTAACTCTGCAAATTTTTCTTGTACATCCTCATACTGATATTCAGGCGCATAAATCCCAGTCTGAGGCTGATCATAATAACTCTGACTCCAATCTCCAAAATACGGATAATATGAATCCATGGTCAAATAGAATTTCCTGTTCTTACACAACAACTAGCAAATAAAATCAGAAGACTCAGGAACAAATAAAATCAACACATGGATATATAAACATGCAAGCAATCAAAACAACAAAATTTCTAGGTTTTCCAAAATAAAAATAATCCTAAAATTACCAAACATTGCATATTGTCCTCGGCAACGATGCCAAAATTTGATAACGATGTCTGTCACACTCGTAAATCAAATTAACAAATGTATGTCCACTGAACCCCTTAATTTTGCAATAGCGTTGTAGTAACGAGCCCAGGATCGATCTCTCGAGGAACAAATGGTAGGATGTAATCTTAAGATCGTATTTTATTCCTATTTTTGGGGTTTTCGATATAAAAATGGAGTTGGGGGTTTTAAAGCTTTGAATATAAATCTACAAAGGAAAACACAGCAGTAAAGAAATTAATCTAAAGCATAACTAAAACCTACCTATGTGCCAACAATCAAACCTTAACGCATTGTCACTCCTACATTGAGATTAAATCATTGACACACTCTTAAACTAAGGAATGAAATACAAGATGCAAATAAATCTGATCTAGAACACCAATTAAAACCCTAGCTTGAATTTAAACTCTAAACACTTAACCAAGCAACAAATTAAAATTAAACTAAGCTTCAACAAGGAAAGAAATGCTAACTACTTGCATAAAAATATAACAAAACATAAAAGTAATCTGTTCTACGTTACAAAACAATAATAAAAGTGAACTAAACCTTAACCAATCCAACTCGCAACCAATCTCACCAAACTCCACACTCAAGCCATCACACAAGAGTGCCAAAGTCGAGACTACCCAATTTCGGACCTCAGTGAAGCATCTCTACAGCGTATCAGTTCCAAGATTGCTCAAGAACGCCGACGGACCACCCCCGACGAGCTAAGAACATCCCAAAACCCATAAATGCCAAAAATGATGGAAATCTACATCCCGGAGCTCTCTGGATCTGAAGTGAAAATGTGGACTGCGGATGAGCGTCGGATGAAGCTCAATAACACCGGCGGACCACCTCCAAGTGTCACTGAATGAAATCGGAGCACAGATTTGGAAGACCACCTCCAAATCTGGCGAAAACAGAGAAGTCGTCGTGAGCAGATTTTCGCTGGATAGAACACTCTCCGATGGCTCCAGATGATCGGGATGATACCGCCGAGAAGTTCTCCACCGAGATTGAAGCTCGGGAAATTGATCGGAGAAGGAATTGGGTCGAAATCCGGAAGATGCCGCGCCACGGGACGAAGAATAGCGCAGCGGATCGACGAAGAAGCTGGGTACTGTAGCATCTCATTTGAATCAGATCTGGATTTGGAATGGACGGTTGAGATGATTCCCGGCTAAATCAACGGTGAAAAGTCATCCAAAATCTGATCCGAAGGTACTGATGTGGATCTAGGGTCTGGTTCTACCCTCCCGTAGGTCGGATCGATCAGAACATCACTAGATGGCCCAGATCGGCCCAGTCTTCATTGAACGGCCCAGATTAATTTGGCTTGATCAATGGCTAGATGAACTCAGATCTGGATCAAAACTTCTGGATCTTCATCAATGGCTCAGATCTGCTCCCCATTAAGTTGAATCGGCCAGATCTTCAACGGATGGTCCAGATCTGTCCTATTCTTGATGAACGACCCATAATGCTTCAAAGCTTGATATTCTCGTTTGAACTCCGATTCGAGCCCAATTTCGGTCCAAATAGATACAAATCCAAGATCCTTTGATGCCTACAAAATAAAAATCAAATATTAGCATCAAATAACACAAAAAATAATATAATTTACAATTAAGTCCAAAACTACACACTATGCACAAAATGTGATGTAACCATGATTTAAACTATGAAATCAACATCAAACCATGCTTATATGAATCAAAATAATGCAGTAAAATCATGGTTATCAGTCACCCCTGACGCCAGTCAGCCATCTCACACACAATGGTGAGACCGAGTGGGTAGAGCTGTGACACCGTGCACTCTGCCGTCACTACCCCTGATGAGTGACCGAGTGGACGGGATGCACCGGAGTACACCTATCCTCCAACCTCAAACATAGTGAGGGAGCGTAACGCTCTCATCTCCCGGTACGCAATGACGGGAAGGGACCTCTGTCCTGCTACTACGCTGCGTCACACTAACCCATGAGTGTACCAGCGGAGCCCTCGACAGAGCAACCTACCATACACACCCTGAGTGTTGTGCCACTACCCATGTAGTGATCACGTGTGTAGAGGTCCATGTAGCCGGCCGACGAGCTCAACAATAATGGAGTCGTCAATCGCCCAGCATGCAATCATGCGATATGGTGCGTGCGGCTACAGTATGTCATACCTGAACATATCCTCCTCCATATGCGTAGGTGCCAAAAAGGTAAACACATATATAACAAAGATATAAGCAACATGAATCCAACAACATATAACAAGTATCTACAACAACTAATCCTGTGTAGATAAGCACTATAAATATCCATCTCTATCAACATACGTGCACATGGTAAGCAGTAAAGGTATACCAGACGAAAGTATAGCAGATAACAGTAGCAACATGTATCAAGTATCAAATAACTAAACCAGGGAGGTGCTAAAGCTACCAATACCACTAGTCATATATATACTAGACTAACGTATAGCAGACAACAGTAGCAACATGTATCAGGTATCAACTAAGCTAACACCAGGGAAATGTAAATCTACCAATCACTAGTAATTATATATAAGCTACACATATCTTAAGACAATATCAAAAAGATAAGTCAAAGGGTACCCGCCTCAAATAGAAGGTACAAGTCAAACAATCCAAGGTCGAGACGCCCGTCTCGAATCAGAATCCTGCGTCAAACAACATATATATATTATTTAGCTAAATCCAATTAATAGCTAAATAAAATCCCTAAAATTAAATTAGGGCAAAACCCTAATCCACACAACCTCAATCTACCTAATTAAATACATAAACCTAAAATAATCGTTTTACAGCAAGATCAAAAACCTACACACAATCAACAACTTGTATAATTCATCTATGACATACATAACCATCTAGAAATCAAATCACACCATGATCTACACTAAGATCAATTATCCTATTCCTTACCTCAAATCCAAGGTGATCACCAATAGACCACAATCAAAGATGTTGCTGCCGGTTAGGGAAAGCTGCTGGATACACCTCAAAGATCACAATTCCAGCATCACAGCAACAGAACCTCACTGGATTGGATTCAATCAGATCACAACAACACCAGAACATATCACTAATCCGTGAGTTAACAAGAATTAATCAATCTGATCAAGATTGGAATCCAACACCAACTCTACTCACCTTACCTCAACCTGGATAGATGCTGCCGGAAGGAGACGTTGCTGGATTGCAGAACACCATAGCAAGACCTCCCTGTTAGAATCCTTCCCCACTCAACCGAGGCCTCAAATAGCAACAACGAGAAGAGATCCAAGACCTAATCTGGGATCGCTGATGATCAGAGAGGAATAGAGCAAGAATCGACAAAGAAGACTCAAAACTAGGGCACAAATCAAAGAACAGGAAAGAGGAAGGATCGGTCGCTTACCCGTGGAACCCTAATTGCTCCTTCACGCCGGCGATCGGCGATGGCACGACTCGATCTAGCGGCGCTGAACCAACAAATCCCCTCCCAGATCTAGTGGACAGTGGTGGAAGGAGGTGCTCAGTCGCCGACGTTCAATTCCCCTGGTGGCTTCGTCGGCCTCCGAGAAGAGAATGCGATTGGGCGCAGGATCGGGGAAGGAGAGGAGAAAGGGGGGAGAAGACACGGGTGGATCGGCGTTTGGGGAGAAAAGAAATAAAAGAAAAAGGGAATTTATAATTAAAACATTTCCTCTCTTAAATGGGTATCCCAAACAGGCTTAATCCGAACCCGTTAATTCGTCCCCTCAAAACTCATAGTACAAGCTCTGAAAAATTCCCAGAAAATTTCTAAAATTCCAGAAAAATTTTATAAGGCTATTTCCCAAATAACCTATTTATTTAAATTTTCTGAAATCTCACATCCTCCCCTACTAATAAAAATTTAGTCCCCAAATTTCGCTATAACGAACAGCAAACACTCAAATATAACCAAACAGTATAAATGCTGAAAGGAACTCTAACCCACATACCTCAAGTAAACAGATGAGGGTATCGAGCTCGGATCGTATCCTCTAACTCCCAAGTAGCCTCCTCGTTAGAATGATACTATCATCTGACTTTAACCAGCCGGACCGTCTTGTTCTGCAGCTGACGCTCCCTATGGTCCAGAATCCGTACAGGAACCTCCTTGTAAGTAGCGTCAGGTTGAATGGGAACTGATATATCTGACAGAACATGTGCCAAATTGGATACGTATCTCCTCAACATAGATACATGGAATACATCGTGAATGCCAGCTAGAGATGGTGGTAGCGCCAGACGGTAAGCTACTGCTCCAATCCTCTCTAAGATCTGGAATGACCCAATATATCAGGGAGCTAGCTTACCTCGGAGACCAAATCTCTTCACCCCTTTTGTGGGTGAAACTCTAAGAAATACATGATCACCAATGGAGAACTCCAGGGGTCTCCATCTTTGATCAGCATAACTCTTCTGACGGTCCTGAGTCTCTGACATACTCCGTCTGATAGTACGAACTAACTCTGCATCCTGCTAAGCTCTCTGAGGTCTTAACAGCTAGGCCTCCCCAACCTCCTCCTAGAGGATGGATGTCCGACACGGTCTACCATACAAAGCCTCAAACGGTGCCATCTGGATAGTCGAATGATAGCTGTTGTTGTAGGCAAACTCCACTAATGGCAAGTGGTCCTCCCAACTGCCTCTGAAATCCATAACGCAAGACCTCAGTAAGTCCTCCAAAGTCTGAATAGTCCGCTCTGACTGCCCATCTGTCTGCAGATGGAATGCAGTACTGAAACGAAGCTATGTGCCCAAGGCCTGCTGCTGACTCTGCCAGAATTGGGAAGTGAACCGTGGGTCTCTATCAGATATAATGTTCAGCGGAACTCCATGCAATATGATTATCTCTCGATAGTATAACTCTGCTAATCGATCCGGAGAATCAGTCTTCCGGATCGCTAAAAAGTGTGCGGATTTGGTTAATCGATCAACGATTACCCAAATCGCATCATGACCTCGTCGAGTCCTAGGTAATCCTACCACAAAATCCATAGTAATATGCTCCCACTTCCACTCTGGAATAGGGATCCTCTGAAGTAATCCAGCAGGTCTCTGGTGTTGGAGGATCGGTGGCCGGCTTGAAGGGGGGTTGGATAGACGGCACCCCCAAATCGTTAGCTTCCTACACTATTGTTAGCTTGCGCAGCGGAATACAAATAAAAACAAACAAGCTAAACTAAATACAAGACAAAGAAAGGAAATGCAAACCAAACCGCTAACACGTTCGATGTAACATGGTTCAGAGATGATGCTCCAACTCCACGGCTGTCCGTAAGGTGGACGATCCCTCAATCCGTCGGTGGATTAGTCCTCGGAAACTCCGGCTAGCACAATCCTCCTTGTCGGTGGAGAAACCTCGCCACAACTTGATCAAGAACACTTGGATTGCTAGAGCACTAGATGACTACTAATTAGGCTTTAACCAAGTCTAATTTCGTCAGGTTGACCGGCCATCCCAAGCTCCCTCTTATAGAGCTTGGGGAAATCAGCCTTGCTGATTTGCCCGTTACCAGTCGACTGGTCCTTGCACCAGTCGACTGGTGCCAACCCAACGTCTCTCTCAACGGCTATCTATCAGTCGACTGGTCCCTGGACCAGTCGACTGGTCCCAGCCGTTTTGGGCACAGAAAGCTTCTGTGCTCACCACCAGTCGACTGGTTCCAGTACCAGTCGACTGGTACAACCCTAAACTTAGGGTTTCCCATCCCGAGTACATTTCTCTCGCACTCGGACCCTCACGACTCACTTGACTCTTCTTTGCAGCCTTGACCTCTTGCCTTCAAGCCTACTTCCTTTGGCTCTCGTCCCTCGGATGCATCCAAGCCCGCGGCTCGTCCCCAATGCCATCCTTCGCGTATGCCTCGAAGTCGCTTCCCTCGGCCCTTGTCCTTGCTGCCTTGTCCACGGTCCCTCGGATGCTCCATCCTTCACCGGACCCGAAGCCGTCAACCTGAGTCACATGTGTCACCTGCAGTCCTGCACAACTCAAGTATTCATATCAAATAACGAGGGTAAACCTAACTTAAACCCTTTGCCCAAACACCAAAACACATGGTCCCGCGGACCATTGGGATTGCTCCAACAATCTCCCCCTTTTTGGTGTTTGGCAATACGTTTAAGTTAGGGAAAACAAATAGCAAATAAAAATGCTAATACAATGGACTTACGATGCCAAGGCTACACACTTGGACTTACTCCGCCGAATGGACTTACGTTGCCAAGCCTATACACTTGGCAACCGCCGAATGGACTTACGTTGCCAAGGCTACACACTTGACAACCGCCGAATAGACTTACGTTGCCAAGGCTACACACTTGGCAACCGCCTAATCAATGTATCATGAATTGGAACCTATCACAAGGCTCCCCCTACACCTACGCTCCCCATTGAGCTAGGATTTTATCACAGGGCTTTTTAAGAACATATCCCAAGGCTCCCCCTACGCAAAGGCACTAAAGGTTTTCCCAACTAAACCTTAATTCTCCCCCTTTGCCTAACATCCAAAAAGTTCTCCAACAATATCCCAATTGTTGAAAACTTATCATCCAAACTGACCCTAAACTCATGTATTAATCCCCCTTGGATCCCATACATCTAAGCGAGTTGACATGGTCACAAACCAATGCTGAAAACAATTTCAGACTGGTATCAGTCGACTACCCTAAGTTTCAGTCGACTGCCCCCTTCGACACAACCTTACAGAACCATTCTGTGGTCAAAAAATACTGTTACCAGTCGACTGGTATCTGTACCAGTCGACTGGTACCCTATTTCTGAAAAAATCAGCCTTTTCAGGCCAACTTCAGAAATGCACCAGAAATTCCCTAGACCTCCAAAAATTTCCAAATTTTTTGGAGAGGTCTATTGTACCTTTGTCTACTTGGAAAAAATACATTACAAAATGTATCTATTACCAATCCCAAGATTGACACAAAATCCAAAACTAGCTAAATGGTTCAATTGAACCTTGACCTAAAGTCCTAGTTTTGGCTTCCTCTTGATGTATGTGCCAATACCAACCCACAATGCATCCCTAGCATTGGTTTATATGGCATCTATACATCCAAAACCAATTATCATGCAATATGACCCTTAATGCCATATTTCCTTGCATGAAACATAAACCATGTGTGCCAAATCCCTAGGTTTGAGACTCAAATCCATCTCCAAACATTTTGGCACACTCCATGGCTCCTCTAGACTCCCAAGTAGTACCCACCTGAGATCCATTGGCCATGGATCCCAAATTGACTCTTTGAGCTCCCCCTAGAGCTCTTAGCCTTAGCCACCTCCCTAGGTGACTCATCCACAAAGGCTAGGCCACATCGGTCCACCCCCGGTGACACTTGGCCTACAAACGTAACTTTCTTAACCTTGGACACCTTGCCCTTGGTTAATTTCTTCTTACCATTAAATGGCTTTCCCTTGCCATTTATTGACTTCTCCTTGCCATAGTCATATGCAACCCTAGTATAAGACTTTCCCTTAGCCTTGGAGACCTCTCCCTTGCCATGATCATTTGCCACCCTAGCATATGAACTCTCATTGGCCTTGGAGGGACTAGATCGGTATCCCAAGCCCGATCTATCATTGTTGGGTCTTTGACTACCCAACACCATACTTAATCCCTTAGATCCAATAGTGAATCTCTTAAGGAATTTCTCTAAACCATCAAGCTTTGCCTTCAAAGCTTGATTCTCCCTTTCTAGGTTCCTAAACCTAGAGTCAACATGTCCACCTTGGACATTCCTAGACCTACCCTTTCTAGGCATATGTCTCCCCTTCTTAGGATTAATGCCTTAGGCCTCCTTAGGTCTACCATTCCTAGGTTTTTCATGAATTGGCCTCCTAGGGTTTTGATCTACATTAACCCTATTCCTATCATGATACTTAAATCCAAAATTTTGCATTGCTACATAATGATAATCATTATTTCTAACATGCATGGAGGAGTTTAAATTTGAATTAAACTTCAAGTTAGGATATACCTCCCTTACCCTTGAAGCTCTCCCTTGATTTGAGCTCCTCTTCTTCTTCTCCCATTTCTTTAAATGTGCAAGCTTCTTAAGCTCTTCCTTCCTCGAGCATCTTGTGTGGTAGTGTCCAAGTTCTCCACACGTGAAGCATCTAATGTGCTTCTTCTCCTTCTTCTTCCTACAACTCAAATTAGATTCTAAAGGAATTGAATTGAGTTTAGGAGATACCTTCTTCTTACTCATTGGACACCTACTCTTGTAGTGTCCCTTCTCATTGCAACCGAAGCACACAATATGGTCCTTTAACTTTGTTTCGGTGGAGGTGCTTGCTAGATTAACCACTTCCAAGACCTCTTCTTCTTCTTCACTTGCCTTGGAATTTTCTTCAATTATTGAGGATGTAGATGATGTCTCATCTTCCTTCTCCTCCTCGGATGTTGAGCATGGCTCAACTTCCGTTTGCTCCTCCTCAACTTGAGCAATTAAACCCATCTCCTTGGGTTCTTCTTCTTCTTGTGTAGGTTTAGGTTCTTCCCGTAGAACCATCTTCACCTTGCTCCACAAATCGTGGGCGTTCTCATATTTACCTACACGACTCACAACATTATTAGGCAACATATCAATTAAAATTGATATTACCTTTGAATTTGCCTTTGATCGTGAGATTTGCTCCTCCGTCCAATGTCGTGGTCGGAGCTTCTTCCCTTTCTTGTCTTTAGGGACTTCAAATGGTTCTTCGACGACCATCATTGTGTCCCAATCCGTGTCGAAGAAGACTTCCATCTTCATCATCCAAAATGAGATGTCCCCAAGGCTTCCTCCTTCAAATTTTGGAGGGACAATAAACCCGGCCATCTTATGCTTCCTTGGCGGTTAGTCCAACGGAGAGCGTCCTCGCTCTGATACCACTTGTTGGAGGATCGGTGGCCGGCTTGAAGGGGGGTTGGATAGACGGTACCCCCAAATCGTTAGCTTCTTACACTATTGTTAGCTTGCGCAGTGGAATACAAATAAAAACAAACAAGCTAAACTAAATACAAGACAAAGAAAGGAAATGCAAACCAAACCGCTAACACGTTCGATGTAACGTGGTTCGGAGATGATGCTCCTACTCCACGGCTGTCCGTAAGGTGGACGATCCCTCAATCCGTCGGTGGATTAGTCCCCGGAAACTTCGGCTAGCACAATCCTCCTTGTCGGTGGAGAAACCTCGCCACAACTCGATCAAGAACACTTGGATTGCTAGAGCACTAGATGACTACTAATTAGGCTTTAACCAAGTCTAATTTCATCAGGTTGACCGGCCATCCCAAGCTCCCTCTTATAGAGCTTGGGGAAATCAGCCTTGCTGATTTGCCCGTTACCAGTCGACTGGTCCTTGCACCAGTCGACTGGTGCCAACCCAACGTCTCTCTCAACGGCTATCTATCAGTCGACTGGTCCCTGGACCAGTCGACTGGTCCCAGCCGTTTTGGGCACAGAAAGCTTCTGTGCTCACCACCAGTCGACTGATACAACCCTAAACTTAGGGTTTTCCATCCCGAGTACATTTCTCTCGCACTCGGACCCTCACGACTCACTTGACTCTTCTTTGCAGCCTTGACCTCTTGCCTTCAAGCCTATTTCCTTTGGCTCTCGTCCCTCGGGTGCATCCAAGCCCGCGGCTCATCCCCAATGCCATCCTTCGCGTATGCCTCGAAGTCGCTTCCCTCTGCCCTTGTCCTTGCTGCCTTCTCCACGGTCCCTCGGATGCTCCATCCTTCACCGGACCCGAAGCCGTCAACCTGAGTCACATGTGTCACCTGCAGTCCTGCACAACTCAAGTACTCATATCAAATAACGAGGGTAAACCTAACTTAAACCCTTTGCCCAAACACCAAAACACATGGTCCCGCGGACCATTGGGATTGCTCCAACATCTGGTGCTCGGCCTTCACCTGCTGACAGACAAGACATCTAGCTACAAAATCTGCAATGTCTTTCTTCATACCGTTCCACCAATAGGAACGCCTCAAATCACGATACATACGGGTCCCACCTGGGTGGATAGCAAATCTAGAACGATGAGCCTCCTAAAGTAACTCCTCCATGACCAGGTGAGACTGAGGTACACATAATCTACCTCGGAAATAAACAATCCCCTCATCATCTCGTGTAAACTCGGTCTGCTGTCCGGAAGCTATCTGGCTGCTAATGAACTGTAAATGCTGATCTCCGGCCTGGGCCTCTCGAATCCTCATCCTGATCGACGACTGAGCAACCATAGTAACAAGAATACCCTGCTCTGTCCGTCCCTGCTCCTCAAGGCCCAACTCGGAGAATCCCTGAATCAAGTCCGTGACTAAAACTCGATGACAAGCTAAAGTCCCTCTAGACTTCCTGCTAAGTGCATCAGCAACCACATTAGCTTTACCCGGATGGTAGCTAATAGTACAATCATAATCCTTCAGGAACTCCATCCATCTCCTCTGTCGGAGATTGAGTTCCTTCTGTGTGAAAATATATTTGAGACTCTTATGATCAGTAAGAATCTCAAAAGTAATACCATAAAGATGATGTCGCCAAATCTTCAAAGCAAAGATAATGGCGGCTAGCTCTAAATCATGTACTGGATAGTTCTTCTCATGCTCCTTCAACTAACGAGAAGCATAGGAGACTACCCTACCATGCTGCATCAAGACAGCGCCCAAGCCCTGAAGAGATGCGTCTGTGTAAAGTACGAACCCGTCATCACCAGAAGGTAAAACCAAAACTGGTGCTGATACTAATCTCCGCTTCAGCTCCTGGAAGCTGGTCTCGCAAGCCTCTGACCACATGAACTTCACGCCTTTCCTGGTTAGACGTGTCAACGGCATAGCAATACTGGAGAAACCCTCTACGAATCGTCTGTAATATCCAGCCAGTCCCAAGAAACTGCGGATCTCCTGGAGTGACTTCGGCTGCTCCCAGCTAGTGATAGCCTCGATCTTCTGTGGATCTACTGAAATACCTCGGCTAGACACCACATGTCCCAAAAAACCAACTGAAGATAGCCAAAATGCACACTTACTGAACTTCGCATACAGAGGATGTCGTCGCAGAGTCTCCAAAACTATACGAAGATGTCGTGCGTGCTCTTCCTCAGAACGCGAATAGATTAATATATCATCGATAAACACAATAACAAACTGATCTAGGTACTCCAGAAAGATATGGTTCATCAGATCCATAAATGCTGCAGGAGCATTGGTAAGCCCAAATGACATTACCAAAAACTCGTAATGTCCGTATCTGATGCGAAATGCTGTCTTCTGAATATCAGAATCTCTAACTCTCAGCTGATGATATTCAGATCACAGATCAATCTTAGAATACACTGATGTATCTCTGAGCTGATCAAATAAATCCTCAATCCGTGGCAAGGGGCACTTATTTCTGATAGTCACTACATTCAGCTGCCTATAATCGATGCACAACCTCAGAGTACCATCCTTCTTCTTGACGAATAATACAGGAGAACACTAAGGCGAAATACCGTGGGGTTCTCCACAAGGACACCGGAATGCTCCTGCCCGTGCATGTTGTAGGATCGCAAAGAATTTAGACATCTCCACAATGACATGATATTGTCCACTTTGGGCCTAAGCCCTCATGGTTTTGCTCTTGGGCTCTACCCAAAAGGCCTCATACCAATGGAGATATCTTTCTCTTATAAACCCATAATCTTTTCCATGTGTTTTCAATATGGGACTATGTTTGCAACCTTGCAACCCCAATAATCCCCCCCTCAAACAAAGGACCATGGGCTTCCCACGTCTGATCCTTGACCCACCAGGTCTTCCTGCCCCTCGGTCTACCCGACCTACTAGGACTTCCTTGCCTAGCCGTAACTAGGACTTCCTGCCCCTCGGTCCACCCGACCTACTAGGACTTCCTGCCCCTCGGTCCACCCGACCTACTAGGACTTCCTGCCTGGTGTCTGGTCCTCTTGATCCAAACATAGGAGCCCCCATTTTCTTTGTTCAAGGTCAATATTGTACTCACATGGTTCAATCAGACCATAGCTCTTGTGCACAGTCGGCGATTAAACCTTCTGGCAGTCCGGGCTCTGATACCAATTGTAGGATCGCAAAGAATTTAGATATCTCCACAATGACATGATATTGTCCACTTTGGGCCTAAGCCCTCATGGTTTTGCTCTTGGGCTCTACCCAAAAGGCCTCATACCAATGGAGATATCTTTCTCTTATAAACCCATAATCTTTTCCATGTGTTTTCAATATGGGACTATGTTTGCAACCTTGCAACCCCAACAATCCCCCCCTCAAACAAAGGACCATGGGCTTCCCACGTCTGATCCTTGACCCACCAGGTCTTCCTGCCCCTCGGTCTACCCGACCTACTAGGACTTCCTTGCCTAGCCGCAACTAGGACTTCCTGCCCCTCGGTCCACCCGACCTACTAGGACTTCCTGCCTGGTGTCTGGTCCTCTTGATCCAAACATAGGAGCCCCCATTTTCTTTGTTCGAGGTCAATATTGTACTCACATGGTTCAATCAGACCATAGCTCTTGTGCACAGTCGGCGGTTAAACCTTCTGGCAGTCCGGGCTCTGATACCAATTGTAGGATCACAAAGAATTTAGATATCTTCACAATGACATGATATTGTCCACTTTGGGCCTAAGCCCTCATGGTTTTGCTCTTGGGCTCTACCCAAAAGGCCTCATACTAATGGAGATATCTTTCTCTTATAAACCCATAATCTTTTCCATGTGTTTTCAATATGGGACTATGTTTGTAACCTTGCAACCCCACACACATGTCATATGCAGCTGCTATAGGGGGAGCTGTCCTCTACTGACGATGCGAAGATTGGGCTTTCGACCCACCTCGCTGAGTCCCGGACTGACCAAACTGTCCTCCCAGAACAGAAACCCCGGAAGCAACATGTTGACCCTTCAGCGAACAGTCTCGGCTCTAGTGCCCATGCAGTTTACAATAATAGCAAACTGACTGCCCTAGGGTGCATGCAGAGGTGATGTGATCTCGGGATCCGCATCGAGTGTATTAAGGGTCATCGGTGGACTATTTCCGGTTCTGCTGAGAAGACCGGGAACGTCCTGATGCAGAGCGTCCTGACTTCTGGGATCGGCCAGATGCCCCAGAAGTACCCTGACCCGTCTAAGTGCGACTACTTTGCTGCTGTCCAGTAGTCTGTGGCTACTGGATCTGTCCGGAAGTCCGATTAGTCTGCTTTCTCTTCTTGTCTGCATTCACTCTCTGATGAGCAGACTCAATCATAAGAGCTCTATCCAGTGTCTCGGTATATGATGAACTACCAAAACCGGCAATCTTCACCTGAAGATCCCTGTCCAGTCCCTGGGCAAACTAGAGCATACGAGATCTATCCTCAGCAATTAACTCAGGACAGAATCTGGCCAACCAATTAAATTTGGCATTATACTCCATCACTAAGTAGTTATTCTACCGAAGACTCAGAAAATCCTACCGACGTGTCATCTGATACGCACGGGGAAAATACTGACTCTCAAATGCCTCCCTAAATCTCGTCCAGGTAATATGCTGCTCGTCTATAATCGAGCGCTGCGTGTCCCACCAGCTCTCTGCCTCATCTCGTACCTCAAGTACGTAGTAGTAGGCATGACTGGAGGGGGTGTCGGGTATACTGAAGGTGATACCACTAGTGGTACAGTCGAGGTATGTACCTCTGAAGTCAGAATCGTCGGGGTCTTATAATCCGACATGCCTATAATATCCTGACGAGTTTGTCCCTAACGGACAAGCTCGACCCTAGCAGATCTCTCTGGAGACTCTATCTCCGGAGAATCTATTGCCCTCTTATAGGGGCGACCACGTCTCGGTATCGGAATACATGTATGTGTCATATCTGTAAACAAAATGTTACCCAGATATCACTACAGGTATAAGAACTATAAAATTACCTAATTTACCTATTGTCGTCTGGAGATGTCCTGTCACTGCTTAGCCCCCAAATAGAACCTCGTCAAAATACCTCGGAATTCCGAAACGAGAAAATTAACGGAATCCGTACAAATCCGAAAATATCCCGATAAACTCGTAAACTCCAAAACACGAGAAACAAGTATCAGAAATCCGCTCTGATACCAAATAAATTGGTATCAGATAAACCTCGAAAATTCAAAACGAAGAGCAGGTATCGTGTACCTTGCTCTGATACCAAATAAATTGGTATCAGATAAAAAGAAAATACAGAGCATCGTAACCCATGCTCTGATACCGAATAAATTGTCACACCTCAGGTAGTCCCTGTCCGAAGAAATTTCGACAGCATCTCCCCTGTACGGGTGACAATATGAATCCATAATACATATATCTATACCTCGGCCACACACGGCCGGAACAATACAATACAAATAAGAAACAAACCATGCAGTTTATATCAACATTCCACACAGTTTAACATATAATCAATCCACGCAGTTTAATAAGGAAGAAAAGATATAGAATCTTCAAAGATATATGTAAACATCCTACTCCACTACAACGAAGAAAACAAATCCACAAAGTAATGAGAAAATCCGCAGCGGAAAACAAAAGTAGCAAACTCGAATGTTCAATGTCCACAATACAAACTCACAATACAAGTATATAAAATGCAAAAGCAAAATATAATCCGACAACGAAAATCCTCGCGATAATGGGGCTAGCGACTGGAATATCTCCCGACGGCCTCAACCTGAAAAATAGTAACAACGGGGTGAGTTCAAAGAACTCAGCAGGTAATCCAATAGATATGTACAACAACATATAATCACCAGTAACATCCTATGGTACAATACACTAAACCATAGAGCCTACAGTACAGTTTCCTAATAGTACAACTTACGATACAGTCTCCTAACAGTATAACAGATATGCATAGCTGAAATAAACTGTAATAACCAGCAATAGGCATAAAGTACAGTCTATAGCAAGAATAATAAGAAAATGCATAACTGAAATAAACTGTACTCACCTACGAGGCTTGGGCAAATGACTGTGGACATACACAGACAAAGATAGTCAGAGCAAATAAGCATGTATCCTGTATGCATGTCAATCATATACAGTCACCCAAGTGCATCATCCAATATGCAACAATCACAATAAATGCAATCTGTGCATATGATGCAATATGACATGGTCACCCCTAACGCCAGTCAACCATCTCACACACAATGGTGAGACCGAGTGGGTAGGGCTGTGACACCGTGCACTCTGTCATCACTACCCCTGATGAGTGACCGAGTGGACGGGATGCACCGGAGTACACCTATCCTCCAACCTCAAACATAGTGAGGGAGCGTAACGCTCTCATCTCCCGGTACGCAATGACGGGAAGGGACCCCTGTCCTGCTACTACGCTGCATCACACTAACCCATGAGTGTACCGGCGGAGCCCTCGACAGAGCAACCTACCATACACACCCTGAGTGTTGTGCCACTACCCATGTAGTGATCACGTGTGTAGAGGTCCATGTAGCCGGCCGACGAGCTCAACAATAATGGAGTCGTCAATTGCCCAGCATGCAATCATGCGATATGGTGCGTGCGGCTACAGTATGTCATACCTGAACATATCCTCCTCCATATGTGTAGGTTCCAAAAAGGTAAACACATATATAACAAAGATATAAGCAACATGAATCCAACAACATATAACAAGTATCTACAGCAACTAATCCTGTGTAGATAAGCACTATAAATATCCATCTTTATCAACATACATACACATGGTAAGCAGTAAAGGTATACCAGACGAAAGTATAGCAGATAACAGTAGCAACATGTATCAAGTATCAAATAACTAAACCAGGAAGGTGCTAAAGCTACCAATACCACTAGTCATATATATACTAGACTAACGTATAGCAGACAACAGTAGCAACATGTATCAGGTATCAACTAAGCTAACACCAGGGAAATGCTAAATCTACCAATCACTAGTAATTATATATAAGCTACACATATCATAAGACAATATCAAAAAGATAAGTCAAAGGGTACCCGCCTCAAATAGAAGGTACAAGTCAAACAATCCAAGGTCGAGATGTCCGTCTCGAATCAGAATCCTGCGTCAAACAACATATATATATTATTTAGCTAAATCCAATGAATAGCTAAATAAAATTCCTAAAATTAAATTAGGGCAAAACCCTAATCCACACAATCTCAATCTACCTAATTAAATACATAAACCTAAAATAATCGTTCTACAGCAAGATCAAAAACCTACACACAATCAACAACTTGTATAATTCATCTATGACATACATAACCATCTAGAAATCAAATCACACCATGATCTACACTAAGATCAATTATCCTATTCCTTACCTCAAATCCAAGGTGATCACCAATAGACCACAATCAAAGATGTTGCTGCCGGTTAGGGAAAGCTGCTGGATACACCTCAAAGATCACAATTCCAGCATCACAGCAACAGAACCTCACTGGATTGGATTCAATCGGATCACAACAACACCAGAACATATCACTAATCCGTGAGTCAACAAGAATTAATCAATCTGGTCAAGATTGGAATCCAACACCAACTCTACTCACCTTACCTCAACCTGGATAGATGCTGCCGGAAGGAGACGTTGCTGGATTGCAGAACACCATAGCAAGACCTCCCTGTTAGAATCCTTCCCCACTCAACCGAGGCCTCAAACAGCAACAACGAGAAGAGATCCAAGACCTAATCAAGGATCGTTGACGATCAGAGAGGAATAGAGCAAGAATCGACAAAGAAGACTCGAAACTAGGGCACAAATCAAAGAACAGGAAAGAGGAAGGATCGGTCGCTTACTCGTGGAACCCTAATTGCTCCTTCACGCCGGCAATCAGCGATGGCACGGCTCGATCTAGCGGCGCTGAACCAACAAATCCCCTCCCAGATCTAGTGGACAGTGTTGGAAGGAGGTGCTCAGCCGCCGACGATCAATTCCCCTGGTGGCTTCATCGGCGTCGGAGAAGAGAATGGGATTGGGCGCGGGATCGGGGAAGGAGAGGAGAAAGGGGGGAGAAGTTACGGGACGGGTGGATCGACGTTTGGGGAGAAAAGAAATAAAAGAAAAAGGGAATTTATAATTAAAACATTTCCTCTCTTAAATGGGTATCCCAAACAGGCTTAATCCGAACCCGTTAATTCGTCCCCTCAAAACTCATCGTACAAGCTCTGAAAAATTCCCAGAAAATTTCTAAAATTCCAGAAAAATTTTATAAGGCTATTTCCCAAATAACCTATTTATTTAAATTTTTCGATATCTCACATCAATCATGGGTAGATATGCACCACAAGTAACCATAACAACGAACACATATACACATGGCAAGAGATATCTCCTATGATTTTCAATGTTTCTAATGACCAAGCCTCTATTCCAGAATCTTCTCAAACAAAATTTCAAAAGATTGATCAAGATGCCATTATTCTTGGTATTGAGTGAGATCCTGGATTATGCAAGCCTATATCAGATTATTCACTAGATAAAAGGGATGTAATTAGGCATGCTTATTTGATTTTCGGTCCTTATAAAGCAACCCCAGATAAGTCTTCTAACTATGTAGACAAGAGTGGAAGAAGATTTTTACATTCCTAGTATAAATTATTTCCTAATTGATTGGAATACTCTCCTTCCAAAAATGCTGCATATTACCTTCACTGTTTTCTTTTTACAAAGTCAAGTGCACATTTTGGAACAAATGCATTCATCATTGATGGATTTCAATCTTGGAAAAAAGTAAATAATGGTAAAAATTGTTCGTTCTTGATTCATGAAGGTTGTGGTCCCAATTCTTTACACAATAAAGCTATGAAATGTGCTCATAATTTGATGAACTCTTCTCAACACATTGATAGAGCTATTAACAACCAATCCTTAGAGTTTGTTGAAAAGAATCATTTATGACTTAAGGTCTCAATTGATGTTGCAAAATTATGTGCATGTCAAGATTTAGCTTTTAGAGGCCGTGATGAAACTCGAGACTCGTATAATCGTGAAAATTTTATAGAAATTATAAAACACATGACTTCTTATAATGATAACGTACATTCCATTGTTTTGGAAAATGCTCCTAAGTTGCTTCCTATACTTCTCCTCAAATTTAGAAGGAGATTTTGTCACTTTATGCAAGTAAAATTAAAAGGTTCATTCGAGAAGAAATCCAAGATGCAAAATATTGTCTTATTGTTGATGAATCTCAGGATGAATCTAAAAGAGAACAAATGATAATTGTTTTAAGATTTGTTAACAAGGAAGGTTTTATTCGAGAAAGATTCTTTGATGTGATCCTTGTGGAGGATACTAAAGCATCTACTTTAAAAAGAAAAATATGTTCTCTCTCGCAATAATCTCATCATACAGAATATTTGAGGATAAGGTTATGATGGAGCTAATATGATGAGAGGAGAATGGAATGGTTTAAAAGCTCTTTTTTTTTTAATGAGTGCCCTTATGCATACTATGTCCATTGTTTTGCTCACCAACTGCAATTAATATTAGTAGCAATAGCTCAAAGTGCTATACCTGTTGAGCATTTTTTGCACACTTTGTTGCTATTGTAAATTTGGTGGGCTCTTCGTCTAAGCGACATGATCAGTTGCAAATGGCTCATGCCGCCCAAATTGCTGAATTGATATCTATAAATGAGCTCGAAACTGGAAAAGGGAAAAACCAAATTGGGTGTCTTCAATGTCCCAAGGATACATGATGGGGGTCTCACCTGAGGTCACTTCGTAACTTGATTTATTTAATCCTATTCTTCTTATTTTAAGTGAAATCATCAATGATAAATGTAGTTTATCTATTATAGCAATAGCTGATGGAGCTTACGATATGATGACATCATTTGAATTTGTTTTTATATTGCATTTCATGCGGGGTTATTGAAATGACTGATGATCTTTGTAGAATTTTACAATTCAAGTCACAAGACATAGTAAATGCCATGGATGTTGTTACTAATACAAAAGAACTTATCCAAAAATTCAGAGAGACTGGTTGGGATAATTTACTTGATAAAGTGAAGAGTTTCTGCAATAAGCACGATATACATATTCTAGATATGAATTCTCCTTGTCAATCAAGTAAAGGACAACTCCATAAAGGAAACAATGTCAGCTTGGAGTATTATTATCGAATTGATATATTCACTAGCACTATAGATTCTATATTACAAGAGATGAATTATCGGTTTGATGAAAATGTGGTAGAATTGCTCTGACTCAGCTTAGCTTTGGATCCAAGAAATGGATACAAGTCGTTTAACATTGATGATATTTGTAGACTTGTCGAAAAGTTTTATCCTAATGATTTCACTAATCAAGAGAAATTGCATATAAAGTATCAATTAGAACTTTTTGAGCTTGATATTTGGCACAACCACTTATTTCAGAATGTGAAAATACTTTCAAAATTATGCCAAGTCTTGTCGAAGATGGAAAAAACACAGAATTACTATCGTGTGGATAGATTAATCAGACTTATTTTGACTCTTCTAGTTACTATAACAACAATAGAGCATGCATTTTCAGCAATGAAAATTGTTAAGACGCGATTATGAAATAAAATAAAAGATGAATTTTTAGCTAGTTCATTACTAATATACATTGAAAATAAAATTGCTTGGACATTCAGCGTCGGCTCAGTTATCGATGAATTTAAAACTATAAAGAAATGCTGAGTACAACTTAAAATGCCTAACTATAGTAAAAAAGTAAATAGATAATATTTCATATTTTCATGCATATATATATTTTCATAAATTATAATTTTAAATTTATGTACTATGATAGCTACTTTATAATTAATAAAGTTTTATTTTTTATCGTTTACTTTGTATAAATTGATTATTGTAGAATTTATTATGGATACATACCGAAAACGTTAAGATTCTGGTTACTTTAATTCTCAGGTAATTTATTTTGAATTAAAAATTTCTTATTACTTGTATTTTTTATGTATTAAATAATTATTATTATTATTATTATTCACATTTTATAGATAAAAAATATTTTAATAATCTTAAAAAGAAAATTTTTATCTTCCTTTAATAAAATGTCTCGCTCCTATAAAATGTCTAACTCCGTCCGAAAGGCAAGTGACCTGCATGCAGAGCCATCAGTCATGCGACGTGAATGCACAGCTCGAAGCCATGTGGCATTCATGCATGCAAGCAAAAGATACTTTGTTGTAAATATTGACTGATACACGTGGGTATATCAATCCCGATCTGTCCAATATATGTACACTAGCCTACACAAAAGAGCAATTTGGGTTCGTACAATTTAGATCCTGAATTTATATCCTCTCGTTTACTATACAGTTTTAATGTCACTCAGTTTTCAATTTAAGACTAATGTTACATTCATTTTCATTCATATTTTCCAACAAAATAATCTTTATCATTTATTATAAAAGGTCAAAGAGAGTTTTTTGTTTGGATGTGGTAAACGAATGTTTATGAGAAGGGAGAAAAAGGGAGGAGAAAAAAAAAGAAAATAAAGTATTTATATTCTTCTTATTTAAAATTTAAGACTAATGTTACATTCATTTTCATTCATATTTTCCAACAAAATAATCTTTATCATTTATTATAAAAGGTCAAAGAGAGTTTTTTGTTTGGATGTGGTAAACGAATGTTTATGAGAAGGGAGAAAAAGGGAGGAGAAAAAAAAAGAAAATAAAGTATTTATATTCTTCTTATTTAAAATTTAAGACTAATGTTACATTCATTTTCATTCATATTTTCCAACAAAATAATCTTTATCATTTATTATAAAAGGTCAAAGAGAGTTTTTTTGTTTGGATGTGGTAAACCAATGTTTATGAGAAGGGAGAAAAAGGGAGGGGAAAAAAAAGAAAATAAAGTATTTATATTCTTCTTATTTAAGAGTGAGGGAAGGATATCTTATTTAGGAGGAAAGGGAAGGTAATGAAGGTTAAATATATAAAGTTATAAAATTATACTTACTTTTATTAAAAACTTACGCGTTTAAAAAATTAGTGCATCTTGTATATATTTATTGGTTAAGACTTACACATTCAAACATTTGTAACTTATTTATTAAAGTCGGCGTCAAAGTCAGCGTCGACGTCGATATCGAAATCGGCGTTGAAGTTGGCATTGAAGTCGGCGTTGGCATCAAAATCGATATCAGCATCGATGGAGTGCTAGCGTCGGGCGGTGTGAGTGTTCTTCGTCACGACGCAAAGAATATCTCAAATAATGATTTTTAAAATTAATATAATAAAATAAGAATAAAATTGAAACACAAATATTTTTAATTTTCCTTAGCCTTCCTTACACCCTAAATCGGGATGTAAGAAGTTCTTTCATTTCATAGGTAAGAAATGTTAAAACTTACTCTTTCTTATCTTTCCTTTCCGTAGCTCATTTTCTCCCCAACAAAATTTTAAATTTCCCTTTCCCTTCTTTACCCTTCCCTCTCTTTCCCCCACCTCCTATCAAATAGTGGGTTAATGTCTTGTTATGGATAGAAGAGACCTAGTCACCTATTAGGATTCCTTTAGATCTCCTACCATAATTTTAGAGCAAAAGATCTATAAAAGAACATTAAAGGGATTTTGGAGATTATTTTAGTGGGAAATATCTAAATGTGGGTTATGAGACTTCTCTAAATGTAAAGTTAACTTTTGAATTTCAAGGATCAACGAAAAGCATTAAGAAGATTTTTTTTTTTAAAAAAAAATCTCCTTAATTAGTAAGTGTTTGCTGAGAAAATACTTATGCTTATTCTTCTTGGTCTCCTATGCCATTTTTGGACCAAATGATAGTAGAATGTATAAAAGAGATTTTAGAAACATCTCTTAGATTTATATTTTGGACTTGTTTTTTAGGATCTCCAATGATACTTTTGGACGGAAAAGATGCTTAAAAAGATATGATGCTTGTTTCAATTATAAATAAACTAGATTTATAGACTCGTTTAGGGTCTCCTATACTAATTTTAGACGGTAAGAACTTGCGGAAGGTCATTAAGAAGATTACTTTGAGAATCTCCTTGTTGGTAACTTTGGCACAAACAAGGGCCTTCTTACTCTTCATGTGACTCTAAAAGCTTCTTAATTATTTATTTCAAGCCAAGTTGGTCATGAGAGATTTTGAATCTTTTGAACAAAAGTTTTGAATTTAGGCTCGTGAGACTGTTGTGCCAATTTTGGATCTAAATGACAGATAAAAATGATTACAAAGAAAAAGTATTCTTAATGACTATTTTAGCGATAAAAGATAGATAACAATTTTTGCTCTTGAGATATCTTTGAAGTTTCCTATGCCAATTTTGGACATAAAGGACCCATAAAAAAATTAATTAATAACTATTTCATACGACAACAGAATCTCCTTTGTGATCAAGGAGATTTTTGAAAAAAAAAATCTTTAATGACTCTTTCAAAAAAAAAAAAACAACTTAGTTTAGTGCTCTCAATTAGTCGAAGTCATCCCCATCTCCGTTAACTTTAGACACAAAACCTAACAAAGTCATCAATGAGACTTTAGCATTGTTCATCAAAACACAAACATAACATATTTATATGATAACAACACTAGCTATTGACACTTTCAAACTCACTTGACAAATTATAGAATTGAGAAGTACCTAGAAGTTAAGGAAGCATAGGAAAAATTAGCAATGTTTCTTTCTCATAGTCTTTGAGGCCCTTCACAGTTGACAAAATGAATCCTAACAGAGAGTGACAATCAAGCTTGGGAATGTATTTTTAAGGTTTGTATTTTATCACCTCCAATTCATTAGTTACCAATTGACAGACAATTGATACAATGAAGTAAAAAAGGATCGTTCATTTGAGTTATGAAAAGGTTAATAAATTAGAGCTCTTAATTGATAAGTGCGAATATAAAGGGAGATGAGATACGCCAACTATTTGGTGTATTTCTCTTATTTCTTAATCGTTGTCATTGGTGATAATTGGTCTATTGTCTCATGGATAGCTCGCAAAGGCAAAAGAATTCATTTTGATGAATATCATAATATTAAATTAATAGCCACTTTTAGAATTAAACTGATGCCTATCATTCTCCTTATGCAGCTTCTCTTCAATTTTTTTTGTGATTAAAATAATATACAGGAAAAATATACTTTTTATTATTTTTGAAAATCAGAAGTCGCTTAATTAATTAATCCTATCCGAGATCCTAATTAATTAATTATATATTTATAATTTTTCTTTTGGTACATGCTTGAATTGTTATAGATGTAAGGACACTATGGAAGTGAGAGGGGGGTGATTTACTTTAATGGCTGTCTTATTAATTTATTGTAGTGGAAAATTCTAAGCAATACTAATATCTGGATTTATTTGATATCTACCTCTTTGAGGTGACTAATTCAAGGATCAATACAGTGTATACACTCCATTATGAAAAATACTCCTCGGAAATAATTTAAAGATGGAGAAACCTCGTACGAGCTCACAATAAGAAAATACAACAAGAAAATGAATATACAATATAATAAACACCTTGCATGATCTCTCATTAGCATGTAGATACCTCTTGGTGGTAGAAAAAGTAGCTACAATAATTCTCCTCAACACCCAAGAATTAAAGACCAAAATGTGTGTTGCCTTCCAATCTTGGCAAAACCCCTTTTCTAGGGTTTACTCGATGTCTCTCAATCAATTCAACTTTTCCCCCAATCGATTGACACGTCTTCCAACCATTTGCACACCTGTAAAATAACACTTTTCGAATCCTAGTTAATTGGTGAGTCATGTCAATCAATTCAGAGGGCTTTAATCGATTACTCAATTGATTCCATAACCCTCTATGCTCTTGTGAAAAGGCCTTAATCGATTAAGCCTTTTTAATCGATTGCCTCAATCGATCCTTTCTCCTCATGACAAAATAGTGTATAATCGATTGATCCAATTGATTACTATGGCCAAAATCAATTGCCAAATCGATTCTTCCACCATCTATTCTTGCGAGAAAAGCTGCCCTAATTGATTGGATCAATCGATTTGCCTAATTGATTGCCCTAATGGATTAGGTTTAGGCCAATTGATTGCCCAACCCTAACTCACTTGATCCAAGTCTATGGTTCCCTTCCCCAACATCCGATTAACTGTGACTTGTTGATAGAGTTGTCAAACGGGCCAACCCACGGCGGGATGGGCCAGCCCACCAAAATCCCAACATCTGAGGAGGCGGGGTGGGCTGACCCGCCATCCCGGCAGACTGTAAAATCTCCAACCTGACCTAACTCAAAGCGGGCTGCGGGTTAGGCAGGTCAACCCATAGGCCTATAAAAAAAATAAAGCTTACTAAGTCTGATTGTCTGAGTACGACGGCAAGGTCCTGGCCGTAGGATGCAGCCACTCCTCCCTTACAGCAGGTCCACCACGGTCGGAGTTCAGTTGCAAGTTGCAACACAGCAACAGTGAGGGATATTCATATTTCTCTTGAACTTGGTGCTGTCTCCTACATCAGATTCGGTAACTCCTTAGTCTGTGGTCTGAGCAGTGAGCACCCACCACACACTATTAGTAACTTTGCTTAATTTTACTTCTTATTTATGTTTCATTCTATTTTTAGTTTATTTAGAAAATTGAATTACAAAAAGGACTAGATTGATACTAAATACTAACCACTGATCAAGATAAAGATGAAAAAAAAAACCGTTCAACATGAAAAATACCAAATCACATGTTTCCAAATTCCAATTTTCCAAAGAAGACTCCATATTAAGAACCCAAATTCTTCACTCTTCAATGACTACAAGACTTAGACTATAACACGTAATAATTAAAAGTTAAGATTTAAGAGATTACATAGCAATAACCAAAGTACTAAAGACACCACAACACTAACACATAATAATTAAAAGTTAAGACTTAAGAGATTACATAGCAATAATCAAGTACCAAACACACCATGACATCAGTCACTACAGAGTAATTAAAAACATAAAATAAAATTGAAATGGAAAGTTCAATATCTCTAATACTCTCTAAATGGAGGAACCTAAACAAATAATATAATATTTTTTAAATTTCATCAATAACATCATTTCATCAATAACATCATCCAGATCAAAATCTTCTCCTTTATCTCCTTTTTCTTCATCGATATCCTCTTCTAAAGTATTTGATTCTTGCATAGATAATGATGTTTTGATACTTGCATTGTCTTCATTATCTTTATTTGTATATAAAATAAACAAAGATGAAGATAGTTTAAAAAAATAAAATAACAATAAACTAATATATCAACTAAGTCAAGAACATAATTAAAATAAACAAAATTACCAATAGCATAACCATGTAACCAATTTCAAGTGCAAATAAGAGCTTGTACTTTTTCATGAAGGGTGCAACTTCTATACTTGGTAAGCACACAAGCACCAATGGAAAAAGCTGATTCTGATGCAACAGTAGTTATAGGAATAGCTAAAACATCACATGCCATTAGTGCAAGAGTTGGATATCGATGCTTTTGATTCTTCCAATGCTCCAAAATATCCAAATCTTGATAATATGGAAATTCAAGTTTTAGCTCCTCCAAATAGAGATCCAATTGAGATTTTCCAGCACTTGTAATTGTTTGGCTCTTATATGCCATCATTTCCTACATTAATTGGAATAGTAGTGACAAAAAAATAGAGAATACAAGAAAAAAAAATATTAAAGTACTTACATCAAAGTTATTTTGTTCTTTCCTTTAACTCCAACACTTTGCGAAAGTGTATGTGTGGTAGAAGATTGTGGTTGTAAAGAACTTATCTGGTTAGTATCAGAATACTAGTCAAAAAGCTTATACAATTTTGTCTTCACAAGATCCATCTTCTTTTTGCATTTAAGAGAATCACTTTCAACCTTTGAATAAAAAAACTCCAACATTGAAAGCTTTATTCGTGGGTCAAGAATAGCTCCAAATGCAAACACCATTCTATATTGAGTCCAATACTTGTCAAACTTCTCCATCATTCTTTTACACATACAACTTATCACCTCATCTTCATTTGATAAGTTTTCCTTTAACAAAACTTCAATATTCCAAACTTGCATAAAATACAAATTTGATGTAGGATAAGAAGAACCAGAGATCAAATTAGTAGTGTCATAAAATGGCTTAAGGAACTCGCATATTTTCTCTCCTCTTTTCCACTCTTCACTTGAAGGACAATATTTATAATTCTTGTCATTGAATTGAAGAGAAGCAAAAGCTTTTTTATATTTGATGGCACTATCCAACATTAAATATGTTGAGTTCCAACGAGTAGACACATCTAATCGCAAGCCAATACTAGTATCAATGTTACCAACTGCTTGTACACATTCTCCAAACTTTTTCATCCTAGCCTCTTTGAACCTTTAACATACTTGACCGACTCTCTAATTTTATTCAAAACAACAGTAGCCACTTTCAAACCTTCTTGGACAATGAGATTCAATATATGAGCAGAACAACGAACATAAAAAAAATTCACCATCATATAGTAAACTATCATGCAAAGAGAGTTGCTCTTTCAAATGAACTTGCATGTTATCATTACTAAATGCATTATCCAATGTCAAAGAGAAAACCTTTTTGTCAATCTCCCATTCCTTCAAATATTCAAACAATTTTGCAGCTAATTCAACTCCTGAGTGTGGAGGGGGTATATGAGAAAAACTAAGTATTTTATTATTCAGTTTCCAGTCATTATCAACAAAATGGGCAGTCAAGCAAATATAACCCTCACTAGTACACGCCGTCCACAAATATGAAGTTAACAAACTCTATTCTGAACCGTAGTCAAAATACACTTAAGCTTCTCTTTTTCTTTCAAGTAGATTCTGTTAATATCAGAAACAAGAGTATTTCTTGAAATGGAAGCAACATCAAGATTTATGTACTTCATCCAAGCTCTAATACCATCATACTCAACAAATGAAAATGGTAAATCATGTCTAATGATTGCACAAGCCAGTAGCTCACGTGAAAACTTTTGATTTATTTTCTTAGACTGCATCTTCCCATCTTGATCAAGAACCATTTGTCGTACATCATGGAACTTTAATTTGTCGCAAATTTTAAGATGACGCCACAATGTAGAAGTTCCATATTGTTTACCCCCACACTTATACTATTTTTTACATCCAATACATTCAGCTTTATCTATACTATCAATCCCTTTGATTTTCTTAAAATACACCCAAATATCAGAAGTTTCTTTAGACCTTTTAATTGACCCATTGTCATCATGCTTAGCACTTTCCAATTCATCACCTAAAATAATAGTTTGCTTTTGAGAACTAGAGTCTATTTCAAAATCAATCTGAAATACAATAAATAAATTTAGTTTCTGATAAAATCAATCAAACAAGAACTCTAAATGTCAATAGAAAAATAACCTAAATTTATTTTTTATGTTAGTCCTATTGATTACAAAACAAATGCAGAATAAATCAATCCAAAGTCAAAACACATAATGACACAAGATATGTTGAGTATCAAAAGAGAAAATTGGTAATCTGGTAAGACTGGTATTGCATAACAAATGCTAACCATTAGGGAGTAGCTGAGTAGGGACTACGAAAGTACGAAACTAGTGGGAAATAGAACGAAATTAGAAAAGGAAACAAAAAATCTTACCGCAAAGGCGCAAACAAAACTTGTAGGCTGCCGAACTTGTGGGATTCGAGTTGGGAGATTAGCGATTACTGAATTAATGGATTCAAGCTTGTCATTTATTAGAGTTAGACTGCCATCTTTCACTTTGTTTGCACTCTGTGTCTCTGACTCTCTGCAGGTTTCACACGGCTATGGGGAGTCGGGGAGTCGGGGAGACACTGAGGCAGACACGCGTGAGACGGAATGTCGTTCTGCTTCACGACCATGGGGAGACACTGGCCGGCGGCCGCTGATGAGGCAGGCCCGCAGGTGCGTGCGAGGCTATGACTCTAGGAGTGAGAGGTAGGTGGAAGGTGGTGTCGGTCAGTCGGTGTCATGGCGAATGAAGGCAGTGTCGATGTCGCACTGTGTTGCAGTGAACGAAGGCGAAGCGTCAAGCGTCAAGTGAAATCGTGAAAATAGAAATAGGGTTTTAAGTACTATTTAATTTTTATGTTTTATAATTATTGCTACAGTAGATTAATAAGTCAAGAGAGTTATAAAGAGAATGTATTATCTCGCCTCGACAACGGCAGACGCAGTTGAGTAACTTGAGTTCTCACCAGTCACCATTAATTAAATAATTAATATTTATAAGTCCTAATGTATTTAGAAATATTTATTGATATTTTTGTCAAGCCCGCGGGCCAACCTGAGCTCGCCGTGGGTTGGCCTGCCCGGACCCGCGCGAGCTAACCTATTTAGGCCCGCCAGATGATGGGTTGATAAATTTTCAACCCAACCCATTTAAATTATTCAGCAGGGCGGGCCAACCCGATGGGCCCAACCTAAATTGATGGCTCTACTTGTTGAGACTTCCCTACTAAATATCCGGTCAACCTTTAACCCACTTGGGCATTACCAATTTTTCATTAGACTTCCGATTACCAAGTGCGGTCCTCCTTGATCCACTTGGATTTGCCTCTTGCCCACTGCAGTTAGGACTTTCCTCTTGCCAACGTGTCATCTTCCTTGATCCACTTGGACTTTCCTTTACTTAACCGTAGTTTAGTCTTTCCACTTGCCAACATGCAGTCCTCCCTAACCCACTTGGACTTTACTTTGCCAACGTTCGGTCTTCCTTAACCCACTTGGACTTTTCTTTGCCTAACTACAATTAGGACTTTCAAATTGCCAATGTGTGGTCCTTCCTAACCCACATGAACTTTCCACTTTTCAACGTTCGATCCTCCTTGACTTACTTGGACTTTTCTTTGCCTAACCGCAGTTAGGACTTTTCTTTTTCAACATGCGGTCCTCCTTGACTTGACATTTTCTCATATATTGTCCAAACATCAAAACTCAAACTCGAATCTACTCGATCTTAGTCAAACTGGTCAACCTTGACCCGAGGTGCCATGCCTCGAGGGTAAGGTTATCTGATGAAAATCAAACATCACCTCCAATAATACATACCACTCAACAGGCATGTGAGCACACACAACATAGGTATAATCGACATAATCTTCCAATAGTACACATCAGACACGTGTACGCACACAACACAGGTATAATCAACAGGATACCTCTAATAGTACACATCTGACATGTGTGTACATGTAACATTGGTATAATCAATGTGATATCTCCATAGCACACACCAGACACGCGTGCACATATGACAGACATGCGTGCACTTACAACATATGTATAATTATCAAGATACTTCTAATTAAACTTACTGGACACATGTGCACATACCACATAGGTATAATCAACATGACACCTCCAATAATACTCACTCGACATGTATGTACAAATAACATGAGTATAATCAATATAATACTTCCAATAAAATATAATAGATATGTGTGCACACTCAAAATAGATATAATCGACAAGATACTTTCAATAGAATTCACCCGACATGTATGCACACACAACACACATATATCTAGAAAGATGATCCATCAATCACATATAACTATATGCATGAAAAGACCCAACATGTGTCTACCAACAACTATAATACATATCATCACCTATACAAACCTATACATGCATGCACACTAATATATGCATAATAATTCTTATAGTACAAACCATACACGTGTGTATGCTACTACATATAAACAATCTTAATCCAAATTCCTATCGTACACATCATACACATGTGTACCCTATAGAATAGGAATATCAAACAATGAGATTGTATAGATAATAAGCACATTTCAAAAATTAAGCATATAAGTATCAATCATAGATAAAATATGAGTGGAGTCAAGATAAAGCAACCTAATCTATCAGATAATCCATGCACTAAGTTCAATGAACTATAGATGCCAAGAAAGAAATACCCACCTTTAACATGTAGATCATGTTGAAAATATCCTCACATTAGAATGCTCATCTCGTATCAGTGCCCTGCACTACATGATACATATTATAACTAAGTTATACATAAACCCATTAGCTAACCCTAATCTTTTTCATACACTATTACATTAGGGTTTACATCAAGTTCATCACCTAAACTCACCTAAATCCAAGGTGGTCATTTATGGCTCATGGTTGGAGGGGTTCACCGCCAGAATAAGATGGTTGGAGCTGTGGATCTCCTATGAATTGTGCTGGTAGGAGTTGTGTTGTCTGAAACCAGGATAACACACACAACACACCCACTGGAGCATTCACAATCTCTGGTTCATGGTTAGAGCAGGGGAACAATGGGGATGACTAGCTAGCTCAACACCAATGAAGGACGATGGCACATAGGGAGAGAAATGGCCGGGAATGGGGCTGCACTCACTGGTCAGAGGATTCAGAGCTAATGGGTTGTTGCATAGAGGGTGGCGATGAAGGGGAGATCTGTGATGGCAGTGAAAATGGTGGCTGATCATGGTCTTCGTTGTACTTGTCATGACCGCGACCTGCTCTAGCAAATGTTAGTGCGGTAGGGTCATCACCGGTGTCATTGATGTTGGGATTGGTGGTCATCGGCTGAGGGAGAAGCCGAGACGAGGGGGATCCAATGCTAGGGTTCACGCAAAGGGGGCTTAGGTCGACACTGAGAGGTGGCAATGGAAACTTAAGGAAGAGGGGAAAATAGAGGGAAGAAAGTTGAAGCTGGCGGTGGCTCATGGACGGTTGACATGGCAGCGGTGCCTAATGGCAATTGGTGCTAATGGCGATTGACGCAAGGAGGGGGGTGGTGCGATTGGGCTCAGGAAAGAGGAGTTATGCATCGGCTGAAGAAGGAGGAAGAGATAAATAAAACTTAGATTAAACTTTATAGTCTAGTTAACTCCCAACCTAATTGGGATATCTAAACAGACTTTTTCTAAGCCTAATTGATTCATCTCTTTAAACCAGTCATACGAGCTTCAATTAAATTCTAAAAAATTTCTAAAATTTTTTAAAAAATCTAATAAGGTTATTTCTCTGATAACACTTATTATTTAATTATCGTATCTTACACGGGGATGATTGTGTTGGTGCAATTATCTTTGGGTCAAAGTTGACCAGTTTAGCTCAAGCTTGAGTTTTGATGTTTAACAATATATGAAGATGGCAAGTGTAATTATCTATTAGGGAGAATATTGATGCAAGTCTCCTCTAGTTAAAGGTGACCAGTTTGAAGTGAGAAAGTAGTCAAGTAGGTCAAAGTTGATCGAATACTTTTCTAAAGAAGTCCTAATGGGAGGTTAGGTAAGGGTAAGACTAATGGGATAGTTAGCAAAAGAAGAAACACCAAGTGGATCAATGTTGACCAAACACTTAGTGTGAAAAGTCTTAGTGAGTGAAGCCGGGTATTGAGGAAAGTTCTGGTGAGTAAAGTCAGATAGATGGAAAGTCCTGGTGAGTAAAGTTAGACAGTTGGAAAGTCCTGGTGAGTGAAGCCAAGCAGTGAAAAAAATCCTAGTGAGTGAAGCTAGGTGTTGAGAAGTCCTAGTGAGTGAAGCTGAGTAGTGAGGAAGTCTTGGTGAGTGAAGCTAGGTAGTCGGAAAGTCTCGGCGAGTGAAACCGAACAGTGGAAAATCCTAGTGAGTGAAGGTAAGTGTTGAAAAGTTTCGAAGAGTGAAGTTAAACAATGAAAAAATCATAGTGAGTGAAGCTAGTTGGTGAAAAGTCTTAGCGAATAAAGTTAGGCATTGAAAAATCCAAGTGGGTCAAAAGTTGACTGGACACCTGGTATTTGAAAGTCTAAGTGGGTCATGGAGGACTGAACACTTGGCATGAGGAGAAAAGTCCAAGTAGGTCAAAGAATTGACTGGACACTTGGTGAAGAAGTCCTAGCAGATCAAGGATGATCGAATGCTAGGTAATAAGGAGTCCCAACAGGTCACATTTGACCGAATGTTGGGTAGGAAACCCTAGGACTCAGGTTTAGGAGCTAGGGTTGCCAAATTGATTAGGATAATTGATTTGGCAAAGCTTAAGTGATTAATCTCTAGCTTAATTGCTTAATGCACAAAATTATGATTATAGAAGCGACCTAAATCACTTAAGATAAGTGTTTAGGATGGCTTAAGCGATCATCATGATTGCTTAAGGCCTTTTCTGTAAGGAAACAGAAAGGGTGGTAAGCGATTAAGCAGGGTAGCTTAATTACTTATGGCTTTTCTCGCGATTGAGCAAAAGGGAGTGGAATCGATCAGACTAATCGATTTCACCCCTCTTATGTGCTTGGGGTAATTGCTTAGGTTCAATAATATAGTCATTTTAAGCAGGTTGCAGAGGTATTAATCACTTAAGGAGAATCTTAAGTGATTCAAGGTAGTCAAAGAGCCCTATAAAAGGGTTGATGCTGGCACTATTTCTTATCTCTCTTGCTCACAGTTTCTCAATGACACATGGCCATTTCTTGGAGACTTAAAGTGAAGTGCTGCTACATTTTGAAGTTAATCAAGAGGTGTTTCTAAGCAAGATGTGTAAAATACCGAAAAAATGGAGAATAATGAGAAGGAAATTTTCCAGAATTTTTAGAATTTTTTCGGAAAATTTTTGGAGCTCGTATGGACGAGTTTACGGGGATAAAAATGGGGCCCGGGAAAGCCTGTTTAGGCTACCCATTTAAGCGAGGAAATGGTTATATTCTTAATTCTTTTTCTATTTCCTTTTCTTTATTTTATTTCTTCTTTTCCTCGTCGAAACCTCGCACCCAAGTCCTCCCCGTGTGCCCTAGCCTCCCTCCTCGTGTCGAGCCACTGTTTCTGCCCAAAACCGCTCGGAGGCGGTTTCTTCTCCTTCTTCTTCTTTTCCCCCTTCCTCCGCCGGTTCTTCTTTTCCTCATCTCGAGCCCCATCTTCTGCGATTTCTCCTCTTGTGCTGCTGTTGATCATCGCCCCTCCACGGTCGGTGCCACCGCCCCTCTCCGATCTTCTATGGCCACTCCTTCCGCGTACCCTAGCTCTTTGCCGCCGGCCGAGCCTTCTTCCCGCACGAAGCCAGCACAGCGGTGCCAGCCGATCGCCGACCTCTTCTGTGCTCATGCCCTTAGTGTCACCTCCCGTGCCCTAGACTCAGTATCGGGCCGACCTTTTTCCATCCACTAGTTGCCGGCAGGGGAAAAGAAGGGCACCGATTCAGGTAACATCAGTAGGTTGGCTTACTGATCGCAGTTCTAGGGCTGCCAATTTCAATGTCTCTGATCTGGGTGATGCCTTGTTGCAGTGACCTTTGCTGGAGCATGTTGCAACTGCGACAAGCACGATTGACCACCCTTGTTGACCACCAGGTTCTACAGTGCCACCATCCTGTTTTTCTTTTGGTTCTGACCGGATTGCAGATTGGGGTTTCCTCAATTCCAGCCATCCCATTGCTGATTGGGTCTGTTGCCATTACAGAACGGCTGAAGAAGAATTGAGGTAAGAAGTAGAGAGTTGTATTCGTGTTGTAGATTGAGTTGGAATTAAGAAATAGATTGTTATGTGTTGATTAGGGTTCATTAATTGTGTTGGATGGATTAGTTGGATCCAATTTAGAACTTCTTAAATTGGATTAGAATTTAGTTTGGCTAATTGTCGTATGATAGAATTAGCTAAACTAGACCTTCTGTTTGATATACATGACCTTGACGCGAGACGAGTATCTCGATTATCGGATTGGACCATTTCTTATTGGAGGCAGGTACTTTGACTTATGTCTTTTGATATGCATAATAATGTTTTTTTAACATATAGCAATGATTGTGTTTTCCATTTGTTTCGGTTGGTCACTACATGATCTGATTTATGCTTGCTTGTTTACTTATTATGCACTGCATGTTAGTACTTACCTGATCATACCTGCTTTTAGAGGTAGTGACACAACCATATTATACATTATGTTCAGGACCTAGGGTTTATTTGATACCCTATCTGATTTGTGTACCTTTCATTTGATACATTGTCCTGTGGTACACATTTTATATTTATATATGGATCTTGCTATGCTATTCATGATATTGCCATGTTTAGTGTCATGCATCGTTTTGCATGATTGCATGCTGTGCGATAGTCTGCTCCATTATTGTCGAGCACATCGCCAGTTACATGTATCCGTACACACCACCACTCATGGGTTAGTGGTAGATCAGACAGGTGTGTGACAGATCTGCTGTTTGGCTCCGTTAGTCTGGTGACTTGGCGTGGTAGCCGGCAGACAGTTCTACTTTGTTTAGCTCGGCTGGTTTAGTGTAGCAGCGTGGTAGCCGGCAGGTGGTGGACTTTGTTTGGCTCCGTTGGTCCGCTCATGGGTAGTGTGACGCAGCGTGGTAGCCGGCAAAGAGTTCTCCCCGTCATCGTGTACCAGGAGATGAGAGCATTGCGCTCCCCCATTTATGATTTGGGGTAGGAGTATGTGTGTACTCCGACAACATCCCGTCCACTCGGTCACTCATCAGGAGCAGTGACGTCAGAGTGCACGGTTGTCACAACCCTACCCACTCGGTCTCACCATTGTGTGTGAGATGACTGACTGGCGTCAGGGGTGACCATGTCATTGGCATCATATGCATGATGCATTTATTGCTTGTGTTTGCTGCATTTACTTGCTGCATTTATATGGATGCATATGATTGACATGCATACAGAATTATGACACCCTCGGTCTGACGACCCTGTTACCCTTATACCTTGGTCCTGGTTAGTACAGTTTTCTCCTGTATTCTTCAGTTGCATTTTATCTTTGTTGTATCAAGAGACTGTACGCATGATTAGTGCTAGTTGTTATATTCTTTATTATGCATATCAGTTGTACCTGCTAAGTGTTGGACTCACACCCTCCTCCGTTGCTATTTTAGGTTGATGCTGTCAGGAGAGAGTTCCAGTTGCTAGTCCCCTGCAGCCACGAGGATGTTTATTTATCTTTTGGCTTTATGTACTAGACTATGTTTTGAACTTGTTATGTTTTGAATACTTTGGATCTCGTATGGATTGCTTTATTTAATCGATGACTTTCATTCGGATTTGTTTTACTACATGCCTGCCAAGACGGCAGAAGAGGTGAGTGGATTTATTCCGTCAGATTTGTGCTTTATGGGTGTCGTGGAGTAGGGTTGTTTTCAAGTCATCGTATTTCTGTTTTGTTTGTTTACTACTAAACTGCGTAGTTGTGTCAGCCAGAGGTTGAAAATGGATATAAACTACGTGGATGGTGTGCTTGTTTGATTATTATTATTGTTATTATTCCAGCCGCATGTGGCTGAGGTATATGGTGATGTAGTAAAGTTTCAGATTGTCCGCCATTTAGAGGAGATGCTTCCGAAATTTCTTCGGACAGAGACTCCTCCGGGGTGTGACAATTTAGTGGTATCAGAGCGCAGTTTTACGATCCTTTGTTTTGGTATTTTGGATATTTGGGGTAACCTGATACCAATTTATTTGGTATCAGAGCGCCAAGTTTGGCGATACTTGTTGTTTTTCGTGTTACCGATTTTTGAGATTTAATTGATACCAATTTATTGGTATCAGAGGGTTATGTTACCTGCTTTTGGTGTTCTGGATATTTGGGTTAGCCCAAGTTTGCGAGTCAAACTGGGTAGTTATTTTGAATTGCAAGGATTTTCCATTATATATATGTTATGGATTTCCGTTTTGGATTTATATGGATTTCCGGTGATTTTCATATTCGGAATTTTGAGGTCAGAAGTTGGTGACTGGACAGCGATGGAACATCTCCAGACGACATATAGGTATGATGTTTAATTTTATAGTTTATGACATGTATTAGCATTCTTTATTTAGTACCTGTCTGGTTGTTGTAACACATATTACATGTGATGGGTTAGCCATTGAGCATGGTTGACCTTAATAGAGATCAAGGATTATAGTCTCTGGTGATTTTTCATATCATACCATCAGTAGTTTTAGCTTCTGTTACTACTAGTAAAAGATGGAGGCACATACCAACCTCTGCTATTGTTAGCTGGGTAATAGATGATACCTACATATTCCTGTTGACTTAGCCAGTAGAGTTTTTATACTCATATCTTTTGGATATTAGGGTACCCGATACGATGAAAATTGGTCATTGGGGAGTTATCATGTTTGATCATTGTTGAGAATGGTTTGAGGTTGAGGGATATTCTGAGATCAGATATTGTGATATGTTGATTTCTAATGATTTATGAGAGTAAATGTTATGTGGTTGTCTGATGATCTATTACTAGATATTTGTTTTGATGATCTATTAGTGGATAACTATTTTGATGATCTATTATTTGGGTTGTCGTTGATGATGACATAGTGAGTGTCATGTATGATATTCACAGCTTTGGTGATTTATAGTGTTGGTGATTAGATTTCAGACTTGTTGTCGGGGATCTTATAGTTGAGTATGCCTGTTGTGCGGGCATTATGAGTTCTAGGTTTTACCATTTAGTCTTACAAAGCCCTAGATGTTTTCATGGACTCGATGATTTCGGTATTCCTAGGTTGTTTGGATGGTTTCCATTGTCCTTGTTGACAATGTTGTAATCTATTTTTTTGATCCGAGCTCGATACCCCCGTCTTTTCACTTGAGGTATGTGATTTAATTTACCGTTCAGCATTTGTACTCTTTATCTATTGTTAGTACTTGCTGATGGTAGATAACGAAATTTGGGGACCAAATTTTTATTAGTGGGGGAGAATGTAAAATACCAGAAAAATGACGAATAATGATAAGGAAATTTCCCAGAATTTTTAGAATTTTTTCAGGAATTTTTCGGAGTTCGTATGAACGAGTTTACGGGGATAAAAACGGGGCCCGGGAAAGTCTGTTTAGGTTACCCATTTAAGCGAGGAAATGCTTATATTCTTAATTCTTTTTCTATTTCCTTTTCTTTATTTTATTTCTTCTTTTCCTCGTCGAAACCTCGCGCCCGCGTCCTCCCCGCGTGCCCTAGCCTCCCTCCTCGCGTCGAGCCACCGTTTCTGCCCAAAACCGCTCGGAGGCGGTTTCTTCTCCTTCTTCTTCTTTTCCCCCTTCCTCCGCCGGTTCTTCTTTTCCTCATCTCGAGCCCCCTCTTCTGTGATTTCTCCTCTTGTGCTGCTGTTGATCACCACCGCTCCACGGTCGGTGCCACCGTCCCTCTCCGATCTTCTTTGCCGCCGACCGAGCCTTCTTCCCGCACGAAGCCAGCACAGCGGTGCCAGCCGATCGCCGATCTCTTCTGTGCTCGTGCCCTTAGTGTCACCTCCCGTGCCCTAGACTCAGTATCGGGCCAACCTTTTTCCATCCACTAGTTGCCGGCAGGGGAAAAGAAGGGCACCGGTTCAGGTAACATCAGTAGGTTGGCTTACTGATCGCAGTTCTAGGGTTGCCAATTTCAATGTCTCTGATCTGGGTGATGCCTTGTTGCAGTGACCTTTGCTGGAGCAAGTTGCAATTGCGACAAGCACGATTGACCACCCTTGTTGACCACCAGGTTCTACAGTGCCACCATCCTGTTTTTCTTTTGGTTCTGACCGGATTGCAGATTGGGGTTTCCTCAATTCCAGCCATCCCATTGCTGATTGGGTCTGTTGCCATTACAGAACGGCTGAAGAAGAATTGAGGTAAGAAGTAGAGAGCTGTATTCGTGTTGTAGATTGAGTTGGAATTAAGAAATAGATTGTTATGTGTTGATTAGGGTTCATTAATTGTGTTGGATGGATTAGTTGGATCCAATTTAGAACTTCTTAAATTGGATTAGAATTTGGTTTGGCTAATTGTGGTATGATAGAATTAGCTAAACTAGACCTTATGTTTGATATACAGGACCTTGACGCGAGACGAGTATCTCGATTATCGGATTGGACCATTTCTTATTGGAGGCGGGTACTTTGACTTATGTCCTTTGATATGCATAATAATGTTTTTTTAACATATAGCAATGATTGTGTTTTCCATTTGTTTCGGTTGGTCACTACATGATCTGATTCATGCTTGCTTGTTTACTTATTATGCACTGCATGTTAGTACTTACCTGATCATACCTGCTTTTAGAGGTAGTGACACAACCATATTATACATTATGCTCAGGACCTAGGGTTTATTTGATACCCTATCTGATTTGTGTACCATTCATTTGATACATTGTCCTGTGGTACATATTTTATATTTATATATGGATCTTGCTATGCTATTCATGATATTGCCATGTTTAGTGTCATGCATCATTTTGCATGATTGCATGCTGTGCGATAGTCTGCTCCATTATTGTCGAGCACATCACCAGTTACATGTATCCGTACACACCACCACTCATGGGTTAGTGGTAGATCAGACAGGTGTGTGACAGATCTACTGTTTGGCTCCGTTGGTCTGGTGACTCACCGTGGTAGCCGGCAGGCGATGGACTTTGTTTGGCTCCGTTGGTCCGCTCATGGGTAGTGTGACGCAGCGTGGTAACCAACAGAGAGTTCTCCCCGTCATCGTGTATCGGGAGATGTGTAACACCCCAAATTTCATGATTTGGAGTCCTAAAAGGCCTTATTAAAATCTAGAAATGCTTTAGAAAAATTCTAGAGATTTTTAGGAATTTATAGTGTATTTTTATGCAATTTTTGGAGTTCGTTTGGTATTTTTACTAAAAGGAAGAAGTTGGAAAAAAATAGGGAGATTCTAACCCGAGATCTCGAACCCAAGCAAAACCCGACTAACCAACTGGGCTAGCAGTTGTTATTTAATCAAATAGAGGAAGAGATCTATTTAAGTAATATGAATTAATAACAAAGAAATATAAGGAAGAAAAAGAGGTAGCAGCCGAGAATTGAACCCGGGGCTTTTGGCTTGGTCAAAACCCAGCCAACCAACTGTTCCGCGGATATTTCGCGAAAGAGTTGGCAGCGAAATAACCTTAAGTTAACAGAAATACCAGGGTTATAAAAAGGGAGAACTTAGGGATTGAGTTAATCACTGAAGCCTAATTCCTCTCTTCCTCCTCTCGCGTGCGTGGTGATTCTGCCCGAGCGAAACCGAAGCCAAGATTAGGGTTGTCTCCGGCGTCGGCTTGAGGTGTTCTTCAAGGGGTTCTCCACACCATCATGACCTCTTCGTTGAGGGGAGCTCGGGAGCACGAGGGAGAGCTGGAACCATGAGCCATCCGAAGCCCTAGCAGTTTCTTCGGGAGTGAGTCCAAGAACACAAGTAAGTCGCTTACTCACCTGCAGTAGGATAGCTTCGGATTTCTATTTCTTTTGTGTTCCGAATGTGTTCTGTGAAGAAGGTTAGATTAGGGTTGCTGCCGTGACCTTCAAAGGAAGAATAGATTGTGTTCTTATCTAAATCTTTTGTGTCCTTAAGTTATCTAAAATAGTTTAAGGATTCATGTTTCCTTCAGTCTTTAGTTTTCTGCCGAGAATATCAGAGAAGAGAAACAGATTATATCGTTTCGAATTATAGATTTGGTTTCGATTTTGGTAATGAATGTGGTTTCCTTGTGTTTTTCTTGGTATGTCGTGAGAAAGGATTGAACTTCGAAGTTCTATCGTGAGTTGAGGTTTCAGAGATGTTCTAATTGTTCTTGCTCGTGCTTAATCCATCGCATGATTTCTGTTTTGGGTTCTGCACCGGATTTGAGATTGAATTTGTTGCTGCCCTGTTTCTTTGGGTTGTTTGAGTTTCTAGATAGAAGTTTGATTGTGTTCTGCGATTTTGATATGTTAAGGATCCGGTTTCCAGCATGCTATGTTTTGTTCTATGAGTTTCTTTGTGGTGTTCCTTCGATTGGATTCTTCCCAGTTGTCTTTTGATTCGGCCGGAGGTTTCACAGTCGCTCTTGTTTGTGCTTACTGCTATGAACAAAGAACAGTTATATGATTGAAAGATCTCAGAATTAAATTTCTTTGCTATTGTGTAATTTTGATTCAATTGTTAGATTGAGGAAATGAATGAATTGATTAGGTTGTGCATGTTGTTTTATTCAAAGCAGTAGAAACCCACCCCACTGTATTACCATGCAAATCAACTATGAAGGCCTACATTTTTGCAAACTAAAGTGTACCTTACCTTCTATAAATGGTATATTTAAGAACAGTAAGTGTTCCTTGTTTTCTTGCTTGGGATTTTTCTATACAGCATTGGGATGGCTAGAGGTTTAAGAGTAGCTAGTGTGCTTATGATTTGGTGTTCCAGTTTTGACTAAGTTGTAACAGGCTTAAAGATTATGATTTCCTTATAAAAGTATAGCTGTGAATAAGTTTTATATTGGTATTGTTTTAGTTTTCCAGTAAGCTTAATTTGATTTGTGCATGGAGAGCTTATAGTGCAGATTTCTTAGAGCTTAAAATACAGATTGTATGTGCATATTTCTTTTTGTATTCTATGCATGATTATGTGTTACATAGTTAGTTTCATTCATAGATGCATAAGAAAGATAAAGAAAAGTATAAGAAAGATAAAGAAAAGAAAGAAAAGGCCGAGGCCTTAAGTAGATCCCAAAGTCAAGACTTGAGGGATTTTTGACACACAAGGTGCCTATTAAAATGCCGAGGCATTAAAAGAAGAAGTAATTAAGATTATAAGTATTTTACTTTTAAGAAGAGGCTACTACCCGACTTCTGAGGTTGTTGTTAAACAAATCCAGGTGTCCAATTCCGAGGTCTTGGCCCTGGTAGACCGAGGTCTGCTCTTTTAGGATTGGTGGCTCGCTACCCCAACCTATTAGGGAACACGCATAAGATGGTACTATGCTTGGGCCCAAGAAGAAGTTGATTATTATTTTGAAGTATTATAAGTATAAGTTTTTGGACAAGTAAAACGAGTTTTACATAAACATAAAGTATTAAAGATTAAGTTTAGAACAAATGAAATAAAATTCATATAGTTCTAAAAATCAGTAAGTTTAGTTCCTTATTCTACCATGTTTATCTAGTAGATGAGTAGTTTTCATGTTTACCTATTAGATGAGCAGCATGATTAACTATTATAACTACATGAGTAGATTCCTTAGCTTTTCTTTGCTATTAGTTTGACATGAGTAGTTATGTTTATGCTTTATTTCTTTTAGAGCATATAGTTTCTAGTTCTTTTCGTATACATGCACATTCGTGATTTTGTGAGTTAGATAGCGCTTACTAAGCAAATTTTGCTTATAGACTACACTTCCTCTTACTGCAGATAAAGGAAAAGAAAAGATTTAGCAAGGAAGGCGACAAGGTGGCGCGGATGGTGTGTGATGCCAGGACTATGGAAGCCTTGGGACTTAGAATTTATTAAGATTGCCATTTATTAAGAATGTATTAGATGAGTCATTTAGTCTTCCGCTGTTAGTTAATTGTATGTTTTTATTTTGTTTTCGCTATTCATTACTTGCATGATTTGATTTCATTAAACTGCGTGGTGATGTTATTCCTTTTGTGTGTTTGATATGTGTTCCAGCCGCCTGTGGCTGTGTATATTATGTTATGTATTAATGATTATGGTCACCGGTACAGGGGAGACTCTGCCGGAATTTTTCGGTAGGGTTTCTTCGAGGATTTTAATTATACCGGTTAAGTAGAATTAGTAGATAAGTAACGGTCATCCTTAGATAGTAGTAGTAGTAAGAAGGGTGGTCGTTACAAGATGAGAGCATTGCGCTCCCCCATTTATGATTTGGGGTAGGAGTATGTGTGTACTCCGACAGCATCCCGTCCACTCGGTCACTCATCAGGAGCAGTGACGCCAGAGTGCACGGTTGTCACAGCCCTACCCACTCGGTCTCACCATTGTGTGTGAGATGACTAACTGGCGTCAGGGGTGACCATTTCATTGGCATCATATGCATGATGCATTTATTGCTTGTGTTTGCTGCATTTACTTGCTGCATTTATATGGATGCATATGATTGACATGCAGACAGGATTATGACACCCTCGGTCTGACGACCCTGTTACCCTTATTCCTTGGTCCTAGTTAGTACAGTTTTCTCCTGTATTCTTCAGTTGCATTTTATCTTTGTTGTATCAGGAGACTGTACGCATGATTAGTACTAGTTGTTATATTCTTTATTATTCATATCAGTTGTACCTGCTGAGTGTTGAACTCACACCCTCCTCCATTGCTATTTCAGGTTGATGCTGTCAGGAGAGAGTTCCAGTTGCTAGTCCCCTGCAGCCACGAGGCTGTTTATTTATCTTTTGGCTTTATGTACTAGACTATGTTTTGAACTTGTTATGTTTTGGATACTTTGGATCCGGTATGGATTGCTTTATTTAATCGATGACTTTCATTCGGATTTGTTTTACTACATGCCTGCCTAGACGGCAGAAGAGGTGAGTGGATTTATTCCGTCGGATTTGTGCTTTATGGGTGTCGTGGAGTAGGGTTGTTTTCAAGTCATCGTATTTCTGTTTTGTTTGTTTACTACTAAACTGCGTGGTTGTGTCAGCCAGAGGTTGAAAATGGATATAAACTGCGTGGATGGTGTGCTTGTTTGATTATTATTATTGTTATTATTCCAGCCGTATGTGGCTGAGGTATATGGGGATGTAGTAAAGTTTCAGATTGTCCGCCGTACAGAGGAGATGCTGCCGAAATTTCTTCAGACAGAGACTCCTCCGGGGCGTGACAATTGAGAACAATTAGGGTTTCATTGTTGTAATCTTATAAGATTTCTTTTGTATTAACTTCTCATCTTCTTCTTCTTGTATTTCTTTATGTGTGAGTTTGTACGAGGCTTCTCCATCTCTGGATTATTTCTGAGAATGATGGTTTTGATTGTATATATGTGTGCACTGTATGGATCCTTAGTTTAGCCACCTCAAGGAGATGGCTACCAAGTAAACACAAGGAGTTAACATTGCTTCCAAGCTTTTGTTGCACAATCAAGAAGATTAAGAAATCAAAGTGAGCTATTCACCCCCCTCCTCAAGTTCCCTATTGTCCCAACAAGTGATATCAGAGCAAGACCATATAGGATCGATAGGAAATGATAGAGGGGAGGGGGTGAATATTGTTCATTTTAAAAAACTTTTATTTTCTATTCAAAATATCAAAGTAGCAGTGGAATGAAAACAAAAAAAAATAGACTTATTCAATTACTTGGTTTGGAGCCTGCAGTGACTCCTACTCCAAGATTCCTGTTCCTTGATTGCACCATTGGATAATTCACTAAAATTTCTCCTTCTAAAAACTTCGGAAAGGAGGTAATGTGTATAGAGAAATTAATACAAAAGAATGCAAGACAAATAAAAATACCAAAAATACAATAATGAAGATTGTCGGAGCTTCTTAGTGATGTAGCTTGCATGCTGAGTGGAAGATCAGAAGTAGCACAAGTAGTAATGCAGTAGAATAGTGGAATGCAAAAAGGTTACTTTGACTTGGTGCTCGAGGCATGCTTTTATAAGTGTTGATCGATCGACTAAAAAACCCTTCGGTCGACTAAACTCCCTATCGGTTGACTAAATACTGTGCTTTCGTTAGGTGACAAGATTTGATCTTTGCATAATTAAGAGCATTAATTGTTTAGTTGACCGATCACCTTGCTCAGTTGACCGATCCCTCAAACTGCCTTCTTCACTGTGATCCAAATCTTATTCATCATTAATGCTATTTAATGTTCGATCGACTGATCCTTAGATTCGGTCGACCAATTTGTGTTGATTCAAAGTTTGTCGAGATTCAATCCGCCAGGTTGTTTACCAAATTAGGTTAGGTCAATTGATCTACCTTGAATACCAGATGTGCTCTACTCTGCTCTGCTCAACTAAACTCTGTGCCATGTTAGCTTGGTTTGGTCAACCAATCCTCCTGTTCGATCGACTGATCCACTTAGATTTTATAAAATAGAGTTAATTTACACAGTAGTATAAAATATCTATGCAACACAAAGTTAGCATAGTAGTGATGTATGAATAGGAAAAAATAGTAAGGTCTGTCTTGATTTCAACTTAAAAACATGTCGGTTTCTTCAGTTGGACCAGTGACATAGGGTTTGTTCCTTCCCGGAACATGACCTCCCCATTGTTCCACTCCAGTTACTAACCTCAACTTACCTGCCAAACATCCGGTCCTCTAGACTTGATAGACTTCGACTTAGCATTGGATCGACTTATCAAGGCTTCCTCTCGATATCAGGTCCTCTAGACCTATCGACTCCAATTGCCAGGTGTCAAGTCCTCAACCCACCTGGACTTCTTGCCTAGCTTCCACGATCTGCTAAGACTTTCCTACCTAGATCTCGAAAAATTTAATTAATAGGGTTATTTGGAAAATAGCCTTATAGGATTTTTCCGGAATTTTTAGAAATTTTCTGGGAATTTTTCGGAGCTCGTACGATAGGTTTTGAGGGGATTAAATTCGGGCGCGGATAAAGCCTGTTTGGGATACCCGTTTAAGTGAGGAAATGTTTATTATATAAAATCCTTTTCTTTTATTCATTTTCCCAAAATCGCCGATCCCTAACTCCCTGATCTCCCCTGCTCGAAGCCGCACCCTTCATTCCCTCTCTTCTTCCTCTGTTCTCTCTCTCTCGGGCGAATCAGAGGCGAAGGGAGCAGAGCTTCTCCTTCGGTGATCATCCTCAGTCGCCGGAGCTTGCTGGAGCCCGACCGGACCTGCGGAGTCCAGATCTTCTTCAGCCTCGGCAAGCGGCAGCGGCGGTCGGCCATCTCCGCCCTAATCGGTTTCGTCGGAGGGAAATTAGGGTTGTCACTGATCTTGGAGGTAAACCTTGTTGGAATTAGGTTATTGTTTGATTAGTGATCTCCTAATCCTTCTTCCCTTCTTCTTCTCGGTTCCGTGGATGCCGATTGTACTCGATTGTCGCCATCTAGGGCTGGAGATACTGACTGTGCCCTGGCTGCGATCTTGGAGGCAAGGATCAATTCTTTGTTGTCTGTTCTTGCTCTCCTTCCTTGCCGCTGACTAAGGTCCCTGTTGAGGTAGGATTAGGTGCTGATGATTTGTGATTTTCATTGTTTGATCTACTGTTTGATCTAAATAATTCTATCAGTGAAGGTGATCTTGGATTCCCTCTGTGTCGCTGCTGATTGAGGTCTCGGGTGAATTGGGAAAGAACTCCAGCAGAGGTTGCTGTGGGTTTTCTGATCCAACAAGGTGAAGATTTGTTTTGGTTCTTGCTGTGGTGTCTTTGGCTTCGGCAGACACCTCACCCAGCCAGCTCAGTTTGGTTCGGCAGTCATCCATACCTCAGAGTACTTTGGTACAACACCTTGTTCAGCTGGGAATTGAGGTATGTGTAGGGAGTTTGATACATGTGTAGTGTTGATTTAGGGTTAGGTTTGAAATGAATTTTAGTTGGTTATGTGTAGATTTAGGTATGATTTGGATTACATGATTACTAGAGGTTGTAATTAGTTGTTGATTGTGATTAGATTAATTGCTTAGATTTAACCTAAGGGGATGATTAGGGTTAAGGTAATTAACCCTAGTCAATCGTTGGATTTTAATCTAATGGGTTATTAGGGATTAGGTAACTAACCCTAATTGACCGTTAGATTTTTATTAGGTAGATTTAGGTTGTGTTGATTAGGGTTTTGCCCTAATTTGTTATTAGGGATTTTATTTAGCTATTCTTTTTGGATTTAGCTAAATAAAATATATATTGTTTGTTTGACACAGGACTCTGATTCGAGACAGACGTCTCGACCTTGGATTGCTTGATCGTACCTTCTATTTGAGGCGGGTACCCTTTGACTTATCTTTTGATAATGTCTTATGATATGTATAGTTTATATATAGTTACTAGTGATAGGTGGTAGATTTATTTCTTCCCTGGTCTTAGCTAGTTGATACCTATCACATGCTTCATCTGTTAGTTGCTTTACTTCAGGATTGGATATTTACCTCTTGCCATGTATATATATGTTCATAGAGATGCATATCTATAGTGCTCTACTCTACTGGATTAGTTGCTTTACATGTGTGATACATGCTCTTGGATTCATGATACTTACATCATTGTTATATGTGATGTCTTTGGGTTTATGCTGTTTATATCATGGTTATATATATGCGTTTACCTTTTGGGCACACACATATATGGAGGAGGCTATGTTCAGGTATGACATACTGTAGCATCATGCACCATCCTGCATGATTGCATGCTGGGCGATTGACGACTCCATTATTGTTGAGCTCGTCGGCCGGCTACACGGGCCTGCACACAACGTGACCACTGCATGGGTAGTGGCACAACACCCAGGGTGTGTATGGCAGCTGCTCTGTAGTGCTCCGCTAGTCCGCTCATGGGTAGTGTGACTGCAGCGTGGTAGCGGACAAGGATCCCTCCTCGCTATGCACAGGGAGTTGAGAGCGCTCCCTCACTATGTTTGAGGTAGGAGGATAGGTGTACTCCGACAGCATCCCGTCCACTCGGTCACTCATCAGGGGTAGTGACGACAGAGTGCACGGTGTCACAGCCCTACCTACTCGGTCTCGCCATCGCGTGTGAGACGGCTGACTAGCGTCAGGGGTGACCATGTCATATCGCATCATATGCACATATTGCATTTATTGTGATTGTTGCATATTGGATGATGCACTTGAGTGACTGCATATGATTGACATGCATACAGGATACATGCTTATTTGCTCTGACTATCTTTGTCTGTGTATGTCCACAGTCATTTGCCCAAGCCTCGCAGGTGAGTACAGTTTATTACAGTTATGCATTTCCTTATTATTCTTGCTATAGATTGTGCTTTATGCATATTGTGGGTTACTATAGTTTGTTTCAGCTCTGCATATCTGTAGAACTGTTAGGAGAGTATACCGTAGGTTGTATGGTTAGAGAACTGTACTATTGATCCTATGGTTTAGGAGACTGTACCTTAGGATATTACTGGTAGTTATATATTGCTGTACATGTCTATTGGATTACCAGCTGAGTTCTTTGAACTCACCCCGTTGTTACTACTTTTCAGGTTGAGGCCGTCAGGAGAGATTCCAGTCGCTAGCCCCATTATCGCGAGGATTTTCTTTGTCGGATTATATTTTGCTTTTGCATCTTATATACTTGTATTGTGGGTTTGTATTGTGGACTTTACATTGAACATTCGGGTTTGCTACTTTGTTTTCCGCTGCGAATATTTCATTACTTCGTGGATTTCATTTCTTCGTTGTAGTGGAGTAGGATGTGTACGTATATCTTCGTTGATTTCTATATCATCTTTTCGTTAAATATAACTGCGTGGATTGTTTACTATTTGTGTGTATTGTTCCGGCCGAGTGTGGCCGAGGTATGGATATATGTATACTGAGATTCATATTGTCCGCCGTATAGGGGAGATGCTGCCGAAATTTCTTCGGACAGGGACTACCTGGGGCGTGACAACTAACCTCAACTTACCTGCCAAACATCCTGTCCTCTAGACTTGTTAGACTTCGACTTAGCATTGGATCGACTTATCAAGGCTTCCTCTCGATATCAGGTCCTCTAGACCTATCGACTCCAATTGCCAGGTGTCAAGTCCTCAACCCACCTGGACTTCTTGCCTAGCTTCCACGATCTGCTAAGACTTTCCTACCTAGTTGTAACTAGGACTTTCTCAATTGAGTAAATAACATGTAGACTTAGTTAATTTATCATATCACAATAAGACTTAACTTAAACCTTTGACAAGATGAAACTCAAGCTCGATTCTAGTGCATCCTGCATCAACAATCTCTCTCTTTTTTATGTTTGGCAACCAAGGTTTATAGTTATATTTAAAATATGTAAAATTATGTAAACAGACATTTTACTCTCCCCTTGAGTTCAATAACTCCTCTAGATTTACTATCTCTCCCCCTTTGACATATATCAAAAAACTAGGGTAACACAAACAACAAGCTTAAAGCATTCCAAGACTAAACTTTGGTTTTAGAGTTAGAAAAATTACTTGGAAAAATTTTAAAACCAAAGATTTGTAAGCATAAGTTAGAAGTCATGATTTTAAAATTTTTCTAGAGAAATTAAGATTCCTAACACAAAATTTCTAAGCTTTGAATTATCTTAAAATTTTAGAACAACTTAAAAATTTTCATGAATAAGGATATAGGTGTAGAGAAAAATTTTTAGGATTTTTAAAAAAATGTTATAAGGAAAACTTTTAAATTTAGAAAATTTTCTAATAGAAAATAGTAAACTAAGTTTTGAAATTTAAAATTTTAGAGAAAAAATATCTAAGGCAAATTTTTAAACAACATTTTTTTTTAAAACAACATTTGAAAAGAAGACTTTTGAAGATTTTTCTAAGGACAAATACATTATCATTATAGCTTGAAATTAAAGATATATTGAAGAAGGCTAAAAATTTTTGAAAATAAGAATAGTGAACCAAAAACCAAGTTATTAAATTAGTTTTTAGAAAATAACTTTTGAAAATGTTTAAGAAGAAACTTTGTAGAATTTAAAAAAAATTTTGATTTTTTTTAAAAATTATGAATATTTCTAAGAAATATGTAAGTGTAGAATTTGAAAATATTTTGCAAAGAGAATTTTGAAACATAAGTTTTGAAAGAATGAATTTTAGAAATTTGGTAAAGAAATTTGGTCTTGAAATGAATTCAAAAATGATGTTTATGCTCCCCCTTAACTTTATATTTTCCTATAAGTCCAAGCATGTATGAAATGAATAATTTTTGAAAATATCTTAAAAAATAAACATCTTGGAAATAGTTCTTAAAAAAATGTCCAACCTTTGTACTTAGCTGAGTATCATAAGATAGTAGCTGTTGACTAAGGTTAGTTAATTTGAGTGTCTCGCCTTAACTAGTTTTTTACTAGCTAAATTACTCATATTGATCAATGTATGTGTTTAAAGCTGATGTGCGTAGATTATATACACTTTTATGCATGTTTTAACTCACATCTACTTGTATTTCATGAGCATAATCTATGTTTATTGCACCCTATTTCATTAAGATGCTATATTTCCACTCATTTTGTTCGGAGATCAACTCTTTACTTGTTTTGATTGATAGAACATGATTTGGAGCAAAAACGGAGCTTAAATGGAGTCTAGAGATCAAAACCCTACATCTACATGAATTACCCTCACACACATTTCATCAAATATATACAAGGCACAATACACATAGAACATGATAATAAACAAGTCATTGCATAGGAAAATGTCTAAATACATAGTTCATACACCACATTACATCATAAGTACTTCCTACATCCTAGATCTAGAGATATACTCCATTGCAAGGGAATTTAAAGCCAAAGACGAGAAAAAAACAACTACATCTCAAAATATGGAGATAAAGAGAGTAGAAAGATTATCCTTGAAGCGTAGCGTCCTTGAATATGTTCCCTTTGTTGGTTAGTCCTAAGAAAATCGTACCGGTTCCACTGTACAAAATTTTTTTATACAAGTGTCGAACCTTTCCTTAAATATCCTATTGTGTTTTTTAGAAGTTAAATTAGGAATCGCAGACGGAACTTAACATCATTGATTCCAAATTTAACTTATCTGTTCTTAATGGTTTAGATTTGAATCGCAAGCGGAACTTAACACTATTGATTCAAATCTACCTAAGTTATTAATTCCATAAATATTAATTTCCTAAATTAGCTTCCAGGACTGCATGGCGAGGCACATGGCCTTCTTGGATATGGGAGCAATCACCACCGCCTAGGCAAAGCCTTTTAAGGAAAGCTAATATTTATTTCCTTAAATAACTCTAGGTTAACCAAAAAGAACAATCGAATTACAAATTCGAAAAAGAAGAAAACACAAACTCAAAAAACTAATTCGAAAAACTAGATCTAATGCCTCTTGTGTTTGGAATTCATATAAAAGAAATACAACTAGTATGATGCGAAAATTAATTACTAATTATACCTTCCTTTGTAAACTTTAATGACCTCTTGATCTTCTACCGTATTCCTCTTCTTATCTCAGACGTTGTGTGGGCAACGATCTACCGAGATGAGAATCCACCTAAGCCACCTTCTTCTCCAAGCAAGATTCGGCCACCACAAATATTCCAAGAATAGATGTGGTTCGACCACCACCACCAAACTCCAAGGGATGCTTCCTTTCTCTCCTTCTTCTCCATGCTAAAATCCGGCCATTTTCAAGCTCCATGAGTTTACAAGATCCGACCAATGAAGAAGAAAGAAAAGGAAGAAGAGAAAACTAATAGGGCCGGCCACCCCAAGGAAGAAAAAGAGAGGAAGAATAAGAATAGAGTCGTTCACCATGAAGGCACCTCTACCCCCTCTTTTATAATCCTTGATCTTGGCAAAAAGGAAATTTAATTAAAAACTTCCTTAATTCTTTTGCCATGAAAAAGAAAAATTATTTTAATTAAAAAACAATTTTCTTCTCTTAATAATAATGGCCGGCCACCACAAGCTATAAACAAGGAGAGTTTTAATTAATTAAAACTTCCTAATTTGTCTCCAGAAATTTATAAAAATTTCTCCAATAATTTTAATCCCTTCATGGTTAGTAAAAAAGAAATTTTATAAATTAAAATCTTTCTTTTAAACATGTGGATAATTTCCAAAAGGAAAGTTATCTTTAAAAATTAAAATCTCTTTTCAATCTACAAATAAGAAAAAATATCAAATATTTTCTTAATCTTTTGTAGAAACTAATATAAGAGAATATTTAATTTTTAAACTCTCTTTTAAAACATGAACATGGTTAAAAAAAAAGTTTTCTCAAAATTAAAATCTCCTTTCAATCTACAAATAAGGAAAGATTTCAAATCTTTTCTTAATCTTTTGTAGAAAGCTTTAAAAGGAAAATTTTAAAATTTAAACTCTCTTTTAAAACCATGATATCCACATAAGAAATAATTTTAATAAAAAATTTCTTTTAATTTTTTAGTGGCCGGCCACCTAAGCTTGGGACCCAAGCTTTGGCCGGCCACCAACTTGGCTCAACCTTTGGGTCGGCCCTAGCTTGGGTTCAAGCTAGCTTGGTCGGCCACCAAAAGTGGGTAAAAAGGTGGGTATATGGTGGGTATAAATCTCTATATACAAGAGGCTACGATAGGGACCGAGAGGAGGAATTGGTTTTGGTCTCCCGATGAAATTAAGCTTCCCGTGTTCACCCCGAACACACAACTTAACTTCATCAATAATAATTCATTCCACTAAAGAATTATTATTGAACTACCGCACCAATCCCAAATTATATTTTTGGGCTCCTTCTTATTATGAGTGTGTTAGTCTCCCTGTGTTTAAGATGTCGAATGTCCACTAATTAAGTGAGTTACTGACAACTCATTTAATTAATATCTTAGTCCAAGAGTAGTACCACTCAACCTTATCATCATGTCGGACTAAGTCCACCTGCAGGGTTTAACATGACAATCTTTATGAGCTCCTCTTGGGGACATTATCAACCTAGATTACTAGGACACAGTTTCCTTCTATAATCAACAAGTCACACTATAAGTAACATCATTTCCCAACTTATCGAGCTTATTGATTTATCGAACTAAATCTCACCCATTGATAAATTAAAGAAATAAATATCAAATATATGTGCTTGTTATTATATTAGGATTAAGAGCACACACTTCCATAATAACTAAGGTCTAGTTCTTTTATTAAATCAGTATAAAAAGAACTTACCTTAAATGGTCCTGCTCAATACACTTAAAGTGTACTAGTGTAATTTATTAGTCAAGATAAACTAATGCCTAATTACATTACGACTATTCCAATGGTTTGTTCCTTTCCATCTTAGTCATGAGCTATTGTTTATAATTTATAAAGAGCCGATAACACAATCTTCTGTGTGTGACACCACACACTATGTTATCTACAATATAAATTAATTGAACATCTACATTTGGTATATATAAATGTAGACACTTGACCAATGTGATTCTTATAAATGTTTATACAAAAGCTAGGCTTTTAGTATACACTCCAACCCCCTTGCTCTGGAGGAGGATAGATCGATGGAGATCGACAAGGATGAAGCCTTGGATCTGAAACTTTGATTCTTCCCCTCCTCCTTTCTCAAGTTTCATTTATCTTTTCATAATATTTCACTTCTCCGATTAATCACTTTTCCCTCTCTTAACTTGATAGCATGTCTCATCTATTGAAAAGACTCCAAAAGGGAAGTGGTGGATCCAGCGGAGGAAAGGAACCGCCAAGGAAAAAAGGCAAGGAGAAACCTACGGCAAAGGGAAAAGGAAAGAGGGTACCATGCGACAAAAGCAACGATAATGAATTTCATAGTCTTTAGAAATGCTGAACATAAATCTAGATATGATGTTCTTGTCACTAGAAAGATTGTATGCACATGATCTTTCGATCCAACTACAATGGATGTTTTAGGGATTAGAGATGATGTAGATTGGATGATTAGTGTTTTTGATTGGAATGATATGATGTACACACATCTACCTACGTATCCTCGAATTGTCCTTGAATTTTTGAGCTCTATAGATGTCCACTCTCTAATGAGGATGATTATATTGGCAAAATTAGCTTTAGATTAATGAATCAAGAATTTTAGTGGACATTCAGTGAATTTAATAATTATTTTGGACTATCCACCGGTTTCTCTCGTAGGTTTCATCCCAGATTTAATTGGAATAATTTTTGGGGGTCAATTACTGAATTAGATAACCCTTATGAGCCCTCTAGATCTAAGGCTTCCCATATGTAAAATCCCATCTTTAGATATTTACACCGTATCATGAGTAAAACCATCTTTGGTAGAGGGGAGAGTGATGGAGTCATTAGAAAAGTGGAGCTTTATGCTCTTTGGGCTATATTAAACAAAGTTGACTTTGATTCCAATTTTCATTTTCTACAAAACCTCATAAAAGCTGGGAAAGCCACCTTGGGATTGATTGTTTTTGATGGATTGATCACCCAAATAGCTATAAATTTGGGCTATGATCTTGATGAGTTATAAATCATTCATGGCAATAACTTGATCGATATAGATGCATGTCTTGCCATGAAAATGATTTGCAGAGATGGGGATGGATTTTCCTTTCCTAGGACAGACGGGTTTCCGTTACCCCTTCCTTGTCCCGAACGGACCTCAGTTCACAACCCCATGATTATCACTCACTTTTGTCGTGAATTGGGCATCAAACAATGAAGTACCAAACCCCTCATAAGCTAATATAGCATAGAAATGACTCAGGCCATCCGCCAATGAAAGAAACGATAGGATGGTAATCTAGGATCGTATGTTATTTCTATTTTTGGGGTTTTTAATACGAAATTGGGGTATTAGATTTTAATTCTAAACCTAACAAATTAAAAGCATAACATGTAGGAATATCATCTAATGTTGAAATGAAATCTAACTAAGTGTGAATAATTAATCCATAACGTATTGTCACACTATGCTATAGATTAACTATCAACACAATTAAACTAAGAAATGAAATTACAAAGCATTAAATGAAACATAATCTAATAATGAAAGACAATGCAAGTAATAAAGCTAAACCTAACCTAACTACAATTGCAGAGAATAAATGGCAACATGAAATAAAGTAAAGCAAAGCATTTAACGAACCCTAAAGCATTAAAGAAATCTAATTTAACCTAACCTAATTGCATTAAATCAAAGCTAGAACTTAACAAAATTGAATGAATAAGACAAAGCAAGAATTGAATAAACTAAAATGCATCAAATTAAACCTAACTATTGGTTGAAGCATTTGATTGAACACGTTGCGTGCATAAAACTAATTAAGCATAATACGTGCAATTTAAACATGGAGAATCAAGTTTGATACAAGTATTCAATCAAAAGCATCAACACAAGCAAGCATAAGCAATGAACAAAATTAAACTAAGTTAACTAAAGAAGAAAAGTCTATCCAAACCACAATCCACACTTCCACTTCACTTCCAACGACTATCCTTCGCCGTCACACGAAAGACCCGACGATTGAACCCCGAAAGTCAGTGGACAGTAGCTCACTACTGGACTTGCTGCTTGCTTCGACACCATGATGTGATGACTACAAATCCTCCAACGAAGAACCCCTCCGCTGGAAGTTAACTGGAATTGAAGATGAAGACGCTGTGAAAGGGAAGACCGCCACCGCTCCTCTGCCTCTGCCGCCTGAACCCTAGTAGGAAGAAGTGAACAGTGCGCCGATGCGTGAAGGATCTTGTCGTTTGATCATGTTGATGAAGAGATGAGTGGTCCGGATCAAGTTGCCTTCTTGCTTAGATCCAATGGCCTATATTGATTTAGATCTGGATCAAGGGCAGGATACTTAGATCAGAATGAAGGAGCAAGATCTCTCTTCATCTAGATCAACGGTCCACACTGATTCAGCTTGATCACCTCCGTTTGACCTCCAAATCAAGCCAAATTCGATCCGGCTCGACCCTAATCCATGACTCTTTGAATTTCCTACAAAACCACATAAAAATATGAAATTAAATTTCATAATTTATAGAAAATTTACAAATAAGTCTAAAATAGATTCTCCTCACAAAATGTAATATAATCATAAAATTAAGCATGTGAGAAGGTAAAATATGGCAATAATAAGAGCCAAAATAAGAAAGATAACTAAAGATGTATTCCCCTAGAACTTCTCAATCATATATAGAACATAGTGAAAAGAAAGTTACCTAGGATTGTCAAATCTCAAATGACCAAAGCAATCATGAATTCAATTCATACATTAATTAACAAACATGATAACTTCAATCCATAATAGATAAGCTGAAAATGATAATAAAATAATATCACAAGGAAAGTAATGGTGGCTCTCCTCTAATATAAATGCAATAGTGGAGCTCAGTCAAGCTACTCATGATTTATGCACTACCATATGCTTGCTTTGCTTCTAATCTCCACCACTATATACATAAAAGTGCACAATAAAATAATGAAGGCATTATTTGAAATGTAGGGGAAATATGAATCAAGCAAATGATAGTATAAGAGAAGAAATAAGAAAGGTAAAACAAGGTAATGGTGGAAGACATGGATATATTGAAATGCTACATAGATGAGTACAAGTAAACAATGCCCAAAAAGTTGTACATCCAAACTCCCAAGCTAGCTTTTAAAAACTCAAAAAAATGTGAGCAACTTCTACTATAGCTTTTCAATAAAAATCCACTCATGATATACTATAATATCTCAATGTTGCCACAATAAAAATTGTCACTCACAAAAGTTCTACCACAAATGAATACAAAATATCACATGTCAAAGTTTTTCACAAATCCAATAAACATGTAGACAACCTCTACTATAGCTTTTCAATAAAAATACTACTCATGATAGACAATAAAATCTCAATGTTGCTACAATAAAGATTGTCACTAGTAAAAAGTTCTACCACATATGAATACAAAAATAGCACAACATGTCAAAAGTATTTTTCTTTTTCTATATATTTTTTTTCTTGTTTCCTATTTTTTTTTTCCATTACTGCTTTTTTTTCTTTATTTGTTTTTTTGTTTTTTTTTTCATTTTTGATTTTTTTTCTTTTTCATTTTTTTTCAACATGTCGTGCATCACTATACAACATCATCAATAGCTCAAATAAAAAGATAAATAGCATGGTTTACCTATGGTGATTAAGCATGGTTCACTTATGCTTCTCCTAAATTCCACTAAGCTATTTCTCTCCCCCCACACTTAAATTTTTGTCCGTCTCGGGAAAAACACTCATCATGTAACATCCAAGATATCCACATCCAAAAAAAGAATAGAGGGAAATAAATGAAGAGATAAAAGAATGATATGATAAATGATATGGATTTTATTCAAGAAACATGTGATAACAAAAGGAATGAATAAAATAAAATGAGATAGCCTTTATAAAAGTTATGCAAACCTATGATAATGTGGTCTTGAAAGAATTAAGCAAGTTCTAGAGTAGCATTAACCACAAGTGCATCACACATCAATAGGAATAATAGGCTCAAAAATATCCTCACTAGGTATATCAAAAATTATCATCTCAATCTACCAACATGAAATCCATCACCAAGTTGTAATCACATGCAATCCAAGAATCCAATCATGATAATAAATCATCAAACTCAACAATTAAATTTAACTAACTTTTACAATTTTTAAGATGATAAAAAAGAACGCATAGGGAATTTATTATGAATATTGACAAGACAAACTAAAAATGAACTATTAAGCAAAAGAAAATAAAGAAAAGCAATATATACAACCTGAAAGAAAAATAAGAAATGAGATGGAATAGACTCCCCTGAAATTCTGGTGGTCAGAGCCGATTCAGTTCCAAAAGCCATTCTGGAAGTGGGATGAATGTAGGTAAATTGAGGATCACTCCCTCCACCTTCGACTCCTAAAAAATTTTCTCCAATGGCTGAAGACGGTTCAGTTGGAGTGTGTTAGAGTGTATACTAAAAGTCTAGCTTTTTGTATAAACATTTATTTTGAAATAAGAATCACATTGGTCAAATGTCTACCTTTATGCTAAGTGTAGTTGTCCGTTTAATTTATATTATAGATAACATGGTGTGAGGAGACACACAGAAGTTCATGTTATCAGTTCCTTATAAATTATAAACAGTTGCTCACAACCAAGATGGAATGGGACAAACCATTGGAGTGGTTATAGTGTAATTAGGTATTAGTTTATCTTGACTAATAAATTACACTAGTACACTATGAGTGTATTGAGCAGGACCATTTGAGGTAGTTTCTTTTTATACTGACTATATTAAAGAATAAAACTTCTGTTATTATGGAAGTGCACACTCTTAATCATGATATAATAACAAGCACATATATTAATATTTATTTTTTTAATTTATCAAGGTGCGATTTAGTTCGTTAAATCAATAGGTCCGATAAGTTGGGAAATGATATTATTTATATGGTGTGTTGTTGATTATAGAGTGAAACTGTGTCCTAGTAATCTAGGTTGATGATGCTCCCTTGAGGAGCTCATAAGGATTGTCATGTAAACCCTGCAGGTGGACTTAGTCCGACATGATAATAAGGTTGAGTGGTACTACTCTTGGAACTAGATATTAATTAAGTGAGTTGTCAGTAACTCATTTAATTAGTGGGCATTCAATATCTTAAACACAGAAAGACTAACGTACTCATAATAAGAAGGAGCCCATATTGTAATATGGGATTGGTGCGGTAGTGCAATAATAACTCATTAGTGGAATGAGATATTATTGATGAACTTGAGTTGGGTGTTCGGGGCGAACACGGGAAGCTCAAGCTCATCAGGAGACCAAAACCAATTCCTCCTCTCGGTCCCTATTGTAGTCTCTTATTTATAAAGTTTTATATCCACCAAAACCCAACTTCTTACCCACCTCTTGGTGGCTGACCAAGCCTAGCTTGGAGCCCAAGCTAGGGCCAGCCAAACCAAACCAAGAAGGGAGCCAAGTTGTGGCCGGCCCTAGCTTCGAGCCCAAGCAAGGGTGGCCGACCACATTAAGATTAAAAGGAGGTTTTAAATTTTAAATCTTTCCTTATGTGGAAGCCTTGGTTTTAAAAGAAAGTTTTTAAAATTTTAAATCTTTCCTTTTATAGCCTTCTACAAAGGATTAAGAGAAATGTTAGATATCTTTCCTTATTTGTAGTTAAAATGAAGATTTTAATTTTTGATAAAACTTTCCTTTTTTTGCAACCATCCATATGTTTTAAAAGAAAGATTTTAATTTATATAATTTTCCTTTTACAACCAATAAGGGATTTAAAGAAAGAAATTTTTTAATTAAAATTTCTTACTAGAAACAAATAAGGAAGTTTTAATTTTATGTTTAAAAATTTCCTTGTATGGGGCAATAGATATGGCCGACCATGACAATTATAAAAGGGAGTTTTAATTTTTTGTTTAAAACTTTCCTTTTTAGTCATTGGCAAGAAATATAAGAAAGTTTTAATTATGTTTAAAACTTTCCTTATTTGCTAAGACCAAGGAATATAAAAGAGAAGGAGGGGGTGTCTCACCCTATGACACTTCTATTATTCTTCCTCTCTTATTCCTTGTGGTCGGCCCTTCCTCTTCCCCTTTCTTCTTCTTTGTGGCCGGTGACATCTACCTCTTCATTGGTGGCCGGATTTCACTTAAAGAAGAAGAAGAAGAGAAAGGTGACATTGTTTCCTAGCATCCCTTGGAGATTGGTTGGTGGCCGAAACTTGGAAGCAAGAAGAGAAGGCTTGGGTGGATTTCATTTTGGTAGATCATCGCCCACACGACATCCAAGAGAAGGAGAGGAATACAATAGAAGATCAAGAGGTCTATAAGCTACATAAGGTATAACTAGTTATTAGTTTCCGCATCATAACTAGTTCATCTTTTGTATAGATCTCGTAAAACAAAAGACAAGAGGTTATCGGTTTTAGTTATTATTTTTGTTATCGATTTTCATTTCGATTTCATGTTTTGATATTGTGCTTCTATTGAGGTTTCCATAGTTAAACCTAGTTTACTGTAAGAAATTAAATATCCGATTTCTTTGTGAGGCTTTGTCTAGGAAGTGGTGGATGATCCCATACCCAAGAAGGCCTAGTGTCTCGCCATGTTTAACCTGGAAGTCGATCTTTGAAATAGATATTTGATAACTTCTGTAATATAGTTTAACTTAGGAAGATCTCATCGGTTGAACTTGGAGTAAGAATGTTAAGTTTCATTCCCAATCCAAGTTTAACTTCTAAAAGAGAAATTTGGATTAATTGTAACGACCCGCCTTCTACTACTAGGTTGTAAGGCCGATCGTCACATTATGCTGTGCTAAACTATTCCCTGACCATTACTAAAACTAGACGCGGAAACTGTGCTAATTAAAATTTTGCTAAACGGCTATCACTTCTTGGTTCTATACATGCTAAGGGAGGTAAACTAACCATTCATAACATGTTTTACCTTCCCCATGGCCAAGGAACTGAACTTAGACACTTCCCCGCTGATACCAGACCTCCCAATCAATCCACGGATCGATTGGAATAGTCGGATCGATCCAGTTATCGATCCAGCCGGCTACTGTATGCGGGACATAAGTTGGTTCGATCCGGTGATCGATCCAGCATGCTACTGTGCTCGGGGAAATAATTTGGATCGATCGGCTGATCGATCCAGGCTGGTCAATCGATCCAGTGATCGATCCCAGAGCTCTCTGTTCGCGACGGAAATGGCTGGATCTATCGGCTGATCGATCCAGACGCCTACTGTTCGCGAGCCGAGTCGCCCAGTCGATCAGTTGATCGATTAGAGACCCTCGAATCGATCAGCTGATCGATCCAAGTTTCTGATTTCGACCAAAGGTCTGATTTCAGCACTTGTTCGTGCCAAAATCACCTACAACAATTCTAAACCAATACCAAACATTCTAACAACATTTAAATGACATTCTAAGCATGATTACTAACAATCTAAACAAGTCTTTCATAATTCATGCATCAAAACAACTAAAAATACGAAAATTAACATGGTATAAATCTAAAGTATTAGTTTGCTAGTTTTTCCAAGATCTCTACTCCAGGTTCCTTCCACACACATCCTCATCCTTGCATTGACCTCCAGCCTCCGCTAGTCCATCTTTCCTTTACCTTTATCTGCAGTATAAGGAAAAGAAGTATCTATAAGCTTTCGCTTAGTAAGAAACCATCTACCTCACAAAAACATGCATACGATGCATTTATGCTTTTAAAACATGCTATTTGAAATATGTACTGATTAACTAAACGTGGCATGACATATAAGCATACAATCATGGCATATCTAAAGCTGAACATGATATCAATCACATGGTATCAATGAAGAACTAAGTTGATACTAAAAACTAAGCTAAGCTAATACTGAACTACTGCTAGGACTGTACTGAATTCACGAACTAATTTGTGAGAGGTTGAAAACCATATACATATAGTAAGTAAAAATACTAAACATGCTGCTGATGGGCCCTGACAACTGTACTTGCTGTGCGCGCATCCCTAACTAGACCCGGGATTGCAAGTTCCGAATTTAGTAGGGTTTACTAGGTTAGCTAAACCTAGGGACGACTATGGGAGCCCAACCCAATGGATATCTAATCCAGTACAGTGCCACTGAAAAGTAAAATACTGAAATAGCTAATACTATTTTGCTGAATCTAAGTTATCTGAACCTAGAACTAGGTTGTCTGAACCTAGAGGCGACTGTGGGAGCCCACCCATTTGGACATCTAGTCTCATAAAAGCTGAAATAAAAACTGATCATGCTAATTAACATGTTCTATGGCATTTAACTAAATGCCCACTGTATCATAAGGCTGTGCTAGGCATTTTGTCGAGCATCTGGCGCTCTCTAACTCTCCTCTCGATCGGGGAGACCACCTCTAGGCACCCAGCAGCGTCTAAACCCCTATCTACAAAGGATACACGTGCTCGGCCCATCTAGAGATGCTCACTAATCCCTAAATCTGTGAGAAGAGTTAAAATACGCACTATATGCTGACAAAATTCAATAAACTAATCTAATGCATAAAAGAAAACACACGAGAGCTACTTATACTGCAGGTGAGGGGTTTCTTACCTTGTGTGCTAGATTTCTTACAAATCTAATCGCTAGAAATTTCGGTGGAGACGACTTCTCGACGGTTCGCTCGCGTCCACGTGCTCTACTCGCGGAGGGAAACGTCCTCGTGCTGAAATCGTCGCCGGAAAGTGTCCTTGGGACCCTAGGGATGGAACCCTAGTTCCTCTTGTGGTTGGCGCCGAGAGCAGGAGGAGGAGAAGGGATCGGTGGAATTAGGGTGAGGGAGGAGAAAAGTCACGTTAACCCAATAACTCTTCACCTATTAATTCCCTATTTATATTAAGGAGTTAATTCGCCCAATACCAATATAAATTTTATTGGTTCCCTTTCCTTTCAGCACGGCCCTGCTGGGTTCAACTGGTTACTATCATTATCCTCAAGCCATAGGTCTCGGGTTCAATCCCCGCTTAGGCCGTTTTCGTTTTCTAATTATTTTTGCTACTTCCGTTACTCTAAAAATTTCGAAAAAATATCTAAAAATTCTAGAATAATTATAGAATATTTCTAATTTAGCTTTGAGAATTTTTGGGCGTTACAATCCCCCATACCTTATAAAAAGTTCGTCCTCGAACTCAGAATAATTCTGGGTACTTCTGTCTCATGCTGGCTTCTGTCTCCCAAGTTGCCTCTTCTGTTGTGTGACTGTGCCAAATAACTTTGACTAATGGTACTTCCTTGTTCCGCAATTTCTTAACTGCTCGGTCTATTATCTGAATAGGCCGACTGTCATAGCTGAGGTCTTCGCGGATCCGCACTGACGGGCTCAATCACCGGTGGCATCGAGGTATGCTTCTTCAAAGATAGAGACATGAAATCGTTGTGGACAATGACATTTCCAGGGTAGCTCTAGCTCATATGCTACCTTGCCCACTCTTCACGATAAGGTATGGTCCCACATATCTGGGACTAAGCTTGCCCTTCTTCCCAAAACGCATTACTCCTTCATGGGAGCTACTCGAGGAACACCGAATCCCCAATCGAAAACTCTAACGCCGTGTATCAGCATATGGCGGCTCTGAGCTGTCTCTATCCTCTGGCGGATCTCCTGAGCGGCTGTGGTATCTGCTACTAGATCCGTCTGAAGCTCTAGTTCTTTCTGCTCACCACTCTCATACCAAAGCAGATTGGAGATCTACACCTCCGCCCATAGAGAGCCTCGTGGTGCCATGCCGATAGTGGCACGATAGCTGTTGTTGTATGCAAATTCCGCTAAGCTCGGATATTTGCACCAACTTCCTTGAAGTCTAGGGCACGCCGAGCATATCTTTGAGTACCTGATTTACTCGCTCCGTCTGACCATCTGTCTGAGGATGGAATGCTGTGCTGAACTTTAACTTATTGCCCAACGCTGACTGTACACACTCCCAGAAGTGTGATGTGAATCTGCTGTCTTTGTCTGAAATGATGGTTCGTGGGACTCCATGTAGTCTGACGATCTCCTGGAGATACAACTGAGCTAGCTTCTCCATGGAGTAGGATATCTTGATAGCTAAGAAGTGGGTTGATTTAGTCAACCTGTCGACTATTACCCAGATGGCGTCAAAACCATTCGTGGTTCTGGGCAGTCCCACTATGAAATCCATAGAGATATCATCCCACTTCCATTCTGGAATCTGTATAGGCTGCAGAACTCCTCCTGGTCGCTGATGTTCTGCCTTGACTCTCTGACAGGTGAGGCAGATGCTAACATATCTGGCAATGTCTCGCTTCATCCCGGGCCACCAAAAATGGTTCTTCAGGTCTCGATACATTTTGGTGGAACCTGGATGCATCGCGTAGGGAGTCTTGTGAGCCTCATCTAAAATCTGTCTCCGTAGCTCCTCCTGATCTGGAACACAGAGTCTGTCACCAAAATACAACACCCCGCTATCGGACACTCTGAATCCTCTATTTTCTGATTCTGCTAGCCCTTGCTTGATTTTCTGAATTTCAAGGTCCTGCTCCTGAGCTAACTGAATATCACCAAGCAAGGTAGACTCTAAGGTCATAGTAGAGAGCTGTCCGACTATGAGTTCGAGACCGAAATCTGTGATCTCTTTCTGTACGGGCGGCGACATGGCTGCTAAACATAATAGGGCAGCGCTGGACTTTCTACTGAGGGTGTCTTCTACCCTATTTGCTTTCCCTGGGTGGTAGAGGATGTCTATATCATAGTCTTTGACCAGCTCTAGCCATCTGCGCTGTCGCATATTCAGATCCTTCTGAGTGAAGAAGTACTTCAGACTCTGATGATCTGTATACACTCTGCACTGAGCTCCATATAAGTAATGTCTCCAAATCTTGAGAGCGAACACTACTGCTGCAAGCTCAAGGTCATGAGTAGGATAGTTCTTCTCATAATCCTTAAGTTGTCTGGAAGCATAGGCAATTACCTTGTCGTTTTGCATTAATACTGCTCCTAGTCCTAACTTAGAGGCATCACTATAGATGTCAAAGCTGCTGGTGTTGTCTGGTAGAGCCAAAATGGGAGCACTGGTCAATCTCCTTTTTAGCTCGCTGAAGCTGTTCTCACAGTCCTCTGTCCACTGAAATTTCCTGTTCTTTCTGGTAAGAGTTGTCAGTGGGGAGGCTATCCTGGAGAAGTCCTCTACAAACTTTCTGTAATATCCTGCTAATCCCAAAAAGCTCCTGATTTCGCTGGCGTTCTTAGGTCTCTTCCAGTTACTTACTGCTTCTATCTTGCCGGGATCTACCATAATCCCATCTTTTGATATGATGTGACCCAGGAAGGACACCTGATCGAGCCCAAATTCACATTTCGTGAACTTGGCGTATAGCTGGTTCTGCTGAAGGGTCTACAATACTAGTTTCAGGTGCTCTGAGTGTTCTTCTTGAGTTCCTGAGTAGATAAGGATATCATCGATAAACACAATAACAAATTTATCTAAATACTCCCTGAATACTCTGTTCATGAGATCCATGAATGTAGCTGGAGCATTGGTCACACCAAAGGGCATGACTACGAACTCGTAGTGTCTGTATCTGGTCCTGAATGCCGTCTTGGGTATATCCCCTTCTTTAACCTTCACCTGATGATAACCTGATCTGAGATCTATCTTAGAGAACACTGCTGCTCCCTTCAGCTGGTCGAACAGGTCATCGATTCTGGGAAGGGGATACTTGTTCTTGATCGTGACTTGGTTCAGTGATCTGTAGTCTATGTACAGTCGCATGCTTCCATCCTTCTTCTTCACGAACAATACAGGCGCTGCCCATGGTGAGTGACTCGGGCGTATGAAACCCTTGTCAAGCAGCTCCTGTAGTTGCTTCTGAAGTTCCTTCAGTTCTGCTGGAGCCATGCGATAAGGCGCTTTGGAGATAGGATTTGTACCGGGAATGAGCTCTATCTCAAAGTCAATCTCCCTGTCTGGTGCTAAGCCTGGTAATTCTTCAGGGAAGACTGCGGGGTAGTCACATACGACTCGAACCTCTGCTAGCTGTTGGTTCTTGTCCTGGCTGGCGTTGACTACGTGTGCTAGGAATCCTGTACATCCTGAATCTAGTAGCTTCTGTGCTTTCATAGCTGAGAGAAACTTCTTGGCCTTTCTCTTTGGTTCGCCGCTGTATTCAAATTGCACTACCGCTTCAGGTTGGAAGATGAATTTCTGTTTACGACACTCTATGGTAGCACCGTATCTGATCAGAAAGTCCATTCCAAAGATAATGTCATAGTCGGTCATCTCTAGCACTATCAGATCACAAAAGAGCTCTCTGTCTGCTATAATGACCGGCACTGCTCTGAGCCAGTGCGTGGATGCCATGATCTCTCCTGAAGGTAATGCCGTCAAAAATTGACCACTGAGTACCTCTGAGGGTATTTCTAATTTTTCGGAGAACATCCTGGCTATATATATGAATGGGTTGCCCCAGTATCAAATAGAACAGTAGCACTATACTGTAAAATGCTAATATGACCTGTGACAACTGTCGAGGCATTGGCTACGTCCTCTCTGGTGAGTGAGTAGATCCTCGCATTCGCCATTGCTGGAGGGGCTTCTAATCTACCCTGGCTGATAAGTGGACCTTCTAGAGCGGCCTGCATCTGATATAACTGAGCTGGCTGGCCTGCATACTGAATCTGCTGTGGCTGAGGGAGACCGGTCTTGTTCGGGCACTACTTGGCCATGTGCCCTTCTTGTCCACATTCAAAGCATCCTCGTGTGCCCTTGCGACAAACCCCTGGGTGGAATTTCCCACAAGTACTACACTTTGGATAGCTGGGTCGCTTGCTAGATGGTCCTCCTTTTGGGTCACTCCCTGATTTGCGCTTGCTGTTGGAGTTCCCTTTCCAGTTAGAGCTGTGGCCTTGCTGTTTTTGAGTGTGAGAGTTTCCTTGGCCTTTGGACTCTGAGGAGACTTGCTTCTGCTGCTTGATAATGCTCTGTGGTCAAGGCACTGCTCACTAACTCCTCTGTGGTTTGTGGCCTATCTATGCCACTAGCCACGTTCACTGCTATCTCTGGCCTCAGCATCTTGAGCATCAACCAGATTCGTTCCTTCTCTGTGCTGACAAGCTCCGGGCATAGACGAGCCAACCTGTTGAATTTCTTCACGGCTTCCTCAACTGAAAGGTTGCCCTGATGAAACTCGGTGAACTCGTCGTAGTGGCGGTTTGTAACCCGTATGTGAAAGAACTCCTCGAAGAATTCTTTCTCGAAGTCAGCCCATGACATCTGGTTCACTGGGCACTTCGTTCTGATTCTTTCCCACCACATGCGTGCGTCTCCTGTCAGGCAGAAGGAGGCACACTTCACCTTCTTTCCAGAAGCTCCATCGTGCTCTCCAGTGTTTTGAACCAGGCTTGTGCATCCCATGGTTCACTAGAGCCTGAGAAGTTCTCTGGCTTGACTCGCCGCCACTGGATCAGATAGGCTTCCTTTCTTGGCTCACTGGACCGCTGGTCTTTGATCTGGCGCTGTAGGCTGGGCCGGTGGAACCTCTAAGACTTCGGAGTCGTGGGGTTCGGTTCCGGGTGACTGTGGGGTACTCTGATTAGCCTTGAGGGTGGCTATCTCCAGTCATTGCTAAATCGAGCCACTAATGTCAGAGGTCTGGGGGAGGCACTGAACTGCCTGCCTCTTGCTGGGGCTCAGTAGCTAGTGCCCTTCTAGCTGGGCGTCCTCGTGCCATTGCTAAAGACGTAGAGGACAGAACATGAATAACTATTACAATCACAATTGTATAACTACCGTTATCATGTTATATACTATCACATACTATCATGCAACAGTTTATCTATAAACATGAGCTATACAAGAAAGCAAGAAACATAAATAAAGTAGAGCTATTCTTACTTGGAAGCTGCAGGTTCAATGCTGATGTGTGTGTAGGAAGTATGGAACGCTGCTCTGATACCACTCTGTAACGACCCGCCTTCTACTACTAGGCTGTAAGGCCGATCGTCACATTATGCTGTGCTAAACTATTCCCTGACCATTACTAAAACTAGACGTGGAAACTGTGCTAATTAAAATTTTGCTAAACGGCTATCACTTCTTGGTTCTATACATGCTAAGGGAGGTAAACTAACCATTCATTGTTAGTTAGAGCCCTAGAGCCAATTATTTGATGATTGTATGGACTCATTGTATCATATTCTTGTATATTAATAAAGGCATTTGTTTGGTTATTATACTTATTTGTATTAGTGCCAAATAGACTAAGTATAATAGCGTCCTTGAGTAGAAGGTTCATACCTATATCAATCGATTAGTTGAATCGATAGTGAGATGATATAGGGAACACTACTCTAAATCATTCCTAGTCGAGTATTAACATTCAGGGACAATGTTAATGCAATAAGACTAGCATGTAGGTCAGCTCGATGACTTGATCTCACAAGTCATGGATATAGAGATATCAAGCTGACACATGGGTATACATTGGAGAATGTATACTGAATGACCCGCCATGAGAAAGTATCATGGATCGTTATATGAGTGTCATATACTTTCTCATGTGGCTATTAGTATGACTATTAGTCCTTAGACCTGAAGTCACCATGGATCCCTACATAAGGAGTTATGTACTTTGGTTTCGTCAAACGTCACCCGTAACAGGGTGGACTATAAAGGCGATTACTGGGTATGTAATAAATTATGCAGAGGGATGTGAGTGATGTAGATGGGATCTATCCCTCCCATATGACGGGAGCGACATCAATATTCTTGATAGAGTTAGACCACGAAGTGCATGACCATGCCCAAATGAGTCAACATTAGATGTTGAGCTCATTTGATCGAGTGAGTCTACTTGGAGTTCAAGATTTAGATTGATTAGAGGATGACATGGTCTATGCCTCATATTGATCAATCTAGATGTCTAGGATAGAAGGACAATGTCACATATTTTGTGAGGAGTCACAATTGGTAGTCACAAGTTGATGTCGGATCTCGACATTCTTGTAACTTGGGTAGTAATGATGTGTTGCTTGATACCGCTCATTACTTATGCTCCTAAATGGGTTTAGGGCATTGCCAACATTACAAGAACCTATAGAGTCACACACTAAGGACAATTAGATGGAGATTTGGTTCATATGATGAACTAAGAGGATTAGATTCATTTGATGAATCATATTGGATTAAGAGTAATCCAAATTGGGCTAATTGAGTTGGACTCAAGTTGATTCATGTATTCAATGAGTCTAATTTAGATTATGACTCATTAAATCAACTTAATTTAATGAATTAGATTCATTATATTAAGTTGGCTTGAATCATATGGTTGGATTAGATCAACCATGAGAGAGATTTGATCAAGTTTGACTTGATTTGAGAGGAAGAGAAAAAGTCATGTTTGACTTGACTTTTTGCCACATCACTAGTGAGTTGGCAAGATGTGGACCAATAGGATTGCTCCACATCATCAATGTGTGCCACCTCATGGAGGTTACAAGCCTCCATAGCATTTAATGTGGCCGCCCCACATTAAATGAGGAGTTACACTTGTTGCCATGTCATTTAGTGAGGTGGCAAGATGTGGACCAATAGTGTTGATCCACATCATCCTAGAGTGTCACCTCATGGGGGTTACAACTCTTTAATGGCTCCACATTAATTGCACTTAATGTGGAAATGGGAGTTACACATGTGAAGGTGGCCAACCACTTGAATGTGTAGAATAATTTTCATTTTGAAATTATTCCATCATTCATTCCTTCTTCTTCCTCCTAGAGTTCTTCTTGCACTCTCCCTCTTCTCCTTCCTTGGCCGAACCACATAGGTGCTAGCACACCTTGGTTTTTGGTCACCTCCATCTAGTGTGTCCGTGTGGATACTTCTAGAGGACCGTGCGCTTGACGGTCTTGAGATCCGGCAACATTTGGATGAGCGGGATTCGCGTGGGGTGCGCATCAAGGGTAATGATCTTAACTTTAGTGTAGATCTAAAGTTTTTACAAACTCGTACAAGAAAAGGTTTTTCGAAAAGTTTTGTTTACGAATCTTTGCACGAGATCCATGGCTTTGGGTGACTCGAGGTTTCCGCGACGCGAAAAAGCGGTTTTCGCGGCCCGACGAACCCAACATTCATAACATGTTTTACCTTCCCCATGGCCAAGGAACTAAATTTAGACACTTCCCCGCTGATACCAGACCTCCCAATCGATCCACGGATCGATTGGAATAGTCGGATCGATCCAGTTATCGATCCAGCCGGCTACTGTATCCGGGACATAAGTTGGATCGATCTGGTGATCGATCCAGCACGCTACTGTGCTCGGGGCAATAATTTGGATCGATCGGCTGATCGATCCAGGCTGGTCAATCGATCCAGTGATCGATCCCAGAGCTCTCTGTTCGCGACGGAAATGGCTGGATCGATCGGCTGATCGATCCAGACGCCTACTGTTCGCGAGCCGAGTCGCCCAGTCGATCAGTTGATCTATTAGAGACCCTCGAATCGATCAGCTGATCGATCCGAGTTTCTGATTTCGACCAAAGGTCTGATTTCAGCACTTGTTCGTGCCAAAATCACCTACAACAATTCTAAACCAATACCAAACATTCTAACAACATTTAAATGACATTCTAAGCATGATTACTAACAATCTAAACAAGTCTTTCATAATTCATGCATCAAAACAACTAAAAATGCGGAAATTAACATGGTATAAATCTAAAGTATTAGTTTGCTAGTTTTTCCAAGATCTCTACTCCAGGTTCCTTCCACACACATCCTCATCCTTGCATTGACCTCCAGCCTCCGCTAGTCCATCTTTCCTTTACCTTTATCTGCAGTATAAGGAAAAGAAGTATCTATAAGCTTTCGCTTAGTAAGAAACCATCTACCTCACAAAAACATGCATACGATGCATTTATGCTTTTAAAACATGCTATTTGAAATATGTACTGATTAACTAAACGTGGCATGACATATAAGCATGCAATCATGGCATATCTAAAGCTGAACATGATATCAATCACATGGTATCAATGAAGAACTAAGCTGATACTAAAAACTAAGCTAAGCTAATACTGAACTACTGCTAGGACTGTACTGAATTCACGAACTAATTTGTTAGAGGTTGAAAACCATATACATATAGTAAGTAAAAATACTAAACATGCTGCTGATGGGCCCTGGCAACTGTACTTGCTGTGCGCGCATCCCTAACTAGACCCGGGATTGCAAGTTCCGAATTTAGTAGGGTTTACTAGGTTAGCTAAACCTAGGGACGACTATGGGAGCCCAACCCAATGGATATCTAATCCAGTACAGTGCCACTGAAAAGTAAAATACTGAAATAGCTAATACTATTTTGCTGAATCTAGGTTATCTGAACCTAGAACTAGGTTGTCTGAACCTAGAGGCGACTGTGGGAGCCCACCCATTTGGACATCTAGTCTCATAAAAGCTGAAATAAAAACTGATCATGCTAATTAACATGTTCTATGGCATTTAACTAAATGCCCACTGTATCATAAGGCTGTGCTAGGCATTTTGTCGAGCATCTGGCGCTCTCTAACTCTCCTCTCGATCGGGGAGACCACCTCTAGGCACCCAGCAGCGTCTAAACCCCTATCTACAGAGGATACACGTGCTCGGCCCATCTAGAGATGCTCACTAATCCCTAAATCTGTGAGAAGAGTTAAAATACGCACTATATGCTGACAAAATTCAATAAACTAATCTAATGCATAAAAGAAAACACACGAGAGCTACTTATACTACAGGTGAGGGGTTTCTTACCTTGTGTGCTAGATTTCTTACAAATCTAATCGCTAGAAATTCCGGTGGAGACGACTTCTCGACGGTTCGCTCGCGTCCACGTGCTCTACTCGCGGAGGGAAACGTCCTCGTGCTGAAATCGTCGCCGGAAAGCATCCTTGGGACCCTAGGGATGGAACCCTAGTTCCTCTTGTGGTTGGCGCCGAGAGCAGGAGGAGGAGAAGGGATCGGCGGAATTAGGGTGAGGGAGGAGAAAAGTCACGTTAACCCAATAACTCTTCACCTATTAATTCCCTATTTATATTAAGGAGTTAATTCGTCCAATACCAATATAAATTTTATTGGTTCCCTTTCCTTTCAGCACGGCCCTGCTGGGTTCAATTGGTTACTAGCATTATCCCCAAGCCATAGGTCTCGGGTTCAATCCCCGCTTAGGCCGTTTTCGTTTTCTAATTATTTTTGCTACTTCCGTTACTCTAAAAATTCCAGAATAATTATAGAATATTTCTAATTTAGCTTTGAGAATTTTCAGGCGTTACATTAATAATATTAAGCATAGTTTGTAATTCAAATTTAACTTTAGTAGAGCACATGGGTATCTAGGATAGTTCTATGCTTGTACAAATTTTTGTACAGGGGAACTAGGACGGTATTCCGAGTAGCAACCAACATGAAATCCATCACCAAGTTGTAATCACTTGCAATCTGGGAATCCAATCATGACAATAAATCATCGAACTCGACAATCAAATGTAACTAACTTTCACAATTTTTAAGATGATAAAAAGAACGCATAGGGAATTTATTATGAATACCGACAAGACAAACTAAAAATGAATTACTAAGCAAAAGAAAATAAAGCAAAGCAATATATACAAGCTAAAAGAAAAAGAAGAAATGAGATGGAACAGACTCCCCTGAAATTCTGGTGGTCAGAGCCAATTCAGTTCCAAAAGCCATTCTGGAAGTGGGATGAATGTAGGTGAAGTGAGGATCGCTCCCTCCACCTTTGACTCCTCAAAAATTTTCTCCAATGGCCGAAGATGGTTCAATTGGAGTGCCCACTTCAAGAGATTCATTATTGCATAAAATGTTAGGGCTTTCTTCAAATGGTAAACTGCATCCTTACATGACTGACTGCAAATGAAATGTTTGAAGAAATCCTGTGCACTAAAAAGAGGATTCAATTCCTGCACGCATACTATGTGAGATGGGCTATAAACAATATCAAAATCAATAGAGCATGAATCAAAAGATATGTCACATCCACTATAATCAAAATGAACTACCTCCATGGAATTTCCTAAAGATTCAGAAGAAATATTGACCTTACCATTATGATAGGTACCTAGAGGTTCTAAAACAGTGAATATGGCATCATCTTGATCAGGTAAAAGATCTAGCTCTGAATCAGGTACAATCAACGGAAGTGATTCTTGAGTTTCCCCTACACTTCCATCGTCAATAAGTACAATTACAGGCTCAACTGGCTCAGCTGACACGGGTGATAGAATAGTTAAAGGAAGTGATTCTTGGGTCTCCCCTACACTTCCATCATCATCAATAACACCTGTAACATCAAGAATATCTGGAACAATAATATCATCAACAAAAATATTATCAGGATCAACTACAACATCACAATACAAAAAACTAGAAGAGGTATGTAGAGTAGCAGAATCAAAGTCAGAAATATCACAATCTCTACAATCCATCTCCTCGGGAATTGATGCAGTAGGTTGATCTAAATGCAACTGTAACTATGTTGATGAATGTGTTCTTGGCTGGAATTGTATTTCCTGATGTTGCAAATATTGTTGTGACTGCTCCCAAAGATCCTGCTCAGGCTGATGGTGCTGAAAGTAAGGCTAGTAATACTGGAACCACTGAAAAATCCCATGTTGTGTGTTCCCAAACCTAAATCCTGTTAGAGTGTATACTGAAAGCCTAAGCTTTTGTAAACATTTATTTTGAATAAAGAATCACATTTGGTCAAATTATCTACATTTGTTTGTAGTTGTTCAATTAATTTATATTGTAGATAACATAGTATGTGGTGTCACATACAGAAGATAATGTTATCAGTACCTTATAAATTATAAACAGTAGCTCACGACCAAAATGGAAATGAACAAACCATTGGAAGGTCGTAGTGTAATTAGGTATTAGTTTATCTTAACTATATAATTACACTAGTACACTTAGAGTGTATTGAGTAGAACCATTAGAGGTCGTTTCTTTTATACTGACTTTATAAAGGAACAAAGACCTCAGTTATTATGGAAGTGTGTGCTCTTAATCCTAATATAATAACAAGCACATATATTTGATATTTATTTCTTTAATTTATCAATGGGTGAGATTTAGTTTGATAAATCAATAAGCCCGATAAGTTGGGAAATGATATCACTTATAGTGTGTGTTGTTGATTATAGAAGGAAACTGTGTCCTAGTGATCTAGGTTGATAATGTCCCCAAGAAGAGCTCATAAGGATTGTCATGTTAAACCCTGCAGGTGGACTTAGTCCGACATGACGATAAGGTTGAGTGGTACTATTTTTGGACTAAGATATTAATTAAATGAGTTGTCAGTAACTCACTTAATTAGTGGACATTCGACATCTTAAACACCGGGAGACTAACACACTCATAATAACAAGGAGCCCAAAAATGTAATTTGGAATTGGTGCGGTAGTTCAATAATAGTTCTATAGTGGAATGAATTATTATTGATAAAATTAAGTTGTATGTTCGGGGCGAACACGGGATGCTTAATTTTATCGGGAGACCAAAACCAATTCTTCCTCTCGGTCCCTATCATAGCCTCTTATTTATAGAGTACTATACCCACGTATACCCACCTTCATACCCATATTGTAGGGGTCGGCCAAGCTATCTTGAGAACCAAGCTAGGGCCAGCCAAGCCTTGGTCCATGGGTGGCCGACCCTAGCTTGAACCCAAGCTTAGGTGGCCGGCCCTATTAAATTTGAAAAGAATTTTAATTTTAAATTTTTCTTATGTGGAAGATATAATTTATTGGAGAGATTAAAAATTAAAATATCTCTTTTATAAGTTTCTACAAAAGATTAAAGAAAGAGATTAAATCTCTTTCCTTATTTGTAGATTGGAAGGATATTTTATTTTACTTCTTTGTAAATTATTCACATGTTGAAAAATTAAAATTATAGAAATTTCTTTTTATCAACCATGAAGGGATTTTAAAAGAAAATTTTCTTTTTTAAAATTTCTGGAAACAAATAAGGAATTTTAATTGGTTGATTGAAAATTGCCTTGTTTGCTCTTCCATGAGGTGGCCGACCATGACATGAGCTATTAGGAAATTCTATTTAATTTTTCTTAATTAATTCGTGTCAAGGAAAGTTAAGAAAATTTTATTGTAATTAAATTTCCTTATTTGCCAAAGCTAAGGATTATAAAAGAGGGGGTTTTGGGTGCCTTCAAGGTGAACAACCTCTATTATTTTCTCCCTCTTTTCTTCCTTGGTGTGGTCGGCCTCTTCCCTTTCTCTTCTCTCCATCTTTGTGGCCGAACCTCTCATCCTCCTTGGAGATCAAGTGGTGGCCAGATTTTAGCTTGGAGAAGAAGGAGAGAAAACTTGCATCCCTTGGAGCTTGGTTGGTGGAAAAAGATCTTCATCTTTTGGAAGCTTTGTGCTTGGTCGAAACTTGAAGAAAGGAGAAGAAGGTGCTTTGGTGGTTTCTCATGTCGGAAGATCATTGCCCACACAACGTCCGAGGTTAGAAGAGGAATACGGTAGAAGACGTAGAGGTTTTTGCTTGCAAAAGAAAAGGTATACTAGTATTTAATTTCCACTTCATACTAGTTTTATTTCTTTGTAAAAATACCAAATACAAGAGGCATGCGATTCTAGTATTTCGAATTAGTTTTCGATGTTGTGTTCTTTTATTTTTCTTTTCCTTGTGATTTGATTGTTCTTTTTGGTTGACCTAAAGTTATTTAAGGAAATTAAATATTAGCTTTTCTTAAAAGGCTTTGTCTAGGCGGTGGTGGTTGTTCCCATATCCAAGAAGGCCATGTGCCTCGTCATGCAGTCCTGGAAGCTAATTTTGGAAATTAATATTTAATGGAATTAATAACTTAGGTGATTTGGATCGAACGTGTTAAGTTCCGCGGGAGATCCAAGTCTAAACCTAAAAGAACAAATAAATTAAACTTTGGATCAAACGTGTTAAGTTCCGCAGGCGATCCAAGTTTAATTTAAAAGAACACATGGTAGCTAGGAAAAGGTTTAGACATTTGTACAAAATTTTTGTATAGTGGAACCATTAGGTTTTCTGAGTAGCAACCAACAAATCCTTCAATTAAATTATACATGTCCTGTTGATGAGTCTGATAATACTGAGGATCAGGCTAGTGATACTGGAACCTAGTCGGGAATACACTGGCAAAGGAATGAAAATCTTTAGCAATCATCAGTCTAGTCCCATACTGCTGATAATTTGAAGCCATAATATCAATAAGTTCTCTAGCCTGAGTAGATGTCTTGTTAACTAGATCCCCTCCACTAGCTGCATCAACCATACTCTTGTCCATGGGACGCAATCCCTCATAGAAGTATATAATCAGTAGTTGATCGCTTATCTGGTGCTGAGGGCAACTAGCAACAAGTCCTTTAAATCTATCCCAATATTTTTGAAATGGTTCTCCTGTGAATTGTTGGATTCCACAAATACTCCTCCGAATAGTTGCAATTCTAGAAGTAGGAAAGAACCTCGCCAGAAATAATTTCTTCATCTCGATCCAGTTGGTGATAGAGTTGGGTGGAAGACAATACAACCAACTTTTCCTGAATCTGCTACTTAAAATGGAAATGCTCTAAGTCTAACATCTTCTTCTGATATGCCAAGTGGGTTCCATGAAGAACAAATCATCTCCAAATCATGCAAATGTTTGTTGGGATCTTCACCAGAAAGTCCATGAAACTTCGATAATAGATGAACAATTTTCCATAACTCGAAGTCTACCTCTAAATCAGAATAATGAATGCAGAATGAATCAACTGATAAATCTAGTGCCCAAAGCTCTCTGAGAGTCTTTTCAGTGTTCTTCTCCATAGTACTCATTAAGTTTGAGGTCCTGAATACACTGAAACTCTGGAACTACTGATAACACACAAGAGATTTCCTGATCTTACTTGAAATACTCTTGTAAATACTATCAAAAGACATAGGAAAATATACAAGATAGCACACATGCATACAAGAGATGAAATAATTAAGCCCCTAACAATATTTTTGAATTTTGCAACCACAAAAAATAGAAATAAGAAAAGAGAGAAAATAGAAAAATAATCCTAAGATCACTAAACACCGCTACTTTTCCTTGGCAATGACGCCAATTTGATTATCGCCCACTTTTGTCGTGAATTGGGCATCAAACAATGAAGTACCAAACCCCTCCTATGCAAATGTAGCATAGAAATGACTCGAGTCGTCCGCCAATGAAAGCAACGATAGGATGGTAATATAGGATCGTATGTTATTTCTATTTTTGGGGTTTTTAATATGGAATTGGGGTTTTGGATTTTAATTCTAAACCTAACAAATTAAAAGCAGAACATGTAGGAATATCATCTAATGTTGAAATGAAATCTAACTAAGTGTAAATAATTAATCCATAACGTATTGTCACACTATGCTATGGATTAACTATCAACACAATTAAACTAAGAAATGAAATTACAAAGCATTAAATGAAACATAATCTAATAATGAAAGACAATGCAAGTAATAAACCTAAACCTAACCTAACTACAATTGCAGAGAATAAATGGCAACATGAAATAAAGTAAAGCAAAGCATATAACGAACCCTAAAGCATTAAAGAAATCTAATTTAACCTAACCTAATTGCATTAAATCAAAACTAGAACTTACAAATTTGAATGAATAAGACAAAGCAAGAATTGAATAAACTAAAATGCATCAAATTAAACCTAACTATTGGTTGAAGTATTTGATCGAACACATTGCTTGCATAAAACTAATTAAGCATAATACGTGCAATTTAAACATGGAGAATCAAGTTTGATATAAGTATTCAATGAAAAGCATCAACACAAGCAAGCAAAAGCAATGAACAAAATTAAACTAAGTTAACTAAACAAGAAAACTCTATCCAAACCACAATCCACACTTTCACTTCAATTCCAATGACTATCCTTTGCCGTCACACGAAAGACCCGACGATCGAACCCTGAAAGTCAGTGGATAGTAGCTCACTGCTGGATATGTTGCTAGCTTCGACACCATGATGTGATGACTATGAATCCTCCAACGAAGAACCCCTCCGCTGGAAGTTAATTGGAATTGAAGATGAAGACGCTGTGAAAGGGAAGACCGCCATCGCTCCTCTGCCTCTGCTGCCTGAATCCTAGTAGGAAGAAGTGAATGGTGCGCTGGTGGATGAAGGATCTTACCGTTTGACCTTGTTGATGAAGAGATGAGTGGTCCGGATCAAGTTGCCTTCTTTCTTGGATCCAATGGTCTATATCGTTTTAGATCTGGATCAAGGGTAGGATTCTTAGATCAGAATGAAGGAGCAAGATCTCTCTTCATCTAGATCAATCGTCCACACTAATTCAACTTGATCACCTCCGTTTGACCTCCAAATCAGGCAAAATTTGATCCGGCTCGACTCTAATCCATGACTCTTTGAATTTCTTACAAAACCACATAAAAATATGAAATTAAATTTCACAATTTGTAGAAAATTTACAATTAAGTCTAAAATATATTCTCCTCACAAAATGCAATATAATCATAAAATTAAGCATGTGAGAAGGTAAAAAATGACAATAATAAGAGCCAAAATAATCAATAAAAATGCTAGTTATCAACTCCCCCACACTTATTCTTGCTCGTCTTGAGCAAGTAAACAAAACAAGAAAGATAACTAAAGATGCATTTCCCTAGCAATTCTCAATCATATATAGAAAATAGTGAAAAAAAAGTTACCTATGATTGTCAAATCTCAAATGACCAAAGCAATCATGAATTCAATTCATACATTAATTGTAATGACCCGACCCTCTTGGCCCATTTGGCGACCCTCGGGTCGTCGACCGACGGCCCTTATGTCGTCGGCCCATTTGGCGACCTCTCATGTCGTCGACCGATGACCCTTGGCCGTGCCGTTACTCACTAGGACTTTCCACCCCTGGCCAGTGGATTTTTGCCTCCCCCAGGATTCGAACTCTATACCTCCAGGCTTAAGTACTAGAGTTTATGAATCCTGGTAACCAAGTCTCACTTGGTTACCAGGATTCATAAACTCTACTACTTAAGCCTGGAGGTTTAGAGTTCGAATCCTGGGGGAGGCAAAAATCCACTGCCAGGGATGGAAAGTCCTAGTGAGTAACGACACGACCAAAGGGTTGTCGGTTCGACGACATGAGAGTTCGCCAAATGGGCCGACGACATAAGGGCCGCTAGTTGGGCCGCCACAAGGGCCGCCCAAGAGGCCAAAGGGTCAGGTCTGTAAAGCCCGAAAATTCTCAAAACTGTTTTAGAAATACAGTATGATTTTTCTGGAATTTTTAGATATTTTTCCGGAATTTTCCGAGTAGCGGAAGTAGCAAAAATAATTAGAACCGTAAAATAGCTTAGGCGGGAATCGAACCCGAGACCTATGGTTTACGGATAAGTTTAGTAACTGGTGAACCCAGCAGGGCCGTGCTGAAAGAAATGAGAACCAAATATATTTATATTAGAGTTGGGTTCATTAAACCACTTAATATAAATAATAAACTTAAGTTGAAGTTGGGTTATTTTTATTTTGGTTCGGCACCTTCCCCTCTCAAACCCTCACGCCGGCGCCCCTCTTCTTCTCCTCTTCCTCACGCACGGCACACCAAGCCCAAGGTCCATCGGTTCACCTTCCGGCGACGACTCCAACACGAAAGAGGTTCTTCTCCGCGAGAGGAACGCGAAGACGTGATCGGATCGTCGAGAGGATCACCTCCACCGGAACTCTAGCGAATAGAATCGTAAGAAATTACGATCAAGAGGTAAGAAACCCCTCACCTGCAGTATAATAGCTCCGGTTGGTTTCCTATGCATTAGTTTTAGCTATATGCAGGTTTTTCCGGCACATAGGGTATGTTAAACCCTCCTCGAGGATTTAGGGATTTAGTTGAACACCTCTGGACGGGCCGGACACGTCGTTCTCCTTTAGTTGGAGATTCTAGACGTTGTCGGGTGCCTAGAGGTGATCTCCCTATTAGAGGAGAGAGTTGGAGCACACCAAGTGCTCGGTAAAATGTTAGTGTAGCTAAATACCACCTCAGTTATGTTTAATAGCTCAGTTAAATGCATCAGAGGCATTTAAACCAGCACATTAGTTTAGTTCAGTTTTATGGGACTACGGTCCAATGGGTGGGCTCCCACAGTCGCCTCTAGGTTCAGATAACCTAGCTCTAGGTTCAGATAACCTAGAAACAGCATGTTATATCAGTTAGCTATATATATCAGTATTTTATTTTCAGTGGCACTGTACTGGATTAGATATCCATTGGGTTGGACTCCCACAGTCGTCCCTAGGTTCAGATAGCCTCTAAATTCGGGACTTGCAACCTCGGGTCTAGTAGGGATGCGCGCACAGCAAGTACAGTTGCCGGGCCCAACAGCATGTTTAGTATTTTCACTTATTACGTATTAAATTTCAAAACTCAAAATCAGTTATGCTAGTTGAGTTTGTTTCCAGTTACAGATTCAGTTTCAGTTAGTTTAGCCTATATTCAGTTCAGTGTTCATTTGGTTGCTTTGCCATGATTCAGTGCTTATGCCATGCTTATATGTTATGCCTTATGATTTCAGTATACCATGTCTTAGTAAGTTCAGTGCATATTTTCAAATAGCATGATTTAAAAGTATACTGCATCGAATGCATGATTTTGTGAGGTAGATGGTTTCTTACTAAGCTTTAAGCTTACAGATTCTATTTTTCCTTATACTGCAGATAAAGGTAAAGGAAAGATGGACTAGCAGAGGCTGGAGGTCAATGCATTGATAAGGATGTGTGTGGATGGAACCTGGAAGAAGATCTTAGGGAACCTTAGCAAGCTTTATTTCAAACATTAGAACTTTTCAGTGCTTCTTTTTATCATCTTGCACTTTAGTATGTTATTCATTACGAATTAGTTAACCATGCACTTTATTATGCTTAGAACACCTCTTTTATGTTGTTAGAATGTTAGTTGTTGTCATTAGAGTGTTTCTTAGTCATTTTGGTACTTGTAATGTGGTTGAGGCACGAAACAGTGCTGAAATCAGACATTTCGATTAAAGAACTCGAATCGATCAGCTGATCGATTCGAGGTTTCAATCGATCGATCGATTGGGCAATCTGCTCCGCGAATGGCTGGATCGATCACCGATCGATCCACCATTCGATCGCGAGAGAGCCCTCGGATCGATCATGGATCGATTGATCAACCTGGATCGATCACCGATCGATCCAAATTATCGCCCGACCACGGTAGCATGGATCGATCACTGGATCGATTCAACTTATGTCCCGCATACATCTGGATCGATCACCGATCGATCCGACTATTCCAATCGATCCGTGGATCGATTGGGAGGTCTAATATCAGCATGGAAAATTCAGTTCCTTGGCCATGGGGAAGGTAAGACATGTTATGAGTAGTTAGTTACCTTCCTTAGCATGTATAGAACCAAGAAATGTCGGTGTTTAGTGAAATTTTAATTAGTACAGCTTCCGCATCTAGACTTACTAAATGGTCAGGGAATAGTTTAGCACAGCATAATGTGACGATCAGCCTTACAACCTAGTGGTAGAAGGCGGGTCGTTACAGAGTGGTATCAGAGCGGTGTTCCATACTTCCTACACACACATCAGCATTGTACCTACAGCTTCCAAGTAAGAACACCTCTACTTTATTTATGCTTCTTGTTTATTATTACAGCTCATGTTTATATACCTACTGCTTGTTAGCATGTGATAGTTTAACCATGATATCAGTAGTTAGATAACCGTGATAGTGTTAGTTATACCTGTGTTCTCTATGTCTTTAGAAATGGCACGAGGACGCCCAGCTAGAAGGGCACTAGCTACTGAGCCCCAGCAAGAGGCAGGCAGTTCAGTGCCTCCTCCAGACCTTACAGCACTGGTAGCTCAGTTACAGCAGCAGCTAGCTGAACAGCAACAGGAAATAGCCACCTTAAAGGCTAATCAGCAGAGTACCCCCACAGTCACCCCGGAACCGAACCTGACGACTCCAGAAGTCTTAGAGCGCCAACACCAGCACCAGCACCAGCACCAGTAGCCCCAGCAGCTGAGCCAAGAAAGGAAGCCTATCTGATCCAGTGGCAGCGAGTCAAGCCAGAGAACTTCTCAGGCGCTAGTGAACCATGGGATGCACAAGCCTGGTTCAAAACACTGGAGAGCACGATGGAGCTTCTGGACTGGCCAGAACACGAGAAGGTGAAGTGTGCCTCCTTCTGCCTGACAGGAGACGCACGCATGTGGTGGGAAAGAATCAGAACGAAGCGCCCAGTGAACCAGATGACTTCGAGAAGGAGTTCTTCGAGGAGTTCTTTCATATGCGGGTTACAAACCGCCACTATGACGAGTTCACTGAGTTTCGTCAGGGCAACCTATCAGTTGAGGAAGCCGTGAAGAAATTCAACAGGTTGGCTCGTCTGTGCCCAGAGCTAGTCAGCACGGAAAAGGAACGGATCAGGTTGATGCTCAAGATGCTGAGGCCAGAGATAGCAGTGAACGTGGCTGGTGGCATACATAGGCCACAAACCACAGAGGAGTTAGTGAGCAGTGCCTTGACCACAGAGCATTACCAGAACAGCATGAAGCAGCAGAAGCAAGCCTCCTCAGAGTCCAAGGGCCAAGGAAACTCTCACACTCAAAAACAGCAAGGCCACAGCTCTAACTGGAAAGGGAACTCCAACAGCAAGCGCAAATCAGGGAGTGACTCAAAAGGAGGACCATCTAGCAAGCGACCCAGTTATCCAAAGTGTGCCACTTGTGGGAAATTCCACCCCGGGGTTTGTCGCAAGGGCACACGAGGATGCTTTGAATGTGGACAAGAAGGGCACATGGCCAAGCAGTGCCCGAACAAGACCGGTATTCCTCAGCCACAGCAGATCCAATATGCAGGCCAGTCAGCTCAGTTACATCAGATGCAGACCGCTCTAGAAGGTCCACTTATCAGCCAGGGCCGATTAGAAGCCCCTCCAGCTATGGCGAACGCGAGGATCTACTCACTCACCAGGGAGGACGTAGCAAATGCCTCGACAGTCGTCACAGGTCAGATTAGCATTTTTCAGTATACTGTTCTATTTGATACTGGGGCAACCCATTCATATATAGCCAGGTGTTCTCCGAGAAATTAGAAATACCCCCGAGGTACTCGGTGGTCAGTTTTATCATGGCATCCACGCACTGGCTCGAGCAGTGCCGGTCATTATAGCGACAGGGAACTCTTTCGTGATCCGATCCTGCTCGAAATGACCGACTACGACGTCATCCTTGGATGGACTTTCTGATCAAATACGGTGCTTCCATAGAGTGCCGTAAACAAAAGTCGTATTCCAACCGAAGGCGAAGCACTTCGAGTACATCGGAGAACCAAAGAGAAAAGCCGAAAATTTCTCTCAGCTATGAAGGCACAGAGGTTGATGGATTCGGGATGTGCGGGTACCTAGCACATGTAGTCAATACCAGCCATGACGAGGACCAACAGCTAGCAGAGGTCCGAGTTGTATGTGACTACCAGTCTTCCCTGAAGAGTTACCAGCCTAGCACCAGGAGATTGAATTTGAGATAGAGCTCTTCCCGACACCAATCCTATATCCAAAGCGCCCTACCGCATGGCTCCAGCAGAACGAAGGAACTTCTAGCTACAGGAGCTACTTGACAAAGGCTTCATACGGCCTAGTCACTCACCATGGGGCGCGCTGTTATTCGTGAAGAAGAAGGATGGAAGCATGCGACTATGTATAGACTACAGAGCACTGAATCAGGTCACGATCAAGAACAGGTATCCCCTTCCCAGAATAGATGACTTGTTCGACCAATTAAAGGGAGCAGCAGTGTTCTCAAAAATTGACCTCAGATCAGGATACCACCAAGTCAGAGTCAAGGAGGGTGATATATCGAAGACAGCATTCAGGACCAGATACGGACATTACGAGTTCGTAGTCATGCCTTTTGGCGTGACAAATGCTCCAGCTACATTCATGGATCTCATGAACAAGGTATTCAGGGAGTATTTAGATAAGTTTGTTATTGTGTTTATCGATGACATTCTTATCTACTCAAGAACTCAGGAAGAACACTCAGAGCACCTGAAACTAGTATTGCAGACCCTTCAGCAGAACCAGCTATACGCCAAGTTCACGAAATGTGAGTTTTGGCTAAATCAGGTGTCCTTCCTGGGTCACGTAATCTCAAAGGATGGTATTATGGTAGATCCCAGCAAGATAGATGCAGTAAGTAACTGGAGGAGACCTAGGAACGCCAGCGAGATCAGGAGCTTTCTGGGATTAGCAGGATATTATAGAAAGTTTGTAGAGGACTTCTCCAGGATAGCCTCCCCACTGACAGCTCTCACCAGGAAGAACAAGAAATTTCAGTGGACAGAGGACTGTGAGAACAGCTTCAGCGAACTCAAGAGGAGATTGACTAGTGCTCCTATTCTGACACTGCCAGAAAATACAGACAGCTTCGATATATATAGTGACACCTCTAAATTGGGATTAGGAGCAGTGCTGATGCAAGATGGCAAGGTAATCGCCTATGCCTCCAGACAACTCAAGGATTATGAGAAGAACTACCCTACTCATGATCTTGAGCTTGCAGCAGTAGTGTTCGCTCTCAAAATTTGGAGACATTATTTGTATGGAGCTCAGTGCAGAGTGTATACAGATCATCAGAGTCTGAAGTACTTCTTCACTCAGAAGGATCTGAATATGCGACAGCGCAGGTGGCTAGAGCTAGTCAAAGATTATGACATAGACATCCTCTACCACCCAGGGAAAGCCAATAGGGTAGCAGATGCACTTAGCAGAAAATCCAGCGCTACCTTATTATCTCTAGCAGCCATGTCACCACCCCTACAGAAGGAGATCGCGGATTTTGGTCTCGAACTCATCGTCGGACAGCTCTCTACTATGACCTTAGAGTCTACCTTGCTTGGTGATATTCAGTCAGCTCAGGACCAGGACCCTGAAATTCAGAAAATCAAGCAAGGGCTAACAGAATCAGAAAGTAGAGAATTCAGAGTGTCCGATAGCGGGGTGTTGTATTTTGGTGATAGACTCATGTCCCGCATCGAGGAGCTACGAGAGCAGTTTTAGATGAGGCTCACAGACTCCTTATGCGATGCATCCGAGCTCCACCAAAATGTATCAAGACCAAGAAACGCTTTTGGTGGCCGGGATGAGCGAGACATCGCCAGATATGTTAGCATCTGCCTCACCGGAGGGTCAAGGCGAACATCGCGACTGTGAGGAGTTCTGCGGCCTATCTGATTCCAGAATGGAAGTGGGAGGATATCTCGATGGACTTTATAGTGGGGCTACCCGAACCACAAATGGTTTTGATGCCATCTGGGTAATAGTCGACGGGTTGACTAAATCAGCCCACTTTTAGCTATCAAGATATCCTACTCCATGGAGAAGCTAGCTCGGTTGTATCTTCAGGAGATCGTCGGACTACATGGAGTCCCACGAACCATCATTTCAGACAGAGACAGCAGATTCACATCGGAGTGTGTACATCAAGATTGGGCACCAAATTGAAATTCAGCACAGCCTTCCATCCTCAGACGGATGGTCGACGGAGCGAGTAAATCAGTACTCGAAGATATGCTCCGAGCGTGTGCCCTAGACTTCAAGGAAGTTGGTGCAAATATCCGAGCTTAGCGAATTTGCATACAACAGCTATCGTGCCACTATCGGCATGGCACCCTATGAGGCACTCTATGGGCGGAGGTGCAGATCACCAATCTGTTGGTATGAGAGTGGTGAATGGAAAGAGCTTCAGATGGATCTAGTGGCAGTACCACAACAGCCATACAACAGATTCGCCAGAGGATAGAGACGACCTGAGCCGCCCGGAAAAGCTATGCCGATACAGCGAGACCCTAGAGTTTTCGATGGGGATACAGGTTTTCCTCGAGTAGCTCCCATGAAGGGAGTCATGCGTTTTGGGAAGAAGGGCAAGCTAGCTCCGGATATGTGGGACCATACCCTATCACGAAGAGAGTGGGCAAGGTAGCATATGAGCTAGAGCTACCTCGGGAGATGTCACCGTCCACAACGTATTTCATGTCTCCATGTGAAGAAGCATATTCCAGACCCCAGGTGATCGAGCCCCGGTTAGTACAGTCCGTGATGATCTCAGCTATGTCGGCCTATTCGGATAATAGACCGAGGTAAAGAAATTACGGAACAAGGAAGTACCATTAGTCAAAGTCGGTGGCACACAGCAGAGGCGACTTGGGAGACAGAGGCCAGCATGAGACAGAATTGTTTTAAGTTCGGGATGAACTTTTATAAGGTATGGGGATTGTAAAGCCGAAAATTCTCAAAACTTTTTAGAAATATATGATTTTTCTGGAATTTTTAGATATTTTTCCGGAATTTTCCGAGTAGCGGAAGTAGCAAAAATAATTAGAACCGTAAAATAGCTTAGGCGGGAATCGAACCCGAGACCTATGGTTTACGGATAAGTTTAGTAACCGGTGAACCCAGCAGGGCCGTGCTGAAAGAAAGGAGAACCAAATATATTTATATTAGAGTTGGGTTCATTAAACCACTTAATATAAATAATAAACTTAAGTTGAAGTTGGGTTATTTTTATTTTGGTTCGGCACCTTCCCCTCTCAAACCCTCACGCCGGCGCCCCTCTTCTTCTCCTCTTCCTCACGCACGGCACACCAAGCCCAAGGTCCATCGGTTCACCTTCCGGCGACGACTCCAACACGAAAGAGGTTCTTCTCCGCGAGAGGAACGCGAAGACGTGATCGGATCGTCGAGAGGATCACCTCCACCGGAACTCTAGCGAATAGAATCGTAAGAAATTACGATCAAGAGGTAAGAAACCCCTCACCTGCGGTATAATAGCTCCGGTTGGTTTCCTATGCATTAGTTTTAGCTATATGCAGGTTTTTCCGGCACATAGGGTATGTTAAACCCTCCTCGAGGATTTAGGGATTTAGTTGAACACCTCTGGACGGGCCGGACACGTCGTTCTCCTTTAGTTGGAGATTCTAGACGTTGTCGGGTGCCTAGAGGTGATCTCCCTATTAGAGGAGAGAGTTGAAGCACACCAAGTGTTCGGTAAAATGTTAGTGTAGCTAAATACCACCTCAGTTATGTTTAATAGCTCAATTAAAGGCATTAGAGGCATTTAAACCAGCACATTAGTTTAGTTCAGTTTTATGGGACTACGGTCCAATGGGTGGGCTCCCACAGTCGCCTCTAGGTTCAGATAACCTAGCTCTAGGTTCAGATAACCTAGAAACAGCATGTTATATCAGTTAGCTATGGATATCAGTATTTTATTTTCAGTGGCACTGTACTGGATTAGATATCCATTGGGTTGGACTCCCACAGTCGTCCCTAGGTTCAGATAGCCTAGACAACCCTGCTAAATTCGGGACTTGCAACCCCGGGTCTAGTAGGGATGCGCGCACAGCAAGTACAGTTGCCGGGCCCAACAGCATGTTTAGTATTTTCACTTATTACGTATTAAATTTCAAAACTCAAAATCAGTTATGCTAGTTGAGTTTGTTTCCAGTTACAGATTCAGTTTCAGTTAGTTTAGCCTATATTCAGTTCAGTGTTCATTTGGTTGCTTTGCCATGATTCAGTGCTTATGCCATGCTTATATGTTATGCCTTATGATTTCAGTATACCATGTCTTAGTAAGTTCAGTGCATATTTTCAAATAGCATGATTTAAAAGCATATTGCATCGATGCATGATTTTGTGAGGTAGATGGTTTCTTACTAAGCTTTAAGCTTACAGATTCTATTTTTCCTTATACTGCAGATAAAGGTAAAGGAAAGATGGACTAGCGGAGGCTGGAGGTCAATGCATTGATAAGGATGTGTGTGGATGGAACCTGGAAGAAGATCTTAGGGAACCTTAGCAAGCTTTATTTCAAACATTAGAACTTTTCAGTGTTTCTTTTTATCATCTTGCACTTTAGTATGTTATTCATTACGAATTAGTTAACCATGCACTTTATTATGCTTAGAACACCTCTTTTATGTTGTTAGAATGTTAGTTGTTGTCATTAGAGTGTTTCTTAGTCATTTTAGTACTTGTAATGTGGTTGAGGCACGAAACAGTGCTGAAATCAGACATTTGGCACGAAATCAGTAACTCGAATCGATCAGCTGATCGATTCGAGGGTTTCCAATCGATCAGGCAATCTGCTCCGCGAACAGTAGGCCTTTGGATCGATCAGCCGATCGATCCAGTCATTTCAGTCGCGAACAGAGAGCCCTGGGATCGATCACTGGATCGATTGATCAACCTGGATCGATCAGCCGATCGATCCGAATTATCGTCCCGACCACAGTAGCATGCTGGATCGATCCAACTTATGTCCCGCATACGATCGATCACTGGATCGATCCGACTATTCCAATCGATCCGTGGATCGATTGGGAGGTCTGGTATCAGCATGGAAGTGTCTAAGTCCAGTTCCTTGGCCATGGGGAAGGTAAGACATGTTATGAGTAGTTAGTTACCTTCCTTAGCATGTATAGAACCAAGAAATGTCAGTGTTTTAGTGAAATTTTAATTAGTACAGCTTCCGCATCTAGACTTACTAAATGGTCAGGGAATAGTTTAGCACAGCATAATGTGACGATCAGCCTTACAGCCTAGTGGTAGAAGGCGGGTCGTTACAAGGTCGTTACAATAAAAGGCGCCTTTGTTATTGTAACGACCCGACCCTTTTGGCCTCTTAGGCGGCTCTTGTGGCGGCCCAACTGGCGGCCCTTATGTCGTCGGCCCATTTGGCGACCTCTCATGTCGTCGACCGACGACCCTTTGGCCGTGCCGTTTTAAGTATTAGAGTTTATGAATCCTGGTAACCAAGTGAGATGATCTCACTAGGTTACCAGGATTCATAAACTCTAATACTTAAGCTTGGAGGTTTAGAGTTCGAATCCTGGGGGAGGCAAAAATCCACTGACCAGGGGTGGAAAGTCCTAGTGAGTAACGGCACGGCCAAAGGGTCGTCGGTCGACGACATGAGAGGTCGCCAAATGGGCCGACGACATAAGGGCCGCCAGTTGGGCCGATCTCACTTGGTTACCAAGATTCATAAACTCTAATACTTAAGCCTGGAGGTTTAGAGTTCGAATCCTGGGGAAGGTAAAAATCCACTGTCAGGGGTGGAAAGTCCTAGAGAGTAACGGCACGGCCGACGGTCGATGACCCGAGGGTTGCCAAATGGGCCGCCAAATGGGTTGGGTCATTACAATAAAAAGGCGCCTTTTATTGTAACGACCCGGCCCATTTGGCGACCCTCGGGTCGTCGACCGTCGACCGTCGGCCGTGCCGTTACTCTCTAGGACTTTCCACCCCTAGCAGTGGATTTTTACCTTCCCCAGGATTCATAAACTCTACTACTTAGCCTGGAGGTCTAGAATTCAAATCTTGGGGAAGGTAAAACTCCACTGCCAGGGGTGGAAAGTCTTAGAGAGTAACGGCACGGCCGACGGTCGACGGTCGACGACCCGAGGGTCGCCAAATGGGCCGCCAAATGGGTCAGGTCGTTACAATAAAATGGTTACCAGGATTCATAAACTCTAGTACTTAAGCCTGGAGGTCTAGAGTTCGAATCCTGGGGGAGGCAAAAATCCACTGGCCAGGGGTGGAAAGTCCTAGTGAGTAACGACACGGCCAAGGGTCGTCGGTCGACGACATTAGAGGTCGCCAAATGGGCCGACGACATAAGGGCCGACGGTCGATGACATGAGAGGTCGCCAAATGGGCCGCCAAATGGGCCAAGAGGGTCGGGTCGTTACAATAAAAAGGAGCCTTTTATTGTAACGACCTGACCCTCTTGGCCCATTTGGCAGCCCATTTGGCGACCTCTCATGTCGTCGACCGTCAGCCCTTATGTCGTCGGCTCATTTGGCGACCTCTCATGTCGTCGACCGAAAACCCTTTGGTCGTGCCGTTACTCACTAGGACTTTCCACCCCTGGCCAGTGGATTTTTGCCTCCCCAGGATTCGAACTCTAGACCTCCAGGCTTAAGTACTAGAGTTTATGAATCCTGGTAACAAAGTGAGATCACTACCTGAATAACTTCAAGGCACAACGAGCGCAACATAAGCCAGTGAAGACAGAGGACAAGACAGCAGGAAGCCAGAAATCACAGTCAAGTAAACAGAACTGGAAAGGCAAAGGTAAAAGGAAGCAGTGGAACACAGGAGGTAGCAAGAAGGGAGGACCAGCAAACAAGCAGACCAAGTTTCATCCCTGTCCCAAATGTGGGAGAACACATCCAGGAGCCTGTCTTTTGGGTAAGACTGGATGTTACTCCTGTGGTCAGGAAGGACACATGGCTAAGGAATGTCCTAATAAATTCAAAGCACCTCAGCCACAGCCATTGCAATATGGAGGCCAGCCTGCATAGTTGCACCACATGGAAGCAGCATTGGAGGGACCCTATATCAGTCAAGGAAGGTTAGAAGCCCCACCAGTTCCAGCCTTTGATGGTGCCAGAGTATTCTCCCTCACCAAAGAAGAAGCTGCTAGTGCCTCCACGGTCGTAACAGGTCAAGTAGTTATTTTCCAGCACATAGCTACTGTACTAGTTGACACTGGGGTGACCCATTCTTTTGTATCGATACCTTTTATCAGTAGTTTACAGGTACCTACAGAGAGTACGAACTCCAAGTTCCTGACGACCCTACCTTCTGGGGAAGTCATGGAATCCAATCAGTGGCTCCGAGTCGTACTGGTCAGAATTACAGACCGAGAGCTATATGTAAATCTGATAGTTCTCGCCATGCAGGATTTTGATATCATTTTTGTATGGATTTCCTCAGCAAGTACAGTGCTTCAGTGGACTGCCGCAGAAGGAAGGTGATTTTTAGTCCAAAAGGTGAACCAACTTTTGAGTTCACAGGAGTGCCAAGGAAGAAGACCCAGAAACTTCTCTCATCTCTAGCAGCTCACCAGATGTTAGCTAAAGGGTGTTCAGGTTTTCTTGCATACATAGTAAAGGCAGAAGAGCAGAAGGGACTCAAGCAGGAGGAGGTCCGGGTAGTATGCTAGTATCCAGAAGTATTTCCAGAAGAGCTACCTGGACTACCTCCTAATAGAGAGGTGGAATTTGAGATTGAATTGGTTCCTGGAACCGGTCCAATTTCAAAAGCTCCGTATCGCATGTCTCCAGCAGAGCTGAAGGAGTTACAAGAACAACTACAGGAGTTACTTGACAAAGGCTTCATTCGCCCCAGTCACTCACCTTGGGGAGCTCCTGTGTTGTTTGTCAAGAAGAAAGATGGATCAATGCGGATGTGCATAGACTACAGAGCTTTGAATCAAGTGACAATCAAGAACAAGTACCCCCTTCCCAGGATCGATGATTTATTTGATCAGTTAAGAGGAGCAACAGTGTTCTCAAAGATAGAACTGCGCTCTGGGTACCATCAGCTGAAGGTGAAAGAAAGAGATATACCCAGAACGGCGTTCAGGACCAGATATGGATACTACGAGTTTGTGGTCATGCCTTTTGGAGTGACTAATGCACCTGTGATCTTCATGGACTTAATGAATAGAGTGTTCAGAGAATATCTTGACAAATTTGTCATCGTATTCATCGACGACATTCTGGTCTATTCAAGGACCCCAGAGGAGCATGACACGCACTTGAGGAGGTACAGAGAAAGCAAAGTGAAGATCCAGACATCCAGAAAATCAAGCAAGGGTTATAGAAAGAAGACAAATCAGAGTTTTGAGTAATAGATAGCAGGATTCTTTATCAAGGGAGTCACATTTGCATGCCCCATGATGAAGAACTGAGGAAGAAGATCTTAGAAGAAGCTCATAGTACACCATACTCCATGCATCCTGGTTCTTCCAAAATGTACCAAGATGTGAAACAGAGGTTCTGGTGGTCAGGACTCAAAAGAGACGTTGCTAAATATGTCAGTACCTGCTTGGCATGCCAGAGGGTCAAAGCAGAACACCAGAGACCAAGAGGAGTTCTTCAGCCTCTTCCAATACCAGAATGGAAATGGGAAGATATATCCATGGACTTCATAACCGGTCTTCCAAGAACCACCAATGGATATGATGCGATATGGGTAATAGTAGATCGATTGACCAAGTCTGCTCACTTCCTAGCCATCAAGGTGTCCCACTCTATAGAGCAGTTGGCCCCGCTATATGTTAAAGAGGTAGTCAGACTTCATGGAGTTCCTAAATCTATCATTTCTGATAGAGATGGGCACTTCACCTCACACTTTTGGGAGTGCGTTCAGAATGCACTAGGCACCAAACTCAGGTTCAGCACAGCTTTCCATCCACAGACTGATGGACAGACAGAGCGAGTGAATCAGATTTTAGAAGATATGCTCAAAGCTTGTGCACTGGATTTCAAGGGAAGTTGGTGCAAGTATTTGTGCTTAGCTGAATTCGCCTACAACAATAGCTATCAGGCCACCATCAAGATGGCACCTTATGAGCACTATATGGCAGGAAATGCGGATCACCCATATGCTGGCAAGAAGCAGGAGAGAGAAAAGAAATGGAAGTAGAGCTGGGTATTCAGACAGAGCTGATAGACGAGACCACTCAGGCGATCCAGAAAATCAGACAGAGAATTGAGACTGCCCAGAGCAGACAGAAGAGTTATGTTGACATACGCCGTAGGCCATTGAAATTCCAAGTAGGAGATTCAGTTTTCCTCAAGGTCGCTCCTATGAAGGGAGTGATGAGATTTGGCAAGAAAGGCAAATTAAGTCCTCGCTATGTAGGACCTTACCTGATCATAGAGAGGATTGGGAAAGTTGCTTACAGGCTGGACTTACCACAAGACATGTCAGCAATACACAATGTATTTCATGTCTCCATGCTAAAGAAGTGTCTCTATGACCCGAGCCAAGTGGTTCAGCCTCAGTCAGTGTAGATCCAAGAGGATCTTAGTTATGAGAGCAGACCTACAAAGATAGTGGACAGAGCAGTCAAGAGATTGAGAAACAAAGAAGTACCACTAGTGAAGGTCGTCTGGCAAAACCAGAAGCACGAGGAAATCACTTGGGCGCGGGAGGACAGTATGAGACAGAAGTATCCGGAGCTATTCTAAGTTCGAGGATGAACTTTTTATAAGGTATGGGGGATTGTAACGACCTGATTTTCCCTATTTCGAGTTCCAAATGTCCATAAAAATATTTGGAAATGCTTTTAAAATATTCTAGAGATTGTTAGAAATTTTTAGAGTATTTTTGCGCAATTTTTGGAGGTCGTTTGGTATGGTTACAAAAAAAAGAAATTTTGACAAACTGTTGAAGACGAGGTTCGAACCCACGACCTCGGGTCAGACTGACCCAAGCAAAACCAGCCCAACCAGCCGAGCTATGCTCGTTTTGTTAACCTAATAGGAAGAGAAACATATTTAAGGAGTAGTTAATAATAAAGCCGGGGTTTTAAAAGAAAACCTAGGTTTTCCTCCTCTGCGGCCGAACCTTTTCTTTCCCCTCCCCTTCGCGTGCGGCAGCTGTGCGGGCGGAAAACACACCGAGGCGACGGCGCTAGGTTTGGTCTCCGGCGCCGGCGAGCTCTCTCCTCCCCGGATCCTTCACCAAGCCGAACTCCTCTCGGCAAGGGCAGCGCGGGCACAAGAAGCCGCAAGTTTTCAAGCTTTGAAACCCTAGACTTTCCTCTCCTTCGGTTGTAAGTCCTAGCAATCAAGGGTAAGTACTACTCACCTGTGGTAGGAGTAGCTTCAACCTTGTTTTCTTCTTGAATCCGAACCATGCTATGAAGATTTTGGTTTTTGGGTGTTCTGTCGTGGGCTTCACAGAGATTCCAAGAACTAGTTTTTGTTTGATTGAGCATGTAGTATTGTTTGTGACGAATCTAAGCTTGCAGGAGATCAAGTTTTTGTTTCTCCTTGTTCTTGTTGAACCTGTCGTGGCCTTTAGGAAGGAAAAAGGGTGTAGTGGATTTAACCTTGATTAATGATGCCTTTGTTTCCTACCATTGGGTTTGCAACTGGATCGTGTAGCTTGACAGTATGTCAAATTTGCATCAGATGGATTTTCATTGGGTTTCATTTTAGTTTCCAACCATCTATGCTAGTTCCTAGATTAGTTCTTGCAAGCATTAGTATACAGTCTGAGCTCTATATTCTGTTATAGTTTCCTTCCTTGCTTTCAGGTCATGTTGTACAGATCAAAGTTGATTAGGGATTTAGTTTTTGGACAGCATGTTTAAGAAAGCTTAAAGTTGTATTCTTTTGCTCTATTTACAACATGTTTAGAAAGCTCAAAGTCGCATTCTTTTGCTACCCTATCCAGCATGTTTAGAAAGTCCAAAATTAGCTTCCTTTTGCTTTATTTTATAGCATGATCAGTAAGCTCAAAGTTGCTCTCTTTTGCTTTATTTTGTAGCATGATTAGTAAGATTAGATTAGCTTTCTTTGCTCTTATCACAACATGTTTTAAAAGGTCAAACTAGCTCTCTCTTTTGCTCTATTCTATAGCATGATTAGTAAGTTCAGATGTGCTTTCTTTCCTTTATTTACAGCATGTTTAGAAAGTCCAGATTTGCTTTTCTTTTGTCTTGTTTTATAACATGCTTAGAGAGAGTTTAGATTTGTTTTCCTTGTATTGTTTTTATATAGCATGCTTTGTTAATTGTAATCCTATACTTGTTAGGTATATCTAAAGGATTCCAATAAACTCTAATAAAGGATTATGAGAAAAATGAGTAAAGAAAAGACCAAGGTCTATTTAAAAGAGATAACTAGTAAATTAAAGTAAGAGGCTAGTACCCGACTTCCAAGGTTGTCGTTAAATAAATTCAGGTGACCAATTCCAAGGTCTTGGCCCTGGTAAGACCAAGGTCTTTACCTCATAGGACTAGAGGCTCGCTACCTCAGTCAGTATTAGAGAGCGCGCAAAACAAAGATGGTACTAAGCCTGGGCCCAAAGAAAAGAAAAGAAGAAAGAAAAGAAAAGAAAAGAAGAAAGAAAAGAACAAGAAGAAGAAAGAAAAATAGAAATTAAAAGATTAATTTCTAGTATAAGGATATAAGAAAATGAAACAAGTTTTATGCTTAGAATCAATAAAAGTTTAGTTTCTTTAATTTTAAGCTTACAGTGTTAGTTTCCTTATTTTCCTGTCAGATAGTGAGCATGTTTAGTATCCAGTTTTATTTCTGTATACCATGAGTACATGCAGCTTTGCTTTAGCATTTCAATTTCCGTATTATTGCATTACTTTTATGCACTTCAAAGTTTTTGTGAGATAGATTAGTACTTACTAAGCGTTTTCGCTTATAGTTTTGTTTTCTTTCCTCCTACTGCAGATAAAGGAAAAGCTAAGATATGAGGGGAGACGACAGGGTGGTGGTGGTGATGAAGGTGTGTGGTGACTGGACTATGGAGAGATCCAAAGAGTGCTACCAAACCTACAGGACCTATTTGATTAGAGTTTATGCTTTAGTTCTTTTCTCACTACAAGAAAAACGTCATTCAACAACACTCAAACGACAATGGTTTTATACCAAACCGTTGTCTTTTTGCCTTTTAACAACAGTTTTAACAAAAATTGTTGTCTTTTAGTAATTTTTTTGGCCTATGACAACGGTTTTTAAAAATCATTGTCTATTTATGTTTTTTTGGAGATACAACAACGGTTTTTAAAGGGTACGACAACAGTTTTTTAAAACTGTTGTCTATGTGTGCTTTTTTGGGATTACGACAACGATTTTTAAAAACCGTTGTCTATTAAGTGTTGTTAAATGCAATTGTTTTTTCTTTCGCCACTTTTTCTCCTTCGTCATTTGTCTGTTTTACGCCTTGTTTTTTTCTGTCTCTTTCCCAAAACCCTACTCTTCGCCGACTCCTCCTCACCGCCCTCTTCGTCGCCTCCCTCCTCACCACCCTCTTCATCGCCTTCTTCGCCTCCTCCCTCCTCACCACCCTCTTCGCTGCCTCCTTCCTCGCCGCCCTCTTCGTCGCCTCAACTTTCGGCCTCGCCACCTCCTCCTCACGGCCTCTACTTTCAGCCATCTTCCCCACCTCCTCCTCCTCAAGCCTCGACCTTTCTCGTCCTCCTCCTCCTCCTATTCCTCGTCTTCCTCTTTCTCCTCTCTCTGGGTTTGATTCGCTTCGGAAATGGCGGCATCACTCCAGTCGGCAGTGTTCCTCTCAAATCGTATTGATCCGCACAGGTGTCTCTTTGCATCCCCTGCGAGATCTCTTCCAGGTTTTTTTTCGCCTCTTTTACGAATCAGATAACTATTACTGATTTGGGATATGAAGATATGACGATTGTTCCTTTGGCACTCAGGAACGAAAGGAAGCATCTTGGTTGTTAGATTCAATGGAAGGATCTCCGGTAGGCTCAGTGGAAGGAATTTGATCACAAATGCCGTTGTAGTTGAGTGTTGTTTCGTTCTTACTCGTCCTTGTAAATCGATACAATATGTCTCGTTATTTACTTACATTTCTGTCTCTTCTCTTGCATGGGTTAGACGAAGGCTGATACTCCTACAAGTTCCATCGACTCTAAACCTGGGTAAGTTTCTTCTCTTATGCAGTGCTGTTTCTTGACAATTGATTTTTTTTGGAAATTGCAAAGGATTTCTCATGTTGAGTTGTTATTTTCTAAATTCATTTGTGGATTGGAAGAGACGTAGGACAGGGAGTTGTTACTCATTATAATCTTGGCCCAATCTGGAACATTGTGTTTATAATAGCATCCACTGTCTAGTGTTTCCATGTCCCTTTTCCTTGTTGAAACTTTTATCCAGCAGGGCGCTAGTATTTTCTAACTCATATAAACATTTATTTGTTGAAGCTTCTGCTATTGTCAGAATTCTTGTTGATCAAAATCAGTGGTATTTTGGTGCAAGTTACTCCAAGTATCTGTTGTCAGATTTATAAAGTGTTCTTATAATGTTGAAAGAAAAATTTATAATGTGGACGTAGGAAGTTTCAGAATATTTACTGAACTAGGGTGGAATCTGGAATTTAATTAAATGCATCATCATGTAGAGATGCTGATAAAGTGGACATGATTAGTCAGATCAGTAGAGCTTCTGGTGTGTACAATCGTTGTATGTCATATCTTAATTTGCCAACTTTATACTTATAAAATGTAAGATGGAGTATCCGCCAAAGGATGATATGTTTGCTTGTTTGTTGCTTTAGGCTTGTGAAGGGCATAAAGATACTGTTGCTTTACATTTGATTTCATCATGCCAGAAGTTTTTATTGTATGAACATGGAACATTAAAGTCCTTAAATGGCTAAGAACGCCAATGAATATTAAATTCTACAACAATTTTTGCAGTGTGATTGGTCCAATTGTTTTTGGACACAACAAAAACAACTAATGATCAACTAATGCTCTTCACTCTTCAGTCCTTACTAAAATGATCAAGATATTCTAAAGTTAGATTTCAGCCTGATGAAGAATATTCTTTGTGACTGTACAATAGTGCAAGCAAAGCAATTAAATGTGCTAGTTGTTGTAAGATTTTTACTGAAAATGTGTGATAATATATATAGTTTGTCAGGAGTAGGTTTATTTGCTAAAATCACTCATTTTACAATTTAACAACATTTAGGAAGTGCATTTCTCGGTGCTCTAGCATTATGTTTAGGCAAACTTATGGAATTAATTTCTATTTTTTTATCTAACAGAAGTGTTAAGTAATTATCTTTACAACCTTTTATTCTTGGACTTTCATTTACAAAGCCGGTTAGCAATAAAGCTTATCAAGTGTTTAATTCTTTTAATATTTATTTCTTGATTGACCATAAGTTATGATGTAGGTTATTGAGGATATGTCTATACAAGTCAATGTACCTGCTCTAGCAATGGAAGAGGTAAAAATATCTTTTGGAGTTGTCTTTTAGTTTATGGTAAAAACAGTTTCGAGTCACTGAAATACAATGGTTTTGCAGGTTGCTCCATTGGCCGTCTCAGATGCGGCTATGCTTGCCCCTGAGAAGATTTTTCATGGAAAAGGAAACATCAAAGAAGAGGCAGAGTTAACAAAAGAAGAGAGGAAAAGGAGACGGGCCAACCAGAAAAGAAGATTTCGAAGATTGAAAGGTATCCTTTATTCGCTTATATTTATGGTTCTGCTTATTTTCATGCTTGTCTACAATCTGTGCATAATGGTCAAAAAAATTAGTGGCGAACTTGTGACAGACATGATCCACCACTTAGAATTACATAGTTCTTTTGCACAGGATTGTATAATTTCATTCTGCTCTTTTTAGGTGTCCTCAACAGTATTGGGAAGAATGCCGACAAGCTAAAAAAATGAAGAGACTTTAACAAATTAAGGAGCACTATGAGCTGCAATCCCTCCTCTTCACCGACATCTAAGTAGAAAATCTTGTGTTATATTGTTCTACCTTTGTTTTAATAGTGTTATCATTTTGTTGGTTGCTTATGAAATTTTGTTCGTTGCTTATGAAATTTCTTCAGAATGTTATAAATATTATTTTTAAAAGTTAGAAAATTGTATATTAAATTTTATTTTGAAATTTAGTATTTTGAATGATTTATAATATTGGAAAATTATGTATTAATTTTTTTTATTTTTTTTCTAAAAAAGACAACAGTTTTTCACCGTTGTCGTAGATAGTTTAAAATTGTTGTTGAAGACCCTGTTATTAAAGGTAGACGCTCAAAGACAACGGTGAAAAACTGTTGTCTTTGAAGGAAAAGACAACAGTTTTTCACCGTTGTAAAAAATGTTGTCTTTGCCTTCAAAGACAACGGTTAAAAACTGTTGTCTTTGGCCACCCCTTTTAACAACACGGCCTTTAACAACAGTTCAAAATGGCCTACGACAACGGTGAAAAACCGTTGTTGTTTGACTTTTTTCTTGTAGTGTCTTTAACACTATTATGAAGTTTGTGAGATTGTAGTTGAGTTTATTTCCGCATATGCATTTAGTCACTTTAATTATTTGTGGAGTGATATAGTTGGTTGTTTTTACTGTTGTTTTTATAACTGCGTGGTTGTGAAAAATGAGTTCCAGCCGCCTGTGGCTGCGTATATATCTTATGTACTATGGATTTGGTCACCGGTACAGGGGAGACTCTGCCAAAATTTTCGGTAGGAATTCCTCTGAACCGTGATAAATCTAAGTACTTACTAATAATAGCAGCAATGACACTAGTAAGTAGAGTAGTAGTTAGGTAACGGTCGCCCTTAGAGAATAGTAGTAAGAAGGGTGGGTTGTTACAGTTGGTATTAGAGCAGTGTTCCATTCTCCAGTATCACACACACACATCAGCATCATCCTCGCCGTCTCCAAGTAAGAAAGTATTTAAATCCTTTCTTTATTCTGCTTTTCTTATTATTAACTGCAGTATAGAGTACTTATTTGTTTGAGTGCTTAAGTAAGATAAAAGATTTAGTTTCCCTTTTCTTTATTCATATTTATGTATGATTAGAAGGGTTAAAGTAAGATATCAAGCCTTTACCTTGCATAATTAGATGGCAAGAAGAGGACGCCCCCGTGCTACTTACACTGAGGAACCAGCTCAAGGGAACGAAGTGCCTAGGACAACTGAGTCCAACCTTTCTGAAGTGGTTGCTCAGCTCCAGAGACAAGTAGCAGAGCAAAAGCAAGTGATTGCCAATCTGATGGCAAACCAGCAAGCAGTTCCCCCCCTCCTCCAGCTGTCACTGTAGAGAATCCAGTGGTAACTGAGACTCCACCAGCTGCCCTGGGAGCCGTCACAGCACCTCAGAGACTAGAAGCTTACCTTATACAGTGGCTAAAGCTGAAACCAGAGAGCTTCTCAGGCACGACTAAGCCCTGGGATGCCTAGGCTTGGTTTAAAACACTGGAGAGCACTATGGAGCTTCTTGACTGGCCAGAAGTCGAGAAGGTCAAGTGCGCCTCTTTCTGCCTGTCTGGAGATGCTCGTATGTGGTGGGAGAGGATAAAGACCAAGAGAGCGGCTGATCAGATGAGCTGGGCTGATTTTCAATCAGAGTTTTATGAAGAGTTCTTCCACCTACAGATTACCAACAAGCACTACGAGGAGTTTATAAAGTTCAAGCAAGGTGACCTGTCAGTGGAGGAAGCAGCCAAGAAGTTCAACAGACTAGCTCGTCTCTGCCCAGAGCTAGTAAGTACAGAGAAGGAGCGAGTCAGGCTGATGCTCAAAATGCTGAGACCCCAGATAGCACTGAATGTGAGCAGTGGAGCTCATCGGCCCCAGACTGGTGAAGAGTTGATCAGTAGAGCATTAATTGCTGAACACTACCTAAACAACATCAAGGCACAACGAGTGCAACATAAGCCAGTGAAGACAGAGGACAAGATAGCAGGAAGCCAGAAATCACAGTCAAGTAAACAGAACTAGAAAGGCAAAGGTAAAAGGAAGCAGTAGAACACAGGAGGTAGCCAGAAGGGAGGACCAGCAAACAAGCAGACCAAGTTTCCTCCCTGTCCCAAATGTGGGAGAACACATCCAGGAGCCTGTCTTTTGGGTAAGACTGGATGTTACTCCTGTGGTTAGGAAGGACACATGGCTAAGGAATGCCCTAATAAATTCAAAGCACCTCAGCCACAGCCATTGCAATATGGAGGCCAGCCTGCATAGTTGCACCACATGGAAGCAGCATTGGAGGGACCCTATATCAGTCAATGAAGGTTAGAAGCCCCACCAGTTCCAGCCTTTGATGGTGCCAGAGTATTCTCCCTCACCAAAGAAGAAGCTGCTAGTGCCTCCACGGTCGTAATAGGTCAAGTAGTTATTTTCCAGCACATAGCTACTGTACTATTTGACACTGGGGCGACCCATTCTTTTGTATCGATACCTTTTGCCAGTAGTTTACAGGTGCCTACAGAGAGTACGAACTCCAAGTTCCTGACGACCCTACCTTCTGGGGGAAGTCATGGAATCCAATCAGTGGCTCCGAGCCATACTAGTCAGAATTGCAGACCGAGAGCTATATGTAAATCTAATAGTTCTCGCCATGCCGGATTTCGATATTATTTTTGGTATGGATTTCCTCAGCAAGTACAGTGCTTCAGTGGACTGCCGCAGAAGGAAGGTGATTTTTAGTCCAGAAGGTGAACCAACTTTTGAGTTCACAGGAGTGCCAAGGAAGAAGACCCAGAAACTTCTCTCATCTCTAGCAGCTCACCAGATGTTAGCTAAAGGGTGTGCAGGTTTTCTTGCATCCATAGTAAAGGCAGAAGAGCAGAAGGGACTCAAGCAGGAGGAGGTCCGGGTAGTATGTGAGTATCCAGAAGTATTTCCAGAAGAGCTACCTGGACTACCTTCCAACAGAGAGATGGAATTTGAGATTGAATTGGTTCCTGGAACCGGTCCAATTTCAAAAGCTCCGTATCACATGTCTCCAGCAGAGCTGAAGGAGTTACAAGAACAACTACAGGAGTTACTTGACAAAGGCTTCATTCGCCCCAGTCACTCACCTTGGGGAGCTCCTGTGTTGTTTGTCAAGAAGAAAGATGGATCAATGCGGATGTGCATAGACTACAGAGCTTTGAATCAAGTGACAATCAAGAACAAGTACCCCCTTCCCAGGATCGATGATTTATTTGATCAGTTAAGAGGAGCAACAGTGTTCTCAAAGATAGACCTGCGCTCTGGGTACCATCAGCTGAAGGTGAAAGAAAGAGATATACCCAGAATGGCGTTCAGGACCAGATATGGACACTACGAGTTTGTGGTCATGCCTTTTGGAGTGACTAATGCACCTACGGTCTTCATGGACTTAATGAACAGAGTGTTCAGAGAATATCTTGACAAATTTGTCATCGTATTCATCGATGACATTCTGGTCTATTCAAGGACCCCAGAGGAGCATGACACGCACTTGAGGATGGTACTGCAGACTCTGCAGCAAAAGCAGCTTTATGCTAAATTCTCAAAGTGCGAGTTCTGGTTAAATCAGGTGCGTTTTTAGGTCACATTATTTCTAAAGAAGGTATTCAAGTGGATCCAGCCAAGGTGGAAGCGGTCAATAACTGGAGTAGACCCAAGAACGTCAGAGAGATCAGAAGCTTCCTTGGTTTAGCTGGGTACTACAGGAAGTTCGTGGAGGACTTTTCCAGGATAGTCTCTCCACTAACAGCCCTCACCAGAAAGAACAAGAGATTCGAATGGTCAGATAAATGTGAGCAGAGTTTCCAAGAGCTAAAGAAGAGATTGCTCAGTGCTCCCATTCTGACGGTTCCACAGAGCGACAAGAGTTTCGACATCTACAGTGATGCTTCCAAGATGGGCTTAGGAGCTGTACTCATGCAAGAAGGAAAAGTCATAGCTTATGCTTCCAGACAACTCAAAGATTATGAGAAGAACTACCTACTCATGATCTTGAGCTGGCAGCTGTAGTTTTTGCACTTAAACTCTGGCGACATTATTTGTATGGAGTTCAGTGTAGAATCTTCACAGATCATCAGAGTCTTAAGTACTTGTTCACTCAGAAGGACTTAAACATGAGACAGCGCAGGTGGCTGGAGTTGGTCAAAGATTACGACTGTGAAATCCTCTACCACCCAGGCAAAGCTAACAAAGTGGCAGATGCACTCAGTAGAAAATCCAGTGCATCCCTAATGTCTTTGTCATCATTAGCTCTGCCACTGCAGAAGGAGTTGTCAGATTTTGGACTTGAAATTATTGAAGGGCAACTCTCTGCATTGACCTTAGAGTCCACATTGCTTGAGGAGGTACAGAGAAAGCAAAGTGAAGATCCAGACATCCAGAAAATCAAGCAAGGGTTACAGAAAGAAGACAAATCAGAGTTTCGAGTAACAGATAGCGGGATTCTTTATCAAGGGAGTCACATTTGCGTGCCCCATGATGAAGAACTGAGGAAGAAGATCTTAGAAGAAGCTCATAGTACACCATACTCCATGCATCCTGGTTCTTCCAAGATGTACCAAGATGTGAAACAGAGGTTCTGGTGGTTAGGACTCAAAAGAGACGTTGCTAAATATGTCAATACCTGCTTGACATGCCAGAGGGTCAAAGCAGAACACCAGAGACCAAGAGGAGTTCTTCAGCCTCTTCCAATACCAGAATGGAAATGGGAAGATATATCCATGGACTTCATAACCGGTCTTCCAAGAACCACCAATGGATATGATGCGATATGGGTAATAGTAGATCGATTGACCAAGTCTGCTCACTTCCTAGCCATCAAGGTGTCCCACTCTATAGAGTAGTTGGCCCAGCTATATGTTAAAGAGGTAGTCAGACTTCATGGAGTTCCTAAATCTATCATTTCTGATAGAGATGGGCGCTTCACCTCACACTTTTGGGAGTGCGTTAAAAATGCACTAGGCACCAAACTCAAGTTCAGCACAGCTTTCCATCCATAGACTGATGGACAGACAGAGCGAGTGAATCAGATTTTAGAAGATATGCTCAGAGCTTGTGCACTGGATTTCAAGGGAAGTTGGTGCTAGTATTTGTGCTTAGATGAATTCGCCTACAACAATAGCTATCAGGCCACCATCAAGATGGCACCTTATGAGGCACTATATGGAAGGAAATGCAGATCACCCATATGCTGGCAAGAAGCAGGAGAGAGAAAAGAAATGGAAGTAGAGCTGGGTATTCAGACAGAGCTGATAGATGAGACCACTTAGGCGATCCAGAAAATCAGACAGAGAATTGAGACTGCCCAGAGCAGACAGAAGAGTTATGCTGACACACGTCGTAGGCCATTGGAATTCCATGTAGGAGATTCAGTTTTCCTCAAGGTCGCTCCTATGAAGGGAGTGATGAGATTTGGCAAGAAGGGCAAATTAAGTCCTCGCTATGTAGGACCTTACATGATCATAGAGAGGATTGGGAAAGTTGCTTACAGGCTGGACTTACCACAAGACATGTCAGTAATACACAATGTATTTCATGTCTCCATGCTAAAGAAGTGTCTCCATGACCCGAGCCAAGTGGTTCAGCCTCAGTCAGTGCAGATCCAAGAGGATCTTAGTTATGAGAGTAGACCTACACAGATAGTGGACAGAGCAGTCAAGAGATTGAGAAACAAAGAAGTACCACTAGTGAAGGTCGTCTGGTAGAACTAGAAGCACGAGGAAATCACTTGGGAGTGGGAGGACAGTATGAGACAGAAGTATCCGGAGCTATTCTAAGTTCGAGGACGAACTTTTTATAAGGTATGGGGGATTGTAACGACCCAATTTTCCCTATTTCAAGTTCCAAATGTCCATAAAAATATTTGGAAATGCTTTTAAAATATTCTAGCGATTTTTAGGAATTTTTAGAGTATTTTTACGTAATTTTTGAAGGTCGTTTAGTATGGTTACAAAAAAAAGAAATTTTAACAAAAACTGTTGAAGACGAGGTTCGAACCCACGACCTCGGGTCGGACTGACCCAAGCAAAACCTGTCCAACCAGCCGAGCTATGCTCATTTTGTTAACCTAATAGGAAGAGAAACATATTTAAGGAGTAGTTAATAATAAAGCCGGGGTTTTAAAAGAAAACCTAGGTTTTCCTCCTCTGTGGTCGAACCTTTTCTTTCCCCTCCCCTTCGCGTGCGGCAGCTGTGCGGGCGGAAAACACACCGAGGCGACGGCGCTAGGTTTGGTCTCCGACACCGGCGAGCTCTCTCCTCCCCGGATCCTTCACCAAGCCGAACTCCTCTCGGCAAGGGCAGCAAGGGCACAAGAAGCCGCAAGTTTTCAAGCTTTGAAACCCTAGACTTTCCTCTCCTTCGGTTGTAAGTCCTAGCAATCAAGGGTAAGTACTACTCACCTGTGGTAGGAGTAGCTTCAACCTTGTTTTCTTCTTGAATCCGAACCATGCTATGAAGATTTTGGCTTTTGGGTGTTCTGCCGTGGGCTTCACAGAGATTCCAAGAACTAGTTTTTGTTTGATTGAGCATGTAGTATTGTTTGTGACGAATCTAAGCTTGCAGGAGATCAAGTTTTTGTTTCTCCTTGTTCTTGTTGAACCTATCGTGGCCTTTAGGAAGGAAAAAGAGTGTAGTGGATTTAACCTTGATTAATGATGCCTTTGTTTCCTACCATTGGGTTTGCAACTGGATCGTGTAGCTTGACAGTATGTCGAATTTGCATCAGATGGATTTTCATTGGGTTTCATTTTAGTTTCCAACCATCTATGCTAGTTCCTAGATTAGTTCTTGCAAGCATTAGTATACAATCTGAGCTCTATATTCTGTTATAGTTTCCTTCCTTGCTTTCAGGTCATGTTGTACAGAATCAAAGTTGATTAGGGATTTAGTTTTTGGACAGCATGTTAAAGAAAGCTTAAAGTTGTATTCTTTTGCTCTATTTACAACATGTTTAGAAAGCTCAAAGTCGCATTCTTTTGCTACCCTATCCAGCATGTTTAGAAAGTCCAAAATTAGCTTCCTTTTGCTTTATTTTATAGCATGATCAGTAAGCTCAAAGTTGCTCTCTTTTGCTTTATTTTGTAGCATGATTAGTAAAATTAGATTAGCTTTCTTTGCTCTTATCATAGCATGTTCTAAAAGGTCAAACTAGCTCTCTCTTTTGCTCTATTCTATAGCATGATTAGTAAGTTCAGATGTGCTTTCTTTCCTTTATTTATAGCATGTTTAGAAAGTCCATATTTGCTTTTCTTTTGTCTTGTTTTATAACATGCTTAGAGAGAGTTTAGATTTGTTTTCCTTGTATTGTTTTTACATAGCATGCTTAGTAAATTGTAATCCTATACTTGTTAGGTATATCTAAAGAATTCCAATAAACTCTAATAAAGGATTATGAGAAAAGTAGTTACCAGGATTCATAAACTCTACTACTTAGCCTGGAGGTCTAGAGTTCGAATCCTGGGGAAGGTAAAAATCCACTGGCAGGGGTGGAAAGTCCTAGAGAGTAACGGCACGGCCGACGGTCGACGGTCGACGACCCGAGGGTCGCCAAATGGGTCGGGTCGTTACAATAAAAAGGCGCCTTTTTATTGTAACGACCGACCCATTTGGCGACCCATTTGGCGGCCCATTTGGCGACCCTCGGGCCGTCGACCGTCGACCGTCGGTCGTGCCTCGAACTCTAGACCTCCAGGCTAAGTAGTAGAGTTTATGAATCCTGGTAACCAAGTGAGATGATCTCACTTGGTTACCAGGATTCATAAACTCTACTACTTAGCCTGGAGGTCTAGAGTTCGAATCCTGGGGAAGGTAAAAATCCACTACCAGGGGTGGAAAGTCCTAGAGAGTAACGGCACGGCCGACGGTCGACGGTCGATGACCCGAGGGTCGCCAAATGGGTCGGGTCGTTACAATTAGGGTATTCTAAATTTTCAAACCCAAGGGTTGACCTACATACACCTCTTTCTTAATCGGTCCATTTAGAAAGGTTGACTTAACATCCATTTAAATCCCTTATGGGCTACATAACTCAATAACATTCTAATTGATTCGAGTCTAGCAACAAGCGTATAGTTTTCATCATAGTCAAGTCCCTCAATTTGGTTGAATGCTTTTGCTACTAATCTGGCCTTGTTTCTAACAACTTCCCCTTTTTCATTTAGTTTGTTTCTAAAGACCCATTTGGGTTCGATTATCCTTTTATTTTTTGGTAATGGAACTAAATCTCATACCTTATTTCTTTCAAATTGGGTTAGTTCATCTTACATGGCTAAGATCCAATCTGGATCGCTTAAAGATTCTTCTATTGTTTTGGGTTCAATGTTAGAGATTAACGTTATTTGACTTAAGTTTCTAAAGGCTGATCTAGTTTGGACTCTTTGGTCTGGATCACCAATTACTTGGTCAAGTGGATGGTTTGGGTCAACCCACATGGTTCTAGTTTCTTGTTCTTGAGGTTGATTGTCTTCTTCGTCAGTTGCTCCCCCTAGATTAGTGTTTCCTCTAACAAAGTTAATTGGTTGAATATGAGTTTGTTCTAAATTGGATTCTTCAAATTTTACATTTGTGGTCTCTTCGATTCTTGGTGTATTTTTATTATATACTCTATACCCTCTAGTGTTTAATGAGTAACCCACAAATATTCCATTTTCTACTTTTGAGATAAATTTTCCAAAACGTTCTCTTGTATTTAATATATAAACTAGGTATCTGAATACTTTAAAGTATTTGATATTTGGTATTTTATTATAATAGAGTTCAAATAAAGTCTTATTATGATTTTTATTTATCGTGGTTCTATTTTGTACATAGCAAGTTGTACTAACAGCTTCTTCCCAAAAATATTTTGTAAGTTGATATTCATTTAGCATTATCCTGCAGGCTTCAAGTAGGGTTATATTCTTTCTTTCTACTATTCCATTTTGTTGGGGTATTTTAGGGCATGAAAATTTATGATGATAACCATTTTCAAGGAAAAATAGATTAAAGTTATGATTCTAAAATTCACCTCCGTTATTACTTCTAATTTGTTTGATTTTTTTGTCTTTCTCATTTTTAGTTTATTTGAAAAAATTATTGAGGACTTCAAACATTTCATCTTTTTTTTAAGAAGTTTACCCAGGTAAATCTCGAGTAATCATCTATTATTACTAGGCAATAGAGACTCCCATTCATGGATTTGATTCCATGGGAGTCAAATAGGTCTAGGTGCAATAATTCTAGTATTGAATTAGTTTGAGTTTGATTAGTTGATTTGTAAGTTAATTTGGTTTGCTTTCCTTATTGATATGTATTACAAATTATTGAGTCTAAGTTAGGTAATTTTGGTAATCCTCTAACTAAACCATTTAATTTTGTTAAGTTTCTAAAGTTCGTGTGGGAGATTCTTCTATGCCATAACCAGGTTTCTTCCTTTTGTGTCAAGTGACACTTAAGTGAAGAATTGGTTAGGTTAATTGCATAGATGTTATCCTTTCTAAACCCTTTTAGATTTATGTTAGGGTTATCTATGTGCTTAATTAAGCATTCAAAAGATAGGAACCTAACCTTATGTCCAGAATCACGCAATTAACTAATGCTAAGTAGATTATATTTAAAATTATCAACCAATAATACCTTTTTAATAATAAAGTCAATTTTGAGTTCGATATTACCTATCCCAATTACCTTGAGTTTGTCGTTCTTTCCAAAGATAACTGTTCCTAAGCTTTTGTATGTTAATTGAGTGAACTTGGTATGATCCCCAGTCATCTGTCTATAACAATCACTATCCACTATCCACTTGGTTTCCTATAAAGGGTAGGAATCGTTCATTTGGGTTCAATTTAGAAACTTAATTTAAGTTAACAAGAATTGAGTTGTTTAATTATTTAAGTTAATTCTTAATTTAAGTTTAATTTTGAATTTAAATTTTGATTTAATTTAAGTTTATTAGTTGAGCTAGACTCGTATTTGAGTCCGGATTTGTTGTACACAGCTCTCTGTGATCCAATTATCATATCAAGGTACTTGGATCGAATTGTGAATTTTTCTAGTAGTTATTTTAGTTCAACTATTTCTCCTTTCAAACTAAAATTCTCCTTTTCAAGTGTTGCAACTTGAGTTGGAGTTTTAGCTTGAATTGGCTCAGTCGTTGAGATTGATTTTAATTGTTCGTTAAGTGTTTTATTTTCTAAATTTAGTTCATTTACTTGATTTTCATACAAGATTAATCTCTTATGTAGACATGCAATTATTTAAGAAAATTTCTTCCTTAAAGTAAATTGTACCTCATTGAAACCTTTAGAAACGAGTGCAAACTCGTGGCTCGATTCGGGTTTGAACCCGTCTTCTAATTCGCTTTCTGATCCTTGTCTATATGCCATTAGTGTGAGGTAGTTGGTGTGTTTTGGTTCATCACTGTTCGATTCATCCGCGGATGATTCATCCTACGTTACTTTGAGGGCTTTCTTTTTCTTTAGATTTGGATAGTCATTCTTGTAATATCCCTTCTTGTTACATCCAAAACACATGACGCTCATCTTGTTGTTGCCGAAGTTGATCTTCTGTAAGTCCGTTTTAGTGAAGTTCTTCTTTCTCCTGGTGAACATCTTTCTTACCAGGTTCACCAGGTGTTCTTTATCGTCTGAGTCTTGGTCAGACTCAACTTCAGGTTATGGTTTGGTTCTGACTTTTTCTTTTGATGTTCCTACAATAAAAGCAACACTTTTCTCGAGTTTGGCGTTAGTCTATTCGTGTAGCTTCAATTCATAAAAATTTTTATCTAACTTTAACTTGGATAAGTTCCTCAAAATCTTATAGGCATCCACGATGGATGCCCATAGTGCATTTCGAGGAAATGTATTTAGAGTGTACCTTATAAGATCCTGGTTCTCCATCTGGTGGCCGATTATGTGAAGTCCGTTGAGGATATTTTTTATCCTCGTGTGCATCTGACTAGCAGTCTCACCTTCCTGCATTTTTATATTAAATAATTTATTTAAATATAGATCTCTTTTCATTAACTTTGCGTCGTTAGTTCTCTCGTGTAGTTCTATGAGCTTGTACCATAGCTCCTTGGAGTTTTCATGTGAGCCGACTCGGTTCAACTCCTCCTTTGTTAACCCACACTCATTATGTTGAGGGCATTGAAGTTGATTTGGGTCTTCTTCTTCATTTCTAGATTCCAATTTTCTAGGTCCATTGGAATTCCAGCATTGTTAACTGGCGCCTTGTACCCTTTAGTGACACTGAACCATTTGTCGAAGTCAATCTATAAGTACACCTCCATTCACTTCTTTCAGTATGGGACAAAGGTGTTGTATCCCTTGTTCACAAGGAAATACACAAACACAGTCAGTTTACTTGGTTCGGAACCTACGACGACTCCTACTCCAAGGCCCAGGTCCCGTGAACCTATCAATGGGTAATCCACTAAATGCCTCTTCCAGTATCCTCGGAAGAGGTAATCGAATACAAGATGAAAGTAGGACAATGTAACAACCTACACTACCTTTTTGCAAGTATGACAGGTAAATAGTAAATAAAAAATTCATTACCAACACTTTAGAAGATAGGAATCTGAACAAGCTCGTGTGTTGGTGTTGGTCTGTCGACAGCGGTCAGATATCGCGGGGTAGTAGTGTAGCAACAGGAAATCATAGTCGAAGCAGCAAAAGAATCGTAGAAGCTTAGTATCAAGTTTTATTTTTTTCAGTCTTCAAAGTGCTAGTCGAGGCCCTTTATATAGCCGAGCTAGACTTGATCCAGATCCACTGATCTCAGGATCAGGGTTTGACTCGACGTTGATCGGTAAATTGATCTAGCTGTTCAATCGACCGTTCCTACCTGATTCAGTCCATCTTCCCATCCAGATTCAGCTTCAGATGAATCTTCCTTTGGTCGACCGATCCCTCTGTTTGGTCAACCGATCCCACTATCCTCGCTAGCTTATTTGGTCTGATCTGATCAATCTGGCCTGATCTCGGTCACTGTATATCCAATGTTTGGTCGATCAATCCTGAGGTTCGATCGACCGATCCCTTGGTCGAGCCTTAGACGCAAGCTGATCTGATCTCCGAGGTTTGGTCGACTGATCCAGACGTTTGGTTGACCGATTTCGGTAAAATTCTAACCTGCACAAATGTTAGTCTTCCTACAAAATAGAGTTAGAATAACAAATAATAAAACATATAAAGATAAGTTTTGACAGCCTTCGAACTATCTGGTCCTGACTTTGAGTTTCGCTGAAACTCTAGGTCAGACTGACGTCCACTGTTCCCTCTTCAGGGAACGCATACTCACTTAGTCACTCTTCTCCAGTGACCTACCTTTCCTTACCAATTTATTGTTAGTCGACTAGCCTCTTAACCTACCAGGTCTTCATGTCAGTTGTCTAGTCCAGGGGACCCAAATGGACTTCTGCCGGTTGCCCGGTCCCGCAGACCTAACCGAACTTTCTGTCAGATACTCGGTTAGCCCGTTGACTTATCTAGACTTCGCACTAGCTATCGGGTCCCGCGGACCTAGCTAGATTTTAGCCTGGTGTTTGGTCCTTCAGACTCGTCAATTCCTACACACTCGGTAAAGTAGTTAGATCACAAAACACCTAACTTAACTCACTTGTCATTCATTAAAACCTGAGTTAGACCGTTAGTACAAACTTATACTTTGGTTACTTTTTCATTGGCCTCTCATATCTTGATTAGCTCCTTGGTCCATTTCTTCTTGAGGAGCTTCCTGTTTCCATCAATTAGAGTTTGAAATCCCTCTATTAGAGTAAACCATTGCTTTATCTCTATCATAAAGAAGCTTTCAACCTTTGATTTCCAAAGGTCGAAACTCCTAATTCCATAGGATAGGGGTGCTCGAATATCATATCCAAATCCATCTCAGAAATCAATTTAAAGTTGAGTTCCTTGATGATGGATCTTTGATCCTTGAAATTAGGGATTCACTTTAAAACTTCTTCTTCTTCCTCTAGCTCATTATTCCCTCGATGATTAGTCCAATAAAGAGTGTCCTCACTCTAATACCACTTGTCAGGACACTCTGGGAGCTAGAGGGGGGGAATAGCTTTGATCACATCGTCGATGATGATTTGCAATGGATGTCTTGAAGAAAAGACTTACTAATGCTAAGACTTGGATTTTACTTAGTATCATCCAAGGGTCCACTCTCTTCATAATCTCATCCACTATGAAATCACTCCTTCTTAGAAATAAACTGGAAGTGGAGAAGCCTTGTACAAGCTCACAACAAGAATATAAAGAAAACAAGGAAGTAAATACACAATATAATGAAAATCTTGCTTGCTTGATCTCTTGTAGCTTGTAGATGCATCTTGAAGCTTGGAAAGTGCAACATCACTTACTCAGGAACTAGCGGAGAGTGTGTGTGAAGGATCTAATTTGAAATGTCCACAAAAATCCTTTTCTAGGATTCTTTGACGCCTCCCAATTGATTAGGCTCACTCCTAATTGACTGTTAGGTAGGATATGTCCATTTAACTTGTTGAATGGCTATTTTTCCATACCATAATCGATTGGCAAGCCATCCTAATTAATTTAGAGAGCCTTAATTGATTTTTCAATCGATTTCGTAACTCTCTGTTCACTCGTGAGAATGTCTTAATCAATTATCCCAATTGATTAATATTTCTTAATTAATTGTCTCAATCAATTCTCCCTTCTTGTGATAAAATACTACCTAATCAATTGAAACAATCAATTAACAGTGGCTGAATCAATTGGGTCAATCGATTCAACCATTATTTTTGTGATTTCTTTTCACAAAACTCCCAATTGATTAGGAATCCATCCTAATCAATTGGGGCGGCTCTAATCGATTAGCCCAATCGATTAGACTCGGCCCAATGGATTGTCCTAATCGATTGCCTAACCCTAATTTGCTTGATCCAAGTCTAGGATTTTTTTTACCCAACATCTGGTCAATTGTGACCTATTGGGATTTTCTCATCAAGTGTTCAGCCAACCTTTGACCCACTTGGGCTTTGCCAACTTCCCATTAGACCTTCAATCACTAAATGTGGTTCTCCTTGACCCACTTAGATTTTCCTCTTAACTAACTGCAGTTAGGAGTTTTCTCTTGCCAACTAGGGGTGACAATTTCTGACTCGACACGAAAATATGACCTAAATTGAACATGAAATAATTAAGCTATAGTCAGGTATTATTGGGTTCGGGTTGGGTTCGAGTCAACCTGATTGACACGATTAACAAATAGGTCGGGTTCGAGTCAACCTGAAATGACCCGATTACAACCCGCGAACCCATTTATAAATATTTTCATATTGTGTTCGGGTTAGATTTTGGTTGAGTTAGGATTAAAATAGATATTTTAATAAAATAAGTCTTTTGTGTCATATTCGGGTTGAGTTCAGGTTAAGATAAACATATTTTTATAAATGGATTATTTCAGGTTGGGTCAGATTCGAGTTAGATTCGGGTTGTGAGTCATTTCAGATCGAGTTCAGGTCAAATTTAAATAAACGGGTCAGGTTCTGGTCGAATAATTTAACCCAAACTATTAATCAAGTAGAGTTCAGGTTTTGATGTTCCAACCCACCAATCTGAACCCGCCAACTTGAACCTGACCCAAATTTCCACCCCTATACAATATACGGTCCTCCCTGACCCGCTTGGACTTTTCTTTACCTAACCATAGTTAGGACTTTATCCTTTGCCAACGTGTAGTCCTCTTGACCCACTTGGACTTTTCCTTTGCCTAACCCTCAAGTTGGGACTTGCCTTGCCAATGTACGATTCTCTTTAACCCACTTGGACTTCGTTTTACCTAACTACAGTTAGGACTTTTCTTTGCCAACATGCGACCTTTCTTGACCTACTTGGATTTTACCTTACCTAACCTCCAGTTAGAACTTTACCCTTGTCAGACCCTCGAGTTAGGACTTTGTCTTCCCTAACCTCTAGTTAAGACTTTACCTTGCCTAACCTCTAGTTAGGGATTTACCAGTCAAGTATCCGGCCCTCCATGACCTCCTTGACTTTCTTCTCACATATCGTCAAGTATATGGTCAACCTTGACCTACTTGACCTCTTTCAGATATTTTCCAAACATATTATTCAAACATCAAAACACAAGCTTGAACCCACTCGAGCTTAGTTAAACAGGTCAACCATAATCTGATGACGATTACACCAATAATCTCCCAACATATTGATGGAATTCACTAGTAGAATGATGATGGGATTAATGGTAAGTGCAATATCGAGATACCGACTAGACGGGTTCAGCAAAAGAGGTATGAACGACCTTGATGTGTTGTACTACTCTCGCTTCTCGGACCAGTGGAAGATTTAGTCAAGGGTCTCTAGGTACTAGAGGTGATGGTGGTCCCTGATCAACTTGGCTGGTCGGAGCTAGGGTAGTCACCTCATTCTTCTGAGTTGCTTGGGCTTTCACCACACTAATGTGTTTGACCGTCTTCCCCAGCAGGTCATCGAAGTCCTTTGTGGACTTTCTGATGAGGGTTCGGAAGAATTCTCCTTCTAAAAGGCCTTGAGAGAAGACACTTATTAATATTTCAAAAGTGGCAGATAGAACATCTAGCGCCACTTGGTTGAATTGCTTGATGTATTCTTGTAGAAATTCCTTAGTTCCTTCTTTGAATATGAACAGACTCAGGCTGGTCTTTTGATACCTCCTACTACTGGCAAAGTGGTGGATGAAAGCCTTTCTAGATTCCTTAAAACAGGTAATAGATCCGACCAGCAATCGGTCAAACCATCTCGGTGTCAAGCTTGATAGAGTGGTCAGAAACACCAAAAATTTTATTGTGTTGCTATACTAGTGCAGAGGAGCAACGTTCTCAAATCTTCAGAGGTGATCCACAAGATCGGTGTTACCTCCATACTCTCCAACTGACAAAGTTTGGAAATACTTAAGCGTCTTTTCATCCAGTACCTCTTGAGAGAAAGGCACACTGAGTTGTTCAAGTGATTCCTAAGTGGCCAGAGCCTTGCCTTGCCTCGGGTCCCTCTAGGGTGAATTCTCACCTGAGGAGGTTTATGACCGCTCAATTTTGAGACAACCATCAGCGGGTGTTCAGAAAATGTTTAAGGGAACTCAAACGACTATTTTTACTTGGATCTTTTCTCATACATAGGAAACTCCTCCACTAAGGCTGCAGGTGCCCGGTGCGGGTGAGAATCCACGGCATGGTCTTAGGACAGTGCTTGTGCCTTAGCCTTCGGAAAAATCTCATACTCCTCTGGTGTCATGGCAATGTTGATTTTACTAGCTATGTCCATCTTTACATTCCAAAACAGGTGAATATGTTCCCACAAATTGTGTCAAATTTAATCTCATCCAGAAGCTGAGTAGATAGGCGGTCGGTGAGGTGGCAGGAGTGTTGACGGAGGAAAGACTTCAAGTTGGGAGCTGCGGACCTTGAGCTAGAAGCCGCAGATATACGCACACCACAGACAAAAATAATGGAAACGTTAGAGCGAGAACCAGGGAGGAGGTCCCTAGCATAGACACTCTGACACTCAAGTCAGAATAGTAGTTGAGCGAAAATGGAGAATAAGATGAACAGTGAAATAGTAAAATCTAGATGTGTGCGCGTGTATGCGTACCTATCCAACAGAAAGGACCCCCCCCCCCTCCTTCTTTTAAACTGTCTCTCATATCTTCTATAATAATGAGGCATCAGAGAATGTCAGATATCAGAATATGTTAGGTAGTGGAGTATGTACGACAACCTTCCTCTAGGTAGAGGAATATTCTATTATGTGTATATCTAGTAATGGAATATTCTTTTGTAAATAGCTATTATTCTCTCATAGTTTGTTGCGATTTTCTGACAATACTGTCTCTTAGAGGGAGTATGATTAGCCTAGAGCTGACCGAGTTTAAACTAAGAACTATGCTCATGTGAAGAGAGGAGGGCTTTACATGGGTCCAGCTAGCTCTACTGCCGCCAAGTTTATGTTTGAATCCTTGTTCATGAGAAGTGAGGAGCTAGGTCCCGTAGGTTCGATGGCTCTGTGGTCGTCTGGGTTTATCCTGGAAGTCATGTTCATGAAAAGTGAGGACCTGAGTATCGTAAGTCTGACCAACTTTGTGGCCGCCTAGGTGTTGGGTTTTTTCGGGCCGCGAAAACCACTTTTTCGCCTCGCGGAAACCCCGAAACCCCCTAGCCACTTTATCTCGTGCGAAGAAAAACATTCGGAAAATACGAGTACGAGTTTAAACGTCGATCTACAGTAGATCTACATAAGGATAAACCTTTTTATACCTTTGTAGCGAAGCCCTTCGCAATCCCGCTTGTCTTCGGTTCGTCGGATCTCGAAAGTGTCAAAGTAGACACTTCTCTATGTGTATCCACACAAGCAAGAGATGGAGAAGAAACCTTTAGAGTGTGCTAGCACTCAAGCAAGGTCTCGGCAAGAAGGAGGAGAGGGAGAGAAGAATTGTGAGCAAGAGGAAGAAGATGAAATCAATTAGCCTTGAATGAAAATAAAACTTTCATCCACACTAAAAGTGGCCGGCCACATTAAGACTTGTAACCCCCATGGAATATCAAGAGTCACAACTCTTGGTAACTCCCATGAGGTGGCATTTGGTCAAGTCAAACTTGACCAAATGAAGAAGCCTTGATGATGTGGCATTGGTCAAGTCAAAGTCAAGTCAAAACTTGACTCTTCATCTTCCTAGTTAAGTCAAGTCAAACTTGACCACTTCTATCCCTTGGTTGATCTAATCTAACCATTGGTCCAAGCCAATTTTAATTTAATGAATCTCTATTCATTGAATTAAATTAATTAAATGAGTCTAAGTCTAAATTAGACTCACTTAACACATGAACCAACTTGAGTCCAACTCAATTAACCTACTTTGGATTACTCTTAATCCAATTTGGTTCATCATATAAACCTAATCATTTAGGTTCATCAAATGAACCTAGTCTCCATCTAATTGCCCTTAGTGTGTGACTCTATAGGTTCTTGTAACGTTGGCAATGCCCCTAAACCCATTTAGGAGCATAAGTAATGAGCGGTATCTAGCAACACATCATTACTACCCAAGTTACAAGAATGTTGAGATCTAACATCACCTTGTGACTACTAATTGTGACTCCTTACAATATATGACATTGTCCTTCTATCCTAGACATCTAGATTGATCAATGTGAGGCATAGACCGTGTCATCCTCTAATCAATCTAAATCTTGAACTCCAAGTAGACTCACTAAATCAAATGAGCTCAATATCCTATATTGACTCATTTGGGCATGGGCATGTACTTCGTGGTCTCACTCTATCAAGAATACCGATGTCTCTCCCGTCATATAGGAGGGATAGATCTCATCTACATCACTCACATTCCTCCGCATAATTTGTTACATACCCAGTAATCGCCTTTATAGTCCACCCAGTTACGGGTGACGTTTGACGAAACCAAAGTACATAACTCCATATGTAGGGAACCATGGTGACTTCAGGTCTAAGGACTAGCAATCATACTAATAGCCACATGAGAAAGTATATGACACTCATATAACGATCCATGATACTTTCTCATGGCAGGTCATTCAATATACATTCTCCAATGCATACCCATGTGTCAACTTTATATCTCCATATCCATGACTTGTGAGATCAAGTCATCGAGTTGACCTACATGCTAGTCTTATTGCATTAACATTGTCCCTGAATGTTAATACTCGACTAGGAATGATTAAGAGTAGTGTTCCCTATATCATCTCACTATCGGTTCAACTAACCGATTGATATAGGTAAGAACCTTCTACTCAAGGACGTTATTATACTTAGTTTATTTGGCACCAATACAAGTAAGTATAACAACCAAAAATCAAATGTCTTTATTTATATATATAGAATATGATACAACAAGTCCAAAAAATACAATCATCAAACGATTTCCTCTAGGGCACTAGCTTACAATCTCCCACTAGCACTAGTGCCAATCAGTGTAGGCTCTAAGCCCCAATGACCTAGTGTGACCATCATGCTTCCTCTGTGTCAAAGCCTTGGTCAAGGGATCTGCGATGTTAGCCTCTGTAGGTACTCTGCAAATCTTCACATCTCCTCTCTTGATGATCTCTGGAATGAGATGGAAGCGCCGTAGTATGTGTTTGGTCCGCTGTTGTGAGCGAGGTTCCTTCGCCTGTGCTATAGCTCCATTGTTGTCACAATAGAGCTCAATAGGGTCAGCAATGTTAGGAACCACCCCAAGTTCAGTGATGAACTTGCGGATCCAAACTGCCTCCTTTGCTGCCTCTGATGCAGCAATGTACTCGGCTTCTGTTGTAGAATCAGCTACTGTATCCTGCTTCGAACTCTTCCAGCTGACAGCACCACCATTAATGCAAAATACGAACCCCGACTGTGATCGATAGTCATCCTGGTCGGTCTGGAAGCTAGCATCACTGTAACCCTTTACAGCTAGCTCATCATCGCCTCTATATATCAAGAAATATTCTTTAGTCCTTCTTAAATACTTAAGAATATTTTTGACCGCTATCCAGTGACTTTCACCTGGATCTGACTAGTATCTGCTCGTCATGCTCAAAGCATACGAGACATCAGGTCGAGTACATAACATGGCGTACATGATCGATCCTATGGAGGAGGCATAAGGGATCTGATCCATGCGGTCTCTCTCCTCTCTAGAAGAGGGACCTTGAGTCTTCGAAAGACTCACGCCATGCAACATTGGCAGAAATCCCTTCTTGGAGTTCCGCATGGCAACCGAAGGAGTACCTTGTCAATATATATACTCTGACTTAGGCCAAGTAACCTCTTAGATCTATCTCTATAGATCTGTATCACTAGAATGCGGGATGTCTCACCTAAGTCCTTCATTGAGAAGCAACTCCCTAGCCAAGTCTTGACAGACTGAAGCATAGGGATGTCCTTCCCAATGAGTAGTATGTCATCCACATACAATATGAGGAAGACAACTATGTCCCCTACAACCTTCTTGTAGACACAAGGCTCATCTTCGTTCTTGATGAAACTAAACTATTTGATCGCATCATCGAATCAAAGATTCCAGCTCCGAGAAGCTTGCTTTAGTCCATAAATGGACCTATGCAGCTTGCATACTCTACTAGTATGCTGTGGATCTACAAAACCCTCAGGTTGTGTCATGTACACATCCTCGAGTAGGTTTCCATTCAGAAACGCGATTTTGACATCCATCTGCCATATCTCATAGTCATGGTAGGCTGCAATAGCAAGCATGATCCGAATGGACTTAAACATCGCTACTGGAGAAAAGGTTTCATCATAGTCAATACCATGAATCTGCTTAAAACCTTTAGCTACCAAGCGACCCTTATAGATAAGTCCATCCATGTCAGTCTTTCTCTTAAAGACCCACTTACACCCAATGGGTTTTACCCCTTTAGGTGGATCAACCAAAGTCCATACTTGGTTGGTGTACATGGTTTCCATTTCGGATCTCATGGCTTCTAGTCATTTCTCAGAATCTGGTCTCATCACAGCTTCATGATAGGTGGTAGGCTCATCCTCTATGAGCATAACGTCATCATGGTCAGACAAGAGAAATGAGTATCTCTCAGGCTGACGACATACCCTATCAGACCAGCGAAGAGGTATGTCTACTTGAACTGGTTGTTGTTCCTCAACTCCTTGTGGAACAACATCATCCACAACACTTTGTGGTTCAAATTCAATTTCCATCAAGGCATCAGTGCTATTGTTCTCATCTTGAACTTCTTCAAGATCGAACGCGCTCCCACTAGTCTTTCTAGAAACAAAGTCCCTTTCTAGAAAGACCCCAGTCTTTGCCACAACTACCTTGTGCTGACTGGGAATGTAGAAGTAATATCCCTTAGTTTCCTTGGGATATCCAATGAAAAAGCACTTGTCGGATTTGGGTCCTAATTTGTCTGAGACTTGACGTCGAACGTAAGCCTCACAACCCCAAATCCTCATGAAAGACACCTGGGCATCTCTCCCAGTCCATATCCTATATGGTGTCTTTATCACGGCCTTGGATGGAACTCGGTTGAGTATAAAAGTTGTCGTGTCTAAAGCATAGCCCCAAAGGTATGTCGGAAGATCTGTGTGACTCATCATAGATCGTACCATATCTAATAGGGTACGATTCCTCCTTTCGGATACACCATTCCACTGTGGTGTTCCAGGAGGAGTGAGTTGAGATAGAATCCCACACTCAGCTAGATAGTCACGGAACCCATGGCTAAGGTATTCTCCACCTCGATCGGATCGAAGTATCTTAATACTCTTGCCAAGCTGGTTCTGTACTTCATTCTTGAATTCTTTAAACTTTTCAAAGGATTCAGACTTATGTGTCATCAAGTACACATAACCATATCTACTGAAGTCATTAGTAAATGTGATGAAGTACCTATAACCGCCTCTAGCAGCGACATTGAAAGGGCCACATACATCACTATGTATGAGTCCTAACAAATCAGGCACTCTCTCGCTGTGCCCACTAAAGGGAGTCTTGGTCATCTTGCCTCGTAGGCATGACTCGCATATCTCATATGATTCTAAATCAAATGAGTCCAGCAAACCATCCTTATGGAGCTGGGATAAGCGCTTGTCATTTATATGACCTAAGCGACAGTGCCAGAGGTAGGTTTGGTTCATGTCATTTGACTTGAACCTCTTGGTATTTATGTTATAGATAGGGCTCTCAAGGTCTAGAATATAGAGTCTGTTTATCGGAGGTGCACTACAATAGAACATATCGTTTAAATAGACGGAACAACATTTGTTCTTTATAGTAAACGAGAAACCTTTCTTGTCCAAACAAGAAATTGATATAATGTTCTTAGTTAATGCAGGCACATAACAACAATCTACTAACTCTAGTACAAGCCCAGAGGGCAGAGATAGAAAGTAAGTCCCTACAGCAATAGCAGCAACCCGTGCTCCATTGCCTACTCGTAGGTCCATCTCGCCCTTTGTCAATGTCCTGTTATTTCTCAGCGCCTGCACATCAGTACAAATGTGAGAAGCACATCCAGTATCTAATTCCCATGATGTAGAAATAGATAAATTGACTTCTATAACATATATACCTGAAGTGGAAGTCTCACTTCGCTTCTTCTTAAGATCCTCCAAGTATACCTTGCAGTTCCTCTTCTAGTGCCCGGTCTGACCGCAGTGGAAGCAAGTAGCATCCTTGGCGACCCCTCCTTTAGGCTTCAGTGCCTTGCCTTTGCCCTTGGCTTAGGACTTTCCCTTGCCTTTGGGCTTGCCCTTGCCCTTATGTTTCTGAACCATCAGAACAGTGTTGGGCTTAGCCTTCTTAAGGTTTAGCTCAACAGTTCTTAACATGCTAAGCAGCTCGGGCAGTGGCTTGTCAATCTCGTTCATATTGTAGTTTAGAACGAATTGACTGTAGCTATCTGGCAAGGATTGCAAGATCAGGTCAGTAGCCAGCTCTTGGCCAAGAGGGAACCCCAACCTTTGTAGGTTCTCTATGTACCCAATCATTTTGAGTACATATGGGCCTACGGGAGCCCCGTCTGACATCTTGCACTGAAACAGTGCCCTTGAGATCTCAAATCTCTCATGCCTCGCTTGTCCTTGATACAGCTGACGAAGATGTTCAACCATATCGTAAGCGCCCATTAACTCGTGTTGCTTCTGAAGCTCAGAGTTCATGGTCGCGAGCATTAGACAAGACACATCTAATGCATCATCTTGATGCTTCTTGAAAGCATCTCGGTCAGCTCGCGGGGCAGTGGCAGGAGGAGCCTCCGGAATGGGCTGCTCCAGAACGTACAGTTTACATTCTTGGGTGAGAACTATTCTCAGGTTCCTGTACCAGTCCAGGAAGTTTGCTTCGTTGAGCTTGTCCTTCTCGAGGATAGATCGCAGGGAGAAGGTGTTCGTATTCGACGTCATGGTAATCTACAACAGAAATAAAAGAAGAAATAAATATCATATTCTTAATCATTTTATTAGGCCTTTAACTAAATGATGCTCCCACTGAATTCTATAATTCATGTGGGACAAGATCCACATCATACTAACCCTTGAGTTAGCTTTGGCTAATACGCCCAAGACTTAGTATGATCGGTAGGTAACGATTACCAATTACATCTCTATGCAACTTTTGTTTATAGAATCAAAATCCGCATTTATATTAAAATTCGAGTTAGCTTTGGCTAATACGCCCAAGAGTTAATATATATGTGATTTTGACCTAACTTTCCAACCGTTGGAAGAATGCCTATAGTTATACTCGATCCAACCGAGTTAACTAGGAATACTCAATTTAATTGAGTTGTACTCACCCATGCGTTGATAGGCGGAACCAAGATTGTCCCTCCGTACCCTACCAAGATAGTATGTGTTGCTCTGCTTTGGCAGATTCAACAACTACATGTGATCGAGGTAGTAGTAGGTATCACGGCACGGTAGGCATTAGAGTTGACGTGATTTAGATCTAATCTAAATAATGATGCGTATCAAATACTTGATTTAGATCTAATCTAATCGTGGGGTGCTTCATGTGCACGATTTAGATCTTATCTAATCTCTAGGCACTAATTAACTACTTAATTAAACATGCATCACATACATATAAGCAATTAATTAAATTATTTTGTGATTGTGTCATGGACCTACTACGATCTTCTCAAGCCAATGAGAAGATCGGATGGTCAACCTAAGGTCAATAACTTCTCAAGCTTCTTCCTTTGACCACCTTGTGTTGCTCGCGCCCTCCTCGTAACTCCGTCTCGTGTGGACCTTCCACCGCTTCAAAATTACATTACAATTTTGAAACTCGAGTTACATTCGAGTCTAAATCTAATTTACAACCAGAATAAAAGGAAGGCACGACGTGCAGGTCGCGAAAAATAAAATAAATAAAAATAAGATAAATACAGCACGAATATCACATAACGGCACGCAGGCCGTATTATGAATTACAACACAATTGTCCAATCAAATTGGGTCTTTGGGCCATGCTCCCACTAAATTTTTCCCGGCGGCACCGATTAGCGATTTCGGGCGCAATCGCGGAGCAAATCCCCTTGCGGGGTTAGGGGCAGTACCCCTACCCGCGATCTAACCATCGCGAGTTGCTCGTAAGCGATCCAAGAGCGCCTTAGCCCACTGTCCCAAAAGATTTTGGGTCGAAACATTACCGTTTTGGAAAATTCTTCTTGGTAGTCGAAGCCTACAAGTGCCAAAACACTTGTGCTTCGCTTCTACGAGAAAAATACCCATAAAATCATAAAAATTAGGAAATTCACAGAATGTTACAGTATGCATATTTTTCACAAAAATACTAATTGAAACTAGTACTCGCTTCGCACGTGGCTCTGATACCACTGTTGGGTTTTTTCGGGCCGCGAAAACCGCTTTTTCGCGTCGCGGAAACCCCGAAACCCCCTAGCCACTGGATCTCGTGCGAAGAAAAACATTCGAAAAATATGAGTACGAGTTTAAACGTCGATCTACAGTAGATCTACATAAGGATAAACCTTTTTATACCTTTGTAGCGAAGCCCTTCGCAATCCCGCTTGTCCTCGGTTCGCCGGATCTCGAAAGTGTCAAAGTAAACACTTCTCTATGTATATCCACACAAGCAAGAGATGGAGAATAAACCTTTAGAGTGTGCTAGCACTCAAGCAAGGTCTCGGCAAGAAGGAGGAGAGGGAGAGAAGAATTGTGAGCAAGAGGAAGAAGATGAAATCAATTAGCCTTGAATGAAAATAAAACTTTCATCCGCACTAAAAGAGGTCGGCCACATTAAGACTTGTAACCCCCATGGAATATCAAGAGTCACAACTCTTGGTAACTCCCATGAGGTGGCATTTGGTCAAGTCAAACTTGACCAAATGAAGAAGCCTTGATGATGTGGCATTGGTCAAGTCAAAGTCAAGTCAAAACTTGACTCTTCATCTTCCTAGTTAAGTCAAGTCAAACTTGACCACTTTTATCCCTTGGTTGATCTAATCTAACCATTGGTCCAAGCCAATTTTAATTTAATGAATCTCTATTCATTGAATTAAATTAATTAAATGAGTCTAAGTCCAAATTAGACTCACTTAACACATGAACCAACTTGAGTCCAACTCAATTAACCTACTTTGGATTACTCTTAATCCAATTTGGTTCATCATATGAACCTAATCATTTAGGTTCATCAAATGAACCTAGTCTCCATCTAATTGCCCTTAGTGTGTGACCCTATAGGTTCTTGTAACGTTGGCAATGCCCCTAAACCCATTTAGGAGCATAAGTAATGAGCGGTATCTAGCAACATATCATTACTACCCAAGTTACAAGAATGTTGAGATCCAACATCACCTTGTGACTACTAATTGTGACTCCTCACAATATATGATATTGTCCTTCTATCCTAGACATCTAGATTGATCAATGTAAGGCATAGACCGTGGCATCCTCTAATCAATCTAAATCTTGAACTCCAAGTAGACTCACTAAATCAAATGAGCTCAATATCCTATATTGACTCATTTGGGCATGGTCATGTACTTCGTGGTCTCACTCTATCAAGAATACCGATGTCTCTCCCGTCATATAGGAGGGATAGATCTCATCTACATCACTCACATTCCTTCGCATAATTTGTTACATACCCAGTAATCGCCTTTATAGTCCACCTAGTTACGGGTGACGTTTGACGAAACCAAAGTACATAACTCCTTATGTAGGGAACCATGGTGACTTCAGGTCTAAGGACTAGCAGTCATACTAATAGCCACATGAGAAAGTATATGACACTCATATAACAATCCATGATACTTTCTCATGGCGGGTCATTCAGTATACATTCTCCAATGCATACCCATGTGTCAACTTTATATCTCCATATCCATGACTTGTGAGATCAAGTCATCGAGTTGACCTACATGCTAGTCTTATTGCATTAACATTGTCCCTGAATGTTAATACTCGACTAGGAATGATTAAGAGTAGTGTTCCCTATATCATCTCACTATCGGTTCAGCTAACCGATTGATATAGGTAAGAACCTTCTACTCAAGGACGTTATTATACTTAGTTTATTTGGCACCAATACAAGTAAGTATAACAACCAAAAACCAAATGCCTTTATTTATATATATAGAATATGATACAACAAATCCAAAAAATACAATCATCAAATGATTGGCTCTAGGGCTCTAGCTAACACTAGGTTTATGCAAGAAGCCTGTTCATGAGGAGTGAGGAGCTAAGTCCCGTAAGTCCAACCGACTCTGTGGCCGCTCGGGTTTATACTATAAGCCTTGTTCATGAATGAGGATCCGAGTCCTGTAGTTCCGACCGGCTCTGTGGCCGCTCGAGTTTATGCTGGAAGCCTTGTTTCATGAGTGAGGAGCTGAATCTCGTAGGTCTGGCCAACTCTAGGGCCGATCGAGTTTATGTTGGAAATCATATTCATAAGAATTGGTGAGCTGAGCCCCATAAGTCTGGCCGACTCTAGGGCCACCCGAGTTTTTACTGAGCTGACCGACTATAGGGTTGCGCCGGGTTGGGAGCCCTGCCTATGAGAAGGAGAGAGTTAGATCCTGTTGAAAGTGGTCCATTTGGATATATGCATATTAATTTTGATTGTCATCCCATCTTAACTTTAATTGATACGTCAGTTGGCTTCATAGACTTTGATCTGACTCAGAGATCCACTTTATTCGTCCTATTAATACACATGTCGACTTAGTATCGTTAAGGTGTTTCATGTGGCAAAAGGCGATTCGCTCGCCCCCAGCGCCCCCGCCAATCCATCCCTAGGCCAACATGGAGGAGGTAAATCACGGATGACTACTAGTCATTAGTGCAAATGGCCAAGATATGGGGAAGGTTATGCTCGATCACTCTGAGTTTTGACCCTAAACCTCATATGATAATATCTTATATCTTAATCATTGCACCGTCCCGAGAGAACATTGTTAAGATGTTTCATTGTGCAAAAAAGGCGGGTCCCGCCGCCCAGCGGCCCCCTAGGCCTGGCCCCACAGGGATCCTAGGAGGAGGTAAATCAGCGGTGAATGCTGGTCCGGTTAAAGCGTGGTGTCTCCGGAATTTAACACAGCCGGCCCAGATTATTCATCTAGTGCGCGTCCGTGGACCTTCGACCCTACGACTCATTGTGCAAGGATGTCACGCCTTAACCGGTTGATTCAGCCCGCGGGGGCATTGTTAAGATGTTTCATGCTGCAAAAGGCGGGTTCCGCCGCCCAGCGGCCCCCTACGCTTGCCCCATGGTATTGTAGGAGGAAGGTAAATCAGGGTGAATGCTGGGTTGGCAAGTTGATGGTTGTTCGAGGCTTTAAGTCAGCAGACGGGGATATTATCCCACATTGTAACTGGCGACACTTGAACCATCGCTCCATGCTGTAAACATACCACTAACTTACCAATTGATCCAGTCCCGGGGGCATTGTTAAGATGTTTCATGTTGCAAAAAGGCGGGTCCCGCCGCCCAGCGGCCCCCTCACCCCTGCCCCACGAGTATGAGAGGGAGTAAATCACGGTGAATACGGGCCCGGCGATGACATGGCGGTCGAAGGTGTTTAGCACGGACAGATATTGATGTTATCGCAATTGCTGCCGCAGACCTTCGACCTCTCGACCCATGTTGCAAGAATACCATGTCATAACCGGTTGATCCCGCCCGTGGGGGCTTGTTAAGATGTTTCATGATTCGATGGCTGGACGTCAGTAGAAATTAAGAAAAGATGGTATATATCATAGGGACCATAAGATGAGGTCCGTGGAGGCCGGTGAAGGATGATCCAGACATTCGTGGGACCGCAAAACTAAGTTTGTGGACACTAAAGAAGGATGACAAGCATTTAAGGGATCACAAGATAAGGTTTGCGGAGATCGAAGAAGTATAGCGTTAACATTCACGAGACTACAAGATAAGAAACATGTGAGAACGATAAAGCCAACGAGGAAACTATGTAAATAAAGATATCAAGGATAACATGAGGAAGAACCCAGGACTTGATATTAGAGTGAAGTGACATGACAGATGATAATTTAAAAGTACTTGAATTGAGTGATGTGGTTAAATTTAAGAGAACTAGTGAACTGGTGGTTGAGAATGTAATTGAAAAAAAAATCAAAAAGAATTTTCATCTTTTTTATTTTAAAATTTTCTTAATCAATTGTTATACCAATTATAATCTTAACTGAGATAACATATAATAATTAATTTTAATTAAATTTACTTATTACACTTATAACAGCTACAATAATAATTAAAATAATTTTAAACTAAGTCGATAAAATTATTTTAATATAACAGTATTTTATTTATAAAAATTTTAATTAAATTAAAATAATTTATTTCTATATTATAACTCGTGGATCGAATAAAATATTTCTAGATAAAAAGAAAAAAAAAAGACTCGTTTTTTATTTTGGAATTCTCAAAAGACTCCCTCTTTAATCTATCATTAAAATAGCACTTCATCCCATCTCATCCCTTTTTTTATTCTTAAAAGATCTTTATTTTTAAAGTTGTTATAAGATCTATATTCTAAATGTACTCAGTAGAGAAGATTTTGTATCTCCAATATTAACCAGACGAAACCTAAACATATGAATTATCAAAAAAAAAAAATACAATATACACCTTTCAACTCTGATTAATACTAATTGATACGATCATAACGAAGGACCTCATCAAACATAAATCAAAATAAGGATTGATTGATGTGGAGGTTAAAATCAAAGAAGATAAAAAGATGCTATCCATAGATTAACTAAAGTCAGTCGTTCGGCTGAGTTATGGTCGGACTAGCGGCATAGTCAAACAGATGAGCAAGACTAACCGGACAGCATAAGGTTACGAGATAAATAGATAATATCTCCCCAGGCCACCATCTCTATCGAGCTGACGGCGTGTCCGTTCAGGGGAGAAGCCCTCCGATTATGAAAAAGCTAAGTAAAGGAAGAGTGCTCTGTGCAGCACAGCAGAGCGGGGCACGTCCTAGCTGAGTGACCATCGGTCGACCTACAGAAGAACCCACCTACATATCTCCTCATACCCTTTTAGAGGTCTGTGTCAATGATAATAGATCATGTTCCATAGGCAAATCGTATAACATAAACTTCCAGCCTATCACATCAGGGATTTGCATACTTGCTTAAGGAAAAGTGTCAGAGACACTTTTGGACTTGTCTTTTCCTAGAACACTTGGAAAAACGCATGCTTGCTTTGAGATACGTGCGTAGACACTATAGTAACACTAAAGGGGGGGTTCCCATCTACAGAAGGAGGTATGCACAAATTCGTTGTCTTACACGCTCTTTGCTACAGCGTTCTTATCATTCTCCACTTCACCAGAAACTGACTTGAGCATCGGAGGGCCAATACCGGGAATCCCTTCTCGGCCCGACACTAACACCTCTTGTGTTGTAGGACTGCGTGGAGACTTCACTTCGTCAACCTTCAACCCACATCCCCAGCTTGTCATCTTCTTCGCTTTCAGACAAGAACATATTTGGCGCCATCTGTGGGAACTTCACCAAACTCTGAAACGTGAAGATGGAGGACGTTGGACGATTTACTACTATAATGTTAACGCAAGAAGACTTGGAGCGATTTATATAAGCTCAAGCTGCAAAGATAGTGGAGTAGCAACAGACAGCAGCTGATTGTCGAGCGAACGACCCCCCAGCATCAATGACATGCTAGCAAGCTAAGCTCAGAGCCCGAGCGGAAAACCATGCCGCTCGCAAGCCAAGCAACAGGCCAACCGTTGCCTACGAAGAGGCACCGAATGCACTGATTCCTTATTACCGAGCATTGTTCTACATGCCCTTAGAAGAGTAAGGCCGAGAGAAAAAAACTCAAGGATCCTCTTTAAAGGATGCGCCCGTCCGAGACGAGCCCAAGGGTAAAGCACCCCCGCTCGATAACTCTCACGAGTAGATAAATAGGCAGTTCTCCTAGGAGATCTTGGATGACCAATTGCCACGACACTATAGGTCATTAACGATCAGAAAATACACGGGAGCAACCAACCTATAGGACCATCTGATCAAATTTGATAACATGGCCATGACCCACCAATTTATCAATGGAGTCAAGTGCTGAGTATTCCTTATCACACAATCCGAATTAGCACAGAGGTGGTGCAGGCGATTGCCGATTAGATCGATATTCAGCTTTAAAGACTTTTGAACAGTGTTCCTCTAGCACTTTGTAAGCAGTCATCGCTATCAGAAGACAAATGTCAACTTGTTCGTAGTCAAACAAGGGCCCAAGGAAACATTATAGGCCTATATTAAGAGGTTTAACTAAGTAGGCATGGAAGTCTCATCAGCCATTCCAAAAATCTTGGTGAGTTCTTTCTCCCAAGGACTTATAGATGGTGAGTTCTTTCGCTCACTCATCCGAAAGCCCCCATGAGATTTTGATCATCTACTCAGGCGAGCCACAAAATACAACAACATGGAGGAGGCTTAGGCGGCTCGGAAGAAGGAAGTGATTTCTGAGCCAATCGTTGCCCCGGAACGCCGCACGACCCATACACACCAATCATCAAAAGGTCCCTGAGCGGAAGTCGTGCCACAACACCAAGAGGCCCAGGCCATGCAGTATAAGAAGTTCACCGAGTCTCGGCCATGGACTCCACTCTTCTATTCCTATCATCGATCAACAACCCATGACACTAGAGATTGCTACCAGCTCAAGCTGAAACCATGCCAACCGATGCCTCCAAGATTTTTCCATTGATCCCCGAGTCCCGATCGCCACCAACATAGCCGATCGGGAGGACATCATGAGGAAGGTAGGTCGAGAGCTAAGCAGCACCGACAGTAGCTGTCACAAAGAGAGTATGAAAGGCCCGCGTGGGCATTTGCAGAGTGATCACACTCATCAGCTTGAGAAGAAGAGAACCGAAGTCACTCGGGGCGACATTGGCATGATCGCGGGAGGTCCAACCGACGGTGATTCCAACTTGGCTCAGAAGTCACACGCCGACGGTTGGAGATACATACTGTCGGATGTAGCAAGGAAAGAGCAGAAGGATCCGAGATTAGTTTCAGTCCTCAAGACTTAGAGGGAGTGGAGATTCTTCATGATGATGCCCTGATTATCAAAGTAGTAGTTGCTAAGTATAATATTCACTACACTTTTATAGAGATAGGCAGCTGGTAAATATTATATTCAAGAAGGCGTTCGATCAACTACAAATCGATCGGAGCGAACTGCAGCCCATGATAATGTCCTTGTATGGGGTCACGAGTAATGAGGTGTTGCAAATCAGCCAGTTTCGGTTGGTCATATCCCTCGGGGAGGAACCACTCAAGAGGACAAGGACGATGAACTTCATTGTGGTAGATGCTCTATCTGCCTACAATGTTATACTGGGTCAACCGGCATAAAACGAGTTCTGAGCGGTAATGTTAATATTCTGCCAGAAGATCATGTTTCCTATGGATAACTTGGTTGACAAATTTAAGGGTGACCAGTTAACAGCTCGACGGTGCTACGTCGAAATGGTCAAGACTGAGTCACGTGCTATTGGGTTTTTCGGGCCGCGAAAACCACTTTTCGCGTCGCGGAAACCCCGAATCACCCAAGGCCAACGGATCCGTGCAAGGAAAAACAAAAATAAATACGAGTACGAGTTTAAAAAAACCTTTTAGATCTACTCCTAGATCTATGTGTTAAGAATATACCTTGAAGCGCGCCCTTTCGCGTTCCCGCTCGTCCAAGGAGTTGCCGGATCTCTAGACCGTCAAGCGTCGGTCCTCTAGAAGTATCCACACGAACAATTCTTGATGGAGAAAACCTAAACAAAGGTGTGCTAGCACCTTGATAGGTCACGACAAGGAAGAGGAGGGAGAGAAAGGAGAGAACACATGGAAGAAGAAGGAGTTACACCACTTGAATGGAAAAATGAATTCCAAATTCAAACCAAAGTGGCCGGCCACTCTTCATTGTGTAACTCCTCATTAAATGCAATTAATGTGAAGTTATTATGAAAATGGCTTTGTAACTTCCATGAGGTGGCACCCATGATGATGTGGAACATCATTATTGGTCCACCTAATGCCAACTCACCAATGAGGTGGCAAAAGGTCAAGTCAAAATTGACCTTTGGTCTTCCTTCTCAAGTCAAGTCAAACTTGACCCAATCTCTACCATGGTTGATCTAATCTAACCATTTGATTCGAGCCAACTTAATATAATGAATCTAATTAATTAAATTAAATTGATTCAATGAGTCAAAATCTAAATTAGACTCATTGAACACATGAATCAACTTGAGTCGAACTCAAGTTAGCCCAATTAGGATTACTCTTAATCGAATTTGATTCATCAAATGAATCTAATCCTCTTGGTTCATCATATGAACCTAATCTCCATCTAATTGTTCTAAGTGTGTGACCCTATAGGTTCTTCTAACGTTGGCAATGCCCTAAACCCATTTAGGAGCATAAGTAATGAGCGGTATCTAGCAACACATCATTACTACCCAAGTTACAAGAATGTCGAGATCCGACATCACCTTGTGACTACTAATTGTGACTCCTCACAATATGTGACATTGTCCTTCTATCCTAGATATCTAGATTGATCAATATGAGGCATAGACCGTGTCATCCTCTAATCAATCTAAATCTTGAACTCCAAGTAGAATCACTCGATCAAATGAGCTCAACATCTAATGTTGACTCATTTGGGCATGGTCATGCACTTAGTGTTCTCACTCTATCAAGAATACCGATGTCGCTCCCGTCATAAGGGAGGGATAGATCCCATCTACATCACTCACATCCCTCTACATAATTCGTTATATACCCAGTAATCGCCTTTATAGTCCACCCAGTTACGGGTGACGTTTGACGAAACCAAAGTACATAACTCCTTATGTAGGGATCCATGGTGACTTCAGGTCTAAGGACTAATAGTCATACTAATAGTCACATGAGAAAGTATATGACACTCATATAACGATCCATGATACTTTCTCATGGCGGGTCATTCAGTATACATTCTCCAATGTATACCCATGTGTCAGCTTGATATCTCTATATCCATGACTTGTGAGATCAAGTCATCGAGCTGACCTACATGCTAGTCTTATTGCATTAACATTGTCCCTGAATGTTAATACTCGACTAGGAATGATTTAGTGTAGTGTTCCCTATATCATCTC